>NC_090442.1:927508981-928124606 GCF_031143425.1 Pleurodeles waltl | reverse complement strand
TTAGGAGGCCAGTGAACTAGTCCTTGGAGTCACTCTGGGGTCCTGGAATCAACAGATGCAGGTCCAGTCCTTTTCACCCAGGCAAGACAGCAGCAGGCCAGCACAGCAGAACAGCAATCCTTAGAACAGCAGTCTAGCAGAGTTTGATCCTTTCAGAAGCATAGAGGTCCTTCTTCCTGGCAGAGTATCCACAGGTCCAGCATGCACTGAAGAGTTGGAGTCTGAAGTGTCATTTTTATACCCAGTTCTGCCTTTAAAGTGGGAGTGCCTTCTAGAGTCTTGCCTTTGAAGTGCACAGGTGCCCTGCCTACCGTGCCCTGGCTCCAAACTAACTTCAGGGGGTATGCAGTAATTTGGGTAGAGACAGGACACAACCTATTCCCAGTTCCTCTCTCCCAACCTACCAGTTATGGCCCATCCATGTACAACTAAGCTCTCTATTTTGTGTGGCTGTCTAGGAGTAATACGCAAAGCCCAACTGTCAACAGCACCCAGTCATGCGACCCAGAGACAGGCTTCAGGCACCTAATGACAAAGGCATGAAAATGCCAACATTCTAAAAGTGGCATTATCAAAATTTTAATTTAAAATCTAACGTCACCATAATTTAGAATTTTTAATTACAGTTCCAAAGATGTCAAACATGAACTGGGTGCCTGTTCCCATTTGGAAATTTCATCTTATCCAATGTTATATGTTGTATCTCAAATGTTATACTATGGGAGAGGTTGGCCTTGCAGGAGTGAAAGAGTTTTTCACTACCTGGACACGTAAAATTTAAGAGTACATGTACTACCTTTTAAATACATTACACCCTGTCATCTGGGCTGTCCAGGGTCTACCACAGGCATGATGTATATATATATATATATCAAACAGAAAGGTTTAGGCCTAGTAAAAGGTTTATTTTGCCAGGTTGAAACGGAAGTTTAGAACTGCACAAACATATGCTACTTAGGTAAGTGGCACAAACTGTGCTGAAGTTCCACTAGTAGCATTTTGCGTAAAGGCTCTGGGCACAGGTAATGCTTCTTTATTAGGAACTTACAAGTAAATTAAATATGCCAATTTGGTAGAAGCCAATTCTACCATGTTTTAAGAAGACACAACAAGCAATTCAGCACTGGTTAGCAGAGGTAAAGTGCACAGAATCTTAAAGCCAGCAACAACAAAATCAGCACACAGTAGAGTTGAAGGCAAAAGGTTAGGGGGAACCACTCCAAGGATGCTAGGTCAAACAGCAAGTTAGACTTATTAACAGGCCAGAAGGCTCCAGGGGAACGTGCCTGCCATATATCACTTTCGCTCTGGAACACTTTTGACTTTAACTGTAGTTGAAGTGGGAATCCTGAGACTCGGGCTACTAGTGGGGCTTAACCTGAATGTCACATACAGTGTCTGGGAAATAAGTACTAGCACTAGAGAGAGGGGAGTGGGACTCAGGGATCTCCTACTGAAATATTAGATCCCTGACCTCTGGAAACTGTGTATTGTTTGTGAATGCTATCTTTTGTTTTGTGTTGCTAAATAAATACTCCTTTTACAAATAAAGGAAGTATTTTCCTGGATAATGATTTATTGCTGTGATTGAATGTATTTTGAGTTGTGAGCCTGTGTTCACCCCCTTTTGTCTACCTACCCCACCTGAGAAGCCTTGGAGTGCTCGACCCTCACTACTACCTAAAGTCAATTGCAGAAGGGTTATTTGGGCCAGTTGCTCAAGGTCCATAGTAGGTCAATGTTGGACCTGGCCCTTTTTCCAGGTCATCCCCAAACTTTCTTCCCCCTTCCGCCTATCTTTTCTGACCAGTTTTTGTTGGCTTTAGGACTCTGGGCACTTTACCACTGCTAACCAGTGCTAAAGTGTATATGCTCTCTGTGTAAATTGTATTGGAGATTGGTTTATCCCTGATTGGCATATTTGATTTACTAGTAAGTCCCTAGCAAAGTGCACTAGAGGTGCCAAGGGCCTGTAAATCAAATTTTACTAGTGGGCCTGCAGCACTGATTGTGCCACCCACATGAGGTGTCCTGTAAACATGTCTCAGACCTGTCACTGCAGTGTCTGTGTGCAGTCTTGCACTGCCAATTCGCCCTGGCAAGCGCACCCACTTTCCAGGCACAAACCTTCCCTTTTACTACATGTTAGGCACCCCTAAGTTAGGCCTTATGTAGTCCCTTGGGCAGGGTGCAGTATATGTTAAAGGTAGGACATGAACTGATGTGTTTTACATGTTGTGATAGTGAAATAATGCCAAATTCATTTTTCACTGTTGCAAGACTTGTCTCTCTCACGGGTTAACATGGGGACCGACTTACAATATCTTTTAAGTGTAGTTTTTCATTGGGAGCAGACATAGATGTGGAGTTTGGGGTCTCTGAACTCACAATTTAAAAATACACCTTTTGGTAAAGTTGTTTTTTAGATCCTCAGTTTGAAAATGCCACTTTTAGAAAGTGGGCATTTTCTTCCTTAAACCATTCTGTGCCTCTGCCTGCTTGGATATTCCACGTCTGGGTCAGATTGACAGTTGGGCTGTTGTGAATTCCCTCTAGACAGTGACACAAAGGGAGCTGGGGTGTAGCCTGCATATCCTGATGAGTCCCCTGGGCTAGAGCGGGGAGGGAGGAGCTGACACTTGCACCTGAAAGGGCTGTGCCTGTCCCCACACATTGCAGTCTACTACCACCTGGTGTGTGCCTTGGTCAGGCCTGGGCAAGGAAGGATCTTGTCAACAAAAGAGACTTTCTTTTGAAGTTTGCCTACTTCATAGGCAGAACTGGGTAGAAGTAGCAGGCACAAAACCCCAGATTTTTAGAACACTTGTGGATCAAGAGGAACCCCTGCCAAGGAGTAGAGCTGAGGAGCTTGAGGAGGAGTACTTCCCCTTTGCTGTGTGTGCTTTCCTGGGTTGGCCTACAGTTGCTGCTTCTGCCTTAAAGAGGACAAAGGCTGGACTTCAATGTGTATCCTGCTTGTGAAGTTTCTCCAAGGGCTTGAAGTAGAGCTTGCCTCCTGTTGGAAGTCTCAGGGATATTAAATACTTCAGCTTCATCTGCCTACATCACTGGGAACCATGTGTTTTGTGCTACAACAGATGAAAACCATTGCAACACTGTCAATGATGTTGCGGCCACCACCGTGACTTGATGACGCCACATGGAGCTGTGACCCAAGTCGTGCCGCAACCCTTGTCTCACAGACGCCAACAGCTGTCGCTGTCACCAAGCTGCTGCTTGCACCGTGACCTGTGGGCCCTGCACTCCTCATTGCCTTGCTCACACTGTAGCCTTGGCATCCCGAATGACAACACTCCACACTGAAACCGATGCCACTGCCTGCACTTTGGCAAGTGGACACTGAGGAGGTACACGAAGCACCGTCCTGCCCTGCACTGCAGCCTGCTCCACCAGCGCCATCGACTGCAGCATCGTCAGCAGACACCCCTGTCTGCCCTACAACCCATGGGCAATGCACGGATTCCACCCGTGTCGCACCGCTGCCTTGGGCCTACCGACGACAGCACTTCAGCAACGACAATGCCACTGCCTTCACTGTGACCTGGAAACACCACACGCTGCACCGCCCTGCTTCACACTGCAGCCCTCATATCACCGACGCCACAAGATGTTGTCACCGAGCTGCTGCCTGCACCGTGGCCTGTGGGCACTTCACATTGCACCGCCCCACTTTGCACCGCAGCCTTGATGCAATCCACACCAGCGCTCCTGACTTCGTCATCAGCCCGGAGTTTGATCTGCAATGCGTGTGACTTCAAGGACCCGACAACCCCGCACCAACCACCGGAACTGATGCCTATGATGCCAGAAACACCGCACTCTGGATCTCAGTGCATGGATCACAACCCTCTACATTTCCAAGGTACTGTTTGCTGGTCTTCCTGACATTGTAGCTTGTCTGTGACACCGCGGCAGGCCGGAACTGTTGGATTTGTTGTTCAAAACGCCGTGATAGCCCCAGATGGAGGTATCAACTTCAAGGAACTGTATTTTAAGTTAATTCTTGCAGAATGCATATGTCTATTATTGTATGTTGGATTTTTCTCATTTTAGTCTTGATTGACACAGATAAATATTGGCTTTTTTTCTAAAAGTGGTGTGGTGTCTTTTTGTAGTGTTTTCACTGTATTACAGTGTCTTATGTGCAAATGCTTTACACATTGTTTCCGAGATAAGTCTGACTACTCATGCCAAGCTACCAAGGGAGTGAGCAGAGGTTATCTGAGCTGAGAATCTCCCTTATCCTGACTATAGTGAGGGTCCCTACTTGGACAGCATTCAAACCAACTGCCAACTAGAGACCCCATTTCTAACAGTCAGGCCATGGGACACTGGGAATAAAAGACTTCAACCAGGGATGGCTTTAGGACTGGTGGTGCCCTGTGCGACAGTTTATTTTGGCACCCGCCACCCCATGACCTTCTCCTCAGTTTCACTCACTACCATCTGGCAAATATGCCCCTCATCTCTTCACCGCTCACCTTTCACATACATTCATGTGTTTTAAAGCACTTGTAAAGTCTCGCTTTACTAATCCACTCAGCTATCGACATAAAATATAGGGGCATATTTAAGAGCCCCTAGCGCTATTCTAACGCCACATTAGCGTCATTTTTTTACACTAATGTGGCGTTAGAAGGCTAAAAACGCTGTGCCATGTTTACAAAGTGGCGCGAAGCATGCATTGCGCCACTTTGTATCCCTTTGACTCCACATTATGCCTGTGCTAGGCATAATGTATGTAAAGGTGGCATTTGTAGGAGGCTGGCCTGGTTTGTAGTGGGTACCTTTGGTACTTACACCTTATTCCAGGTCCAGTTATCCCTTATTAGTGAAATGTAGGCAGGGTCTAGAAGCCAGGCTCTCTAGAGGTACCTATGGATGGGCAGCCAAGGCTAATCTAGGAGACATGCAAGGCTCATGCAATACCTCTGTGGTCACACAGTATGCACACATATGAAAGAAAGTACTCAGTGTTACAAAAATAAAGGTACTTTATTTTGGTGACACAAATACCAACAATACCATAGAGACTATACTTTATTGGGAGGTAAGTAATACACAAATTATATACACTAGTACACAGAAATAGGCATAAAAAGTTAGTAAATAGGTCAATTAGTAAAAATCACAATTGTTAGAAGTGGGCCGGGGGAGCACAAACCATATGCTAAGAAAGTGGAATGCAAAAGTCAGCCTCCCACCTAGGCAATTGTAGTGTGAAGAGGGGAGCTGGGAGTACTAGAAAACCCCAAAGGTAAGTAATAGAACCCACCCCAGCGACCAGGAAAGCAGGAGTAAAAAACTGTAACTTTCCCAGAACACAGACAGAAACAACAAGAAGAATTATGCAAAACCCAGAAGAGACTGCAAGACGCCAACAGTGGATCCCTGGACAAGACGACCTGTGGAAGAAGGGGACCAAATCCAAGAAGCACAGAAGAGTCCAGGAAGAACAGAAGCCTCTGCTAATTTGGATGAAGGTGCAAGAGAAGAACCACCGGTGAAGAAGGAAAGTCAGTACTGCACCCAAGAAGAAGAAGTCGGGTTCCTGGTTGGAGCAAGTGATGTCCCATGCCGTATGGAGCATTGATTTTGCATCGTCGGAGTCTACTAACAAGCCTTGGCACCTGCAAAGCTCGCGGTTAGCGGAAAATGGAACTGCCTGGGACAAGGAACGACCAGGTGGACTCTACCCAGGAAGAGGAGTCAGAGGGGACCCTCAGCAACTCAGAGAGCCCACAGAAGACCAGGTAGCACACACAGGAGTCCCACAGCATGGGGACAAGGAAGGTGCAAAAGAAGCCCATGCAGCACTACGACAAAGGCTCCCTTGGCAACTGTAAAACACTTGGTGCAAGGGGGTTCTGTCTTTCATAGGAAGGCAAGCTCTTACCTCCACCAAAGATGGACAGTCGGATGTGAGGACTGTCATTTCCACTTTAGTCTACCATCCGTGATGCAGGATTCACACAGCTCAGCAGGAGAGGGGATCCACGCTGCCGGTCATCATTGTAGTTGGTGCCTGCAGAAGCATGTGACTGACTCCTTCACTCAAAGGGAGATTCCTTCACTCTTCTGGTGCAAGCTAAAGATGGGCCGTCCTCAGAGGATGCATGACTGGGAAACAGTTGCAGTTGCTGGCAGGAGCCGGAGATACAATGTTGCAGAAGGCGTCCTGCTTCTTTGTTGCAGCTTGTAGAGTTCCTGGGGGATCCAGATGCAGTTTCTTCAGTAAGAAGTCAAAGTGGAAGATGCTGAGGATTCCTGCTGGAGTCTTGCAATCCGAATCTGAGAAACCACCCAAAGGAGAGACCCTAAATAGCCCTGAAAGGGGAATTGTTCACCTAACCAGGTAAGCACCTTTCAGGGGAGGGCTCTGATGTCACCTGCTGGCACTGGTCACTCAGATGCTCCCAGAGTTCCCTGCCAACCTTGAATCCAAGATGGCAAAACCCAAGGACTATCTGGAGGAGCTCTGAGCACCACCCCTGGGGTGGTGATGGACAGGGTAGTGGTCACTCCCCTTTCCTTTGTCCAGTTTCATGCCAGAGCAGGGACTGGGGGTCCCTGAACCGGTGTAGACTGGTTTATGCAAGGAGGGCACCAAATGTGCCATTCAAAGTATTTCCAGTGGCTTGGGGAGGCTACCCCTCCCAAGCCCGTAACACCTATTTCCAAAGGGAGAGGGCATAACACTCCTCTCTTAAAGGTAATCCTTTGTTCTGGCTTTCTGGGCTCGAGCTTTTCAGGCAACAGGAGGGCAGAAATCTGTCTGTGAGGTGGCAGCAGCGGGGGCTGCCTGGAAAACCTCAGAAGGCTGACATGGCAATACTGGGGGTCCTCTAAAGGAGCCCCCAGAGTGCATGGAATCATACAACCAATGCTTGCAAAAGCCTTGGTGTATGATTCCAACATGTTTGATACCAAACATGTCTATATTCGAAGTTACCATTATGTAGTTGGACATAGGTAGTGACCTATGTCTAGTACACATGTAAAATGGCATCCCTGCACTCACGAAGTCTGGGAAAATGGTCCTGGAGGTCGTGGGGCCACCTCTGCTAGTGCAGAGGTGTCCTTACACACAGATACTTTACACCCTACCATCAGGGCTGGAGGGCCTGCTATTGGGGTGACTTATAAGTGACTTGGTGCAGTGAACATTACAGTGAAAGGATGCTTGCATATTTTCACGCAGGCTGCAATGGCAGTCCTGCAGAAGCCTTTGCATGGGCCCCTGGAACCCCAATGCCCTGGGTACCTAGGTACCATATATTAGGGACTTATAAGGGGGCACCAGTATGCCAATTGTGGGTGAAATACTGTGTTAGCAGTAACCAACAACCAAATTTAAGGGAAAGAGCATAACTACTGGGGTCCTGGTTAGCAGGATCCCAGTAGACGCAGTCATACACACTGACAAACAGGCCAAAAGTGAGGCTACTTCCTACAGTATTCCCCCGTGGGGGGGGGGGGTGCAAAAAATTGGTGCAAAGAGCTCAGAGCAGGCATTAAAAGGAGGCTTCCATTGGTTACAATGGGCCTCTGGGTGCTTTGCAGGATTAGCATCAAAATGTTTTACGCTAATCCTGCAAAGCCCCGGACTAGCATAAAAAATTATGACGCTAGTCCCCTAACTACCGCCATGGTGCGCTGTATTTTAAATATGACGCACACATGGTGGTGTTAGGGGGGCGCTAAGGGGCGCAAGAAATGTGGCACAGCACTGTGTGCAGCACCATTTATTTCAAATATGCCCCTAGTGCCATTCTAATGCCACATAAGTGTAATTTTGTTACGCTAATGTGGTGTTAGAAGGCCAAAAACGCTGTGCCTTATTTACAAAGTGGCACAATGCATGCATTGCGCCACTTTGTAACCCTTTGCGCTACATTAAGCCTCCACCAGGTATAATGTATGCAAAGGGGGCATCCCCCTTTAGGGGGACCAAAAGAATGGTGCAAAGAAATCTTTCAGATTTCTTTGATTCATTTTTTTCCGGCACTTTTAATGCCTGCTTAGAGCACAAAAGCCGGCCCTGACATCAACCCCCTCAGATTAATGCAGTAACTCTTGCATGCCCTGTGGTCCTCTGAACAGGGTTCTGACATTTTTCACTCTCTTGTCTGAATAAAAGTATGCTGAGAAAAAATAAGTGCTGGATTCCAAAACTAAGTGCCAGTGGGTCCTACTTGCAATCACCGACTCAAATTAAGCACGGAACATATATGGACTTATGATAGCAGTTATTCCTTTGTGGTACATTCACTCCCTTTTCATGAAAAAGGAAAAGCTTTCCAACGTTTTGATGAAGTATGCACCTAATGACAGCCCTTACATATTTGCTATCTAATTTTCTCAAAATAAGTAAGACATTCAGATATTTTCTGAGTATGAACTGTTTCTCTAGAAACATTTGAGAGAAATGTCCGTTTATTTGGACTCATAAGTACACCGGTTGCGTTTGCTTTTTTGAGTACTTAGAAAATCAGAGCAAAATGAGGGTGTCAAATAATGAAATTGAAGATGTTTGAGGGATGTTGAGGTCTTTGCATCAAAACTGTACAGCACTAACTTGTACACTTTGTTTGGACACATATCTGTGTTTATGCCTGTTTGCTTCCATTTTTCTGTAAATTCTGCATTCATTGTTTTAATTTTTTAAACAATTTATGTAGCACGACTGCACAAATAGGTGATATGGGGCTCCACAAAGAACATGAGTGATAAATGAACTGTGCTTTATCAGTTAATAGACGAGGTTTGAAACAGATGGGAAAACATGAGGCATTGTATCTCACCAAAGGTTTGCATATTTTCCTTTATTCTGACTTGTATATTCGCTGCAGGTTCTTTCCGGTATATCAGTAGGATGTAAGGTGTCAAACGCTTGAATGCATTTGATGGTCACAAACCATGCAATTCCATAAAAAAATGCTGGTTTTGCTATCAATAAATTTATTTTTCGAATGTACTAAACCCATGCAGTGATTTGGTAACAAGTCACTGAATCGTTAGATTGGGTAAGGATCCCATGCTGAAGTGCTATTTGGAAGGGGTATGTTTAGGTCATCCCTTCCAAATAGCGATTCTCAATGGAAGGTATTAATGTTTTGCAACCGAAATCCGGTAGCAAACCATTCATATTTTACAGATACCTCAAAGGAAGTGGAAACCCATTCGCAAACAGGAAGAGATGCCCAAGCGACCTCTTCCCCTTTCTAAACGTTGACAAAATCATTTTTAAGAGTACTCTTAATAAAGGTTTGAAAACTTTTCATTTTTTTCATTAAACAGATCCTATTTCCCTTTAAGGAAAATGGGATGCATTAAAAACAAGCATTGGCAAAGCCAATATGTTTTGCCTATGGGAAATATTTTGCATTTGTCAATGTTTACATGCTGCACGTCATTGTGCCTACAAATGGTTGTATATAAAAAGCATCTTAGGAACAAGTTTTCAATGATTGGCTCTGAGGTGGAGCTGATTTTGTACAAACATTAGAAAATTGATCTAAACTGTGTATATGCGTTGTTGTGCTTACATATTGCTATCCTCCTTTAAAAGGGAAGTGATGTGCACAGGGTGCTGTTGGTGGTGAATGGATTTCCGGGCTGTGTTTACTTTTCACCCACCACTCTCTGCCTTTCTGTGTGCATCAGTCTCGCAGGGGGGTGCTCACAGTGGAGCCAGAGTCATGGTAGCGCAAAGCCATTCTTTTTTTTTCATTGTTAAAAGCAACATAAACAACCTGTGGTCTGCTGGTGTTATTAAAACAGCACTAAAGAGGAGGAGGGGAGAGGGTGAAAAGTAAAATGGTATGAACATAGGAAACAAGCGGTGATGCAACATCGGAGCACAAAACCAGGACCAAAACAGAGACACTCTTATGAAGTACTTAAGGAGAAGAAAAAACAAAGACAGAAACCAGCAGCAGAACACTCCCAAAAAAGGAAGCTGTACTTAGTCAATTTATCCCAGGATAAGGGAAATGAACTAGCAGAAAGAGAATCAAAAGTGAAGCCAGCATGTGCTGGCCATAAATCATAAGCAATGGGCAGTTTCTAAGCACCCTGTGTGTAACAAAATGCCTTATCAGCAACAACGCAGGTACAGCCTCAAATGAAACCTAGAAAGGATATTGTTCCTCAATTAGCTGGGCTTTCCTCCACATCCCTGTTTGTATACAAGTACATACATAAATCAAGTACACTGAAGGTGCAGTTTTAACTGCTGCAATTGACAGAGAATGAACTAACAAAAACATGTTCAATGCAGAAAAAAGTAGCAACGACCACCTCTTAGCCACTGCACACTGTTTGTTGACCGTTCAATATTAGCCACCAAAACTCCAGCAACCTTGACATAAAACAAATGGTCGTCAAGTCATTTGTTTACTAGACCATGACAACTTCTCCTGGTGTAGTCATCGTTCAGAATTGCAATGCTTCCTTGTCTTTTATAAGTGTCTCCTTGGCCGTTTACTTCATTGTCTATTATCTTATTGCTCCATAACTGGCCTGTTCAAGTTTCATATCCTTGTGACGTGGTGTGCACAGGGTGCTGTCGGTGGTGCAGGGATTTCCTGGCTGTGTCTACTTTTCACCCAACACTCTAGTGCTCATTACGACTTTGTCGGTCTGTGCGTGGGTCAAAAGACCGCCAGTGTATTACGAGTCACAAAGTGCAGAGTGGCCAAAATCAGCCAAAAATCCAACACAGTCAGCCTGACCGAGGGCAGGAGAGCACCGCCACGCCAACAACATCCTGCCCTCCAAATTACGACCTACAAATCAGGACAGCGGTCTTTGCACAGCGGTAATCCATTGACAGTCCCAACCGCCGCGGTCAAAAACTCAACTCCACCAGAACACAACACCCACATTGAACAGTACGAATATCCCACACCTGACAAATATACACACACCTGATCACTGCACTTTAAAACACACCCCCACACATACCCATAACCCTTTGCATCCTGGATTTTTCACAGAGAAATGGAAAAACTCACAAATAGAAGACACAACACCTGGATACCATAGGCACCACCACACCTAACATGCAGCACACAATACACAACTGCACGCCTGCACATAACAAACACATTGCCACTGCACACAACCACCACGTGCCACAAGCACACCGAACCACACAACCCCACCTCACAAAACAGCACACCTGCACCCCTGCACATTACACACCCCACAACACATGCACCATGTCACGACAGAAACACCCACGATTCACAGACGAGGAGTTGAGGGTCATGGTAGATGAAATTGTCAGAGTGGAGCCACAACTGTTTGGAGCACAGATCCAGCATACATCCATAGGCAGGGAAACATAGTTATGGCAGAGGATCATCAACAGGGTGAGCTCAGTGGCAAACCATCCATGCACAAAGAAGGACCTCAGGAAGAGGTGGAACGACCTACTGGGGTAGGTCCGGTCCATGGCGGCAAGACACCAGATAGCCATCAACAAGACTGGTGGTGGACCCCCAACTCCTCCAAAGTTAACATCGTGGGAGGAGAAGGTCTTGGCCATCCTGCTCCCAGAGGGCCTGACTGGAATACTAGGAGGACTGGACTTTGGTAAGACAACAACACTCCCTGGGCACCACATACTCCTGCACAGAATGTACCCCCATCACCTTTACACCCCCTCACAGCACACTTATGTGCACTAATCCACTCTGAATCCAATGCCCTCCCTTGCATGCCACAGCTCCTCGCTACCACTAATCCCACACAGGCCTTCCAAGTGCACGGCTATTTCCCACTCTAGCAAGTACTACAACTACCACAAGGCAACACTCCCCACACTTGTATAACTGCTCATTCTACTCCACATTAGGACACCTGCACGTATGTCAACCCCTTCACCTACAAGATACTCGGACTGCTCACTAGCACACTGCAATGCCAGCATCGTTGACCACAACCTACCATACTACAAGCACACAATAACACTATCCATCAGCCCTTAAACATTGCCAGTGGTCGAGCAGCTGTCATTGCCATCACTGGAAAGCATGTCAAGGCTATGATTGCCATGTGAACAACAAGTTCATTTCAACAATGTAACACACGTCCTCTCCATCCACAGGTATCCCTACTACTGCCACCTAGAAGAGGATGCCAGAAACAGACAGTCAGCCCATGGAAGCAGGCCCAATTGAGGACTACAACTCTGAATGCCTGTAAGGGAACGCCTCACCTGGCCCATCCAGGATGACTGGTCAAACCATCACCACCAGCCTCACCCTGCCCAAACTCTGAGTCCCCCACCTCTGTGGCTACCACAGCACAGGAAACCCCTCCTCCTCTAACCTGTATCCCAAGGACAGATCAATCTATACTGAGCCCCACAGTACAGGGACCTGAGTCGAACCCTAACATCAAAGACAATGAAGATCTTGGTGTCAGTGGGAGTGGGCACACTTTGCCAGGGTCACAGGCACAGGGGGCAAGGGGCAGTGGGAGGGCAACTGTGGATCAAGGGATGAGGTACTAATGGGACATGACTGGCTAGGATGCCATCTCCAGAGTCCTGGAAGCATACCAGCAATGCCAGGACAGGATGGGTCAAATACTGACAACCTTGCAGGAGAACCAGAGGCTGCAGAGCGAGTACCACCAGGAGGCCATACAACAGTGGCAGGCACACAATGCCACCATGGCCTCCATTTGTGGGGTGCTCACTGAACCTACCAGCATCCTGCGTACGTTCTCCATCTACCAACAGACCCCTACTATTAGCCAATCAACACCTGTGCCATCTACATCTGCCACAGCTACTGCAATGGAGGGCCAGCCAGAGGACCCACAGTCTATGAGCACGAGCTGCACCTGCAGCTGAGGATCCCCCAAGCAAACAAGGTCTTCCATCCAGGCATCCTGCAGGACCTGAGCCCAAGAGCTAAAACACTGCTAGGAAGTGATCTCTCTCCTGAACATTCTCCCTTGTGTGCCACTGAGAAACCCAGTTGACAGGGCCAACACTCAATTTCCCCTTGGCCCTTGGAGACTGGACCTGTGAAACCTTCAGCTGAGCCACCTACTCTGATGATTTCAAACCCCATGACCCCACTCCTCAGCAAATGCACTTTAAATCACAATAAACACATTTCAGCCTAGTCATGCCTTACCTGTCATCATTGTCACCAGTACCATTTAATGTGAAAGATGTAAATTCAAATACACATATAGGTGTCAATAAGTCTGACAGAGGGACAGTTGTGGCAGGAATGACCAGCAGGTTGGCCATGACATCCTTCCTGTACTGTAATCCTATGCCAAGAGTGCCAACAGTCATGTCAGAAAGCAGAGTGTAACCACATATCTGACCTGAAGATAGAACAAGATAGGGTAAAGCTTCAATGATGTCTCCCATGCTGCCCATCCAATACAAATACAGGACATAATGCAATCCACAGGAATCATGTTGCAGTGGGGAGGTCACCACATATCTACAAGGTAGGTCTGTAGGTCACACACAGGCAGAGTAAAAGTACCATTCCTTATAGCTAACATCACCAACGGAAAACCTAACTTGAAATGTCCAAAACAGGTAGGTACCAGACATCAGCTTTGGGAACAGTATGGATGGGTAGAAGGACTGTCATGTGATAGGAGTAGGCCAGACCATACACATCCAAACTGCAGTCTTGAAACGATTTAACATGAAGAACTCTAAGCTGAAGTCATCCCATGCCAACAGCAAGTACCACATGGCTTTGGTAGTGTAGCAGTTACACCTTCCCCGATGGTAAGTCAGCATCCCATCAAAATCCTTAACACAGATGAATGGATGTAGAGCACTCATATCCCCTGATGCAGAACACAAGGAGGGACAATGTCACTAGGCATACAGGGTCAGAGGTCCCATTAACTTCAGACCACACATACCTGGCATTCAGTGGGAAAATTGCTGAATCAACTCAGTCCTAGAGTCAGCTGCATCCTCCTCATCTCCCTCCTTGTCAGGTCCAAAGTCATCAGCCTGAGCCACTGGTCAAGCTGCCACCTCCTCCTCATCCAACAGTGAAATGTGTCTTCTCAGGGCAAGATTGTGTAGCATGCAAAATGCTACAATGATTTGGCAGACTTTCTGTGGTCTGTACTGTAGGGCACCACTGGACACATGTAGGCATCTGAATCTTGCTTTTAGTAGCCCAAATGTCCTCTTGATTGCATGCCTCATTCAGCCATGAGCCTCATTGTAACTGTCCTCCCTATCTGTTGTAGGGTACCTCACTGGTGTCAGGAGCCAGGGCAGGTTGGGGTAGCCGGAGTCACCTGTGTGCACAAAGGCACATATCATTATCAATTGTCTAACAGTTCAGATGATACATCTGTATTATGTGTCTTTCTTCCATGGTAGCAAGGTCGACTAGGAGCCAGTAGACTGGTGCATTTCTCAATCTCCCCATTAGACGGTATCTAGGCATAGTACAGAACACATTTCAGGATATCTGTTACACTGTCATTACTGAAGTATACCACAGAAGTGGTAAACAGGACAAGTCATGTGAGGTATTTGAAACCTGACACAGGGAAATAGTCCTCCTCAAACTACAAAACTGTGAAATCCTGGCAGTCAATTCCATTGCTATACTTGTGACAAGGGTTCTGCTCAGAGATGGATGTCAGATGGATGTCAGACATAGTAAACTCATCCCTAAGTCAGATACAGTTATCAAACGCCTACACATTGCAGCGATTATACATCAGACATATTGGCAGGTGGCACTCACTTCACTAGTGAGTTCACATGAGTTGACATCATACATCAAGCATCTAGTGATTAACTTCATGCTTTGATGCACTAGGATGACATAGAAATCTTAAAATATATGTAAAATGGCAGCCGCCTGTCCTGCATGCAGAGGACAGGTGGAAGTGACCTTATTCCACCTTATTCCACCGGCGTTAGTCGTCATGGAGGGAGGCGGTTGGAACCACCGTGCAACTTCTCATTGGTTAAAATTGATCTCTATGGGAAACCAGGGCCAGTGATGATCACTGACGGTGGTGACAGTCATGACTGCAGCAGCCGTGGCCACCATTTTCTGTAGCCCAGCTCACTTGACTCCTGACCCTCGAGCAAGCAAGACCTCCACTGCTTGAGTTGCTATTTTTGTATCTGCTCCTACCCCAAAAGCCAAATCCCCTACCCTACAATCGAAATCAAAGCCTAAAACCCGCTCCCAAACCTAAACCAAAGGCCCCCCTCCCAAGCCCAAGCCCCCACCACTGCCACCCCCTCAACCCTGAGGTACCTGCCTGCCCCACTGATGCCCCTGTTATGTGGAGGCCAATTTGCAGTCAGGAGTCAAGTTGGGGCATGTGACTATGCCCAATGTGCCTGGGGTACATCAGACATTTGGACTGGCCAGTAGGCCTCACCTGTATATAGTTTTAATTATTTATTTACATTTTAATACATCTGCCCACTTAGCTGTGTATGTCAAGTTTGAGATATTGTCCTGGGTTTCCTTCAACATGGTTGTGTTTTATCTGTATACTTTGGTGTTAGTGTTGTATGTGTATGGGGTGTATCTGTGTTGCGGAATGCACTGGGTTGACATGTGCTTGTTGTGATGTGTTGTTAGGTTCATTTGTGGCATTGTTTGGTAGTGGTTTGTGCATCTGTGTGTATAGTGATGCATCTGTGATGTCCTTTGTATATTGGTTGGACGTGGCATATCATCTGAGGCCTTGTTTGGATGTCTGTACTATTTATATGATTGTGTGTTGTTGCTACATATTGCTGCCAGTATGTGTTGTCGGGTGGAGTTGTTCGATGTGCCTTTCTGACAATGCCTATGTGTGTTTGTGATGTTGTTGTCGTTGTGTGATTGTGGGGTGTTGTGTATGGATGTGTTTGACAGTGGCAGTGGTGTGCATGTGTGGTGTGCTGTGTGAATGGCACGTGTCTGTTGGCCATGGTGCGTGCATTTTGCCTATGCTTTTCTGTGGTTAGTGTGTGTGTCTGTAGATGTGTGTATTGATACAGGAGTTTGTTTTCCTGTGTGTGTGACCGTTGTTGTCCATGCCCGGTTTGTTTGTGTTGTGTGTGGGTGTGTAATACTGCCCTTCCCTCCAGTGTGTGCAAGTGGGTGCACTTACGGTTGTTCTCTTTGTCGTTGTCGCTGGTCCAGGTGGTGTCTGGCGAGATATAGCAGTGGGAAGACTTTCAGTTCAGGTTCCATGGTGGCTGTGTACGTGTCTGTGTACCTGGAGGTGAGTGTCTCCTTTTATACTGCCAGTTTCTGTCAGGCTTTCCGTGGCGGTCGCACCGCCCCGGAAATCCTGGTGGTCTGGTGACTCGTAATATGGAAGGCAATGAGTTGGTCCCTGGCGGCCTGGAGACAGCGGCAGTCTGACTGCACTGGCGGTACTGGAGGTGACTTTGCTGTGTTGTGGTTGGATCACCACCGGAGTCATAATACGGTGGTCTACACCGCAAGCCTGGAGGCGGTGCGACCGCCAACGTGTCGATCCGGTGAATGCCAAACTCTAAATTAGGGTCTCTGTGTGCCTTTCTGTGTGTCTCGGAGGGGGCGCATGATGGAGCAAATAGTCATGGAGAGATGCTTCCCAACAGAGGGAGGACAGAGTAACAGTGGTGAGGAAGAGGATGAAAAGTGAGGAAGTGATCAAGGGGAGATAACGGGAGCAAGAGATACTGAAATGGAGGGAGATGTGCAAATGCCATGCAAAAAGAAAGGGGGGCATTGGTATTCAAAGAGATTAAAAGTTGCTCTTTTACTTGACTTATGTGTTCCGCTCCCAGAGGTACCACAGCATTGGGATCATATGATCAGTATTTTCCCATTAGGTGAGCCTCAAAGGCAAGAAAACCGAAGACAGACTACGCAATCTTTCCATGCTGTTGATTGAGAGTCACCAAGTGAAAACGGGGTGCAAATTGTTATTTAAAAAAAAATAATTGTGTTATTATAAAATCATTTCAATAAAGTTCACACAATTCACCACAGAACATCTAGGGGAGTGAGGAAACTAAGGGCAGACTACATTGTTTCATTGACTGATTCTTGCAACATATCCTTGGATCCTTCACCAGTGCATATGGAGTGCAGGTCGCAATTGAAAAAAAGTACCTGCAGAAGGACAAGTTGCTAGCGGAAGGACACTGGTCAGTACCCACTGGCAGTGACCAGAAGCTGTACTTCTGCAGCAGACTCCAGGTGATGGCGTGGACGGAAAAGCAGAGCAGGAAGTCACAGCAGATGATGTGCTGTCCAATCAGAAGTCGGTATAATACAGTGTTGTCGGAATAAGCCAATGATAAGTTCAGGCAAGTATGGGGCGGGTTCAAAGCCCCTTTTAAGATTTTGAAATGAAACAAAAAGACTTTGCAAGCACATCGTGCAAACGTGCAGTGCAGGTAAAACCTAAAGAAGATTGCTTTACTTAAAAGCAGTGAAAGGTATAGTGTTCTAATCGCCCCAGGGGCCACCTGTGATGGCAATGAATCGAAAAATGCAATTTAATTTGCCAGAATTTGGTGCACAATCTGCAGCCACTTTTAAAGAGTACAGTGTGCTTACACCTGAACCTCAAGTCATCTAGTTAGTACCTAGAGTAATGTATGCAACTAAATCCTGTCAGAGTTCAATAAAAATATTCAAGTGAACTGATCTGTGTCGGATCTAGACTGCCCTCTCTTGTAAATCTAGCTTGGAACTTGCTTAACAGTAGAATATTGTTGATCATGATGAGTGACCACAAAGGTATTTTTGTAATTTTTAATAGTTATGCTTTAGCTTTTGTGTAATTCTATGTCAACATAAAAACTCTGGTTTTGGAGGACTTGGAATCGTACATGCCTCATTAAAAACATATTTTAATGCTATTATTCCCACACTGCTTGTATTTGACAAAAATGTGTTCCAAACCCATATTTAATTCTCAAAAAGGGGAATGTTTGAAAAGTCCTCTAGCTTTAAAAAATCCTATGGGGATAACAATTTCCAACCCACTGAAACTCGAATATCACTAATAATGTCTGGAACACTGCTTCCAACACCTACCAACCAGAACAAGGCAACAGCCTCCCCAAAGCCATCAAGAATTTCAACAATTGGATCACCTCCTGCTCCAACTCTCTTGCCCATCTCAACAACTCTACAACAAGATCCAGAGTATATATCCTTACCCTGCTAGACCACTCTGCAGCATTTGACACAGTCTCCCATCCCATCTTCATTTAAGGCCTACACACCATCAGAATCTATGGGCATGAACGCCAATGGATCTGCTCCTTCCTGACTTGAAGGACCCAGTCAGTCAGCCTGGCACCATACGCCTTACACACCTGCAAGCTCATCTGCGGAGTTCTGCAAAAGTCCTTCCTAAACCCTGTAGAAATCTGGCTCTTTATATAGTATACTAAAAAGAGGTATGCTGTGCAAAGAGTCCAGGTATCCCTTTCAAGTCAAGGGCTTGCTCGAGCAGCCCCAAGGTGCTCTATCTGGGGTAGTGTGGTCGAGCAGCCTTAGGCTTTATCAGGGAGGGGTGTTTGACACTTGTTGCATACACACAGTAAATATATGATACACACATTCTCATTACGGAGATCCACATCAATGTAGATAAATAGAATGTGTTCTTATATATTTTTTTAGCTTCGTTATTGTTAACGTATTTTTTAAGTTAGTAGTTTTGGAGAATGCTGAAAAAACACATGCATTGGCTTTATTGTGGTAATGCTGTCTTATGGAAAAAGACATATATACTACAAATGGGTATTTAGCAGTGACTTATGGGACCAATCTTCCAGAGTTAAGGTAAATATGGGGCAAGTTTCAGCACCAACAGGCCACCTCCTTCGGATCTGGAGCATCCGGTTGCAGAGGTCCTCTTCTGCATCGGTGCCATGTTGATTTTAATGGGAAGTGATAATGGGGAAATGAGGCTGCAGGAAGAGACTTGAGGAGGTGTGAGAAAGTAGCCTCTTTCTAGCCTTGTTACCCCCACTTTTGGCCTGTTTGTGAGTGTATGTCAGGGTGTTTTCACTGTCTCACTGGGATCCTGCTAGCCAGGGCCCAGTGCTCATAGTGAAAACCCTATGTTTTCAGTATGTTTGTTATGTGTCACTGGGACCCTGCTAGTCAGGACCCCAGTGCTCATAAGTTTGTGGCCTATATGTATGTGTTCCCTGTGTGGTGCCTAACTGTCTCACTGAGGCTCTGCTAACCAGAACCTCAGTGGTTATGCTCTCTCATTTCTTTCCAAATTGTAACTAACAGGCTAGTGACCAATTTTACCAATTTACATTGGCTTACTGGAACACCCTTATAATTCCCTAGTATATGGTACTGAGGTACCCAGGGTATTGGGGTTCCAGGAGATCCCTATGGGCTGCAGCATTTCTTTTGCCACCCATAGGGAGCTCTGACAATTCTTACACAGGCCTGCCACTGCAGCCTGAGCGAAATAACGTCCACGTTATTTCACAGCCATTTTACACTGCACTTAAGTAACTTATAAGTCACCTATATGTCTAACCTTTACCTGGTAAAGGTTAGGTGCAAAGTTACTTAGTGTGAGGGCACCCTGGCACTAGCCAAGGTGCCCCCACATTGTTCAGGGCCAATTCCCCGGACTTTGTGAGTGCGGGGACACCATTACACGCGTGCACTACATATAGGTCACTACCTATATGTACCTTCACAATGGTAACTCCGAATATGGCCATGTAACATGTCTATGATCATGGAATTGCCCCCTCTATGCCATCCTGGCATAGTTGGCACAATCCCATGATCCCAGTGGTCTGTAGCACAGACCCTGGTACTGCCAAACTGCCCTTCCTGGGGTTTCACTGCAGCTGCTGCCAACCCCTCAGACAGGCATCTGCCCTCCTGGGGTCCAGCCAGGCCTGGCCCAGGATGGCAGAACAAAGGACTTCCTCTGAGAGAGGGTGTTACACCCTCTCCCTTTGGAAAATGGTGTGAAGGCAGGGGAGGAGTAGCCTCCCCCAGCCTCTGGAAATGCTTTCTTGGGCACAGATGTGCCCAATTCTGCATAAGCCAGTCTACACCGGTTCAGGGGACCCCTTAGCCCTGCTCTGGCGCGAAACTGGACAAAGGAAAGGGGAGTGACCACTCCCCTGACCTGCACCTCCCCTGGGAGGTGTCCAGAGCTCCTCCATTGTGCTCCAGACCTCTGCCATCTTGGAAACAGAGGTGCTGCTGGCACACTGGACTGCTCTGAGTGGCCAGTGCCACCAGGTGACGTCAGAGACTCCTTCTGATAGGCTCCTTCAGGTGTTAGTAGCCTATCCTCTCTCCTAGGTAGCCAAACCCTCTTTTCTGGCTATTTAGGGTCTCTGTCTCTGGGGAAACTTTAGATAACGAATGCAAGAGCTCATCCGAGTTCCTCTGCATCTCTCTCTTCACCTTCTGCCAAGGAATCGACTGCTGACCGCGCTGGAAGCCTGCAAACCTGCAACATAGTAGCAAAGACGACTACTGCAACTCTGTAACGCTGATCCTGCCGCCTTCTCGACTGTTTTCCTGGTGGTGCATGCTGTGGGGGTAGTCTGCCTCCTCTCTGCACTAGAAGCTCCGAAGAAATCTCCCGTGGGTCGACGGAATCTTCCCCCTGCAACCGCAGGCACCAAAAAGCTGCATTACCGGTCCGTTGGGTCTCCTCTCAGCACAACGAGCGAGGTCCCTCGAATCCAGCAACTCTGTCCTAGTGACCCCCACAGTCCAGTGAGTCTTCAGTCCAAGTTTGGTGGAGGTAAGTCCTTGCCTCACCTCGCTAGACTGCATTGCTGGGACCCGCGACTTTTGCAGCTAGTCCAGCCTCCGTGCACTTCCGGCAGAAATCCTTTGTGCACAGTCCAGCCTGGGTCCACGGCACTCTAACCTGCATTGCACGACCTCCTAAGTTGTTCTCCGGCGACGTGGGACTCCTTTGTGTAACTTCGGGTGAGCACCGTTTCACGCATCCTTGTAGTGCCTGTTTCTGGCACTTCTCCGGGTGCTATCTGCTGCTAAGAGGGCTCCTTGTCTTGCTCGACGTCCCCTCTACCTCCTGGTCCAATTTGCGACCTCCTGGTCCCTCCTGGGCCACAGCAGCATCCAAAAACACTAACCGCACGATTTGCAGCTAGCAAGGCTTGTTGGCGTTCTTTTGGCAGGAAAACACTTCTGCACAACTCTCCACGGCGAGAGGGATCCGTCCACCAAAGGGAAAGTCTCTAGCCCTTTTCGTTCCTGCAGAAACCTCAGCTTCTTCTGTCCAGTAGAAGCTTCTTTGCATCCACAGCTGGCATTTCCTGGGCATATGCCCATCTCCGACTTGCTTGTGACTTTTGGGCTTGGTCCCCTTGTTCCACAGGTACCCTAGATTGGAAATCCATCGTTGTTGCATTGTTGGTTTGTGTCTTTCCTGCATTATTCCTCTAACACAACTTCTTTGTCCTTAGGGGAACTTTAGTGCACTTTGCACTCACTTTTCAGGGTCTTGGGGAGGGTTATTTTTCTAACTCTCACTATTTTCTAATAGTCCCAGCGACCCTCTACAAGGTCACATAGGTTTGGGGTCCATTCGTGGTTCGCATTCCACTTTTGGAGTATATGGTTTGTGTTGCCCCTATCCCTATGTGTCCCCATTGCATCCTATTGTAACTATACATTGTTTGCACTGTTTTCTAAGACTATACTGCATATTTTTGGTATTGTGTATATATATCTTGTGTATATTTCCTATCCTCTCACTGAGGGTACACTCTGAGATACTTTGGCATATTGTCATAAAAATAAAGTACCTTTATTTTTAGTATAACTGTGTATTGTGTTTTCTTATGATATTGTGCATATGACACTAAGTGGTACTGTAGTAGCTTCACACGTCTCCTAGTTCAGCCTAAGCTGCTCTTCTAAGCTACCATTATCTATCAGCCTAAGCTGCTAGACACCCTATACACTAATAAGGGATAACTGGGCCTGGTGCAAGGTGCAAGTACCCCTAGGTACTCACTACAAGCCAGTCCAGCCTCCTACAGGAGGGCAGTCCAGTTGAACCCAAAAGGGGACTCAGGTCTTAAGTGTATTGGGCACACAGTGCCACTATCAGTCCACAGTAACTTGGGCTGGGAGGGGCACTTGTGCAGTGGTACTTTGTCTGGAGTGGTTGCATCATGGAGACTCCTCGCGGTTCTTGGCACAAAAGAGGCTGGAAGCAGCAACTGGGGGACCAGTCTGGGTAAACCCAGGGTTGTGTTCAGCTCTGAAGGGTCTCAAGACCTCTTTGGAGCTTTTGGCCCACTTCGGCACGGGATGGGGGGTTGGGTGCAGTGGTGCTTTTAGGTGTGGGTTTTTTCACAGTTCTTCTTGGGTGCCTGCAGAGTGCAGGGGAGACGCTCTGCTACTCCATGGGGGATGTTGGTTGTTCCTTGAACTGCTGGCAGTCCTCCCAGGCTTTTGGAGGCAAAGCAGTTGCAGGATTATCAATGACAGCAGGCTGGCTGGCAGGATTGGGGCCATGTCAGTTGCTGTTCCTCAGTTCTTGCTTTTTGCAGCTCTTCAGTGTCCTTTTTCTTAGGTGGGTAGAATCTGTATTCCTGGTGCCAAGGGCTCCTCTAAATATTAAATTTAGTGGTGTAGACTCCCCTAAATACTAGATTGAGGTGCAGTATTGGGAGTGAAGGGTAGAAGCCAAGGGCTACTTACCCTTGCTTTGACTACACACCCTATATGATCACTTTCTATCGGGAATATGCATAAACCTGTCCCAGAGTTCCTAATTCTACCATCACCATGATGACGGAGTTCTCGTAGAGTGGGGCACATCAGACAGCTCATTTTAGGGGTGTGTCTAACCTGGATGTACTCCACGTCATCTAGAATAGTTTTCTTTCCCCCTGTCCTGGTGCCAAATCGGCCACAGGGCAGGGGCTGGCATCCTGTAGGTCTGGGGAATGTTGGGGTTGCATATAAAAGGCAGCAGGGTCTTTAAAGTCCCAGGCCTTGTTATGCTAAATCACTAGCCATCATGCTGGAACAAGTGTGAACACCTTCCTCTGGAGCAGGGATTGTTTCTAACCTCCGAGACAGAGAGCTCTCACCTGCTGGGGTCAGAAATCGGTCTATGGTGGCAGGCTGGACTATTCCAGTCAGCCAGCACACTAGCAGACTAGAAGGTTTAACAGGATACCGGTAAGGGAAACTCTGGGTGCATGCATTAATAAATCAATGACTAGAATCAGTGTGGGCTTATTAATATGAGGTGCTTGATACCAAACACCATAGATATTAGTGAAGCCATTATGTAGCTCAGAAGCTCCTTTTGATCAGTGCCCAGTACATACTTTAAAGATGGTTTCCCTGTTCACTTGTAATGTCTAAGACTTGATTTAGAAATCACAGGGGCATGTAGTATAATGCATCCTGCCTTAGGGCTGTAAGGTCTGCTGTAGGGGTGGCTTACATATATTACATGTAGTGGTTGCAGGCATGGCACACAGGATGAGTGCCATGTCATGTTTTCCCTTTTGTCGGCACAATGCCATGCAGCTTTCAATGGCAGTCTGCATGAGTGTGGTGATGGGTCCCTTACGGTGTTCACAATACATGCTGCAGCCCTTAGGAACTCACCTTAATGCCCATGTTGTACGTACCAGTGTTACCATTTACCAGGGACTTACAGAGATGCTTAATGTATTGCCATTTGGGGTACAATTGCACAGATTTAAGGTAAGAGATTTAGCAGTGAGGACCTGGTTAGCAGGAACCCAGTGCACTTCTGTCAAAATTGCATCAAATACCAGGCAAAAGGCGACTGTGTCAAAAAGGGGCACTTTCCTACAACCCAAACCCTCTACAATACATACATAATCAAACAAGGAAACCACAAGTGGAATCAGCTCACCACCCACAATACCTCCAACATCATGAAAGCCATCTACTCAGGATCACCCACAGACCCATTCCCACACCATCTGTTCAACCTCTGCATCAACAGCATCGGCAACAAATATCTTCAACACATCCATCAGCTTAGCTGCTTACCCTGATGACTGGAAACACACGAGAACCAAGCCCTACGCCGACCCGAACAACGTCAAAAACTACTGGGCAATCTCCTCACTCCCTTTCTCAGCAAATGTTCTAGAGAAAGCCATCAACCTGCAACTTGTGTCGTACTTAGAAGACAACAACCTGCTGGATTCTTCATAGTCCACATTCTGCCCCAATTACAGCATGGAAACTGCCCTGGTTGCCGTTACGGGCGATATCAGAGCTCTCCTACACCAATGACTCTTGGCCACCCTCATGCTCCTTGACCTCTCAGTGGCTTTCAAAACAGTCTCCTACCACACTCTGCTCAATAGAGTTCACCAGATCGGCATCCAAGGAGACACCCTGAAATGGATTGCTTCTTTTCTCTCAGGTTGGACTCAGACTATCTACCTCCCTCCACTCACCTCTCAATCTAAGCCCATCATCTGCGGAGTTCCCTAAAGATCTTCCCACAGCCTCACCCTATTCAACACCTAAATGACCCCCCCTAGCCAACTTGATAAGAAACCACAGAACGAACATCATCTCCTATGCAGAAGACACGCAACTTTTCCTCTTGCTATCTGAAGACCACTCCAAGTTCATGGCCAACTTCCAACTCTGCATGAGCAGTTTAGTTGCCTACATGAGGGAGAACTACCTCAAACTTAACACCGAAAAGACTAAAGTCCTAATACTTGAAAACTCCACATCAACCTGTGATCTTCAGACCAAGGCCCCCCACACCCTGACAGGCACGCTGTCACCCAACCCCTCATCACTAGTTGTGGGGACTATGGTAACGCTCTCCATGCCAGACGCACAATCCACCAAACTCCAAATCATCACAACAAAACTTCAAATCATTCAGAACGCAGCAGTAACACTCATACTCGACCATTCAAGATGCACGCACATGTCCACACCTCAGGATGCTCCACTGCCTCCTTGTACACAAACAATGCCAATTCAAGATGCTGATCCTCAACTACAAATCCCTGCACAACCTTGGACCCATTTGCCTCAACCACCGCCTGAGCTTTCACCACCCCACTAGACATCTCCGATTCGTCACCCTCTACCTCGACCGCACACCATGCATCCGCAGGAGCAACTACGGAGGATGCGCCTTCTCATATCTGGCAGCAAAAGCATGGTCTGCCCCTCCATCCTGGAGTTCAGAAGACAGCTCAAAACCAGGCTATTCAACTCAGTCCTCTGGCTGAGCCCCTTGCAGCTGACACAGCACCTGGATATCCAAACTGATTGATTGGTAATTCCTCGAACCAGCATCATCCGCTTTCTCTACATCAACGTCCTCTCCTGTGCTGACGACAAGCAACTAATTTTCTCCCTCACAGACAGTGTGCCCAGTAGCTGAATCAAGTTCAATGCCTGCACGACTGAAATCCCCAACTGAATGAAGCTGCACATCGACAAGATTGAAATTGTGATCTTTAGGGAGGGCACTTCACAGTGGGACTCCACTGGTGGCCTGTAGAGCTAGGACCGCAACCACATCCACCACCCATATCAAGAACCTTAGCATTGTCATCAAAGGCAAACTCAACATGACCGCCCAAGTCAACGTCATCACTGTCTCATGCCTACATACCCGCAAGATGCTTAAGAAGATATTTAAATACCTCTCAATCAGCATCCGGAAAACCATCATACCCACACCCTTGTCACAAGTAAGCTGGACTATGGGAATACCCTCTGTACTGGGATCAACAAAACACTCAATAGAAGTGCTGCAGACCCTTCAGAACTTAGCAGCCACAATCACATTCAATCTCCCATGCCACACTCACATCACAGCACATCTGAAGGAGCTCCACACAAATGTGCACAATCCAAACTTCTCACCACAACTTTCAGTTACATAACACTGGCCCATCATACCTCAATTGCATCTACTTTCACAAACCTTCCAAATGCCTTCCCTCGTCACAACTCCTACTTGAACATCCAATGCATACGGAAAACTACATCAGTCAAGCCTTCCCCTACATCGCTCCTAAAGCATGGAACGACCTGCCACTAGACATAAGAGCCTCCTTCTCACTTCTTGACTTCCACAAAAAAATTAAGACCTGGCTTTTAGAGTAGTACCACTAGGCCCTGGGTTTCACTAGACCCACACCTACTCAGTACCAGGATATACTACTGGGTGATAATGCACTCTACAAATCTGCATCACATAAGTGGTGACCCTGGACCCTGTTTCATACTGCTTTGGTCACTGGTCAGTCTCTTCTGCAAGAAGAAGATCCCTTGTCAGAACAAGGAAGTAAAGGAGGGGGAATGAACTGAGTCTCTATACTCTCATCACTGAGCTTGACAGGGAGACAGGAAACAGTCAGAAGCTTTAGAGTGTCACCATTCTAAAGCCAAGACACTATTGTGCCAGGGCATCAATACAACAGCAACATTAAAACTTGAATGCAATAATTCTATCACTCAATCATCATAAACCAGCAGACATTATTAACCCCTGTCTCTCTTGCAGAAAAATGAAGTGAATGCATTTCCCTATTATGTTTAAAACATAATACATACTACTCTTGGATTTTGACTACAAGAATTGTTTTTTTGTAACATACTGCTCGAATAAATCTGTTATGCTGCGATGACTTATTTTATTGGTTGTGTTGAGGTAAGACAATTATATTTGTCTCCTGCCGTAATCACAATTCTTAAACATTTTGGGCATGAGCAAGCTACTAAATTGTCACAGTTGCTCAGTGGATTAAAACACCTGTTGCCAGCATCTGCCTAACCTATGAGGTCAAAGGTTTCAACCCTGCAGGCTTACCACGCGGTTTTATCTCTCTGCAATGAATTAATCAATAAGTATGGGGGCTCGTGAAAAAACTGCTGTCGCTACTCAGTGAAGCCTAGGGTTATTTTACTAGAACAGAAGCACAAAATGTCATTCCGAGACGTGCTACCTGCGGCCGTATTTAGCTGTTTGTGCATTCAGCACGGTGTTCTATTATTACAGCAGCATATTGGAACTCTTCGACGATAACTATTTTTCACCTAGCCCACCGCCCCCTCCCCTTGCCCCGTTACGCGCTGCCTGCAATTTTATATTGTATTTGTTTATTTTTATTGGTCTGGCATGGGTTTAAATGACACTGAAATCTGTTATGTGAAGCATCCGATTGATCAGAGAAAAGAGACACTAAGCTGCCGACCAAGCAGCATGTTTGGGATAATATTCACATGGGAACGCGTGCTTGGAATTCCTCATACGAGCGCCAAGAAAGCCTCCTCTTGAGGGCAAGTAAAAACCCCGCTTTATTGCGGTGAGGCCTACGTTGTGTAAGGGTGGATCCCTTTGTAGCGCGCGACTTGAGACGTTTCTCCGTCTCTCCCTTGTCCTGATGCTGGTAATCCCGGGTAGAATGTCGCCCCACCCTTCTGCGTCCGATTCATCCGTGGCCATCTGTAATTACTCAGTGCCTTAACCCCAGGATTGTGGGCACTTCTTTTGCCATGTCTTTGTTTGTGGAACAAAGTAGTGGATAAAGGCATGTTTTTGTCTGCTTCGGATACGATAGAAACAGCACGTGAACTGAGCCGTGCTTTAAATCAGGCCGTTAATTACAGATTGCCTGCATGCGAGATAAAAGTCTCCTAACTAGTAAAAAAAAAAAAAAAAACACAAGCGACTTTAATTACAAGCACGCCCAGAAACCGCGCTTTGCTACTGTCATTGGTTCCAGGCTCAGGGTGTAGCCAAATTCGATGCACAGTTTAAAATTGGGTGGCTGGAATGATTTAAACTACTAAGGGAAACTATAGTAACAAGATCAGGGGGTTCCAATACCCAAATTCAAAAACCGGGGCTTTAAGTGTGAAAAAATTGCAGGGTCTCTAAAGGGGATGTGGCCTATGCAATTAAGGGCACGGCTTAAACACCTAAACTATATTTCTGAGATTTCCATAATGTGCCACAGCAACCTGTATTTGGGTGGCGCTCAGAGCTTTGTGTTATGTTGTGATGTTATATTATGTAATATTGATTTGTATAGTGCACTAATCACCCAAGAGGGTATTGGGCACTTGGGCACATGTGTAGGTTTGTGGTCCCCAAGATACTTATATGAAGAGCCAGGTCTTCACCTTCTTGCAGAACTCAAGAAGTGAGAAGGAGGCTTTGATTTGTTGATGGAGGTTGTTCTATGTCTTGGGTGTGATGCAGAAGAATGAGCGATCTCCAGTTTTGCTGTTGCGGATGTGGGGAATGTGTGCGAGTGAGAGTGAGGCAAAGCAGAGGTGTCTGGTGGGTGGATGAAGGCTTATGCTGCTATTCAGGTATTCAAGTCCTGTGTGTTGTAGGGCTTTGTATGCATGCGTGAGAAACTTGAATTTACTGTGCTTCTGTATGGGGAACCAGTTAAGCTTTCAGAGGTGTAGTGTGATGTGAGTGTGGCATGGGAGGTCAAGTATGAGTCTTGCAGCAGTGTTCTAGATGATCTTGAGTGTGTGTAGGAGTTGTTTGGAGATTCTGGCATAGAGAGTGTTGCCATTGTGCAGCCTACTGCTGGTGAGTGCTTGCGTGATGGTCCATCTGGAGTTCTGAGGCAAACAGTTGAAGATTTTTCACAGCATGCGTACGATGTGGAAGCAGGAGAGGCATACGTCAAGTTGAGCTTGTCGTCTGGGATGATCCCTAGATTTTTTGTGTAGTCTGTGGGTGTGGGTGTTGGTCCTAGCTCCGACGGCCACCATGGGAGAACTTGATGTCAAAGACCAATAATTCTGTCTTGTTGAAGTTGAGCTGCAGTAAGTTGGTTCACACACAGCATGCTACCATGGTCATGCAGGTAGTGAAGTTGGTTGTGGAGGTGTTTGTTTTGTCCATCAGAGAGAGGATGAGTTGGGTGTCATTGGCCTAGGAGATGATGGTGATGTCTTGTGATCGGATGATATTTGCAAGCGGTGTCATGTATATGCTGAAAAGGGTAAGGCTGAGGGAAGATCCCTGTGGGACTCCACATATCAATTTCCCAGTCTCTGATGTGAAGGGTGGCAGCCTGACCCTTTAGGCTCTTCCTGTGAGGCAGGAACAGATCCATTTGAGAGCTGATTCTTGTATGCAAATCTTGTGGAGTCTTCTGATGATGGTTTTACGGGAAACAGTGTCGAAGAGTGCAGAATGATCAAACAGGATGAGGGCCGCTGTGTATCCTTGGTCAGGATGATTCAAGTTTCATCAGTGGCCATGAAGAGTGTTCTTTTGGTGCTGTGGTTCTTTCTGAATCCTGATTGAGTGTTGTTTAGAAGACGGTAAATTTCGAGGTTGATTGAGTTGCTTGTTGGTGGCCTTTTCAATCACTCTGGCTGGATAGAGAAACAGGGAGATGGGTCAGAAGTTTCTCAGTTGATTCTGGTTGGCTATGGGCTTCTTGAAGAGGGTATTGATTTCTGCATGTATGCTTTCATCTGGGAAAGTGGCAGATGCAATGGAGGTGTTGATGATGTGGATCAGAGTGGTGCTGATTGGTAATGTTCCCAGGATGTAGATGTGGTGGGGGGCATGGTTTAGTTGGGGCCCCAAAGTGGATGATCTGCATGATTGCCGGTGTGTCATTTCTGGTGAGGATTGTCCATTGGGTCAGGTGGCCATCTTGGTTGGTGATGGGTGGGTTCGAAATGTATTCTCTGGGGTTGGGTTGGTGTGCAAAGTTACAGTAGATGATTGTGAATTTGCTGTTGAAGAAGTTAGACAGGTTGTCGCAGAGTTGCTGTGAATCAGAAACGTTGGTGACAGTGGCTGAGGGCGAGGTGAAATCATTAACGATTGAGAAAATCTCCTTGAAGCTGTTGGAGCTTCCTTCGCTGCAGTCCAATAGTGTTTTTTTCTTAGCGTCTCTTATTTGCTGGTGATAGTGTCTGAGTGCAGCCTTGTAGGTAGTTCTGTCTGTGTTGTTGTGGCTGTCTCTTCATTTCCTATCTACCTGGTTACAGTATAGTTTGGTGTTTCAGAGGTCCTCTGTGTACCAGCTGGCCTGCTTGAATGATCCACTATGCTTGTTAGCTTTGATTGGTGTGAGGGAGTCCAAGCAGTTCTCGACATAGTTGTTGAAGTTGTTGATGTTAATGTAGGGTTGTCTGTAGGGCTAGTTTGATCCATGCTGGGGGGGGGGGTCCGAGCCAATCTGCTTCTGAGATTTTGCCCCAGCTGCAGCTTGGAATGCTGAACCTGGTAGGGTTGTTGACTGGAGGTGTGTAGATTGGGAAGCGGATGATGGAGTTGTCAGTTCATATGAACAGTGTGGTGGAGCGACAAAGTTGGTAAAGGAGGCTTGTGGTCCAGGTGACCAGTAGCAAGGTTCCATTCAGGGTGATGTTTTATGAGATTTGCAGCTTGAAGTGCTGGTGTTCCATTAAAGAGGTGGTGTTCTCTGTGGACGTTGTCATTTGATGGATTCCTTGTAGATGATAACAAGTCCTCCTCCTGGCTTGTGAAGGAGGTCCTGTTGAACAATCTTGTAGCCCGCTGGAATTGCTGTGGCTATGTCGGGAGCCGATGAGGGGTTGAGCCGGGTCTCTGTAATAAAGAAGATGTCAGGTGAGTCACTACTCAGAGGTCCCATATTTTGGTTCTGTGTTTGCTGAGTGATCATGTGCTGAGAAGAAAGCATGGAAGTGGGTGTTGACACACGTTTATTGCAGTGTAGGGTGTGGGTGAAGGCGTTGTTTGTTGCTTGTGTAGTGTGTGTTTTGGGAGGGTGTGTTGAGAGCGTTTTTAGTATTTGCATGGGGGGTGTGGGCATGGGGTGCTAGAGAACTGGAGATAGGTGCAGGTGAAAACTCCTACCGTGGAATGAGACATGGCAGTAGTTGTGGGAGTGGCATTCAGCGTCTAGCTACCTAAGGAGAGCTGGGCGGTGAATGAACCAGGGTTCCTGGTGCTCAGCACGGTCCAGGAGTGGATCAGCACAGGCAGGCTTGCCTTCGGCCTCCTTGCCGTGTGTGTCCTCTGCACGTCCGTGTGGCAGCTGCCATTGTAGAGGTCTTGGGAGAGGGGAGGAGTGCCAGATTCTGTGATGTCACTTCCGGTGCTGATGGGTGATTGGAATTATACTGCATCCAGATATATAACACAACAATTGACAAATACCTAATACCAGCTAAGACTATTGGCTCTGCCAATAGTAATTACCTGTTTAATATAACTGAGAAACAACAATCATTCTGTTTTAAATAATATTGAAAATATTTCATTTCTGAAATCATGAGTGTGAATTCAACATTACTGAAGTCTGTAGAAGGGGCAGTGGTGTTAGAGTGCCTGTTTGGGTGAGCTGCAGCAGGGCTGAATCTGTCCCATGTCATCTGCTCCCATGGTGCTACAATGGCCTGGGGCAAGAGACAGCAGAGATAGATTTGCAATTGGGGAAACTCCTGGTGTCTCACCAAGGTAGCCACCAGGGATTCTACTGCCAAGATTAGTTGCTGTGGATATGTGATCTACTGTGTGCCAAAATCTGTTCCTTACTGAAAATCAAAGTGACTCGGTCCAGCTGAAAGCTTTCCAAGGTAATGTGAAAGGAAGGAACGTGGTGGATGCTTGGAGTAGTGGTGTCTTGATGAATCTTCAGCAGGCACTCTGTTGTGGGCGACTTACCCCTCCACTACAAACTATACCCCAATAGGGATACAGGCTGCCCCTAATGATGACACATAGACACCAGTGATGTGACAAAGGCCCCCGCAGCCCCCACGGTGTGGGAACCAAGCTTCAGTACCTGGCCTGAGTGAGTCTGGAGAGGGGGCATCTTCCACGTTCTTTGCAGGGGGGCCTCTAGTTTCATCATACACTGATAGAGATAACATTTATTCAAGTAGTTTGCGACTGCCAGACCCTTCAAAACTATTGGGAAATGCTGAAAAGTAGAACATCAGAACATATACAACTAGAAATAGAAGTGAAACCCCAAATTAATTTGCTGACCATCAAGGTTAGCAGACCTAAATACAAGATGAAAAGGAAATTCCTGCAACTTGTTCTATTATTAGTGAGAATAATAATAGTAAGAAACTGTTTTTTCACAACACCTCCAGAAGTGAAAGGTTGGATTAAACACTCCCAAGAATAATGATCAGGGGAAGAATAAAGAGGAAACTGACTACAATAAATGACAAACTACTGGGAAGTTTGCCAACATTGCAAATAATTCCAAAGACTTAATATACCCATTTGACACAATACCACCATTAAAGTAATTAAAAACACAACAAGAACATAGAAACAAGTATAAGTATACTAGGTATAGTAATATATATGTATAGCATTAAATATGGCAGTGTCATGCAAATAATTAAATGTTACATTCTGCACAATCAATGATGTGTTGAATGGCATTATTTTTCTAATTTTTTTATTTATTTCTATGCAGGACAAATTAAATTAAATACATATTCTATTGTATTCTATTCATTCTTACAAAGCGCACAGCTACCCGGAGGCCTCCCAGCACTGAGACAGAAACCAAGGATAAGGGGACGGACCACGATGTTTCAAAGGATAAAGTCACATTTTAACAGCCTTACAGAAAGACAATTCATTCGATAGAAAACATATTTCCACCAGAAGGGAGTACCAAAGTCAGGGGTCCTGTTAGGAAAATGACCAACCACCTCATCTGGCTCGTCTCACTTTAGGCACTTGAGCTGAATAAGATATAAGTGCTCTGCCTGGGATAGTGGGGCCTGCCAACGATTCAATAAGGTAGGGCCAGAATTGTGATAGTATCTGTGCAGAACACATAGGGGGTTATTCTAACTTTGGAGGAGGTGTTAATCCGTCCCAAAAGTGACGGAAAAGTGACGGATTTACCACCAGCCGTATTACGAGTCCATTATATCCTATGGAACTCGTAATACGGCTGGTGGTATATCCGTCACTTTACCGTCACTTTTGGGACGGATTAACACTCCTCCAAAGTTAGAATAACCCCCATAGTGGTTTAAATTGAATCCGCTGCTCAACTGGCAGCCAGTGAAGATTCTGCAACTGGCTTAGCAGAATAACTCTTTGGGAGATTCAAAAGGAGTCGAGCAGCCACATTCTGGATCGTTTGAAGCTTTTTCAGCACAGATCGAGGGGAACCGAAATACAGGACGTTGCCATAGTTCATGCGAGAAATGACCAAAGCCTGGGCAATATGTTTTCTCACTAGTGGGGGCAGTAGGTTCAGAACTTTCTTAAGATTCCTAGGATGTTAAAACAGGTAGCAGATAGTTTATAGATTGGTGCCCAATAGTCAGACTGGAACCCAGCCAAAATATTCGAAACTGTTTCGAAAGTGTTCTCTCACCAGCACAGGAGGTAACTTTGAGAGCTATCCTGCGCTGAAAAGAGCACAGTAGTAAACTCAAAAGCTTAAAAATGCCACTTTGTATTTCACTGCGAAAAATAAGCATGCATTATGAGGGCATGCATTGTCCCTCCTCGCTAGGGGTGGGAGGCAGAGCACATACAATCTGTGCGCCAGTTTCTAGTTGGTACACAGTTAGTACCAGTACTCTCCTCTGTAAGTCAGACCTGGCACAAGGGTAAGCACAGCACATTTTGTGCAGGTTGTGTGGTGCACACATTCATTCAAAAATGGAACAGTCAGACTTGCATTTGATAGAGAAACAGCCAACAAGAGTGTAGCAACAAAGGAGCTCTGAATAAGGGATTAATCCTGACATCCGGGTTGACTCCTGGTATATACCCAGATTTCTGTAGTGACCCAAGCTGACATTGTAGCGCCTTTAAAAAACAAGCATTTGCAATACAATGGGTCTCGCATTTGCTCTGTTAGCATTGTAAACTCCCAAGCAGACTTTTCTTCCCACATAAATTGAAAATGAAAAGTAAAACAGTTTCACGTAAGCAAGATGATTCCCAGCTCCACCGCCGCCATGACCATCAGCGTGAAGAGACACACAAAAGGAAAAAGAAGTTCACTCGCAGTCAAACTTATTGGCAAAAAGTGCAATTAGCCATGTAACAGGGGTGATGGTCAAGGCGGTAACAAAACTTTCCCAAGGAGGGACAAATGTAAACCATTTACCAATGTAATCAAAGGATTTTTGAAGGGCAAGCCCACAAACGAGTAGTAGTGAAGGGCATGAGGTGGGCATTGTTAAAAGCCCAGATACATATCAACACATCGGAAAAGCAGCACTTGCGCACTGCTATGCTCGACCTAATGAACAAATAATAGCCAGGTATGAAACATCAGGCTAGCCCTGCATTTCTATCTAATGACTCTCTGGCCACTTGGCTTTTTGAGCAATGCTTTAATGTTAAAATCTAAAGCCTCATAATGCAACATGTTGACTAAAAAGGAGGAACAGGCAGGAAGTGCAAGAAATGGCATTGGTACACAACAGCTGTGGTATCAACAGGATTTGGAGCAAAAGTAAAAATGTGCAATGCAACGGGTCTCGCGTTTGCTCGTGTTAGAGCTGTTAGCGTTGTAAACTCCTAGTAAAACAGTTTCACATATGCGAGATGATGGTCACCACGAGCATGAAAGAGACACAGAAAGGGAAACAGAAACGCGCTCGCAGTGAAACCTATCAGCAAAAGTGCAATTATCCATGTTACCAGAAAAAGTGCAATTATCCATGTAACCAGCAAAAGTGCAATTATCCATGTAACAGGGTCTATGTCATGCAAAGTGCTCGACTTCTGCCCAGCGAGATTGCGCTGCACAGGAAATGAAAAGAAAAAGTAGTCCAGAACCCAGCTGAAAACACAGAGCCTTGTATGTTTTCAGTAGTTTACCGGTGCGCTCGAGGAGGGCTAAACTTCGGAAAAGGCATGACGTATGCATGCCTTTCACAAATGGAATCAGTCAATTTTTAAAAGAGAAGCCCACAAACTAATGAAAGTGACTGGTGTGACATGGGTGTGGTTAGAAGCACCAACAGAGATTACAACATGATCCAGAGCACTTGCGCGCGCTCGACCCTAAAAAGTTCCAAAATGCTTGATCCAGGAAACCCTGCCTTAAACATTTTCAGGATATCCAAAATAGGTATCATTAAACATACCTGAGTGCCACCTTAGCATCATTTTTTTGATGCTATGGTGGCCTTTCACCACGCAACATTTACAAAGTGGCACAATGCATGTATTGCACCACTTTGTAACCCCTTGCGCCACACTTTCCCTGAGCCAGGCATAATGTATGCAAGGGGGTTGTTCTGGCGCTAGGAGGCCTGCAAAAATGGGGCAGTGAAATTTAACAGATTTCACAGCACCATTTTTGGCATCATTTTTAACACCTGCTTTAAGTTAACAGGCATTAAAATGACGCACTTATAGAAACTTATTGTCCTCCTTGCGCTTTGCTACACTAGCGTCAACATTTTTGACGCTAGTATAGCAAAGTACCACAATAGAGTCAAAAAGTTTGACGCTATTGTGCTAACAATCACCATGTTTGGCCGTATTACAAATACGGCACAACCAAGGTGTCGTTAGGTGCCAGTAGGTGAGGCGCAATAAAGTGACGCATCAGCTCTGATGTACCACTATTTCAAAAATATGGGCCAATGTATCTTAGTGGGCTCAATAACATATTCCACTAAGTGTCACCTGGATCCAGCCCTCCTCAACCGAGTTGGACACCACTGTTTTGGTTTTATCCATCATCCTGAATTTACTAGGCTTTCACAAATTTTCCGATATGCCTTTACAATGTAAAGCACCTTTGTGAATCTGTCATTAATCTTGTTATGCAAAATACTGCCATTACATCACAAGACAACATTTTAGCGCGGAAGCAAGAGAACAATGCAAATGGCCACAAAGTGAGTACCTTTTTTTAGAAATGCTTTTTCTAGCGCTAAATGCCTGGTTTTCATTTTGCATAACCTTTTCGTAATTGTGCATAATTAAAAGCAAAAACACATTTCACAAATTCTGTGAATTCCGCACACCTTTAACAGTGACAACCGCTGTGTCGCTGATCACTCCCATCTGAGATAGTAATGAAAATGAACTAAAATGTCTGCCGATGAATTTCGGCTCATAAAAATAGCCTTAAAACCACAGAAACCATTTTTACCACACTGTTAAACATTACCCACCTTTAATCCCTACCCACACACACAGCTTTGAAATATTTTATATATTTGAACATGTGCGGTTTACGTGGACCGGTCTTTCAGAGTGCTCTACCCCACCTAGCTAATGAATGGAGCAAGGCAGGGTCACTCTGTTTGAACAACAAAACAAATTGTAGATAAAGATAGGGATATGTCTCTGAGAGTGAACCCCGGCTCCACCCGAACATCTGACTCATGTGAGAACATACCTGCATCCTCTAAGCTGCTGCAGCCATAACTGGGTAAAAGGTAACCTTTCTGCTGCTTGTCAAAATGGGCCTTGACTGACACATTCCATTGGTGAAACCATATAGTAAAGGTGAAGCGGTCGACGGTGTTGTCTCTTGGCTTCGAAGTCCAGTAGGGCGTGATTTGTTTAAGGTTGAAAAAAAATGTATTGGGAGATTATGGCTTGTAAAAATGTCCTCTAGTAAATTCAAGTATTTTTTTTTTATTCCTCTTGGCATGAAAACGTACTGCAGATGTAGGCAGGAAACAGGTGCTCATAGAATTAAAATTCCATCACACAAAGGGGCATATTTAAGAGCCCCTAGCGCCATTCTACTGCCACATTGCAGTAATTATTTTACTCTAATTTGGCATAAGCTAAAAACACTGCGCCATATTTACAAAGTGGTGTAATGCATGCATTGCGCCACTTTGTAACCCTTTGTACTACATTATACCTGTGCCAGGCATAATGTATGCAAAAGGGGTGTTCCCCCATTAGGGGGGGAAAAAAGTTGTGCAAAGAAATCTGGGAGATTTCTTTGCATCATTTTTTTCAACTCTTTTAACACCTGTTCATAGCAGGTGTTAAAAGGGGCATGCAATTGAATACAATGGGCCCCTATGTACTCTGCTGGAGTCATGCCAAAATTTGGGCGCTGCTCCTGCAGAGTACTTCAATAGCGTAAAAAAAATGATGCTATTGCCCCCTACCCTGCGCCATGGTGTGCTGGATTTTAAATACAGCGCACACATGGTAGCGATAGGGGGTGCTAAAGGGCTCAAGAAGAGTGTGCACACTTCACAACATCAGCAATTGTTGAGAATTGCTCAGTTTCTACAAGTTTCAGAAATTTTCCACCAGGTAAAGATTGCCGCATTATCTCTTTTGCTGAAGAGTGTTCAGTTAAAACATTTTGTAGAACAATTCAAATTCCTCAAGCTTTTACCGAACTTTTCTCAAGCAGAAAAATATTTTTGTTAACGTTTTACAAAAGCATCTAAAAATTATATTCAAGGATCAGTACTTTACATTCCTTGTTTCCTTATTTCTTTTAATACGGAGCTGACCCGATATTAGCCCTCACTACCTAACATACCTTTTCTTTTGTAGGTAAGTGTCCTATTTGCTCATAGAGCAGTCCAGCAGGAGGATCGTGAACAAATGCTCTCCTGCCAAAATACCCACTGTTTGCTCAAGATGACTCAGAATAAATCATTCGCTGGAAGCATCTTCTGTGACCTTCAGGTTCTGAGTCTGAATCGTGGTAATGTTAACTCACCCCTTTATGTTTCCAGGTCCGAGCACAGAAATGTCATAAGTGTGTGTGAAAATCCATATAAAACAAGTTTTTGAAGTTTTTGCATTGCTTAGCATTTGGCTAATTATTTAGCTTCTTAGGACTGTGATGTAATCATGTATCCCCAAATCATATGTCTGTTTGTCTATTTAGACAGTTGACATCACCCAGTACAAGGTAGGTTACCCAACAAAATGGAAGTGAAAGTAACGTTTAGCCCTTATTTCGAGTGGCAAAAATTACATTTTCACACACGTATGTGGTTTACTAAAGTGTGGTATATGTTAACTCCTAGGCCACCACAACTAGGCACTCATTGGGCTTCCACTTGGAAGCATCAACCTCTTCAGATACCTCAAGGACACACTTTGAAACTCTGGTTTGTACATGATGGACCAGTATGGGAACTGCAACCTTGTAGTGGCCTATTTCACTGCGAATTTCAGTGCTTATCACATTTAATACTATTTGAACTGGTTTATAGTCACTCTTTCAGATAAGCACTTACAGGAAAGGAAAATGGTGCATTGCAGACAAGGCGATTCGCGCAGGTAATAAAATCCTGCACAGCCGGACTTTGGCTCACTGACATGGCTGGGCCCAGAACCGCCTGGTTTATCTTAAGGCAAGCCCGCCATAAATTAAAGGAAGGAGACAAGAGCAAGGGCGCAGGCTCACTGCATTGCACTTTGAGCCACAAAGCCAGGCCCAGGAAGCAAATGAAGGAATGTCCATACATGGACTGGGACCCGTCTTCTCCCATGAAACAATAACTCAGTATAGCATGCAGCAAGTAGTTCCTTTGTCGATTAAGGCCCGAAGGAAGGGCTACCACACCACTGCTGTCAGCGTACAAGTATTGTGCTAAATGGTCAAAAACATTGTCATTATTGCCCAGCCGTGCGGTCCCCCCTAGGGTCACGCAGTGCCAATGTATCACAAATCTTATGGCTTCTGAGCCAGTCAATAGCACTAATTCTTGAGCCTCGCCTAACATACATACCCAAGCTGCAGGCAAGTGAAAAAAGAATGGTAAGGGGCAGTAGCTAGCATTGTTGACTGGAGCCATAGTAAGCAATGCACTTAGCATACATATGTGCCAGCTCTCTGGGGACCCCCCTTGCCTGTCCTTCTAAAAAGTTACTTTTCTGTTGTATGAAATGGTTAGGGCTAGCATTGGTAGTTATAGACTGCAGTGTGCGTAGTCTTAATGGCTGCCTCTCAGTATGCTAGTAAATGTCCTAATGACATGTATTTCAAGAATTGAAATCTATTCCCTTTTTTTAAGCCTGGCTTGACAGTGCATTTAACTCAATTACCTATTGTTATCAATCCCTCAAAATATACATAGAAAGGGCATTGGCTTCAATCAGAGCACTAGTCATTTGTCATCAGTCATTAGTGTAGCTTTCCACTTCCTAAGGAGTGCTTGAATTGCAATACATGATGGACTACTTTATATCTCAAAAGCACACTGAATCATCATACATCAATTTCATTATCTCATATGTGAATTGTATACAGAAAGTAATGGTTTTCTGAATTGATTTTTCACTGCAAATGTTTTTTTAATATTTGAGCCACGACTCAAAATGCATGGCAGACCTACTGCCTTTGCCAAAGCTTGTTTATCATGTAGTTGTTCCAAGGAGTAGAGAAGAATTCACTTCTATCATAGTAAAGCAGCTAGAAAACTGTCTCTCTACCTCCTTTAGTTTAGCAAAACCGACATAAAAACTGATCTTCTCATGAAAGCGATTTATTAAAAATTCCAAAAATTAACAGCAGTTTTTAGACCATAGTTAGGGCACAGTTTAAAAGGGATTAGATCAGTGATACTCAAAGTATGGCCGAGGGGGAGCAGGCGCATTTGACCCTCCTTACCCTTACATGGAGCCTCCTGGTCGTACAGAGCTCAATTGTTGTTCATTGGTCTCAGCATTAACATTAAGTAATATTAAACAGGCAAACATTTATTTAAAGGTTAATTGAAGTTAAAGAAAGTAAGTAAACAAGGTATCCTGCACCACTGACCTTTATTTTGCAGCAAAGGTGTAAAAATATGATAAAGACTTCAAAATTCAAAAAGTGCTTTCATACATGCAGAACAGTTTTCATCTTAGTACGTTGCATTAAAAAGTATTTTTATATAAATATTCAAATGTTATATTTTTTAAACAAATTTAGAAACATTCATGCTTTTCCCACACCCTCTCAACTATGCCAATAACAAACTAACGGGCAGATTTATGATACATGGTGCTGCACCTAGTTCAGCGCCACTTTTCTTCGGTTCCTTAATGCCCCCCTAACACCACCATGTATGCGCCGTATTTAAAAACCAGTGCACCATGGTGGTAGTCAGGTGTAATAGCGTCATAATTTGGATGCTAATCCTGCAAAGCACCCAGAGGCCTATTGTAAACAATGGGAGCCTCCCTTTGACACCCTTTATCGTCTGCTCTTGGCAGGTGTTAAAAATGCTGATAAAAATAATACAAAGAACTCCCTTAGATTTCTTTGCGTCATTTTTTCAGCCCCCCTAGCGCCAGAATGCCCCCTTGCATACATTATGTCTGGCACAGGCATAATGTGGTGCAAGGGGATACAAATGCAATCATTGCACCACTTTGTAAATATGTAAATATGGCGCTTCGTTTTTGGCCTTCCAATGACACATTAGCATTAAAAAAAATGACACTAATTTGGCGTTGGAATGGCCTTAGGCCCTTTTAAACCTGGGACTAAGAGGCAAGTCAGTTGTTTTGTGTGTCCTCTAGGTGGCCTGGGTTACTATTATACATGGACAACAGTATAGTTTATTAAATCAAACACAAGTGATGGTTTTGTACACTGCACATCCTGGAGTTATGTATTTCGGGGTCCTCTTATATGTGATAATGAAGGAATGGAAGGAAAGTGAATTAAAGCAATTGCCTAAGATCGCACAATTTGGTCAAGTGGAAAAGCCAGGATTGATTCCAGGTTTTCTGGATTTACATTGTGTAATTCAGCCATTCAAAGAAGATACTCTGCTTCCCATACATACACCTTAAAGCCACTCGCCACTATGTTTGTCTCAATGTGTACCTCAATAACACCACAGAACAAACTTTTTTGGGCCCTTGGAATATGTTTGGGAGTACCCATGGATTAGATGATCAGTGGGAAAACTACCTGTAAATAATGTTACTACTATTACCAACCACACTTGTAGTACACAGATTCATAGAGATGCTAGTGTGAAATCATACCGAGCACCTGGAGCTAAGCACAACAGAAAAAAAGTAGTAACAGTCGAATTCTTAGTATCTGGTTGAGAAAGATTATTTGATAAACTTATCAGTCGTGGAAAGCAAGCGTTTATAACCTGTTGTTTTTTAACTTAGCAAAATCTATTTTTTGAGGATACAATCAAATGACCCATCGTCTGCCATTACTTGCCATGCCTATGCTATAATTTTATTTACAATTCGACAAAGCTCACATAATCTAAATACAGATATCTGAATGTTTGACAATGTTGAACAGTACCTCGCTGTCATTCCTCGACAGTTTAATGAGCCTTACTGGTCACATGCAGGGGCGGCTCCCCCATTAGGGCGGTGGAGCATTGCCCCCACCAGTAGCCGAAGCTGCAAACCTTTCAGAACGAAAGGATAGCTGGAGAGAGCCTGCACAGGCTCCCAGTCTACCTGGAAGTGCCCTGGCTGGGCGCTCCAAACCAATCCTAACGCTGCTTTGAGCAACGTCAGGGCTGGCCGCAGGGCAGGCTGGGAGCCTGTTCCTGGAAAGGAGGATGGAAAGGAGAGCGGCGCGGTCGGGGGATCAGGTAAGTTTAAAAATAATATATATATAATTAAATGTATCCCCACCCTCCCGACCTCCCCATGAGCCACACCCGCCCGCCCCTTTTTAGCGCTGCGAGCCGCGACTGGTCACATGCCTCTTTTACAGGCCATGAGATAAGTCCTGGCATCACAGCCTCATAAACCTATGTTAGTGCATTTACGGCCTGCCATTCTCCGAAAGTTTAGTTTAGTGCAATGTTGTAAGACTATAAATGACAAGTGCAGAAACTAGTTCACTTCCTTGAAGCAGCATCAATCCTTGAATCTCTAAGAGATTTACACAAGCCGTCGGCAAATTCATTTGGGCTTTCCATATTCTAAGCAGGAAATTCCTGAATTAATTCAATTCAATTTGAACATACATGCGGCATATGATATTGGGTGGAATGTTTTTGTGAATATCTGGAATAGAACTTGGGACCCAGGCATGGCAATGATATACTGAAATAATAAGTGATATCAAACTGTGCTGTAACGACTTCTTCTGGATTGATGTGGCAGTGTTTTTTGATCTATGATTGATTAATTATCAATACGAAGATTTAGTTTTAAAAAATCTAGTCAAATTGTAAATGGAACAAATTTTAAAACATGCTAATACTTTTCACCACTGTACAATGATTTTTCAAGATAAAAATGTCAGGAGTAGGAAATGTCTGATGGAATATGACATTTAATGAGACCGAGCTATGGAGGGAAGTGATCCATATTTAAGTTCATTTTCACAACAGTTGCTTGCCGAATTTACAAGAAAAGACTCTGAAATATCTCGAAAGGAAGATTGGCAGGTGAAATGAACTTTGTTTTATGCAACCAGTGACAGCTCACCAGAGTCATCAAAGTGAGTTTTAGGTGCATGTGCAATTGTCCCCAACTGTGGAGCTGTTCAATTCAGCTGTACCCGGTGGTGTACCCTGCACTAGATGTAGGGTTGTTGGCTTAACTTCTGACTCCCAATGACCAGAACCGTAACTGTTCCGGGTCATGAGATTGCGGGTGGGGTCATTTATTCATGTCAACTCTCTGAGGGTCAGGCAGAAGTGGTGCATTGTATAAGATCCTTTACCTGGAGTCATTCTTCTTCTGCCCTTCTTCTCTGCCCCTATAGTCTCACATAGGGGTGTGTGTAAATTGCTTTACTTACCGAAATGTCAGCAAATTTGTGTACAAGTAGGTGAAATGGGAAACTGCAATTTGGCACTATATTTTAGCAGAAAATATGTCCTAGCACCATTTTTTAATGCAAGAATGCAGAGTATACTAACAAATGTTGCAAAAAAAAACAGAAGAACCAAAAACAACAGCAGCTCGTCTTCTGTTGTTCCTGTGCATTTGGGATGTATTTTTACAACAAATGGTGCATTTGGTGTGAATGTTTACTAAAATGGCATAATGCAATAGTGTTGGGAATTTTGCCTAACAAGGACAAAGTGAAATGCCTGAAAATATGCGAATTACAGCGGTGTCATTTAAGTTTCAAACAGGTCCAGTACCACGGCGTGGGAGAGTTTATCCCAATAAATTTTGTTCTAAGCTCTATACTTCATCTCACTGTGAACCCTGCTAGTAACACTGAAAGGGACAGCATTGCTCCCGTGCACTGCATCATGGGCTCATAAAGATCAGGTTTCTTTTTTCACAGGATCATCAAAATACAGTAGGTGCGTTATTTGGAAATATGTAACTAAATCCTAACATTACATAGCGGAAAAGAATGCAATAATACAGTGAATTATGGAAGAGGTGTTACTCAGTTTCAAATGTGTTATATTGTAGTAGTGATGAAGTCTTTATTGTGTAGCATTTGGCGTCTACTGAGGTTAAGACATGTTTCATGTGTGCAATTAATATGTGAAGTTTCCTTCTGATGAGTATCTTTAGGTTCTCCTTTTTAGGGGGGGGCGATAGTGGAGTGTTTTGCAACCTAACCCATTTGAAGGCAATCAGCGTTGTTTGCTGAATGTGGGTCTTTGTCCTGCAGATGAGTTCTGAGAGCAACAGTAGCATCTGTGGGGACCCCCACCAAAGCCACTTCGGTGAACTTAGGGCCAGATGTAGGTACGTTGCAAATTGCGACTTGCAATTTGCGAGTCCGAGCGACTCGCAAATTGCAACTCGCAATTTGCTATGCAGAAAGGTGTCTCAGACACCTTCTGCGACTCGCAATGGGGTCGCAAAGACCCACCTCATTAATATTAATGAGGTGGGTCACAGTTTGCGACCCCATTGCGAGTCTGGGCACTCACGGGGAGGGTGGCCTGCTGGAGACAGCAGACCACCATGTCCGTGACTGCTTTTAAATAAAGCAGTTTTTTTTTTCCATCTGCAGCCCGTTTTCCTTAAAGGAAAACGAGCTGCACTTGGAAAAAAATACCGAAACCTTTTGTTTCGTTTTTTTTCAGAGCCACTACTTGCTCTGAAAAATTATTTGTGTGATCATTCACAAAGGGGAAGGGGTCCCATGGGGACACCTTCCCGTTTGCGAATGAGTTACCATCCACTTCAAGTGGATGGTAACTACGAGTTGATTTGCGACCGCTTTTGCGGTCGCAAATCAACTTACATCGCGTTGCGAGTCGCAAATAGGATGGGAACACCCCTTCCTATTTGCGAGTCAGAAACGCATTTTGCGAGTCGGTTCCGACTCGCAAAATGCATTTCTGCATCGCGTGGGGGCTTTGCTACATCTGGCCCTAAATCTCATCTGCAATTTGGGGTAATCCCTGAAGTAGGGTGCTGTAGGAACAGCTGATGTTTTGACTGTCCACCTATATTTATGTATGTAATTCAGAATCCACTGTGTTCAGGGTTTATGTGTCCTCGAGTCAGTTTCATCTTTTGAGTGTGGCTCCCTGTACAGGTGCCTTCTTGTACCCATCTCTGCCTTTGAGCCCTGTGTTTACTTTGTTGTTCTCAGAATAAGCATTCATTTTGCTCCTGTGTTGGTGTTATCTGCATGTCTTTTTTTCTTTCTTTAATTTACTTTATTCGGTGCAAAAAGACCATAAAAGACATAAAATAAATAAATAACATACAGAATTTCCAGTCATAAAAATTTCTAAAAACACTGTTAATACATTTTCCGAGCACAAAAAGCAGCATGTATAAAATTTAGCACAGCCTGGATTATGTCCATAGTTCCCAAATCATGTAAGTGGGAGTAAGCAAGTTGGCTAGTTCTAATACTGTTAGACTGAAATAGCGGACGTAAAAACCTTTTTCTTGGAGTAGTGTATAAAGTGCAAAAAAGCATAAAATGTAATGTACTTTGAGTTGTCTTTCCATCGCAGCAACAGGGAGGGAGGATCTTAAACCAGGTTCCAGCAACTGGGAATGCTACCAGATAATGTAGGGTATTTAGGCTAGTCTTGTGAGTAAAAACCTTTGTTGCTCATGATTAATGATGTTCAAGTACAGCTTCGGTTGAAGTTGTTGTGTCTCTAATCTTGTCCGTTGGCTCATTAAGCAAGAGACCGGGTCCATATCCTGATTTTTCTGCCAGAATATGTCTTTGACCTTCTTAATGTCCTGTCTTGTTAAGGTATGTGGTTTAAGGAAAAAATCTCCTAGTCCTAATGATAGGAGAGAAAGGTAAACATATCTAAGCCAGGGTATATCTAGAAATCGTGACAGATGAAGGGAGTCCTGTATCACCTTTCTACATAGAAGCGTTTCAGGCTTAGTCCAGATTTTTATCCACAATATGAGAGGTTGAAGTTTTATATAGCTGGATATGTATCTTAGACCTACTTCTTTGTGACAGAACTTTATTGGTGTAGATTGGGGGACTGATAGTAGCCTTCTTAAAAATTTGTTTTCTATAATCTGGAGCCCTGTGCAGTCTGCATGCCCCCAGACCCCAGCTCCAAATGTTGCGAAGGAGAGGCATTTAGAAGTGTAGACAGTCATCATTTCCTTAACAGGTTTATGTCGTAGTCTTCTTGCAAATCTTAAAACAGCTTCAATGGTTTTTTGGAATTGTATTGAGCGTGTATTAACTAAAAACTTCCAGTTAAAATCTACATCAATAGGGACCCCCAGATACGTAAAATGTGGGACCTTAAGTTCTCATGCCCATTTAAAGTAAAAAAAAATCGTTTTTGCTAACTTAGGGCCATACTTCATGACAAATGACTTGGTTCTATTAACTTTGAGCCCATGGTTCCTCATAAAGGTATTAAAAGCATTCAATAAAATCTGGAGGCCATTCGCTGTCCTTGAAATTAAAACTGCATCATCTGCATATAAAAGTACAGGGATTGGGGAGTTATTAATAACTGCGGAGTCTTTTCCTAGATCGCAGAGAAATTTCTCCAGCCCAATTATATGTAAGAGAAAGAGGAAAGGGGCAAGAACACAACCCTGTCTGACCCCTTTTTGTGAGGGGAATTTCTCTGTCAGACCTCCCTCCCGAGAGTAACGGACCCGAGCCTCTGTGCAGGCGTGAAGTTTACTGAGTAATATAACTATGTGTTCATCCACGCCCATATCCAGCATTTCCTTCCACAATTTCTCCCTGCTGACTGTATCAAAGGCGCAGGAGAGGTCCATAAATGCTAAGTGTATGCAGCCCCTTTTGGCTTTAGTATATTTCTGGACTATGAGTGTCAAATTAAGGGTTTGTTCGACTGTGCCCACCCCTGGGCGAAAGCCAAATTGTACCTCTGAGAGGGAGTGGGTATCGGTCGCCCATTCTTCTAGCTTATTTAGAATTACCCGGCCCAAACTTTTGGCTGAGCTATCCAGCAAGGAGATTGGGCGATAGCACAGAGGGTCTGTCCTATCTCCCTTCTTAAAAATCGGGACGATGATTGCTTCTTTCCAAGAGTCTACTAAAGGACCTACCACAGCCGACCTTAAGACGTTGGTTAGCAATGGGCCCCAGAAGTCTGGAAGTGCTTTATATAGGTCAGCAGGAATTCTGTCTGGACCCGGGGCTTTCTCAGATGGACTATCTTAGATTGCCTGTTTAACATCGTCTACACTTATAGTGTTACTAAAAGCCAAACTTAGCTGATCGTTTCCTGCAGGTTTTAAACAGTTTAGCATTTCTGATTGGGTGTTTGTCTCTGTGGCGAAGGTTTTTTTAAAATAGTTCACCCAGGTCTTGGCTGGAATGACAGTGTCCATGTGTATCTGCATGTCAATGTACACCCTATTCCATAACCTGTGTCTTTTGATCTGCCTATGTCTATCCATATCCTTTGTCTGAGTTTCCTTAGAACCACTGTCCATAGCTCATTTTCCTAGGGTTGGTGCATTATTGTCTCAGTGTCTCCATATTCCTCTTTCAGTGTGAGTGTGTTTTCTTTTCAAGCATGCATGTGTTCACTTATGCAATGTTGTTATGTTCCCTTCCTCTCTTCATGTGCCTCCCTGTCCCAGACTCACTTTCTTACCAGTTTCTGTGTAGGCCTATTTATGTACCCTTCTATTAGTCTCCTTGTTCACCGTAAGTGCATTTGCAAATTCAGTGGAGGTGTACTCACTAATCCAGTATCCTTCTATCCCAGTCTTGATGGTTTCCCTGTCAAAGTGATGGTGCTCCCTCCCATCTCAATATCATTGTCTTCTCAGATACAGTATGATTCCTGGCCAATGGCAGAGAGTTACCTCTCCTAATGTAAATGAGTTACCGACTCCAGTGTGTATTTTCCCTTCTCAATCTGTGATGTACAGATCCCAACAGTCCAAAGTATGTTTTTCCCTGATCCCTGTTCCCATCACTGCGCTTGCTATTTCCATTTACCCCTATAAAGAGACTGGCCAGAGTAATAAGAAGTGTTGGTTTCCCATTGAGTAGATTATCTTACTCAATTTCATTGCATTCCTATCTCTGTGTTTGTGCATTAGTGTGCATCTCTGTGTGTGTGGGGGGTCAGTGTGTGTGTATGTTTGTTTCTGTAATTCTCATATGCTCATGCCTCTTACCACAGTGTTCACAAACCTCTGTCACAGTGTACATATCTTCCATCACTCCATGGAAATACCCTTTCTGTCCAGGTGTGGTTTTCTTGTTTGTGTTCCTTATTTGTTCCAGAGTATGTGTCTTTTTACCACACTGTTAATGTTTATCTCAGTTTATTTCCTTTTGAGGTGTCAATTAACAGCCACAGCAAGCTGTCCAACTCAAAAAGAGCTCTTGGGGATCTTACCAAATAACCAACAGTGTGCTTTCAGCTGTCCATTGGTCACCATTGGTTGGCTTTACTGTTTTTTTTAATTTGCTTACTTATTATTTGATGGTTTATCTTGTCACATCTTATCCGCATTGTGCTTGTCCTCCCTCCAAAAGGCAGCATCTTTACCAGCCTTTTGATTAGCTGACTTGTATTCTTCCACTGCTTACCTCTAGGTAACTACTTTTTGGTTAATTGTAATTGTAAGTGTATTTAAATAGCACTTACTGCCCCTGACAAGGTGTCAAATCAATTTTCGGCTAGCAGCATGCTATTCCGGAATGCAAAAGGATTAGTTGTGGATTATTATAAGGGAATATGAGTTAATTTGAGCGGTGAAATATGAATCTGTTAGTTGGAATGAATAGGATAATGGAGGGTTAAAAGAGGGAAGAGTTTAGAAAGAGTTATTTGGGAGATCACAGTAGTAAAATGAGGTTTGGGGTGAGTCAGGAGGGATATTGGAGGGAAGAGTCTAGAAAGTGTTATTCTGGAGATCATAGTGGTAGAATGAGGCTTGGGATGAGTCAGAGAGTGGAGGTAGAGGATATAGGGGGTCATTCCGACTCCCGCCGGCGGCGGTAACCGCACGCCCGGCGGGAGCCGCCGAATGACCGCACCGCGGTCAAATGACCGCGGCGGCCATTCTGGCTTTCCCGCTGGGCTGGCGGGCGACCGCCAGAAGGCCGCCCACCGGCCCAGCGGGAAAGCGCCTTCAACGAGGAAGCCGGCTCCGAATGGAGCCGGCGGAGTTGAAGGCGTGCGACGGGTGCAGTGGCACCCGTCGCGATTTTCAGTGTCTGCTTGGCAGACACTGAAAATCAATGTGGGGCCCTGTTAGGGGGCCCCTGCAGTGCCCATGCCATCGGCATGGGCACTGCAGGGGCCCCCAGGGGCCGCACGACACCCGTTACCGCCGCCAGGAACTGGATGGCGGTAAGGGGGTCGGAATCCCCATGGCGGCGCTGCTTGCAGCACCGCCGTGGAGGATTCCCTGGGGCAGCGGGAAACCGGCGGGACACCGCCGGTTTCCCGTTTCTGACCGCGGCTGTACCGCCGCGGTCAGAATGCCCATGGAAGCACCGCCAGCCTGTTGGCGGTGCTTCCGCGGTCACCGCCAGGGGTCAGAATGAGCCCCATAATGAGTGAAGTATAGGATGAGAAAGAGTAGTGCATTAGAGAGAATGAAAGTTATTTTTCTATTTTTTACAATAGGAGTAAGGTAATATATAGATGCATGACTACATAGAAAGGATATATATGTATAAGAAAGTAATAGATTGAGATTTAAAGTTGCATTGTATAAACTCACACTTTCAATTGTTGCAGTAGTTGAAGCTAATTTGTATATTTTCTATAACTCATCTTTTTAATTTTATGTTTTCCTCAATATTTCAATAATGAAGCACTTGTATATAAAACAGTTATAATATTATTTACATATATATTTGTATAAAGAAATGCACATATCTAGATACATACATATAAGCAAATGATAAATGTTTACATACACAGGGATATGCTGTACATTAGTGTTTGGGTATGGTGGTTATGTAGGAAAGAGCCAGCTCTGGAGTAGTCTTCAGAAGATAAGGATCTGTGAATCTTATATTTGAGGTTAATGGATTGGTTAGTTTGGCTGCTTGAACAGAGAAAGAGATACCCACCTATGGTCTTTTTCTTGCATCATGAGGTTTGGAGGTGAGGTGCCTGTCTTTAGTGGAGGTTCCTTATTTTAGTGTTTTTTTTATTTTATTCCTGATGAAAAGTCGCCCTGTTCCAGGTATTGCTTTGTGGATGATACAAAGCAGCTTGAATGTGGATCTTCTGGCAACCGGTAACCAATGTAGGGCCCTCAAGGCAGGGGAGATGTGGGCTTGTGGCTTTACATGTAGGAGTAGTCTGGCAGCAGAGTTCTGGACTCATTGTAGGCTTTTCATAGTTGATAGAGATGATCCATGGTAGAGGCCATAGGTCTGATCACCTTTAGACAGTACAAGGAAGATAGTAGCCTGGACCTTGTGTGGAAATCTCAGGTAGGAAAGATGTTTCTCAGAGTTTTCATGTTGATGAAGCTTGATCTTGCTAATTTGTCCACTTAGGCATTCATTGTTAACTTGGAGTCCATGGTAACTCCAAGGTTGCTTATTAGAGGTGGTTCTAGATCATCAGGCTAGGCGCAGGAGTATTTCTTTTTTGGAAGCATTCACTTTGAAATTGCTCCATGTCATCCACTGATCAATGGCTCAGTGGCAACTTAAGATTTTTGAGTTTCCAATGTCTTTGGGGCTTTCTAGTTTAAGGAGTATTTGCGTGTCATGTGCATAGTTGTAGCACGTGAGCTGAAATTCACTAATCTTTGTCTGTAATAATTTCAAGTAGATGTTGAAAAGCATGGGTGAGATTATAGAGCCTTGTGGGACCCTTGCTTTTGTGAGGTACGGATGGGGTAAGAAAGGGGGTGCATGGATTACATTTGTTCTGTTTTGAAGGTAAGATGTGATCCACTCGAGAGCTGTCCCCTCCATGCCTGCTTCGTAGAGTCTTTGTATTAGGGCATCGCAGCCAACTGTGTTAAAGGCAGCTGAGAGGTCCAAGATAAGTAGTGCAGCAACCCCGTTCTGGTCTACTGTGTTTTTAAGGTCATCCTAGATGGATATCAGGAAGATTCTGTGCTTCTTCCTCTGCGGAATCCAGATTGGTAGTATGAAACTTTGGAGTTACCTTCAATGAATTGTGACATCTGAGTGAAAGCTGATCTATCTATCAGTTTGCACAGGAAAGGTCCACTTGGAATTGGTCTGTAGTTGTTGGGGTCATGCGGGTCCAGATTTGTTTTCTTTAATAATGGGAGTATATATGCCTTTTGTAGGTCTTCTGGAAAGATCCCATAATTAAAGAGCTAATTATTATTCTTACTGGTGTGGTAGAAGAGGTAGATAAAAGAATGTTCTTGAAAATGTGTGGTGGACAAGGGTGAGAAGGGCAGCTAGCAGGCCTGCTTACTTTGGCTATATCAATAAATAAATTCCATTTGTGATATTTCTTGAAGAAATGCAAAGGCAGGGTTAGCCTTCTCTTGGAGGGAGTTTTCGGAAATGAGTTGGTGCTGGTGGGGTTTCCTTTGTTTTAAATAGGAGTCCAACGTGTCTCCTTTGTTTGTGTAATGATTTGCCAGTTTGTCTGTGAATTCATGAGTAATGCGATGAATTCCTTCCATGCATTTAGGTTTACAATATTCGGTGAGAATTTTGTAAAATTCTTTATTTGCACATTTAGCATTTTAAATTCTATCTGAATAGTACCTTTTTCAGCTTTTTATTGTTAATTTGTATAGTTGGTTAGGTTTGGTTAGGTGAAGTTTGCTTTGATTGCTGTTTGTTTTGAGCCAGGTTCATTGCAGCCTTCTAATTTTTTTTAGCCTTTTTTAGTTCTGTATTTCTCCAAAGTGCTTGTTTTCTTTTGTCCTGTTTTGTTGTTCTTAGTGGTATTGGGATATCAAAAACTTATTGTAGCCACTCGTAAATGTTGTAAACAGAATATATTGTGTCTAGATCTGTGTTGGATGTTAGCTGTGTTTCTAAGTATTCAAAACTGAGGTTATTCCTTGGTCGATGCGTGGATGCATGTAAGGTGGTCTTGGGTGTGATGATTTGTGGTGTTTTATGTTGGAAAGCTACCAAATAGTGGTCTAACCATGTGACTGGAGTAATCCTTTGAAAGGTAACTAATTCTAGATTTGCAAAAATGACATTTAGGATATGTCCAGGGATGTGTGTGGGTTTGTGTACAATCTGTTGTAGGTTCAGTGTGACTAGGCCAGTGATGATAGTTTTTGGATGGGGTATATTGGGTTTGAGAAAAATCAAATGTTTAGGTCACCAACAATGTATAGGTTGGAGTGTAGTATTATAAGGTTGGAAAATGTGCCTAGAAACGTGTCTGGGAATTTTGCATTGCTAGGTGGCGGTCTGTAAAGGAGGAAGAAATTACAAGAGGAATTTGGTGAAAGGTTGCACCTGGTGATGAGGGCCTCACAACCTCGTATGGAAATATCAATTTTGGGGAGATTTGTTGTTTGCTTGAATATAACAGCTAGTCCACCTCTTCTTTTGCCTATATGATTTTGTGTGATTGTTTGATAGTCTGGAGGAATGCAACACAGGAGCCATGTCATCTCCCAACCATGATTCAGTTACAAAGAGTAAGTCAAGCTGTGTGTGAGTCAGTAGGTCGTAGTTGTGGTGCTTGATTTTAAATAGTGATCATTTATTATTGGGGGAAGCTTAGAGATTGTGTTTTGGTGGTGGCGGTAATTTGATTTCTAGAAGAGTGAGCAGTATATTTTGAACTTGTAGCAGGTGTGTCATTAGTGCTGGTATTAACTGTATGAGAGACACAACAGTGTTGCTTTTCTATACTGTATTCCTCATCCAGCAGACTTAGAAGGCATTTTGTTGGGTCTGCGTGTGTTGGTGGTGAAGATTGGGGTTGAGAATGAGATGGTGAGCTGTGTTGTTTCGGTAGTGTCGCTTTGTTGTGTAATAGACATGGAGATTCGAAGTTGCGAAGAGTAGCATGTTGTTTATTTTGTTTGCGTCTGTTTAGGGTGGAAGGTGTATGGATTATATTTCAAGGGTCTAAATTGTGCAATGGATGAGAGATAGGCGAATGAGAGTTGTTGTATTGGCGTATTTGTGGTAAGTGTTGGTGAATATTGACAATTTGGAAGAAAAGATGGTTTAAGATCTGTATTATTTGTGTAGTCATGAGGGTGGGAGTGGGTGCATGTTTCTAAATTGTGATAGAAAGTAATATGAAAATGTGTGTGTGTGTGTGTGTGTGTGAGAGAGAGAGATTTTGATGTGATGTTGTATGCGTTTTATTTTGTTTTTGTGATGTAGTAAGAGGGGACATTGATGTAGTTGTTTTCTGAGAAGCATTTGTATGTAAGGTATTGTTGGTGAGGGGAAGCTGAATGGTAAAGGGGGTGGTGATGTGTTTTGGAAAAAACTGTATGTGGTGTTTGAGAAAGGATGAACAAGAGTTATGAGTGTTTGTGTTAGAATTAATCGCTAGAAGAGCTAACATGTGTGGTGAAGTGGAATGTAAGGATTGTTTGGTTGGGTGTTAGTGGATGGTATGATGGAAGGCTGAGTATATGTTTGATGGTGACAGAAAGGGGTCTGTTAGGAGAAAGAAGAGGACAGAGCTGGTGTTTTGTATGAACAGGGAGTGTGTGTCTGGATGGATTAAGGTTATGTATAATGTGGCTTTGTGTTGTGTTGGTGATGTGTGGATTTGTTAGTGGTATAGAACATTGTGGTGTTTTGTGTGAGAGTGAAGATGCCATTGTGTGGTAGATTGGGTAGAAGGTGTGGCTTTGTAGGATTTTATAGTGTGCGTTGAGACATTGAAATGTGTATGAGGCTTGTTTGTGGTATGTGAGTAGTGTTCATTTGCTGAGACAGAGTTACTATGTTTGTGGATGTGAGTGGCTAAAGGTGACTGCTGGTGAATGGAAAAAAAGTGTAGCATTTCTGGCCCTAGGCCCGAGCAGGCTCAAACAGGCCCAAACAGGCATCTGCTCTGGTCCTTTCTGCCCTTAGCCTCTCTGCCCGGGATGAGACGCCCTGAACCCTAGGCTTAAATAGCACCATGCACCAATGAGAACTCTGGCTCTAACTCTAATTAATCAGAACCCTAGCCCTAAGCCCAAGGACCAATGGGAGACATGGCCCTTTCAACCAATCACAGACCGAACTCGACCAACCAATCCAAACTTAAACCTTAAGCCCTATATCGAATAGAAACCCTAGCCCTAAGAGCCAACCACAACCCCAGACAATCTGAACTCTAACCCTAAGACCTAACTCCAATATAATCCCTATCACTGGGAACAAATCAGAACCCCAGACCTATCAGCCTGTCAGAACTCTAATCTAAGGCCTAAGTCCAATAGAAAGCTTAGCCCTAGGAACCAATCAGAGCACAGGTGTTAGAAACATATATAAAATGCATGTGACTTTAAGCACAAGCTAGTGGTCAGGGAGCTGCTCTGCAAGTCAGGATCTCCTTTGATAAAAACATACTCAAGCCAAACTTTTCAGGTCCTTGTCCAGCTTGCAGGTAAGGCTCAAATTTTAAACCACTACAGATACCCCTTTCTGCTCACCTAAGCAAAACACTTTTTCCAGCCAAAAACAAATACTACATGCACTTCCCAAACACAGTTTAAATCATAAAGTTGATTAAGCTGTTTCATAAATCTCTCCACTTAGCCTATGAGATTTAGTTTGCCTTTTTACCTTTTAAAAACACAGGCCTTATCACAGTACAGGGAAAAATTAGGAGAGAGATTTAAATAGTCACAGGTTAAAAAACAACAATTTTAAAGGTACAAATTGCACAGAGACCAAGAGTTCAATTTAAACAGTCATGGGTGGAGAAAGGTCAGTTTTAAAGTTTCAAGAATACATAACCCAAGTGAATTCTTACCACCTTCATTGCCCTGCTCACTAGGCTGTTTAGTGCGAAGAGAAGCTGGGGTATCAAATGGGGGTGGCTGTCTTGGGGTTCCGTCTACAAACTTATAAAGCCTGGGCAGGTGTGAGAGGAGGGCCCAGGGTTGTTTAGGAACCAGAGGGTCAATCATGAAAGCGACAGGCTGGTGGCCAAGAGACAGGGAGCTGCTCTGAAAGTCAGGATCTCCTTGGATACAGGCAGGCTCAATCCACACTTTGAAGGTCCTGGTCAACTCTGCAGGTAAGGCCAAAATTTAAAGCCACTACAGATGCTGCTTTTTGCACACTTAAGCAAAACACTTTTTTCTAGCCCAAAACGAGTTCTACATACACCTTCCAAACACAGTGTAAAACGTAAGCAGATTAAACAGTCTCTTAAACACACTCCGCTCAGCCTATGAGGTTAAGCCCTTCATGAGAGTGCGTGGAAGCTCCAGCTCTTTCCCTTGTGTGATTCCCCCCCCACACCAAATACCTGCTCCAGAGCTTCAACTTGTTATCTCCCCTGTGCGCTGCTCACTGTGTCTTTTGAGTGTGTCACCTCACACCTTGTGTTGCTGTCTCACTCATGTTCTGTTTTTCCCCTCCTCCACCCTCCCAAGCTTGTATTTTTACACCACCACACATATGCAGATGCTTTCTTCCGATCCCTTTCTCTACTTACTTCTCCATACCCCTGATGGTCCTTTGTCTGATTTTTTTAATTAAAAAGATAAAAAGTGGCACCTTCTACCTTTTTAATAATGGCATGTGTATGTGCATGCATATGTCATCGGTATGCATGTGCCTATAAATGACAGTCATCGGTAGCTGCCACACCATCATACCTTTTATTCTTTTAGATAATGCTGCAAATAATTGGCAGCAAATGTTTTTTCTAATGCTGTACAGCAACCCAAAAGGAATTGGCAAAGTCAATAGGCCAAAAAAGGAGAGCTGTTGGATTTGCCAAAGCTTATTTCAAGTTTGCATCTTCACCCTAAAGAGATGCGTGTATTTTTTCCTGTGCATTTTAGTGTTGATTTAAATAGAAGTGTCCTTACGGTCACCAGTGTAGCTGCTGGTGCTCTGCCTAATTTCATTTACAGTACTTGTAGGTGACATCATAGACACTGTTGGGAAAGTAACCATACAAGTGGGACCTAGCTGCTTAGCTACAACTCTCTAAATCACTCTGTCCTGAACAACAGTTTTTTTTTACCATAAACTTTTGTCATGCACTATCACGTGTGAGGAGAAATTATTTTCCGTTACTGCTACTTTGCAGTAATGCAAATTCTCTACCTCTCAACTTACGCTGTTGGGTGTTGCTAAGTCAGTTTATCAAGTAGAGCCTGAGGCAGAAGGGCTATGATGTTATTAGAATATGTCACCCAATAAGGGTTGAATGTCCTAAATTACAAAGGGAGAAACTGAAAGACAAGCATTGGACTTTTGGAGCAGAAGGCCTAGATCGGCCATAATTGTGCCTGAGTCATTCCACTGTCTTCAATAGGTCCCTGAATATTCCAATGTTCTAATATCTCTTATGTATTGCCTGCTCCTAAAATTTTCTGTCCTTTCCTCCCTGAGTAAACTCTTCTGGAATACACTGTGATTGACTGAATTGTGCCCCTTCCTTTTTACTCTTGTGGTGCTCCTGGCTGAATCCCCAAGTGTATACATGTTGTATATATTAGCTCATATGTTGCTCCTGGTAGATGTGTTAGGCATGTAATCTAACTGGTAATACAATGTTTTTCCTGCCACTTCTGGGTGTACTCTTCAGAGAATATACCAAAGACAGTTTCAATAGTGCCCATTCATGCTGCAGGTCCCTACACCTCAAATCAAAAGGAAATGCAGTAAAGTAGCAGATGGATTCTAACCCTGTGAGCTAGGCCTTTGTCAGTGAGTGGGATCACCTGAGATCACCAAGTTTTATTTGGGCAGTAGCTTCTTGTCCAGACATCATGTATCCTGTTTTAATTGGATTTACTTTGAATGGTGTATACTACACAATTTCTCATTGTACATATGCATAACTGTCAAGGAAATGCATTTTAGATGGGCTTGATGATTCAACAGGTTCTAATCCGGAAGGATCTACTCATTCTGTCCTTTTTTCAGATTGATAGAGTACCATTGAGCAATGGCTCTATTGTAAGCAATTTTGGCTGGCTTGTCAACAACAGTGATTATTAGAGTGCATTGGTCAGCTCATGCCCTTGATCATCAGAACCATTGCTTCACTAATGATAGTTAAAGACCACTATACTTGTATTTTAAAGAACATATGACTCCTTCAATAATTCACTTAGTAAGGGGAGCACTTTGTGAAAACGTATACTCTTTCTGAATACCCCAAAGGCTCTAGCATTAGGGAGTTAATTCTCAGTGGTTCTATTATTAAAAACACGTATATGATGTGTCACTCTTAACTTAGGTTTGGCAAGATTTATGTCACCAATAACAGAGCTTATCATGAGTAGGGGTGTGCAACAATTGTGTAATTGGCTTTTTTTTAATTGCACGTAAAATGCGCCCTCCTGTCATTTTTCGACACAGGTGCACATTTTGTGTTAAGCATACAGTGATGAGAACACAAGTAGCGCAAGCAACAGCTGCTCATGTTTGGCCATTGTTTGTTATTCATATACACGTCCAAATAAATTTTGCTGCTGCAGTGCATAATTACACAGCGTGACATAATGTTGTGATTTCGGGAATTTCGTGCAAGAACTGTAACATGAAATTCCCGAAATTAAGCAGGTGTTTTTTACATTTCAGTATCAAAAGATTAATGGAGATAGACGTTCTTTTAGGGATAAAACCACTCATCTTCCAGTAATAGATTTATACATAAGAATCGGAGAGGAGTGGAACCCCAACACCGTCTTACTTAATCCTCTAAATAAACCTGATGTTGAAAGTTATTATCACCCCTAAGTTCATCCCCTCCTGTTTTAAAATTTACCTGGATTCCTAGAACCAATAATTAAATTATCATTGACGTATCAGGGGTAATGTTAATTCACAATTTACAGGTTCCACCAAAATGTCCTCTAGAAGTGCTCCCTCCTTCAGGAGGTTGAGCCCACTCGCCGCTATTCAGTGACTGATTGACGATGATTAAGCTTGCCACCGGATAGCTCTGGTGGGTGGGGGTCTTTCAAAAATCCCCAAGGGTCTCCCCATTAAGTAAGGTGTTGTTGGGATTCCACTGTGTTCTGATTCTTGTGTAATTTATATTTCACCCAGGCGTAAGCATGGACAGATTTTTCAAAGGTTCATTGTATCATGAGATAAAGGCAGATGTGCCAACAAATAGGGTGCAGCCGTGTGTCACACACTATCAACTCCTTTAACAAGTCACCTCAGTGAGAAGCCTATATCACATGGTAGATCAAAAGTAGGTCTGGAAACCCTTGCATACAGAGGATTTCCTGCTTGCTTTGGGAGGCTCTGCACAGCCGATGTCTACTATCAGGTGTGGAAGGGGGAGGAAAGTGGGGAGATGGACGTGCCTCGCAAGCAATGCTCGCCACAAAGCCCGGCCTCTTTAAGGCCCGCCCCTCCTCTCACACAGTGAGCAATGTTTAAACTGGCAGGTCTGTAAAGGTTTTCCAGGCCCTTGCAGCACCAGCCACATAACACACTGCACAAATGCTACTACTGGCACAACTTACATTTAGAGGCGATTACAATGCCATGTTAACCTTTCGATCAATGTTAAGGTCGCATCAAAAAGGGGAATGAACACATTGCCAACACATCTTTTTACAAGCTTAATTTGGATGCAAATGTCATTATAGCCTGTTAAGCCATGCGCTGTTTTGCTAATCTCAGTGCAAACAACCACTGTGATCTATCACGTAAGACAAACTGATGTTGTAACTTTATGCGCATAAAGATTAAATGTGTGACTCGCCATTACAAGTGAACATGTCGCTTTCAAAGCCTCGTCCTGGGTAAGAAGCACCAGAAAAATACAATAACTCATCAGTATTAGGTAGTCACTGAGTGCACACTCATACGCTACAAATTATCTTCTGTTGTAACCTAGGATCCGTAGATGGCTAAGAAGTATTGACTCCTGTGCTCAGCCCTGATTTCCGAAACTGCCTTTAGGTGCTTTTATCCCTATGTAATCAATGGAATGCCACGGGGCGCGGCGCAGAGGGTGTGGGCGCTTATTTTGTTGTTTACATTGTGTGTTACCCTTTGTCATAGATATCGAAAAGAACGGCTTACGGCAGTACTAAAATCAAGGTAAAGGTACAGTGGACTCTGGAATGCTCTAGTCACTTACCATCTACTCTGTATTTCTAATGCAGTTGTGCAATGGACCTAGAAGCACCTTTTAACATTTAAAAAAGACTCCCTAAATCAGGTAAAGAACTACACTAACCGTTTTTCGATGTTGATTTTGCGGCACGACCAACTTCGCCTCTCACAGAGGCTGACTGGCGTTTTAGTTTCCACCGCGGGTTGTATGCTGTGCTTTACCCGAGCCACACAACGTTGCGTGTCAAATTTGCCCGTGTTCATCGGCAACTTGTTATTATTCACTAGTCACACTGTGTCTTCATTGGTTTTATTTTTTAATTGAAAAGCTACGTAGCTGTCTCGGGGAGGTAAGCACTCGATGCTGACGTGTCGAAGTGTGAGTGCGTTTCCCTGAGACCAGTGGGTCGCGAGGCTGAACCCCGAAAGAGCAAGGCGAACCTACCATCCTTCCGAGGACAACAAACTGAACACTGATAGCCTCTAATATACAGCTTTTAGGAATGACGAACGTGTGTAAAAAGCTGCACGTTATTATTACGATGATGATCTTGCAGACTGGCAGGCATGGATCGTCGGGAGCCATGCTGTATTATAGGTCAGAGAAAAGAAGCGGCCTTCTGAGGTGAAATTCAGATTCTCATTGAATTATTGATTTCTAAACAGATACATTTTTTGCAGCACAGCAAATGGCAACTAGGGGCGATTCAAGGAAGGGCAGAAGCCCCCCCATCTCGTCAGTCAAGCACGACACCGAAACGCTTACCACAAAGACCACTTCAAAATGCAATGTCTTTCCAACCAATCACTCCCGGTGGTGTAGAGTGCGACCCTTCTAACAATGTGCTACAGCTACTTGCAAGGGGTATGAGGGCTAAACATTTGTCACTACGACTATTTGACCACAACTAGCGCCGGGTAAATTTTTTATACTTCCTCTGCAAAATTTTGCTGATATACTTTTGCTTGCCACGCAGTAAAAACAAGGGGGAGGCAACGTGGACTGGCAATTTGAACAGCAGCTGCCAGGCCCGCTGGTGCTAGCGCGCCAGACCTTAATAAATAAACTTACAAGGGAACGCAAATAGGTCATGAACCTTTTGACTCGCAATTAAGATGTTCTTACCATAGATTCAGTACATAATCAATAATCAATAATGAATACACAATAATGAATAATCAATTAGTAATCATCAATAAGCAATGGAGTCAGTAATTGTCACGCACCATGACCTTTCCCTCATGAATAACAACACCTTTAGTAAAAGTTTAAAATATTTATTTCCCTATATTAACAATGCTAAGGTCATGTAGATTAATCTCAAAATCAGGTGAAACACATACAGAAACAACACTGGTTGTCCGAAGCGTTGGAAGAACTGTAATCTAATCAAAGCTTGAACTACAACACATTCTAAGGTTATGGTGCAAATCAATAGCAAAGTCAACTGTGTCAATGAAATTAAGTACATGAAGTTTAGCAGAGAAATGTATCAAGTATTAGTCCCTGTTATCATAATTCATTAGTGAGGCTCCTTAACTAACATCAGATTAGCATCAGCATGTTGGGCCTCATGCAAAATAATTTAGTAACGCAAATTTGGAAAACGTCTAACTATAGCTCTATCAAACAGCACAGTTGGTACCTAGAAAGAAAAAGCAAATATGCATAATAATCACAGTCTGGATATACCTATCCTCGGGGTGGATCAGCAAAGCAGAATCAGTCTTCGTCCTCAGGACATCTGTCGATCAGCAAGGCATCAGGCGTCAGCATCAGAATTTAAAAGGTCAAAGTCTTTAAGCATTAAAGTCAAGCACGTCTCTAGTCAAGACACATAAGAAATATTGACCTTTCGGTCAGCAAGCAAATGGGCAATGAATCTGCATAAAGGCAAGGGCAGAATGAGCTAGAATGTCCGTCTTCTCACTGTGCAGTGTCGTTATATTAAAGTTACCTAAACTATCCCCTAATTCCCTATTGGTCAGTTAATCGTATGTTCACACTCTGTCCAATAAAACTAATATCCCTTATCTATGAATTCTAATATTTCTCTGTTCTCATATTGTTGATTGGTTTGTCTTGCGATGTCCTCATAATCCGGCTTGTCAGATAACAATATTGTTGCAGCTTCTACTCTAGTCAGTATCTTCATTGTTCTTGTCCTGGGAAAGTCAGCCTTACACACATTACACATAAAATGTTGCATTAGCATGAACATCATCTCCTAGCAGTCGGTTCACACGAAAAGCTTCTGTTATGAGCACATTTAAACAATACAATAGAAATTCACAGTTTAACTTCTCTGGTCAGCAATTCCATTAAACGCTACGAAATACAGCTTTTACATGAGGCCTGGCAAATAGGCCAAGACGATTGCCAAGTTAAGGCCTTCAATTAATAAAGCTAAGCTAAATTCATAACCCTTAATATGACATATCACTGCATTAGTCTAACATATATTCAACATTTCATAATATTTAATCATTGATTAGTATATTTCGTTAACATTGATGGCCGTTCTTCGTGATCACATTTTCAAATGCGTTAATTATTTTCTACATTATTACATTTTCTACATAAACTTATTATTCAAAATACATAAACTCTCATTAATAATTTTTTTAAGGCACCTGCGCTAGCAATGGCATTTCGTGTGGTTGTTGTGGTTCTCAATGGACCACATTTTGCCACTGAGATGCACATAAGATGACCTGAAATGTATCAGTTTAGTTGCTTATCCAGTATCGTGGATCATTCACGTTTTTTTAATTGAAACTGTATTTAAGAAAAGGTTAATTTCGTCAGTTTTGCGATCTGACATCATTTACACTTAGAGATGCAACATGGGGATAATGCTCTCAAGTATTTTATCAAAACGAATTGCTTGCGACTATAAGGTTACAATGTCAGGAACAAGGTTGTTTGTGCTTATTTTGAGTCAGGCTCTCTGCAGTCACGTTCTTGGCCGGCTGGTAGGAACAGTCCATGTTACACAAGACAAATCCTTCCACCCAAACTATTTTGGTAGATTTCAGCTCTTAAGGAAGAGTGTCAATATACTGTAGACTCTCTTACTCACCTGGGGACATATAGAGAAATAATGCCAATGGGTCGTCTTTTTGCTGCCTGCAACATAGAAGTCTTTTCTTTCACTGTTACTACTGTAGAGGAAATATACTATTTTTCACCCAGGCCTAGGGCAGTGACACCAGCCATATAACAAAGTTTAGGTGTCTAGGAAAACATGTAAAGTTGATGATCCATATATATTCCATGCCTTCATCACGGGGGAGGGTGTATGCCTCCATCAAAAAGGCTGCCATTGCCTAAAACCTACTGAAAGAGCAACCACTTGACAGGAATGCGGGGACAGAAGTAGCACCATGGTGGATCTCCTCCCCTGCACAGCCACTATTTGCCCTGTGCTCTACATATGCAGGACGCAGGTCAATGTCTTGCACTGATGAGCTTGCTGATAAAATGGACTCTGCTAGGTTAAAACAGGTGGAGATTGCCACTGGTGATAAATGCATTACCACCAGCAACAACTGCATTTTTACATGTGCAGGGTGCATTCTTACTTCTTACATAAGCCACAGCCTCACACACCAACTCTTTTAAAAAATAGTTCGTAGTTCGACATTTTGCACTTTTATCTATTATCTATATAAAAGCAATAATGCCCCTATGAAATCGCGACCCCGACCACATTTACAGGTTATTTTAACTCATAGAGTCATTAATCTTATTTCTTTATAGCTGTGTAAATGACAAGGAAATGAGGGGACAGATGTCAAGGTCACAACAGTTTGAGAGTGAGATTTCAACTTATTAACCGAACTCGTGACATACACAAAGGCTAGAAACTATGAGCCACACTTCCTACTGCAAACGATAACGGACACAGATTTCTTTCTTATAATGAGGCCCACAGTTCAGTGAGTCACTTGTGCCAAGTGACTCCAAGTCACATGTGGCTGTCCGCCGGACCTGGCTTTACAGCCAATAGCAACGTGCATTTTTGTCTTGTAGTATTTTAAACCATTAGAAGTACTGCTAAAATATTACACAATCCACAAAGACTTAATTTACTAATAAACTGGCACCGAATAAAGGTGTCACACATGGCGTAGAGTCACTTGAAACTTACCTGCCCTATACATTTTCTAGTTTGAGTGCATCATTTGTGTGGTGTTTGCAGCTGGTGGGCATTGAGACACAGTTTTGGGGAGTGGGACATCTTTTATATCATTAGACTTGGACCCTGAGTAGGAGGAGACATAAAACAGCAAAAGAATGTGGGGAGTGAAAGATGGGAATACAGTGAAAATTGAGAAATTAGTTATTTTAGGAAAGCTGCAAGAGTGAGATAAAGATACAGGATGTGAAGGGTGGTATAAAAAAGGGCAAATGGTGGAATCAAAAGAATACCGTCTAGGTATTGTGCAACCCTAGCATTCAGCGGAATTGGAGGCAGGGTCTTAAGAAACCTGGGGCCTCATTTATAAAAAATGGCACAGCGTGGTGCTGCAAGCAATATTGCTGTGCAGAGGTGCGTTGTTTAAAAAACGCAGGAATGTGCCGTATTTTCATGAATAAGGCGCACCCCTGTGTGTGCGGGGGTGATTGTTTATGTGCAGGAAGGGATGCCTTCTTGCACATATTCATTAATGGTGATTTGCTCCTTCCATGTGTGCTGCAGAATGCAACCCTCATAGAAAGAGCAAAAAACAAAGAAAAATTTAAGTATTTCTCCTCGTTGCGCCACTCCAATGCCACCGTTGGGGAGGTGGTAGTTTTTTGTGCTGCCTCATGTTTACGATTTCTCATAAATCTGGGGCAGCATCAATAAACAATGGGTGTTGCATGGGTATACCCACAGCAACACCCACTGCACGCCCCTTTGCTGCAGAAAACTGTATGGGGCGGCCCATACTTACAAGGCAGCATTAAGCTACGAAAAGTGCTTAACCCCGAAGTGTAAATATGGGACAGGGCACAGCACCACCGGAAAGTTGCTAAAAATGATGCTTCGGTAGAGCAAGGGCCCCATAAATGAGGCCATGAGTGGGCCCATTAAAAAAAAAAAATGTACACAAATTAGCCATTTTTTGCTACATTAGGCAATGATCGCATTTACAGAACGGTATGTCAGTGCTTGTTAGACATGCATCTCTAATTTCTATTTCAACTCCTGTTGTCCATGCTGTTTCTACACAAGGCCCACTGCCAGTATGTGCTGTTGGTCAATGAGTTTGTATGAGTACTGCTGTATCACAAGAGCGGACAGAGACCTTAGACCTACTCTCCTAACCTGACCCTTATTTTCTCTTTTCCCTTATTTGAAAGCAAGCCTGGTGCAGGAGTATTAGTGGATTGAAAGCGATTGACATGAACTTTACAGTCAACTACATTTTAACTAACTAAATCCTTCTCACCAGTATTTCTACTTACAAAGAACACTCATAGGCTGCGTGCATTCGTGGACGGATGTAGCACCAACTCTACTCAAGTTATTTTCCCAGGCAGCCCTACACACTGAGTACAAGCTGCAATGATGTTTGGGGGTTTGGCAGCACATTGGCAGTGGTGTAACAAAAGCCCCCATAGCCCCCCTGGGTAAAGGAGGGGCCCCCAAGCTCCAGGGGACCCTCTCAGGACAGTACAAAGTGCACAGGTGGCAGGCCCCTGACTGGGTCCAGGGGGAAGGGACTCCCCTACAGGTACTTTGCAAGGGGGACCCCTTAAGTTTCGTTATGCCACTGCACGTTGGCTGGAATTCCTGCAACGTATGATGTTTCACAAAGTCAAACAACTTCAGAAATACTTGTCAGCAGTAAGTGCAATAATAATTATGAGCTTTATTTAGAGTATAGTTGTAATGGTACTCCGCTACAGTTTGACCAGTACTCAATGGCCAGTACCATGTAGCAAACACTAAATCAAAAAGTACATAGATGACAGAGCGAGTGCCAGCATTTTAAATTGATAGTGATGTTAGAATACTTATGATCAGGGCCACTGGAATTATGAAATTCTGGACTGCTGAGTTTTTCACCTAATTATGAATTTACCACGTTTACCATAAAATCTATCACCTGCTGCATTATCTGTAGTTTACAGAAAAAGTTGGTTTTAGCTCAGATGGATCAAAAGTTACTAAAATTGTGGGGGCCTGTGTTGCCACGCAGGAAAAGACCCTATACAAATGAATGATCACCTTTTAGAAGCTTATTACTGTCAATACAAAAATGGAGAGGCAATATCAATTGTTCCATGATCTCCATATCTCAGTGCCTAAAGCACATATCAAGATGTGTATTCAAAAGATAGACACAGTTGGTTATTTGATTCCATGATTAAAATCTTTTATTTATTCAAAATGATAGTTCATTTTGATACATAGAACAACCAACATGTTTCGTTCCTGCATAAATGAAACACCTTTAGGGCTTTAAAACGAAACAAATAACACAAATACACACACTATTCTCAATGTATATAGAGAGATATTATATACATTTAAAATATAAAGCTGTAGACCAACTTAAGAAAGGTTCTTAAGCCTTGAAACCATGTTGTCTTCCGAACATATTTATCTTCAATTACTGCATTTACACAAATGTCAAAAGTCAATCAAAAACATGTGTCCTAAAGCTGTATATCTTGCAAAAGGGGGAGATTGCAAAATATATATATTACATTCCTTTTTATACCTATCAGTATAGTAGCAATGACAAATTTATCACAGTGGATATGGCACCTGCATAATGAACAATTCCAATCTAGAGACACTGTCAGTATGTCTTCAAGTCATGACCAGAATACAGAATCATAAAAATATCATTAGCACTACTTGCTTCATATACAAATGGAAACATACAACTAACTACATTTCTGAGGGTTGTGTTACAAGTTATTCTTTCAGCTTATTCAAAGTCAAACCAGCTCAATGTATTAAAAAAAGTCTTACTGATTAAACCCAGGTTACAAATATTAATATATTTCTTTGCATACAGTGTTCACCAGTTTAAACGTCCTACCTTGTATAAAATGAGACCAAAATAAAGATTGTATAATTATCCTGATTACCTCATGAAGAACGATTTCCCATGCAGAAATGTTGACCCTCAGCCAGCATTTTACCATCAAGTAAATGCTTTAGTGAGGTCGACAAACCTTTCCACTCAGCTGGAGGTACCAGATAGTTGGCTTTCACAATTCTGCAGACATTTATCTTTACAGTATGACCAACGTGGCGACACAAGGAAAACCAAGTCCTATACAAGTTTAAAGGGTTTTATTACAAGCTAATACATAGGTTGATATATACAATTCATAGGAATAAACTATAAAGATACAGGACCAGCATGGGGTGTCCAAGCCTTTGGAAAAAATGAAGTTGAATAAACATTAATCATACTAAACATTCAATGCAAGCTACACAAAATAACAGCAAGGAAATCTGATGGGCACTGCATACATGTTGGCCAGCTCTCCTCTACATGGAAGCAATGTAAATGCATTAAAGTTAGTTAAGCAACAAAATTCCCTACAGGGATAAGTCACTAACAGACATGTACAGGGCTAATAGGTTTGGGGACAAAAATTAAAAAGGAAAAATAGGACAAAACTAATTTTGAAAAGCGACATCTGGGACAATTGAAGACTAACAAAGGTTGACAAAAAGTAAGTAAAAATAGAAAGTGTCAGCATTTAGAAGCTCTGTGTTAGACTTGGCATCCTTGGCGTGGTCTGTTTCCTAGGTTGTTGATGTGTGCTGGACTCTGTATTTGCTATTGTTGTTACTCTGGGCACTTTACCATTGCTATCTAGTGCTTAAGTGCAAGTGCTCCTATGTAAAATGTATGTGTAATTGGATTTCCATGGCTGGCATATTTGATTTACTGGTAAGTCCCTAGTACTGTGCACTAGAGGTGGCCAGGGCCTGTAAATCAAATGCTACTAGTGGGCCTGCAGCACTGGTTGTGCCACCAACATTAGTAGCTCTGTAAACCTGGCTCGGAATTGCCACTGCAGTGTCTGTGTGTGCAGTTTTAAACTGCTAATTTGACTTGGCAAGTGTACCCACTTACCAGGCCTAAACCTTCCCTTTTTCTTAAATCTAAGACATCCCCAAGGTAGGCCCTACATAGCCCCATGGGCAGGGTGTAGTGTATGTTTAAGGTAGGACATATACTAATGTGCTTTCTATGTCCTGACAGAAAAATACTGCCAAATACGTTTTTCACTGTTGCAAGGCGTATCTCTCTCATAGGTTAACACGGGGGCTGCCTTTAAAAATGATTAAAGCGTAGATTCCCTTTGGGAGCAGATAGACATGTGGAGTTTGGGGTCTCTGAACTCACAATTTGAAAATACATCTTTTAGTAAAGTTGGTTTTGAGATTGTGTGGTTGAAAATGCCACTTTTATGAAGTAGGCATTTTCTTGCTTAAAACATTCTGTCACTCTGCCTGTTTGTGGATTCTCTGTCTGGGTTAGTTTGACAGTTGGACTGTTTGTACCTCTCTCTAGACAGGGACACAAATGGACCTGGGGTGTAGCCTGCATATCCTGATAAGCCATCTGTGCTAGGAGGGAGGGGGGGAGTGGTCACTCACACCTGAAAGGGCTGTGCCTGCTCTCACACAATGCAGTCTCCAACCCCCCGGTGTGTGTCTGGGGCCTGGCCTGGACAAGGCAGGATCTCACAAACAAGAGAGACTTTCCTTTGAAGTAGGCCTACTTCAAAGGCAGCAAGGGGTATAAGAAGAGCACCTAAACCCCTGAAACTTAGATCACTTCTGGAATCAAGAGGAGCCTCTGCTAAGAAGAGCTGAAGAGCTGAGAAGAAGTGCTGCCCTGCCTGAGACTGTGCTTTTTGGAGCTATCCTGCAGTTGCTGCTTTGGCCTGTGAAAGGGGACAAAGACTGGCCTTTGTTGTGCATTCCTGTTGTGAAGAATCTCCAAGGGCTTGAACTGAGCTTTCCTCCTATTGTTGGAGTCTCAGGGCCATCAAAGGCTTCCCCTGCCAGCACCTGGATGCTCTGCTGAGAATCCTGCCCTGCCAAGTGGTGCCCTATCCGGTTCCTGGGCCCCTGAAAGGTGAAGCTGGCAGACAAGGACTGAAAATCCACGCACAGACCGTCATGCGGGGAAATGTTCGCTACACCTTCTGTGACTCGGCTGATAAACGATGCACCGCCGGCTTCGCGGCTGAAATCAATGCGCCACCCACATCAAAGCTGGAAGATCAATGCAATTCGGCTGGAGAAATGACGCACAACACCCGTTAATGGAGGCTGATAATGACACAAATCCCATGCTGCACGGTTTTGTGATATAGTTCGACTGGATTTTCAATGCAACATCGCTGGGTGCGGAAAAACAACGCAAAGCCTGCCTGGACCAGAGGTGCTTGTACGGATCGACGCATTGCTTTCTTGCGGGAGAGGGAAAACGACGCATGTGACCCGATCGGAGGAGGAACAATGCACAGAAATCGACGCATCGCTGGCCTTTTCTGACGTACACTCGCCAGTGAGGTGTTATTTTGATGCTACCCAAGTACCTTTGTACACTAACAACGTTCGCACTGTTATCTAAAGGATTTAAGACTCTTTTGCTTTTTTAAATTCTTAACTTGACTTGTGTATGTTGGATGTTTGTTGTTTTGGTCTTGTTTTGTTTAGATAAGCATTATCTATTTGTCTAAACCTCTCTTGTGTCATTTTGTAGTGTTGTGTATGTTGGTACAAATACTTTACACCTTGCTTCAGAAGTTAAGCTTGCCTGCTTGTGCCAAGCTACAAAGGGGGTGAGTGGGGGTTAACTGAGGGTGATTCTCCTTTACCCTGACTAGAGTGAGGGTCCTTGCTTGGACAGGGGATAACCTGATTGCCAACCAAAGACCCCATTTCTAACACTCTGCCAATAGTCTTTTCAGAGGGTCAGAAAAATCCTAAGTCTTACCTTTTATCATTTAAGGACGGTTGAGGAAAAAGAGCTTTGGGGTTTGTACATCTTAAGTCCATAAAAGTCCTTGCAGAAAGTCACCATCAATAGTGACAAGGGACAAAGGGTTCAGCAAAAGTCTCTGGTTATCAGTTTAAGGGAAACTGACAGTGTCCATGGGGCAAGGGCAAATTGAAAAGACCTCAAGCAAAGCCAAAAAAAAGGGCTCGAACAAGGCAGTATGAAGAATGTTCAAGCAAAGTCATAGAAAGGAAAACGTCTAAGCAGGGTTAAAATGAAGAATGCTCCCAAGTCAATCAGGGAGCGACAAATTAAAGAGTACAAAAAGTTTTGATTTGTTGAAGAGTTCATAGGTTGTGGATCGAAATATTCCATTGTCCAATCAGAATTAATTACGCTAGGCATCTGCAACATTTGCAAAGATTCTCATTACCAACATGGGAAATGCATCCATTTTCGTCTCCTGTACATGTTTTCAAACAATTAATTTCACAGTTTTTCCAAGTACCAAGTCCAAGGTTACTTTCTCAGGCTCTCAATGCTAGAACAATAGGACATCTTATTTCCAAACTAACACTCTGTGTGAACAGAATTTTGTAAGAAATAAACTAACATTTCATGTGAATGAAACCCGAAAGACTACCAAAAGAATGATGCTTTCTCACATTTTCTGCAAAGTCAGAGGCCTAACAAATCATTGTGGCTAAACTAAGCAAATATAGTTAAATGACACATTTTATTTAATTCAATGAATAAAACACATACAACATCAAAATTCATACCTTGTCATCAGTGAATCTTAATCAAGATTCATATTACAGTAGATCTGGAAGAGAAAATAACCTGTAAAATCACTGCAGTAAATATAGCCAGATGTATGACATTTTGTTTTGCGACTTGCAATTTGAGATCCTTTCGGGAATCTCAACTTGTGAGTCGTAAAACAAACTGTACAACAGTGTAAAGCACACTGTTTGCGATTTCCAATTGAGTCGCAAATGACATACCTCATCAATAGTCATGCAATTTGCTACCCCATTGAGAATGGCCACACTCACAGGGGTGGTGGCCTGCTGGGGACAGCAGACCATCATGTCTGTGACTGCTTTCTAAATAAAGGAGTTTTTTTTCTAATGCAGCCCATTTTCCTTAAAGGAAAACAGGCTTGCAGTAAAAAACAATTAAAGTTTTCTTTTCATTTTTTCAGAGTAGGCATTGGTCCATGGGACCACTGCCAGCTCTGAAAAAAGTTTTGTGCTGCCATTCACTAAGGGGAAGGAGTACCTTGGGGAGCCCTTCCCATTTGCGAATAGTTACCACCAACTTAAAGTTGGTGGTAACCGTGAACTTTTGCAATCACATTCATGGTTGCAAGACATTACTACATGCCAGTGCTATTCGTATTTAGGAAGGAACGCCAAATCACATTTTGCATTTTGTTCTTGGCAAAATGCATTTTAGGGGCGTAAACAGCTTGATGGGTCATTTGCAACCTGTAAAATGGTTCGTACATCTGGCCCTAAATCTCCCACATAAGCAGTCATGAGTCTTAAATCCAAAAGATCCAAACCAAACCAAACCAATCAGCTCGCGCAGACTACAAAAACAGGTGGAAACATATAAGGACATATGTAATAATTATAAATTATCCCTCCTATGCATTTGAACCTTAGTGCAAAATGTATGAGCCCTTGTACCAAACATTTTTTCACACAGGGTGAGCTCTTATTTTCAATTCTACGCTTACAAGTTTGTTCCAACCACTTTTGCAACAATGTAAGGATAGTTGTAATGATCTTAAATATACATTGATAGTATAATGTAATATGCCATAAGGCCCTTCCTTTTGTACAATTAGCTCATACATAGTTTCAAAAACTGGTTGCAACTTTGAAAGAACTATACAATATTACCAAAATGACAGTATCCTCAAGGGCCGCATGTCATTTAAATAAAAAACACCAACTTGTTTGTAACTTCATACAAATGATTAAAACATGTACGGTGCATGTATCATGAAATAAACTGTAGAACCATATGTTCTTTATGATCATTTGTAAGGGTGAAAAAGGCCCCTGACAACAACTACAGTATTGTCTTAAGTTTTAATGAATCAGTAAGAACGTGTCCATCCCTTTCCAGGAAGAGGTCAATATCCTTATGCGATGCAACTTTAGGTAAGCAGATACCGTGTTAGTCATTTCGAATGCTCTAAAATTACTCTACTGTCTCCAGATTTTCTCAATCAGTAAACATTTTGCGTGTCAGAACAACATCAATAACTTTACACTGTCCAACGTTAGATAAGCTGATACCTTATTACTTAGTACGAATGTCCTAAGATTCGGGCATTGGGATAGATCATTGTAGCAACCACCCAAAAGTGGGAAAACAGAGAAAAGAACACAAGTAATCCTGCACATTTTATACAACAACGAGTTCGACTCACGTTGTTTCTGACATGCAAACTATTGGCTAATTTAGGTCAGGCAGAGATACTTGATGTCATGGTAGGTACCAACAACAGCCTTTTAGCCCAAAAGGAACCACTTCGATGTTCGAATAGAAATACTACCGTATAACGGAACTGCTATACAAAAACACTACACTGAAACGGAACAGGCATACACACCATAAACACAATACATCTTTGAAAACAAACATGTTTACCCATGTATAACATCTACAAGTTAAGCATTCCGTCATACTGAGCATAAAGATGGTGGGACAAAATGTCCACACTATATTAGGTTAATTTAGTTGCAATAACCAGTACCGGCCTTGGTGCTGGTGGCGCCCTGTGCGACAGTGTATGTTGGCTGCCCCCCAATGACCACCGCAGCCAGGGATTACCTCACTATCACCCTTTAACACTGCCCCTCAAAACTCCTATCTCTCCCCACGCAGAACAATGATCACCAGGGTTATCTTTAATTTTTTGTTGTTGCTTGAAAATTGCTGGAGGCAAGGTGGTTTTAACCTTATAATATACTTTCAAACACGGCACCCCCACCCGAAGTCAGCACCCGGTGCGATGGCACTGGTCGCACCACCCAAGGGCTGACCCTGGCAATAACCATGTGAAACCCACAAACGAAAAACAAATCGAATTGCACCCATACCAACTACTTCGTTTTACCTTGAAGATAATACTGGTACATCCAGCTTCATATTTCGTTTAACCCAAATCCATAAAGGGAAGGGGAGGTTTGAATACCATTTCAACCATTGCGTCATTATAAAAATGAATTAACATGTGCGTAAAGATGCCTCTTATAATCTTTTAGACCAAATTATGTTATAGTAACCATAACACACACACTACAAATTTACAATGGATAGTTTAAGGAGACAAGTTTTAATACACTTGATGAAAATCACTGATGGTCTTACTGCCAAACACAAATCACAGTACATCATTAGTGGAACAGTATGTAGTCTAGACTAATCATCTTTGTGAAATGAGATGTAACAACCTTCACAAACATGCCCATGTTACATCACTGTAATATAATATAGTGTATACCTGATGAAACATACTGAGACTGAAATATGTGATTTAGCTTTTCACAACATTTTGAGAAGAGTCCAAGGGTGCACCTCCTCTTTTTAGGCCCTCCAGGGGTTCATCACTCAAATAAATCCACTACACCATCCTCTTTATTTGTTTCTTTTATTTCTATTTTTATTATTGAAACATGCTTATGTTTAAATATAATTCTTTAGATTTTTTCCATATCGGAACACTGATTGTTCCTGCAGTCAGTCACATTGATTGCAGTGTTAAATATCCATCACAGTGTTGTATATTCCCCCTGACTAAGAACCCGATAGGCATGAAATGCATTGGGGATGTTACTAAAGCATTTGGGATGATTATTTAATGACACATTGACAACAATTAGATGTTTCCGATGACAACATAAATATGGAGAAAATCGAAAGTATTCTATTTCAACATAAGCAAGTGTTGAGAAAAGCTACATGTGCTCTCTCTTGGTTCTGCCACAGAAATCTTACTGAACCAACACTTGATTACATACACTATATAGGTTGACGTGTAGTTAATGAAAACATCGATTTTGTACCTTTGTGATGTAGTGTGTAAAAAGTCTACTGTCTTGTTCATAACCAATATGCCTATTGAACATGAACCACAAGAAAAAAAAGCCCTTTGGTTGTTTTAGTCACTTATTTATATTTGTAATAACAGGAATGCAATTAGAGCTAACGATTTTCGGAATCATGCATCCACAATTGTAGTTGACAAGAGGATGAGCAGCAGTTAAGTACCTGAGTCAAGAAACGTCATTCAATTATCCCAGTGTCACTTAAGTATTTTGTACATTTTTTGATTATCATTACAAAAACCTGGTAACAAACACAACTCTATTGTGTTCCATGTAATGCCTCTGATCTGATTATTTTTTTGGCCCTGTTTAAGTTTGATCTAGTATCTTGTTGTTAAACCCCTTGTCTTTGAGGAGTGTTTTAAGTGCCTGTGCATTAGATTTAGATGTGGCACATTAGCTACAATTTCATCAGATTCAAATCCTTTACTCATATGGGATTGCATTTCTGACGCACATGAGAATTGTATATCATTTCAATGCATATTCTTAATTAATTTGACATTATATGGATTAAGAAAATTAAGATAGGTGACCAATTGCTAACATGAATCTGTCAAAATCATGATATTATCGTTGATATACCTGCCCCAGAAGTGAATATGTTAGAGCCAATCTTTTGTGCCATGTCTCCTCTTGTCCCAGCTCAATCCAGCCCACAAACAAGTTGTTATAAGAGGGTACAAATCCCAAGCCCATTGTGCTTTCTTAAAGCTATTGATACCATTTTGCATTGCACAAAACGTAATTGTGAGACAGAATGAGATCTTCCATTTTGAATATCGTAACATTGTACTCATGATAATTGGCTTTCCGTGGCGCCAAATGCCAGTTTATAGCAGCCAATCTAAACTCTATATATTAATGGGAACTCTCAACAGCGAGTGTTAGAAACATCATAGTTTCATTATCCCAGATTAAATCTTCAAATTTATTTAAGATTTCTGATGCATCACAAACATAGGAACGTAAATTAGTGATTTACATTTTCATGAAAATATCTACAAATTGTGACAGATGTTCTGTCCCAGATCCATTCCCAGAAATTATTAGGCATCCTGGCGGAAAGGAGCTGACTTGTGGATATTGTGAACAGATATATACATTTGAACACATTTGTCTGTTTGTGCTGTGGGCAGCGGGCTCATGGAGGCAGGAAACTATCGTTTTTAGGACTCAAAGCAATGTTCTTTTGAGAGGTGTGGTTTACCACTACAGCTGTCCTTGATGGTAATGATATTCTGTTTGATACTGTATTTAGATGTTAACCTGTTACTAATGAAAGGAAAACTGCGCCCAGACACTGTTAACATGTTAAAAAAAGAGTTGCATTATGTTGCATAATTTTCCTTTTCTTGCTGTATAACTTAGTAAACACTGCTGCATAATTTGGTCATTTCCTGCCGCATAATTGTAGTGGCTATATTCATTATTAATATTCATGCATACTGGCCAAGCAGCAGGGAGAAGGGGCCTTTGACTGGGTAAGACCTTTAGAAGGTACTCGGAATTAGGCCATTATAGCATGAGCAGCTATGGAGGAACAAAGGAGGGAACAGGGCTTGAGAGGTTAGCAGGGGTTTGTGCACAACAATACCTCAATAGCCACTTGTAACCTTCCATGAAACACAAACTATAGGCTTCTGGAGCTGTTGTCTGTCCCAGGGAGAGAATGCAAAATAAGATGATATGGATTTCATCTATGCAGAGCCTTCACACTTGAGCTGGACACTTTATTTGAGTAAAGGTTTCCAGCTCACCTTGTGTACACCATGTGCTATTGGTACTTCACTGTGTAACTGGGTGAAGATTGCCAATATCATGTGACACAGGGTGGCACCTCATGGGTTGATACACCAAGCTCCCTGATCCTCGTTCATGTTGTTTAGCATTGTGGGGGTCCACAATATGACAGGGCCCTATAGTTCAGAAATTATCAAATTAAGTTGCACATATCCATGTTTTAAATTCTGTACCTTTACTCAGATTGTAAAATATGTTCAGGCAAAGACCTTTAAATGATAGAAAGGAGTAGATAAATGAAGGACTGGAATGATAAAGAGAGACCTTTGTGATAATGCACCTTACCAGTAAGTCATCAGTGCAATGCCCTGTTGCCCCTCTTCTTAATCCCAGTCTTTTAATACTGAGAATTTGACCAATCAGTAAACTTATCCTTGACTGACACAGAGACAAAGTTATTGTCACACATCTAGTTTCATTTGTAAAGCAGGAAATAAAACTTTATTGAAATTGTTACCACTCTACACAAAACATGTTGAGCACCAACACATTGAAATCCGAACACCTGAACTCTCCGTCCTAACCTCTAATGCATCATGAAGATCTGAAGGAAGGCCAAGCCAACTATTAACTCCCCTCTAAAATCCACCCAAGATGTCACAATGGGTGCAGCGATCCTGAATCAACTAAGGGAAAATATGTTCACCTGTTCATAAGCTAGAGCTACTGTTTCTTTTCTGTGACTTAGTACTACTGGCTTGTGTCCACATGGCCCTAAGACTTTAGGAGTGGGAAGAGATCTTTAAGGTGTATGTGTCCCACCTTCCCTAAACTAGCAGGTGGAAAGCACCTTACTCCCTATCACCAACTAAGAAAATCAGGCACGGAATAACAACAATAATGACCTCCTAAGAACAATGGAGAGATGTGTAGATTTTATGACTCGAATATTGGGAAAGGGCAATCAACCAGAATTACCAGGAGAAAATGCAGGTCTAGATTAAATCACAACAAAGCTGTGGTCTCCCAGAATTTTTTCTCAATGGCAATCAAGAATTGGGTCTTGAATGAGAGCAATTTCACCTGGACTTCCAACAGGGGGTCAAAAGAGGGACCTTAAGAGTACCCTAAACAAGTGATGAAACCAAGGCTGGCATAATAGAGGGAAATAGGCCACCAGAAGAAAGGAGACTTAGTATATTTTTCAGTCTGCGGAATACGACCCAATGGTTGCCTGCAAATTGGGCCCTCAGATTGGAATCAGACATACTCTGTTAATAAGCTCATATTAGAACAAAAAGCACAGGAATAAAGGGTTTTTCTTCTAGTAGCACACCATGAAAAAGGTTAATTTTATCGTGGAATCTAAACCTATATGTGTCCAGTGCAACCCAAATACAGGTTTGAGTGCTCTCATTAAGGGTCTATTGATGGAATCGCAAAAAAACACATTATCCAACACAAACGAAGTAGCTATTTCCCAATAAAAGCACATGTGCCATGTATTGTCTACATACCACTGAAAAAAATATTTCATATAATATGCTGCAACCACATGATACCCAACAGAATAATGCTCTGCTCTGGCTGAAAGCCAAGGCAAGGACAGGCAGTATCAGCTTAAATGACATCAATGAAAGCTATGGGACTCACACAGAAAGATCGTGTTCCCTTCACACAAGTGATTGAAGAGAAATCAATCTTCCATTTTATCTGGTTATTTAGAGTTTGAGTTCAAAATTGTTCCAGACATTGCCAGAGAATCTGCAAGTGAAAAAAAAAATTAAATTGACCTCTCAGTGCTACCAACTCCCCAATGCGATAGTGACCGCTTCTCTGGCTACTGGTTCACACTCAGCATACTGACAGTACTCACCATGTTCCAGCCGCCAGAAGTCAATCAGTATGGTGAGTTCTAAAATGGAAACAAGGAACAACCTAAGCCTCACTTCCTTCAATATGTTTCCATGGTGTGCTAGTACTTTTATTGGATCACCTTATTGCCAGACGTGGCCTCAGAAATAGTTTGATGTCCATCTCACCCACACCATCTTAACCCTGGTCTCTTCCCTCTATCAGTTACGATGTACTTTGTGATGAGAACACAAAGTTGCCCCCGAAATCATCAGATTAAAAGAAGTTTCAAGGCCCCAAAAACCTCTATCATTAATAAACCCTCCCCAAAATGCTTGGATCTATACTATATATGAGGGCACATGAGGCACAGAAAGACTTCATAAGGAAAGAGAAGCTACATGAGACCTCAGAAGAATGGGATTGCATTGGCTCATTTTTGCATTCTCTGTACTACTTGCTTTCATGTTCCCCTCCCCTGGGTTTTTTTAATCTTTAAAGACCCCATGGCCAAGTGGAAAAATGACAATGGTTAACCATCATTGGCTGACCAAGAAAAAAAAGAATAGCTAAATGCACCCATTAACCGAGCACAAACAAGCTGTCTTCTTTTTCAGACTGCTAACATTTTGTCAATTTTGTCTTTCTTTTTTATTATTTCTCTTTTTATATTCGAAGGCCATAACTCGTCCAAAAGCCAATACAACTGATTCATTTTGTTGACCATTCTGACTCATGAATCGAAAATCGTTCCTATGAACTTGTGTACATCTGCTGGTGCCAGGTGGGACTTCTGTGTTGGGATGGGCGCTACTTTAAAATTTGAAGCACTTGATATTATTTTTGGGGTCTAGGATCAATTTATTCAATAGCAGAGTGGAGGAAAATTGTCCAAAGTAATCTAAATAATAGTTTATTTGTGGTTGCTCTGGCAACAATACAAATCTTCAGAACACCGAATGGTAAAGCCCATCCTAACACAATAATGTCGTGGGTGAATATAAGCTTGATGATCAAGCATGCCACAAAAATGTGGGTGTGGGCTTTTTTATCTTCCTGAACAGGATCAGCATTCACGAAAAGTAGTGTTACAATAGTGATGTCTGATCTGGCTTTCCCTTGTGTGTAACAGTGTTATAAGTATTAAGGAAATAGAAGAGAGAATAGTTTACCTCTCACTGCCTTTGTGTGCAGGGTTGATCATATGCTTTTCCATCGCTTCCTTGATTCCCCTCAGCAGATCCCACAGCATCCTCAGATACAGCAAAAAAGAGCCTTTACGATGCATGAGAAACAAGGAATGGGGGCTCTAAAAGTTGACTGTGTATGTGTTGTCTGCCACCTCTTTGGCCATTTGGTCTAAGACACATTGCACCCCGACACCTAAAAACCTTTGGATCCGTCTGGCAACCAAGTAGCTTGGAAGCCAGACTGGGAGCATTATGGGTCAACGTAAACTTGTCAGCATGGCTATGGTGGCATAGTGAACTTTTCACTTTCATACAGTGGGTTTGCAGCAAAATACATTCTCAGAGGAGCTACTTGAGTCCCATTAAGCATTGGAACAGAGCAGTGTACATCTTAATCACCTCTGGGACCCCTTCAACACATCCTAAAAAAGGGGTAGAGCCTACTCAGGTTTTTGCAAGTTCCCATGATTCCAGCGAAATAGAGTTCTAACAGGTAGCATGGAAAGGAAGAAGGAATATCATGAATTGGAAGTTGGCAAAAGCCAACATCTTGTGTAGTTGAAGGCAGACCTCAAGAATTACCTGATGTATGCCAAGATCTCCAACCCCTGATATCAGATGTAATGACCAGAACATTCAGGGTCCTCATCAACACCATTCTCCTCAGATTTACAAGTGGCTGCCTTCATGTTTGGGGGATGTCCAATGAGAAAGAGTCTTTTATAAGAATAAAAAACATATTATTAACCTGTTTTAAAGAGTTTTTGTAGGCCTTAACTAAACAATGCATTCAAATCTTCCATGATGACATGTATTTAGTTGAACTGCTGACAAGGACAAATTCTTATTTCTGTCTCTCCTTATTTCTTTCCTTTTTGTGAATTTTGGCCTGTGTCACGGTCATAAGTATAACATTTAATGACACAAATGTTCTATGGTAGCAAGTACATGAATAGAGAGTGTTAAAACTTGGTTTCCTGACCATCTAACCTATGAAAATAAATACTGCAATGTTAGTCTAGCCTTAAAACTGTTTCTTTATGATTAGGCTCTGTCAGAAAAGTGTATGAGTACGGGAGTGAGATCGTTTCAATTTGAATCATACTTACCTTGATTTTTTTGCATTATGGACAACAAATAGTGAGAAGAAACCGAGATGTTCCATTACTACATTAGATGATAGTAAAATGTATCCTATGATTAGAATGTTTTTTGTTAAAACTTGCCATCTCGAAGGAAACTGTCCTCTTCACATGAAGACATTATGCTCCAATTGGAAAAAGCTGAAGATTATCTACTCAAGTTTTATAATTTGTTGCAGTATGCAATGTTATAAAAGCATATTCTCAGACTAGATAGAGATTCCATCTTTTTTCGAGAGAGCCTTATCCTTTGAGAGACTGGCAGGCAGAGGGTGGAGGAGAGGCACTTGAGGGCACCCTGGCTCTGACACATTCTGTGTTATTCTCCTTGCTGACGAGTCTTCGAATCATTCTTAGACCGTCTTTATCCTGCCTAAACCTATTGCTGACACATTCTACTGAACTTCTTAGTCCCTTTCCTATGAGATGCTCTATTAGAGAGTTATATGCTTTCACATCTGAGACGAGAGCTCTTTATGAGTTCTACTGATCTTTAGTTTCCCTGAAACTAGATTAGGTTAGGGACTAGATTTTCATCGGACACGCTATCTGCTTTGTTCTGTAATGTTATCAAGAATAATAATTTGCTAATTAAACAATTGATGAACTAATGATTTTATACAATCTTGAAAATAGAACCTAATTAACTGTAATAGAACAGGAATTAATATTCTTATTTTGTGAATGTGCACGTCTAAATTCCATTTACAATCAGCCTCAAAGACCTTGCCTCTAGGGCTCAGTAGAGGTGCAAGACCCTCATATTTTTGAAAGCTCCCAATAGTACTCGAGGGTTGTGTTAAAATTGCAGATTCATCACCATCTTTCAAAGCCACTGCATGTTTTTTCAGCCTGTGTAGTTGAACCTGCAAGACAGTCATTGCACCGTTGGGCAAGCTCTGTAGGAAAAGAAGAACATGGATACAAGTGCTTGACTTTAGCGCTATTATTATTAATTAGTAATAGTAAAGTGCACAATTTTCCATCACTATGGCACTGCATGTTCTGTTTCCACATCGGAGAAAAAGAGCTGGAATCAGTATCAGTATTTCACACTATCCCATTAAGGCTATGGTCTGTCATCTTGACATAGGATCAACTGTAGCTTTGCAGGTTATTTAGACACGTAAATGAAGAACTGATCACCAGGTCAACCCACACAAAAGAATGAAAAATGGCCCCTGTTGTGGTCACCAGGAATAAATGACTGTTAATGCATCTGCTCATGCAGGACACCTCCCTATTTAGGTAAGCGAACATCTCACAATATATAATTCATTTGCATGCCACAAAATGTACTAGCATTGCACAGTGTCTCATGGACCCAATGCTTCTGCTCTAGCAGGGATTTTGTGTACAATTGCACACACTTCAGCTATGTCACTTGCAACCACTATTTGTACCTGATTAACTTCTGTTCTGAAAGCTCCATCTGAGGCATGCATATTCTTCCTGTAGTCACCGTCTATTAAGGCTAGGCTCATAGCAAAGAAACAACACCCTTACTGTGATGTAGGGACATGAAACCTTTGACTATGGATGGGAACAGAACAAAATTGTGTTCAAAGGCAATATTTGTCCACACTAGGAGAGGGTCATCATGTCATCATTTGCTGGCTTCTGAAATATTCAAGAGCTCCATCACAAGGTTGGTTACCACAGATTTAAAGGGAATCGTATGAAGAAGGCAAATAGGGAGGTAATGAATTAGTCTGATTTGGGTATAGTTTTTTGGTAACCAGGTGTACGACTCCAATATACAGGCTTCTAATTGTGTAATGGTTGGCTTACTTAATCTCAAACAGACAATATTCTCTAGGCCTACATCACCCATTGCAGGGTTTTACAGCAAGTTTTAGGATTACCTACTCATGTGGTCGCGTGTGCTAAGATTCAGGGAATACCTGGCTTGGCCTTGCACCGGACTGTTCCTTTTAATGCAGGATCAAGAGTGATTTGCATAGGGCTGGGTGAACCAGAGGTTGCATGATGGAGTGGAAGGCTACCTTGAGCGATTGCCAGAGGTTAGACTTATTGCAAGCATTCTTCTTTCACCTTTTGTGTGTTTCATTTAACGCCCTAAGTGGCCAGGAGTATGACCAGATGTGGGTCCCAAGTTCATTGTGCCACTGGAACCAAGCTACACCCAACTGAAGAGTACCAATCAGGGCAACACCGGTCTTAGGTTGCTTGTGTTTTGGTTCAGAGAGGACCTGGCTTGGCAGTTCAGGCTGAGCAGTTCCTGTTGGAGCAGGTTCAAGACTAATTTGCACATGGTTGCGTCCAAACTGAGGAGGTATGGTGGGCTAAAGAACAATGTGCTGCAATGCTACCCCAAGTGTTTGCCAGTAGTAAGACTTATTGCAAGCATCCTCCCATCACCCTTTGCATATTTAAATTAATGCACTTACTACAGAGATCTATTTGCAACGCAGGGTTATATCATTAAAAAACAGCTGAGTGTGTTAAGATTCCTGGTGCAGAACCACGTGTAACTTGCTGGCCACATGTAAGAGAGAGGGTGCGAATGGGTTAGTGTGGTAGTTGAATTGATATATGTGTAATCTGCAAACCACAATTTGCAGACAACAAATTCCCATCCAAGTATAATGGCTCTGCAAACATCAGCGTGCTTTCTGCAAAGCATAAGGGTTAATCTTTCACGGTTTTCATTACTGCACAACTCTTCCTTACTAAAATGAGTAGAACTAACGTGTGTAGTAATATTAATTGTTAAGTGCCAACTATTCATTTTGAATTGAGTACTTTTGATTTTGTCTGAGTTTATAACTGTATTTGCATTTGGAGACAAGTTGCTGTTAAAAGTGTCTCAGACTTCTCAAGCATTCTGCAGACAGCAGCTCAGCCTACACCACAAGGAAGTGGGCGAGTGCGTTGCTGGGGCAGATGCAGCATTGTTCCCTTGCACTGGGTGCAGTGAATTCACAGGCAGGGAGAACCAAGGAGCACTAGGGAGCCCGGCAGAGGTCGCCAGGCCAGTGATATTGGACTTTCATGGCTGCTTACTAAGAATATGGGGGAGAATGTGTAAGTGTATTATGAATATTATGAATATAGTAGGCTATCTATCTATCTATCTATCTATCTATCTATCTATCTATCTATCTATCTATCTATCTATCTGTCTGTCTATCTAGCTAGCTATCTCGCAATGCTACCTCAGTATCTTTTGGTCATAGATTACAAAACTGTAAAAATAGGGCCTATGACATGCAAGGTATCATGATGATCACTGACGCCAGCATAAACTCGTAATGACGGAAGAGTAGAATATATCTAATGGTAAATTCTACTCCACTAGATAACTGCAAGTGATAAATAGAGCAATGGAAATAAACGAATTACAGTTAGCATTAACTCAGTTCTTGTCAGAAATTCCAATTGCAGAATAAGCATCGACAAGTTCTGGTCTTGCCAACCCGCTGCAATTGTTAAATTTGTTTTCACTTTGAATTGCAAGCGTAGACCATAAAAATAAACAGAAAACTTTTTTTTTTAAATTAGCCTTTGGACACTATTTTAATAGAGTATTACTGATGCTGCTTCCAGGCAGATGTATTAAGAACATGAATGTAAACCATTTTAATTTTACTGCACATCTCAGGAAAATATGATTTTTATTGGCACATAAATGTATAATTGGCTTTGATTTACTGTAATCTAAAACATATTTTAAACAAACAAGGATAACTGAAAAATAAATAATATAAAGAATGGACATCAAAACCATTGGCAAAGCAAAGTATTGCCCGCAAGCTTTTTCACTGAAGTGTCCCTCTTTATAGAAGGATGTGCAAGTGATCAGGAAAAATGCCATCAATCACAGTGGAAGAGAGCAAATGGCCGAAGTGGACTGACACTTTGCCCCACGCTGCATGAACTGGTGGGTGAAAGCAAAATGTAAATGAAAGCTCAGTGGAACGTGTTAGTGTTAAATCGAATTGGACAAGTTTTTTTTATCTGTTTTGTGACTGAAGATGGAATAAAATATATATATATATATATCCTCCAACAATCGGTCCACCTTATGGCGCGCAAACTCATGGGTGCATAAGTGAGGAAAGGACCATTCCTCCACAATCTCCAACCCAAACAGTTGTCAAGCAATTGATATGTTGCACTCCAGGAGAGTTTATTACTTTATCCAAGGAATATGAAACAACACCACCAACGCGTTTCAACCTCTCGGTCTTGTTCACAGCTTATAAAAAATCCTTTTCCATGAGTCTCTATTTATACTTTAGTTACCTAATACCAAAATAGTGCATTATGGAACATGTGGTCCTTCTAGAAACTAAAAATCTAATAATCACCAAAATATATCTATAATCTCAGACCTGTGCTTCTAAATCACCCAATTTAACTAAATACCAATACAAAGTATAAAAAAATCCCACTAATGTTGCTAATTATCATATCTACAATAATATACAGTGTGAATAATTTGGATTGTTGTTATAGTCCCGGTTGCAGCGTCTGTTGAGTTTGAGGGGTATTAAGTCCATAGATTCTAATAAAATGGAGCTTACTTTCCTAATCTTTTATGTACCAATACATATACTCAAAATGATCCAAGGCACATATACAAGCACATCTAGATTTGGTGTTTTCAGTGCCTTATACTTATATTTTCCATCTCTATATTTTGGACATTGTTTTACATACTAGTCTCCATAGCCCACTCTGAGCCGAATACAGACTATTTCCCATGGTGTTAGTCTATTCCCTCTGCACACTTCTCCATATTCCAGTCGGGGTTCATATCACAGCATCATCAATCAGGCTCATGGCTTATATTTATAAATGATAATTAAGTTCTTCATCACCGTTAAGGCCTCTCAGGGCCTTTGATTTTAGCCGTATAATTAATCTGGGTTCTAAACGTCTCAACTTAAGCTCCTTGTTCCCTCTCCCCTCATCATTCCCAACAGTCACAATACCGAAATATTTCATATTTGTCCAATTTTTGTCTTTCTGCATACACAAATGTTTCGCCATAGCATAATTTGCATCTTTATTCTGTACCGCTCTGATGTGTTCCAGTATCCATTTCTTTATAGGACATATTGTGCTCCTCATGTAGCGTAACCCACAATCACATTCAATTATATATACTACGTGGGTAGTGTTGCATGTAATTCTCTTTGTAATTCTTATTGGGTTATCTTTGGAGTCTAAATTTACTCCTATCTGACACGCCTTACATTTTCTGCAACATGAGAAGCCAATTATCTGAGTTTGTAGCCAATTCAGAGTTTTTGTCAGTTAAAAGTGACTATTCACCAGGAGATCTTGTAAAGATGATATTTTTTTATATGTCATCATGGGTCTATCCCAAACAAGTTTTCCTATATCGGGATCTTTTTTTATTTTTTTTATAATATCCCAATATTTGTTGAGTATGTTAAAGATCAGATGGTTTTCCTTACTGAATGTCATGACCATTCTTATAATTGAACTTTTATTATCCTTATACGGTGTGAGTTTATTCAATATTTCTTCTGTCATTCTGGATCTCGCTATCCGCTCCCCCAAATTTACATCTTTTACCTTGTATTTTCTCTGGGTAAATCTTTGTCGAGTTTCTCTGAATTTTAGTTCCATTACACGTTCTGTGGAGCAGTTACGTTTCATCCTGATAAATTCCCCATATGGTATACTTTTCCTCAAGGATATTGGGTGGAAACTATCATAATGTAGTATACTGTTTGTTCAAGTAGTTTTTCGATGCATGGTGGTTTCAATCTTGTTGTTTTCAATATATACTTGAACATCCAAAAACTCAACGGATTGAGGGCTAGTATTGTAAGTAAATTGTAGGCCCACTTCATTTTTATTCAAGAGTTCAAGATATTGTACGAACTCCTGCTCCGTTCCATTCCAAATGATAAATAAATCATCTATATATCTCCACCACAAGATGGCTTTCTTTGCAAATTCCTCATTCTTTTCACTCCATGCCACATGTTTTTCCCACCATCCCATCATCAAATTTGCATAACTGGGAGAAGAGGAAACTCCCATTGCTGTCCCACAGATTTTGGCATATACCGATGGTTAAAGAGAAAAATATTGTTCCTTAAACACAGGTTGATCATCTTCATCAACATTTTTGAATGGTTCAAATATTTGATATCCCGCTGTTGTTACAAGTAATGTACTACCATTAATCCTGTTTCATGCTTTATTGGTGTGTACAAGGATACCAAATCTATATTGCTAATTTATATTCTGTTTCCCATTCGTTTCCCAACAATGCTCTTAAAAAATCACCAGTATCTTTAATGTAGGAGCTTAAACTTGTTACCATTGGGGCTACAAAGAAATCCACATTTGTTGACAGATTCTCATATAGTGAACCGCAGCTGGAGATTATCGGACGACCAGGTGGTTTTACCAAACGCTTGTGAATTTTTGGGAGGAAGTAAATTGTGGGCATGATTGGATTTTCATTACTCAAGAATGATCTCTCATTCTTATTAAGCAGGCCCTCACCATACCAAGTATCCAGCAGCTGATTTAATTGCATGATTAATTGATTGGTGGGGTTTCTTTCAACTTTTAAATAGTGAGTTTTAACATTCAACTGTCTGTATGCTTCTTTTATATATTCTCATTTTTCCATTATCACTATGTTTCCCCCTTTACCGGAAGGTTTAATTTCCAAATCTTGGTTTTACATCAGTATCTTGAGGGCCTCTCATTCTTGTTTAGTTGTATTTTCTTTTGTCACAAGTTTTGTTTTATTCAATCTCCCTAAATCTCCAAACACCAAATTATGGAATATGTCCATCCTGTTGCCTGGTGATAGCATTGGGCAAAATTTAGACTTAGGTTTGAAGTTAGTATAGCAATGTGCATCAGTATTTATATCTAATTCATCTAATACTTGTGTTTCGGAGAATTTATGATCTTCAAGATTATACATCAGGTCATAGGCTGTTTTGACATCTGATTTCTGTCCAATAGTTAGATTAGATGTTGTTGCATTTTGTTCCTCCTGTAAATGTTCTTCTGATGTTCGTTTGCAAAAACATTTGGCCAGTTTTAATTTGCACACAAATTTATATAAGTCAATCCTTGTTTCAACATGATTATAGTGCATTTCTGGACAGAAGGACAGGCCTCTATTGAGGAGGGTAATTTCTTGTTGCGTCAGTTCATAGTTCGAAAGATTCACAATCAAGTTCTCATTCGAATCACTGTCCTTTATTTTGCTATGTTCATTTGTTTGCTTCTCAACAAATAACCTTTTGTTTTTTCCAGACCCCCTTCTTGTTTTCCGATGTTTCCTCGATCCCAAATACATTTTCTTCCTCGACCTCGTGCTTGGCCCCGTCCTCTTCCTCTCGGGGTTTTTTGGTCCATATAGACTCACTTCATTTCGTCTAAAAAAGTAGTCTTTTTTGCCAATGCTAATGTACTCTCACCCTCACTCAAGTCCACATCTGATTCACTTCTAGATGTCTCAGAGGATTGCATCTTTTTATCCAAGATGCTAGGGTTTTGTTGTTTCAATGTATCAAATCTTTTTTCAAATGTTAAAATTCTTCCAGTCTTATAATCCATCTCATCCCTTCTAAATTTTCTTTGTTTACGTTCTTCAATCATTTTTTCATATTTTTCAAGAGTGACGTCCATTGTATTTCCCAGTTTCTTACTTTCTTCTTCCTTATTTAATGGTCAAATCTTCTCTTCAATTTCCTTTATCTCCTTCAGTATTGAGTCTATATCCTTTTTAGCATATTTAACCTCTACGGTGCCTTGGACGAGGTGATCGCGTCCAAGGCACCGGTTCCCGGGTGCCTTGGACGAGATCACCTCGTCCTGCACCCAGGAACTGGGGGGAGCGCTAGCGCTCCCCTCATGTGTCCCCCACCCACACCCCTCGGTCGTGGATGGAAGGGGAATCCCTTCCCCTTCCACCCCCCACCCCGTGACATCAGTGCGCATCGCGCGCTGATTGTCACAGAGGCCTCCTCCTTCGTGCTGGAACCTCAGCTTCTAGCGCACTCGGAAGAGAAATGCAAAGCATTTCTCTTCCGATCATGTGGAGGAGGCCGAGAGAGGCTTCAAAGGGAAGGAAATGTATTTCTCTCTCAGCGTTTCAAAAGCCGGATTGCAAAGCAATCCGGTTTTTGAAACGACCCCTAGACACCAGGGATTTTATTTTTAGATGGAAATTGGCATAAGGGAGCGACCCTTTGTAGTGTGGTTAGTTTTACGTATTCATTGCGCTTTAGCTTCAGGCTTTAGGCCTTTGTGCACTTTGCCCTGAATATATTTTATTCATTTGCTGACAGCTTAGAGCCTCTGTGCACTTTGCTCTACATGCTTTTTTATTAGGCTTCGTACTGTTATTTTTCAAATAGCCAGTTCTACGGTGTTGTTTTTTATTCATATCACACTGTTTTGCCTACTTCAGCACTGGAGTTCTCCATAACATATTTACTCTGTGCTTCAGTCAAGGATACAGTCTGGTACATTGCCGATAGACGTGGTAGGAGTTTAGACTTGGCATTCCTTCGTAGGGACATTTTGTGATCACGATGACATGTTAGTTATAAAATCTCTTCCTTGTCCCAATACACGCAAGAGGGAGATTCCGACCAGGGAACCACAACTAGACGCTGACTGCCTCGTTGCAGATGCTGAACCAAGATCACAGGTCTTTGCTCAGGTATGGTGGCTGATGTCTCCACAGTGATTCTAATAGGCAAGCTAGAAGCTTAACATGCTGTGCTCTAAATAGAACAAGCAGAGGGAGAGTAGAAACTGTTAGACAATATGATAGCTTTGTTCTTATGTTTTACTCTCCTGGTGACTATTTCAATCCTACTGTGTTGTATCGTTCTGGTTATTGCGGCTCACGCCTTAATATCTAAAATACAGTCGTTTTATTAAAACATTATATAAAACTTATACTGTCTTTGTCATTTGTATTTGAGATCATATTGGAAATAAGAGAGTTGGTTTGGATCTGAGTAACCACGACTTCCCTGAGAAGTTCCAAAGATGTCATGCGCTCGGCTGCCGAATCATTCCTTCCACATGGGAGAAATGAGGCACTGCTAGTTAGCCGGAGCAAAAAACGGATTTAGGGTGACAGAGTTCTTTACACGTGGGTCAGACTCAGTCCCCCACACCATTATCGATCCTGCTGCCTAGAAATCCAGTAGTCTCATTTAGAATAATGAGAGCCCACGCGACACCTTTGGAAGGCCTTTTCTGCACCCCTATTATTAGGCCAATCTGCCCCCGGGGGGGCAGAAACCTCTAGGCACCAGGGATCATTTTTTATGTTTTGTTTTTGTTTTGTTTTTTCTTTTCGAGGTGGGGAGCGACCCCTCAGGCATGGGTTGCTCCCTAGGGTGCAAATTACATTTAGGCCGTTTCTGCCCCCTTTGGGGGCAGATTGGCCCATTTTAATGAGGCCAATCTGTCCCCAGGGGGGATAGAAACCACTTGACACCAGGGAGTTTTTTTTTTTTTTGCGAATTTCACGCAAGGGGAGCGCCCCCTTGTGCAAGGGTTGTTCCCCTGGGGGCAAATTTATTTTAGGCTATTTCTGCCCCCCTGGGGGGCAGATCAGCCTATTTTAATTAGGCCGATCTGCAGAAACCACTAGGCACCTGGGATTTTTTTGTTGTTGTTGTTTTACAGATGGTGAGCGACCCCTTAGGCAAGGGTCGCTCCCCTGGAGGGGCAAATTGTATTTAGGCCATTTCTGCCACCTTTGGGGGCAGATTGGACAATTTTAGGTCAATCTGCCCCCAAAGGGGGCAGAAACCACTAGGCACCGGGGATTTTTTTTTGCGCCAATGTCACACAAGGGGAGCGACCCCGTAGGCAAGGGTCGCTCCGGGGGTGGGTTGGGGCTGGTGGGGGGAAAATTAATTTAGGCCATTTCTGCCCCCCCTGGGGGCAGATCGACCTATTGTTATTAGGCTGATCTGTCCCCAGGGGGGGTAGAAACCTCTAGGTGCCAGGGCAAATTTTTTTTTTGTTTTTTTTTTTGTTTGTTTGTTTTTTTAGAGATGGGGAGCGACCCCTTAGGCAAGGGTCGCTCCCCTAGGGGGCAAATTACATTTAGGCCATTTCTGCCCCCAGGAGGGGCAGAAACCTCTAGGCACCAGGAATCTTTTTTTTTTTTTTCTTGTTTTTTCTTTTAGAGGTGGGGAGCGACCCCTTAGGCAAGGGTCGCTCCCCTAGGGGGCAAATTACATTTAGGCCATTTCTGCCCCCCCTGGGGGCAGATACCTCTAGGCACCAGGAATCATTTTTTTTGTTTTTTTTTGTTTTCGTCTGTTTTTTTCTTTTAGAGGTGGGGAGCGACCCCTTAGGCAAGGGTCGCTCCCCTAGGGGGCAAATTACATTTAGGCCATTTCTGCCCCCCTTGGGGGCAGATTGGCATATTTTTATGAGGCCGATCTGTCCCCAAGGGGGACATAAACCACTAGACACCAGGGCGTTTTTTTTTTCTTCGTGAATTTCACGCAAGGGGAGCGACCCCTTAGGCAAGGGTCGTTCCCCTGGGGGGCAAATTTATTTTAGGCCATTTCTGCCTTCCTGGGGGGCAGATCAGCCTATTTTAATTAGGCCGATCTGCAGAAACCACTAGGCACCGGGGATTTTTTTGTTGTTGTTGTTTTACAGATGGTGAGCGACCCCTTAGGCAAGGGTCGCTCCCCTGGAGCGGCAAATTGTATTTAGGCCATTTCTGCCGCCTTTGGGGGCAGATCGGCCAATTTTAGGTCAATCTGCCCCCAAAGGGGGCAGACACCACTAGGCACCGGGATATTTTTTTTGCGCCAATGTCACACAAGGGGAGCGACCCCGTAGGCGAGGGTCGCTGCGGGGGGCGGGGTTGGGGGCGGGTGCGGGGCAAATTAATTTAGGCCATTTCTGCCCCCCCCTGGGGGCAGATCGGCCTATTGTTATTAGGCTGATCTGTCCCCAGGGGGGGTAGAAACCTCTAGGTGCCAGGGCTAATTTTTTTGTGTGTTTTTTTTTTGTTTGTTTGATTTTTTAGAGATGGGGAGCGACCCATTAGGCAAGGGTCACTCCCCTTGGGGGCAAATTGTATTTAGGCCATTTCTGCTGCCTTTGGGGCAGATCGGCTGATTTTAGGTCAATCTGCCCCCAAAGGGGGTAGACACCACTAGGCACCGGGGATTTTTTTTTTTGCGACAATGTCACGCAAGGGGAGCGACCCCGTAGGCAAGGGTCGCTCCCGGGGGGTTGGAGGGGCAAATTTATTTTAGGCCATTTCTGCCCCCCCCGGGGCATGTGATTAGGCCGAAATCTCTAGGCGCCAGGGCTAATTTTTTTGGGTGTTTTTCTTTTTTGTTTGTTTGTTTTTTTACAGATGGGGAGTGACCAATTAGGCAAGGGTCGCTCCCCTGGGGGGCAAATTGTATTTATACCATGTCTGCCCCCGTTGGGGGCAGATCGGCCGAACCACTAGGCACCGGGGATTTTGTTTTGCGCCAATGTCACGCAAGGGGAGCGACCCCGTAGGCAAATGTCGCTCCCAGGTGGGAGGTTGGGGGGGCAAATTTATTTTAGCCCATTTCTGCCCGGCGCAGGGCAAAATCTTTTTTTTTTTTTGTTGTTTTTTTTTTAAAGATGGGGAGCGACCCATTAGGCAAGGGCCGCTCCCCTGGGGGGTAAATTGTATTTAGACCATTTCTGCCCCCCTTGGGGGCAAATCGGCCGAATTTAGGTCAATCTGCCCCCAAGGATGGCAGAAACAACTAGGCACCGGGGATCTTTATTTTTGCGTCAATGTCACGCAGGGGGAGCAACCCCGTAGGCAAGGGTCACTCCCCGGGGGGGGGTTGGGGGGCATATTTATTTTAGGCCATTTCTGCCCCCCTGGGGCTGGCTGAGCTAGAGGCCAAAATCCACAGGTAGGCACTTTGTAAAAAACACCTCTGTTTTCTGTGAAAAAATGTGATGTGTCCACGTTGTGTTTTGGGCCAAGGATTCTGGGTAACAGAACCTGGTCAGAGCCCCACAAGTCACCCCATCCTGGATTCCCCTAGGTCTCTAGTTTTCATAAATACACAGGTTTGGTAGTTTTCCCTAGGTGCCGGCTGAGCTAGAGGCCAAAATCTACAGGTAGGCACTTTGCAAAAAGCACCTCTGTTTTCTGTCAAAAAATGTGATGTGGCCATGTTGTGTTTTGGGGCATTTCCTGTCGCGGGCGCTAGGCCTACCCACACATGTGAGGTATCATTTTTATCGAGAGACTTGGGGAAAGCTGAGTTGAAGGAAATTTGTGGCTCCTCTCAGATTGCAGAACTTTCTGTCACTGAAATGTGAGGAAAGTTTGTTTTTTTAGCCAAATTTTGAGGTTTGCAAAGGATTCTGCGTAACAGAACCTGGTCAAAGCCCCACAAGTCACCCCATCTTGGATTCCCCTGGGTCTCTAGTTTTCACAAATGCACAGGTTTGGTCGGTTTCCCTAGGTGCTGGCTGAGCTAGAGGCCAAAATCTACAGGTAGGCACTTTGCAAAAAACACCTCTGTTTTCTGTCAAAAAATGGGATGTGTCCACGTTGTGTTTTGGTGCATTTCCTGTCACGGGTGCTAGGCCTACCCACACAAGTGAGGTATCATTTGTATCGGGAGACTTGGGGGAACGCTGGGTGAAAGGAAATGTGTGGCTCCTCTCAGATTTCAGAACTTTCTGTCACCGAAATGTGAGGAAAACGTGTTTTTTTAGCCAAATTGTGAGGTTTGCAAAGGATTCTGGGTAACAGAACCTGTTCAGAGCCCCACAAGTCACCCCATCTTGGATTTCCCTAGGTCTCTAGTTTTCAAAAATGCACAGGTTTGGTCGGTTTCCCTAGGTGCCGGCTGAGCTAGAAGCCAAAATTTACAGGTAGGCACTTTGCAAAAAACACCTCTGTTTTCTGTCAAAAAATGTGATGTGTCCACGTTGTGTTTTGGGGCATTTCCTGTCACGGGTGCTAGGCCTACCCACACAAGTGAGGTATAATTTTTTTCGGGAGACTTGGGGGAACGCTGGGTGGAAGGACATTTGTGGCTTCTCTCAGATCCCAGAACTTTCTGTCACCGAAATGTGAGGAACACGTGTTTTTTTAGCCAAATTGTGAGGTTTGCAAAGGATTCTGGGTAACAGAACCTGGTCAGAGCCCCACAAGTCACCCCATCTTGGATTCCCCTAGGTCTCTAGTTTTAAAAAATGCACAGGTTTGGTAGGTTTCCCTAAGTGCCGGCTGAGCTAGAGGCCAAAATCTACAGGTAGGCACTTTGCAAAAAACACCTCTGTTTTCTGTCAAAAAATGGGATGAGTCCACATTGTGTTTTGGGGCATTTCCTGTCACGGGCGCTAGGCCTACCCACACAAGTGAGGTATCATTTTTATCGGGAGACTTGGGGGAACGCTGGGTGGAAGGAAATTTGTGGCTCCTCTCAGATTCCAGAACTTTCTGTCACCGAAATGTGAGGAAAACGTGTTTTTTTAACCAAATTTTGAGGTTTGCAAAAGATTCTGGGTAATAGAACCTGGTCAGAGCCCCACAAGTCACCCCATCTTGGATTCCCCGGGGTCTCTAGTTTTAAAAAATGCACAGGTTTGGTAGGTTTCCCTAGGTGCTGGCTGAGCTAGAGGCCAAAATCTACAGGTAGGCACTTTGCAAAAAACACCTCTGTTTTCTGTCAAAAAATGGGATGTGTCCACGTTGTGTTTTGGTGCATTTCCTGTCATGGGTGCTAGGCCTACCCACACAAGTGAGGTATCATTTGTATCGGGAGACTTGGGGGAACGCTGGGTGAAAGGAAATGTGTGGCTCCTCTCAGATTCCAGAACTTTCTGTCACCGAAATGTGAGGAAAACGTGTTTTTTTAGCCAAATTTTGAGGTTTGCAAAGGATTCTGGGTAACAGAACCTGGTCAGAGCCCCACAAGTCACCCCATCTTGGATTTCCCTAGGTCTCTAGTTTTCAAAAATGCACAGGTTTGGTAGGTTTCCCTAGGTGCCGGCTGAGCTAGAGGCCAAAATCTCCTTAACACCTTATCTTGTGCCCATTTTGGAAATACAAAGGTTTTCTTGATAGCTATTTTTCACTCTTTATATTTCACCAAATGAATTGCTGTATACCAGGTATAGAATGAAAACCCACTGCAGGGTGCAGCTCATTTATTGTCTCAGGGTACCTAGGGTTCTTGATGAACCTACAAGCCCTATATATCCCCGCAACCAGAAGAGTCCAGCAGACGTAACAGTATATTGCTTTCAAAAATCTGACATTGCAGGAAAAAGTTACAGAGTAAAACGCAGAGAAAAATTGCTGTTTTTTGCACCTCAATTTCAATATTTTTTTTTTTCAGTTGTTATTTTCTGTAAGAAACCCTTGTAGGATCTACACAAATTACCGCTTGCTGAATTCAGAATTTTGTCTACTTTTCAGAAATGTTTAGGTTTCTGGAATCCAGCATTGGTTTCACACCCATTTCTGTCACTGACTGGAAGGAGGCTGAAAGCACAAAAAAATGTAAAAATGGGGTATGTACCAGTAAAATGCCAAAATTGTGTTGAAAAATTGGGTTTTCTGATTCAAGTCTGCCTGTTCCTGAAAGCTGGGAAGCTGGTGATTTTAGCACCACAAACCCTTTGTTGATGCCATTTTCAGGGGAAAAATCACAAGCCTTCTTCTGCAGCCCCTTTTTCCATTTTTTTTGAAAAAAACAAAATTTTCACTGTATTTTGGCTAATTTCTTGGCCTCCTTCAGGGGAACCCACAAAGTCTGGATACCTCTAGAATCCCTAGGATGTTGGCAAAAATGGACGCAAATTTGGCTTGGCTAGCTTATGTGGACAAAAAGTTATGAGGGCCTAAGCGCAAACTGCCCCAAATAGCCAAAAAAAGGCCTGGCACAGGAGGGGGAAAAGGCCTGGCAGCGAAGGGGTTAATAATGATGCGCATCATATTCTTTGAACATTCCATGCTATTTGCACCCCATTCTTCAAACATTTCTGATTTTATATCTGGATGATTTGGTAACGTAAAAATCCTTAGCCCTCTTGGCAAGGTATCCACTTCAGTATATTTTTCCAATGTTAGAATTTCCCAGCTTTTGGTGATTTCTTTCTTCAGTAGACGTTTTAATTGAATATACAAGTATTTTAAATTATTTTTTATGGGAATTACTTCTACTGTTTCAATTGATCCTGTTGTTGTCTTTTTCTCTCTTGAAAACAGACATTCTGCTCTCTGTAGTCTCTTGGCCACTCTTGTTTCCATATTTTCTGCACTTCACACTTTTCACAATTCAATAATTTGAAATAGTACTGTGAATGTACTGTTTTGGACATAGACTCATAAGTTCTCAGTATAGGTGTCTGCTACAACCAACAAATGTGTTTGAGTCTTAATGGCTGCACATCTTCTTAATTACTTATTTTACTTTCTTGTTTAAAGATTCTCTCCTGATCGAGCTTCGAGAACAATTTTAATTATTCCCAGCTCTGATCGTACCGGTTATTCATAAGTTAAAAAAATTACATTACTTTTATCACTTGCCTCATTGTAAATCAATGGCACTTACCCAGAGTGTAGGATCCGTTCATGCGGTCTACTCCGAATCCGCTTGTTCGGGTCCAAATGCCCCTGAGTACCAAATAAATATTTACTGATTACCAGTTCCCATCAAAACAGACGCAATATGTGTTAAATAACTATTTCTTTCAAAACAGTGTGTGTTTCCATCCGCGGCAACTGTCTATACTTGATAATATTTTGCCTGAGCCAGTGAGTCTGTAATATATATATATATATATATATATATATATATATATATATATATATATATATATATATATATATATTTAGTGAAAAAAAAAAAGATTATAGTGACATTATGGTTAGGTAGACGTTTTACCTATAGAAAACCATGGAAATTCAGCAGTTACAGTTACATGCATAGTAATACTTATGTTAAGAAGCTATAACTCATTGCTAAAAGTTACTTTCCGGCACGAGTTATAGTTTCTTCAGTTATTTATAACTATAACTAAAACTGCCAAATTTCCCTGGTTTTGTATGGGTAAAACATCAACCTAACTATAAAGTCCCGGTAACCTTTGTTTTTTTCACTGAATTTCTACACGTTTTTTAACATGCACGTAAAATATCATGTCAGGTTGCAGCCAGCCAGTCAGGACCTTGTTTTTCCCCTGCATCTTAGGAGGATACAAGGATCATTCCCTGATTGGCCAAAAAAACGAATGGGCAATTTTTTGCCTATGAGGGGTTCATAAGGGACCCGTCATTGTGTCCAATGGGGTCGGGATACCTGCATCCTGACTAGTGCTTAATTAAAAAAAAAAAAATCATGCTGGTGCCCAAAGTTCTCCTCTGAAATATGCAGCTGCTGCAATTAAATGTGCAAGCACAGACTACTTAGGCAGCGTAATCCTTAAGTCATCTCGGCCTCTTTAATTAATTTACAGACACTCCCTCCCCCTTCAGCTTACTCTTGCAGCTTTCTGCTTTCTCCCTTTGTGACGATTTTTCGTTTTTCTCCTCCTCTCTCTTTCCCATATGTGTCTTTTACTTGCAGTAAATACTTGAGGCAGAAAAAGAAGTGCCAGCCTTCAAAAATAAGTGCTGGTGCCCCACACTGGAAACCACAGGCTCAAATTAAGTGCTGATTCTGCCCCCCTTCTTTGTTTTCTACTGTTTTCTCCCCACCCCCTGGCCCGTGCGAGAAACAAACTGGTGGCTGCACATTTTCTGTCAGGTTGCAGCCAGCCAATCAGGACCATGCTTTTTCCTCTAGATCCGAGGATGATCCAAGGAGGATCTGCACCCTGAGACATCTTTATTTTTTAACCTTAAATAACTCAAAAACTACTAAACGGATTTACACCAAATCACAAAAAACTAACTTTTTGGGCCAATATCTAGTATCCTGCCAAATTTGATGTAAATCTGTTAAATGGTTCGAGTTATAGTCATGTTCACAAATTCAAATAATCCCATAGGCACTGAATGGGGAAAAAGTGTTTTGGAACCCACCCTTTTCATTGGCCTTTGCTTGATGAATCACCACAACATTTTCAATGCAGCAGCTGAACTGACTGTCATTAGTTTTGAAAATGTTATGAAGATTCGTCAAACGGCACCAAACCTAACTATAAAGTTGTAGTAAGCCTTGTTTTTTTCAGTGAATTTCTATGGTCTTTTTAACATTAAGTAAAATGTCCATCACAATTCACATGGGTGGGGGAGTTGGACGCAGGGTCTGGCCTGGAATTGTGCTATCCCCACCCAAGCTTGCTGCTCCTGTCTCTGATCCTTCTTGCCATCCATTGTCCAAGTATATGCCCCTGCTCCCTCAATACAGCCCTGTGTGGCCGTTATTGTGCCACTGCCCTTCCCACCTGCCCTGAACAGTTTGCTTGCTGCCACATCCACTGCCTCCCTAAGTTCTAGTGTCTGAGTCCATGCACCAGCACCCTTCCTCCTGCCCTGCATGGTCTGATGTGCCGCCACTGTCCTCCACTTAGCTTGATGTACCGGCTCACTCCTCGCACCTTTCTTTGCTCAATTCCATATCAATCACTGCCCCTCCTATCTACTCTGAGAGTTCTGTTGAGCTGACACTGTCCCTCCCACCTGCCTGGCATTGTCAGATGATTGCTGCCGGTCCCTGCCACCTCCACCCTGTCTGTCCGAGTTCCATGCCTCTATCCCCTCCCTCCTGTCCTCCAAGGTGCATTTTGAAGCCACTCCCTTCTTCCCTCTATGATCTGTTACACTGCAACTACTCCTCCTGCCTACCCCGGGTGGTCTGTTTTGAGGTTCCTGTCCTGCCCTCTCTTGCCTGTGTCCAGTCTCTACCCATCCGTGCTGTCCTCCATGGTCCTATGTGCCTGCACCTGCCCCCTACCTCTTGCCCACCAAGGCCATTGTTCTACTACACACTCTCCTGCTTGCCATGCATGGCCTTCTGTGCTGCCACAGCCACTCCCACCTGCCCCGCATGGTCAGCTTGCTGCCTCTCACCACCTCCCACCTTCCCTCTGTTGTCTGTGTGTATGCCATTGTAGTCTCACTGTTGCTCTCCATGGTGTTTTGTGCTTCCAGTGCCTATCCCGTCTGCCCTCAATGGTCAGCTAGCTGCTCCAGCCCTGTGTCCTTGCCCCCTGCCCTCCTTTTGCCATGTGCAGGTCACTAATCCCTCCCTCCTGTCTTGTCTGGGCCGTTGTCATGCCCCTGCCCCTCCCTCCTGCCCTATATGGTCTGTTATGCTGCAACTTCCCCTCCTATCTATCTGGTATGGTTAGCTTGCTGCCCTTACCTCTTACCCCTCTGCTGTCTGTTGTCTATGTGCATGGCCCTGTCTCCTCCCTATTGCTTTCCATGGCTGCACTACCCTGCTGCTTGCCTTGTGTGGTATATTGTGCTGCTGCAATCCCTGATGCCTGCCCTGTAAAATCAGTTTGGTGCCCCTGCCCGTCTCCCTCCTGCCCTCTGTTATCCGAGTCCATGTCCGTACCCTGTAATAGAAGACTCAATAGTCAGAAGAAACCAGGTCACCCTTGGTTTACAAAAGACCTTAAACTCCTTCAAAGAAAGTACCGACAGCAGGAAAGACGGTGGAAACTTAATCCAGTACCTGAGGAAAGGGTGGCCCTTAAGTCCACCCTAAATGCTTATAAAGCAGCACAATTTATGGCTAAATCTAATTTTATACTACCAAAGTAAAGGAGGCAATTAATGCCCCCAGGGAACTTTTTAAGACTATTAAGGCTCTAACTGTGCCCATGAAGCCTGCTGGTCTAGAAAACTCTCAGGATTTCTGTGACAAAGTTGCTTTTCACTTTGAAAATAAGATATTGCAAATACATAGCAACTTTGATATCAGATCATTTCCAAAGTATTACCTCCCATGATAACTGAGAGTTCTACAGCAGATGGCTAGTCACTAATGTCATATTTCCAACCCCCTTCCATGGATACTATTAAAAAGAAGATTCTTGAAATTAAATCTGGCTCTCCTCTTGATCCGTGTCCTCCTTCTATTTTTCACTTGGTTCCGGATTTAATGGCACGGATGTTGGTCCCCATTTACCAAGAGGTACCTATGTCTGGGGAGTACCCATCTATCTGGAAAGAAACGATAGTAGTACCCCTCAAGAAAAAAACAGATGGGGATAGCCAGGACATGAGCAATTTGTGGCCAATAGCGCGTCTCCCGTTTTTGGCAAAGATTTTAGAAAAAAATTTGAACTCTGAATTGATTGAGTTTTTAGCAAAAGCAGAGCCTCTTGATATCTCCCAACACGGGTTCAGAAAAGGGCATAGTACTGAAACAGCCCTAATCTCTTCCTCTGATGCTATTCGGAGGATAGTCGATGAAGGCAAGGGGGTCGTTTTGATTCTTTTAGATCTATCTTCAGCCTTCGACACTATCTCTCCTACATTATTAATGTCCTGTATGCATCAAGTGGGTTTGAGGGACCAGGCGCTTAAACTCTTGAAGTCCTTTCTTACAAATAGATGGACCACAGTTAGCTGTGGTGATTTTAAATCTATGCCTTATCTTCTGCCGTGTGGGATTCCTCAGGGATCTTCCCTCAGCCCCACATTGTTTAATGTGTATGTAGCGCCTTTGGCTAGTTTAATTCGTACTTTTGGTTTCATTCCATTTTCTTATGCTGACGACTCCCAGCTTATTATTCCTATTAATCAGCCATGGGAGGAGGTTGCAGATCGGTTCAGTAATTGTATGCTGGCAGTGAGTAAATGGATGAAGACTAATTGGCTAAAAATGAATGCCACCAAAACTGAAGTTTTATGTTTTGGACCTGGAAAGAATTTATGGAACTTACAGTGGTGGCCCTCTGAATGTGGTAACTGCCCTGTGCCCACTACTGTTACCAGAAACTTTGGCATCTTGTTCTACGAACATCTGTCTTTTAAAAAACAGATTAATCATGTGGTAAACATCAGTTTATGGTCAATTAAAATGCTCAGAAAAATCTTCCCCTATCTGTTACATGAATGGAGAGTATCTGCTATCCTGGCAATGGTGATGTCCAAGATAGACTACTGCAATGCACTGTTCCTTAATTTGGATAAGGGGCTGATTAAAAGACTCCAATTAGTTCAGAATTCAGCTGTCAGAGCGGTCCTTAATCTCCTGCGATACATATCAGTCAGATAGAGTCTTAGGAAATTACATTGGTTACCAGTGGTGCAGCGTATCCAGTTTAAGTCGCTCCTGGGGAATTGATTTTCCCCATTGACTTCCACTGCAAAAGAGGAGATTTTAGGCAGGAGACAGATAAAATAAAGCCCTTTTGGGCTCAACAACATTGGTAGACTCCTACCTGAATCCGGTCTGTCGGCATGTATGGTTGTTTTGCCGCTGCCTTTTCCTTCTGCCCCCAATGGTCTGTTATATTTCCACAGCCTCTCTTGCTTGTCCTGCATGGATGATTTGTTGCCCCTTTCCCCTGCCCTCCATCGTCCCTTGTGCTTCCACTGCCACTCCGGCCTGCCCACTCGTGATCAACTTGCTGCCTCTGTACTCTCCTCCTTCCCCTCAATTATTCGAGGCTGTGCCCCTGACAATTGCCTCCCGCAATATTCTAATAAATAACTAGGTTGTTAACATTCTATATTCATGACAAAAGTGTGGTGTGCCTGGCGTCATCTTGATGTAATAAAACCGTAATACCTAAAGCATTCCTTTAGAAATTATACATATTAGGGGGTCTTATTCCCATAGAAATTATGGTCAGTGCTCTAATAAACTGAGTCCTCAAATAGCAACAATGCACTTTTAAATTATTTGCTATCCTGATGTTTTTTTATCCAGTTGATCACATGATTATATGTTTCACTTGGGTGGTTGGGAGAATGTGGTGTTACTGCCAGAGCTGCAGACTTTGCAACTGGGGAACCATGTTCGACTTTCAGTGTCAGCTCAACATCCTGTGATTCTGTACAAGTCACTCAATCTCCCCCTGCCTAAGGTTCAAAAGGGATATGTTCTTGTGTAATGTAATCAGAGCCCATGTAAAGCATGGTAACTGATGCCTATATAAAGCATTTGGGTGAAGTCTGTGTTCTATAAAGCTGCAAAACAATAAGAAAATCAAGTGTTTTGCACACTTCTGTCATTGGTCTATACTCAGGCTACATTTGAGTGATATTTGTGCTAGATTTGGGTTCTTTTTTCTCTGGTGGCCATCTTGGGAGACTCCTTTGATATGAATATCCCTAATCTCCTCATTTACTGTAGTGTCCTTATTTGAAAATGCTATCAGTTTTCCACTTCGATTCTATGAGGATGGCGTCAGATGTGCCATACTTTTGCCATGAATTCAAAATGTGCATCTTTCAGTCTATATGTCAGAATGTTTTAATGAAGTAGAAGAGGAAGATATTTGAGAACTAACTTCAAATGTGTCATAATTTTTCTTTCTACAGCACAAACCATAATTTACAGGACAATTAAACCCCTTATTTTGTTGCTTTCTAAATTAAATGTTTTACGTTTATTTTAGTTTGATTCAATCAAGATGGCTTCAGGTGTTCCACACTTTTGCTGTAAATAAGACTGTTAGTGCTCTAGTTGTTCTTTAGATCACTCTGAAAGGCTGCAGTAGAACACAAAAGAAATAACTTACAGGCTACTCCTGTTGTAGTACAACAGGAAAATATTCGAGAACTCTTTTGAGTTTTACCTGTTTAATTCAATCAAGATGGCTTGAGATGTGGCACGCTTTTGTTGTAAGTAAGACTGTTAGAGCTATAGTTGTTCCTTAGAATGCTCTGGGAGACTGCAGTAGAACACATGGGAATCAACAGACAGGCTGCTCTTGTTGGAAGTACGGAGAATGTCAGACTTCATTCTCATATGGCCTAGAAAGATAGTGTCAATTTACAGAAAATATGCTGTCATTTTAGCTTCTGGAGCACCTTCCATAACCTTTATGGGAAAATCATGAGAATACAGATTTCTCTCAAACATGATTCATGAAATCCCAGCAGAAGGCATTTTCACAGGGTAAATCACTTAGCAACAAATGATTTATATTGTAACTAAAATCTGTTATCACCCTTTATATGTTCTCCTTTTTGTGACCCTTAAAACCTGCCATTCACTGCAATGCATTTTAATGGCAGGATCAGTTTGGCTTCAGCCTAGGACACAGAACCGAATCAGCTCTCCTTAAGGCCAATGATGAGCTGCTTATACTTGCCACCTTTGATACGGCAGACTATACTATCCTCTTAGACAAACTTTCTGCAGCAGAAATAAAGGGACTTGTACTGAGCTGGTTACAATCCTATCTATCAGAACACAGCCAGGCTGTTGCTCTTCCTTCTTTCTGTTCTGCGTTTAGGGAGATGAAACAGGGTGTCCCCTAGGGGTCTGCTATTAGTCCTATCCTGTTTAATCTTTACATGAGACTTCTGATGACTCTGATCAAAACCTATAGCATCCGCGTAGTGAATAATGTGAAGATACACAATTAATCTTGGCATTGCACAGTGCCCATCAGGCTGTAATTACGACCTTTCATAACTGTATGAAATATTGCCATCTGGCTTAATGCCAACTCATTGAAATTTAATGGAGACAAGACTGAGGCGCTTATTTACAAGCTCCTTGTGCCACCAGTGCATCACTTTATATAGGGGACAAATTGACACACAAGCAGGGTAAGGGGCTTGTAAATAAGCCCCTGAGATTCTATGTTGCTCTGCCAGTTAAGCTTTGTTTAAACTGCCAAATGGGTTGTGACTTTTACCTATTCAGACTGAGCTTTCCCCCGCAGACACTGTCCAGAATTTAGGGGTGATATTCAATAATAATCTATCTCTGAAAGCTCATTTCCTTAAGGTAGGTGGAACGTGTTTCTCACTCTTATGGGGCCTCATCTATCAAATCTATGGTTGTACATAGTGTGATCTTGAGTAGATTAGACTACTGCAATGTACTGCTTCGAGGAGCCCCAGATTATCTACTACAAAGATTGTATCGAGTTCAGGTAGTAGCTGCCAAGCTGGCTCTGGAAAGGCCCAGAAGATCCTCCACCTCAGAGGCTCTAACGGAGCTTCATTGGCTTTGGATCAGGCAGATGGTCACTTTTAAAGCCCTGTGTGTAGTGTTTAAGGCCCTCCAGGGTCATGAGCCTTTGTATTTCCAGAACAGCTTTTGGAAATATACACCGGGGAGATGTCTCCGCTCATCTTCAGTCAATCTTGTTTGTGTCGCCAACTTGAAGAAGATTTGACAGGGTTGACGCACATTATTTATAAAGGCATCTCAACTCTGGAGCTCCCTGCTTTTATTAGACAATCATTTGACCTTTTATGTTTCAGAAGACCGTGAAAACCTGGCTCTTCCCCCAATGATTCGGATTATTTTCTGGTTGCATTTAAGATGTCTGGTTATAGGTTTTAGCACGAGGATACCTTTCACTTGACCCTTCCCCTTTTTCTCAGCAACTGCTTGTCCAACTTGACACTTGTTTGGGAAAGTTTCATGAGGATTTGTCAAACTGTGCCAAAGATATAGGCAATTCAAAAAACTTTTTCTATGAAAACTAGGTCCTAACCATAACTACCTACATATATTTTCACTGAAAAAAGCAGAGGTTACAGGGATGTTATAGTTAGGGAATAGAATTAAAAATCCTTCGAAATTCACTGAAAAAACAAAAGGTTACATGGACGTTCTACATTTACTCATACAAAACTATAGAAATTCAGCAGTTATAGTTACCTAAGCTAACTATAACGTACGCCCCCATAATGCACTGCTTATGACCTCACATATTACATCACTCATGACTTGGTCAGTGACATTACTGACGACATCATCCCATGATTGTGAGTGTTTTCTGAAAGGTACTGAGTGTATACTAAGGGAAGTGGCTGTGGAAGTGCCTCTATAGGTGAGTGAGTGGCTGTGTAAGTGGTGTATAGAAGAGTGAGTGGGTATGTGAGGGACTGTATACATGAGTGAGTGGGTGTGTGAGTTTTTGTATGGATGAGTGGGGTGAGTGTGTTAGTGGGTATATGAGTAAGTGACAGTCTGTGTGAGTATCTGTCTGGTTGAGTGAGTAGGTGTGTACGTGACTGTAATTGTGAATGAAATGGTGAATAAGTGGTTGTACAGGTGAGAATGTGGGTGTGTCGTGGGCTGCAAATGGTGAATGCAATGGTGCATGAGTGGCGAAATTAGTGATTGAGCAGTTACACAAGTGACTGTGTGGGAGAGTGATAGCTTAGATGAGTGCCTGAAGGGGTGCATGAATGAGTGTGACAGTGGCTGTATGAATGAGTGAGTGATTGTGTAAGTGGTTGTATGGGTAGTGAATGGATGTGTGAGCGGCTCTATGTGCAAGTAAGTTAGTGTGAGAGAGGTTGCATGTGAGAGTATGTATGAGTAAGTGCAGAGTATTTGAGTTACTGTATGGTTGACTCAGTGGCTGAGTGACTATATGGATGAGTGACTAGGTGTGTGAGTACCTGTATTCATGACTGATTTAGTGTATGAATGGCATAAGTGGCTGTGTAAATCTAGGTTTTTCTGTATGGCTGGATGTGTGAGTGGGTGTATTGGTCCATGAGAAGGTTCATGAGTGGCTGCATATGTGAGTTAGTGGTTCTGTTAGTCGCTGTATGGGTGAGTTGATCTGTGGGTAGCTCTATGGTTCAGTGGTAGGTGTGTGACTGTATGTTTTTTTTAATGAGTATGTCACTGGTTGTGTGGGAGTGGGTGAATGAGTTATTATTAGGGGGTGTAAGCAGGTGTGTGAGTGGGTCAGTGATGTCATCAGTGATGTCACTTGAGGTGTCATCAGTGATGTCATTTGAGATGTCATCAGTGATGTCACTGACCATGTCATGAGTGATGTCATAAGCCTTGCATTATGGGGACGTAAGTTATAATTATAGTTCGCTTAGGGAACTATAACTGTTGAATTTCTATGGTTTTGTATGAGTTAATTCAGAACCTAACTATAACGTCCATGTAAGCTTTGTTTTTTTCACTGAGTTTCTAAAGTTTTATTAATTCTATTTCCTAACTCTAAGGTCCCTGTAACCTTTGTTTTTTTTTTCAGTGAAAATTCTACGGTTTTTTAACATAAAGTAATTTTTATTACTATATGTTAAAACAACCACCATCGCACGTGGTATTTGGCTTTGAGCTGTGGTGGTTGGCCGTAGGGTCAGGCCCTATGTCCAACACCTGTGACCAACCAAACCAGCACTGCACAGAGCGATGAACAGAGTGTGATTTTATTTTTGAGTGTGTACGTACAAATTCTAGCTGAAATCCGAGAGATAAACCTGTATACTTGATTGCAGGGCTAGTTTTAGTGCTGGTGGTACTCAATGTGACAATGATTGTAGGTGTCCCTAATGAGCACCTTTGTCATAGATTCCCTTAGTGCCACCCTTTAACAGAGCTACTGAAATGTCCATGGCCACTCTCTTTGAGATGCATTTTAATTGTTTCAAGTTTTTTAGCATCACTCATACTATGATATGGTAGGGTGTCATAGCACAGAGACAAGGAATCCTATGTGTGTAAATCTTTGTATAGGAAATATGAAGTGAGAAAGAGCACAACAAGGTGTAGGAGTCACAAGTTATGCATACTGGTAGGCAGTATAGTTTGATCTGCAGAACAACAAACAGAGACTTTAAAATTTAACACCATGGTTGAAGGTTCTCTTTAATATTAAGACTTTATTTCTACCCAAGTGAACCCTCTTTGCAACTTTAGGATAATGAAAGAGTGTGGAAAACAAAAGAATCTCTCTGACAAAAGTAGTAATAGTCTGACTTTTGTATGATATATGCACTTTGTGATCTGCATGGTACACGATCTTTTACAGCAGACACAGAAACCCTTTGCGTAACCTTACGGTAGAGTCAAATGTTGTACTAGACAGGAGTCGGATATATGTCCAGACATAACAATTATCTCGGGAGTTATTTTGAGATTTTTATTGTTCCCTGAAAATAGGTAGAGGGAAGGAACTCCGGAAGCAGGCACGTTTAAAAACATAATAGAAGCATGATGCCCCATCCAAAATGAGCATCCGGTGAGGTGGTACCAGTTAGTACGGCATAGACTGGCCCTGTCTTATTGAAAGGAGATGTCCCCTACTATTTATCACAAAATAGATTTATTAGGGAAGCATGCATTTTATTTTTTCCCCTTTTTTCATTAATTGAGAATGTGTTGTGAAATGTAGCGATTCGTATCTTCTGCTTTCACGATTAATCGCAGATTCGGTGTATTTTGGACAAATTGTAATATCATATATAGAGATATTGTAATCAATTGTTGAAGGTAGTAGTTTTCAATAAAAAATTAAATATAGAAGTATTTCTACTCAAACATGATTTGCAAATTTTTTTCATTACATTTTTCGTCATTGCGACAACTAGGTATCTGCAATGACGTCAGCATTTGTGGAGAACACGTGACTATAGAATGAAGTAATTTGATTGGGCAAGTCACTTCTGCATCTCATCAACAGGAAGACCACACTCAGTTTTCTTTTCTTTTCACCTGAAGTGCTGTTTCCAAGGAGTTGTTTTGGAGCTGCACATTGATTGCATTTTTGAGGTAATTTTGTACTTTGATTTTACTTTTCAAAATATAAAATGGCATCTGGTGGTACTGGGGAGGAAGCTGCTCACTACTGTGAAGATAGTTCATCAGAAGATAAACCCCCTGAAAAATAAATCAATTGCATGGGAGTTCTTTCTTATACCAACAGGAGAGCAAAACTGTTGCAACACAGGTCTAGCACCCTTTGTCACAAGATCTTATCAAGGGGCACTTTATGCAGAACCACCAGCATGCTTTACCATCTGAAAACCTACCACAGTAGGCGTCTAGCAAGGGCTCACTGAGTGCCAGGTGAGCAGGTGAGCCTAGTACATCAAAAGCTCCAGTGGTGGCACCTGGTGTCATACAGGAGCAGCTCCCAGACATAGCACATGAACTGAAGAAGATTGGACGTTTCTGCCGTAAATGCCAGAAGATGCTAACAGTGGGAGAGGAGTCTATGCAAGTTCTTCGACAGACTGCCAAGGACCACCAGTGCTGAGTTTTGTTTTGTTTTTGTTCGAGTTAAAGTTAGTTACCCTAATTTCAGTTCTTGATGGAAATTGTTTTTTTCCATTTGCCATTTTATTTTTGAAAAAAGACTACAAAATGTAATAAAACTCCAAAAAAACCTAAGAAAAGTTCCAGGAAAAAAAGGTTCTTGTTAGGACCGCCTTTCTTGGTTAGAAAAGAATATACATCATATGAGTGTGCTATGGATTACTGAGTAAGTGCATGAGTGTGTGCATGGGTGATTCACTGATTGCATAAATCCATTGTGGGTAAATGAGTGAGTGCATGAGTTTATGTATGGGTGAGTAAGTGAGTGTATGAATGCATGTATGGGTGAATAACTGAATGTATGAGTGTATGCATGGATGAGTGAGTGGGCACATGAATGGTTATATAGAGTATGTGAGTGGGTATGTGACCAGCTGTATGAGTGAGTGAGTGAATGAGTGCATGTATGGGTGAGTGAGTGAGTGCATGAGTGCATGTATGGGTGAGTGAATGCATGAGTGCAGGTATGGGTGAGAGACTAAGTGCATGAATGCATGTATAGGTGAGTGAGTGCAACAGTGTGTGTATCTGTGAGTGAGAGTATGAGTGGTGTGTGAGTGAGTGAGTGCATGTCTGGTGTATGAGTGGGTGACTGAGTATATGAGTGGTGTGTGGATGAGTGAGTAAGTGTATTACTGGTGTATGGGTGAGTGGCTGTATGTATGAGTGGTGCATGGGTGATTTACTTATTGTATGAGTGCATGTAGAGATGAGTGAGTGAGTGCATGAGTGTACATATGGGTGAGTGGGTGAGTGCATGAGTGGAAGTATGGATGAGTGAGTGAGTGCATGGGTGTGTGTATGGGTGATTCACTGAGTGTGTGTGTGTGAGTGACAGAGTGCATGAGTAAATGAATGAGTGAGTGAGTTATTGTATGAGTACATCCATGGGTGAGTAACTTCATGCATGAGTGTATATCTGGATGAGTGAGTGGGTGCATGAATATCTCTATTGAAGGAGTGAGTGTGTACGTGACTGGCTGAATCGGTCAGTGATTGAGTGCATAAGCATAATACATAGGTGAGTAAGTGAGTGCATGTATGAGTGAGTTAGTGAGTGCAGGAGCGCATGTATGGGTGAGTGAGTGCATGAGTGCACAAATGGATGAGTGAGGGTATGAGTGCATGTATGTGTGAGTGAGTGATTGCATGTTTGTGTGTATGGGTGGTTAGCTGAGTGTATAAGTGCATGTATAGGTGAGTGTGTGAGTGCATGAGTGGTGTGTGGGTGATGGACTGAGTGTATGAGGGAATATATTGGTGAGTGGAGTGCATGACTGTGCGCATGGGTGATTGAGTGATGAGTGCATGTATGGGTTAGTGAGTGAGTGCATGAGTGGTGTATGAGTGATTGAGTGTTTGGGTGCATATATGGGTGAGTGACTGCTTGAGTGGTGTATGGGTGATTGACTAAGTGCATGAGTGATTTACTGAGTGTTTGTATGGGTGAGTGAGTGAATGCATGAGTCGGTGATTGAGTGTATGAGTGCTTGTACAGGTGAGTAAGAGAGTACATGGCAGGTTTTTAGGAGATTGACTGAGTGGTCGAGTGTATATATGAGTGAGTGAGTACCTGAGTTCTGCATGGATGTGAGATTGAGTACATGAGAGATGTATGTTTGAGTGAATGTATGGATGGTGTAGGGGTGAGTGAGGCTACGAATGGTGCATGGATGAGTCACTGACTGTATCAGTGTATGTATGGATGAGTGAATGACTTTGTGAGGGGTGCATGGGTGATTGACTGAATTCATGTGTGCATAGCATATATGGATGAGTGAGTACATAGGTGGTGCATGGGTGATTTACTGAGTGCATGAGTGTTTGTATGTGTGAGTCAGTAAATTTGTGAGTGGTGTAAGGGGGATTGTCTGAGTGTATGAGTGTGTGTCTGGGTGAGTAAGTAAATGCATGAGAGACTTTTGGGAGATTTACTGAGTGGATGGGTGTTTATATGGGTGCGTGACAGTGCATGAGTGCTGCATGTGTGAAAGACTTAGTACATGAGAGGTGTATGAGTGAGAGGGTGGGTGCATGAGTGTTGTATCAGTGAGTGAATGAATGTATGGATGGTGTGTGGGTGAGCGGGTGAGGCTACAAATGGTGCATGGTGAATCACTCTGTGTTTGAATGCATGTTTGGATGAGTGAGTGAGTGCATGAATGGTGCATGGGTGATTGATTGAGTGCAAATGTGGGTGAAAAAGTGAGTCCATAAGTGCTTCAAGGGTGAATTACTGAGTGCATGAGTGTGTGTATCGGTGAATGAGAGAGTGCATACGTGGCCCATGAGTGACTTACTGAGTGCACGAGTGTTTGTATGGGTGAGTGAGTAAATGCATGTGTGGTGTATGGGTGATTGTCTGAGTGTATGAGTGCTCGTATGTGTGAGTAAGCGAGTGTTTTTTTGAGGTTTTTGGGAGACTGACTAAGTGGTTGAGTGCCTATATGAGTGAGTGAGTGAGTACATGAGTTCTGCATGGATGAGAGATTGAGTGCATGAGAGGTGTATTGGTGAGAGAGTGAGTGCATGAGTGCTGATGGGTGAGTGAATGAATGCATGAATGGGGCATGGGTGAGTGAGTGAGACTACAAATGGTACATAGGTGAGTCATTGAGTATGAGTGCATGTATAGATGAGTGAGTGAGAACATGAGAGGTGCATGGGTGATAGACTGAATTCATGTGTGCGTGTATGGGTCAGTGAGTGCATAAATGGTACATGGGTAATTTGCTGAGTGCGTGAGCATTTGTATGGGTGAGTGAGTGCACAAGTGCTGTGTGAGTGATTGTCTGACTCAAAGAGTGTTGTATGTGTGAGTAAGAGAGTGCATGAGAGGTTTTTGGGAAACTGACTCGGTGGTTGAGTGCATATATGGGTGAGTGAGTGAGTACATGAGCTCTGCATGAATGAAAGATTGAGTGCATGAGATGTGTATGGGTGAGAGAGTGAGTGCATGAGTGTTATATGGGTGATTGAATGAATGCATGGATTGTGTATGAGTGAGGCTACAAATGGCACATGTGTGAGTCACTGAGTGTATGAGTGTATATATGGATGAGAGAGTGAGAACATGAGTGGTGCATGGGTAATTGACTGAGTTCATGTGTGTGTGTATGGGTGAATGAGTGAGTGCATATCTGGTGCAGGAGTGACTTACTGAGTTCATGAGTGTTTGTATAGGTGAGTGAGTAAATGCATGAGTGGTGAATGGGTGGTTGTGTGTGTGAGTGCTTGTATGGGTGAGGATGTGAGAGTGTGACAGGTTTTTGGGAGATTGACTGAGTGCCTATATGGGTGAGTGATTGAGTACATGAGTCCTGCATGGATGGGAGATTGAGTGCATGAGAGGTGTATGAGTGACAGAGTGATTGCATGAGTGCTAATGGGTGAGTGAATGAATGTATGAATGGTGCATGGGTGACTGAGTGAGGCTGCAAATGGTGCATGGGTGACTCACTGTGTTTTAGGTTGCATGTACGGATGAGTGAATGACTGCATGACTGGTGCATGTGTGATTCACTGAATATGAGTGCATGTATGGATGAGTGAGTGAGAACAGGAGAGGTGCAAGGGTGATTGAGTTCATGTGTGTGTATGGGTGAGTGAGTTCATAAGTGGTGCATGGGTGATTTACTGAGTGCAAGGTTTTGGGGAGATTGATTGAGTAGTTGAGTGTGTATATGGGTGAGTGAGTACATGAGTTCTGCATGGATGAGGGACTGAGTGCATGAAAGGTGTATGGGTGACAGAGTGAATGCATGAGTGCTATATGGGTGAGTGAATTAATTTATGGATGGTGTATGGATGAGTGAGCGAGGCTACAAATGGTGCTTGGGTGACTCAATGTCTTTATAATTGCATGTACGGATGAGTGAATGACTGCATGAGTGGTGCATGGGTGATTGAGTGAGTGCAAGAGTGCTTGTATGGTTAAATGAGTGAGTGCATAAGTGGTGCATGGGTGATTGAGTGTATGAGTGTCTTTATGGGTGAGTGAGTGAAAACATGAGTGGTATATGGGTGATTGTCTGAGTGTATGAATCCTTGCATAGTTGAGTAAGTGAGTGCATGAGTGGTTTTTGGGAGATTGACTGAGTGGATCAGTGTGAATATAGGTGAATGAGTGAGTAAGAGTGTAAGTGTTGTATGGGTGAGTGAATGAATTATGGGTGATGTTTTAGAGAGTAAGTGAGGACACAAATGGTACATGGGTGACTCATTGTATGTATAAGTGCATGTATAAGTAGTGAGTGAGTGGATAAGTGGTTTAAGGGGCACTGAGTGAGTGCACGAGTGCATGTACTGGTGAGCGAGTAAGTGCATGAGTGCGTGTATGGATAATTGACTGAGTGTGTGAGTAATGCATCTGTAAGTGAAAGAAAGAGTGGTCTAGTGATTGACTGTGTGAGTGCATGTATAGTGATAGAGTGTTACATTGGTGTATAGGTGACTGATGGAGTGTCTAAGTGCATGTATGGGTAAGTGAGTGAGTGGATTAGTGGTATTTGGGTGAATGACTGAGTGTATCAGAGAATGAGTGCTAAGTGCATGTATGGATGGTTGACTGCATGAGTGCATATATAGAATACTGACTGAGTGTATCAGTGTATGTGTGTGATATTGAGTGTATGTGTACCTAAAGTAGTGAATGAGTAGTGTAGGGGGGTGTATAAGTGGTGTATGAGTAGTGTACGGGTGAGTTAATAGTTGTATGGCTGTTTCTATGAGCTATTAGTTGAATTATTTATTAAACTGTTCTATACTTACTGGAACGATGCTTGAATTATACTGAAACTTTTATTATAAAATAGGAAAAAAATTACACAGAGCTATAGCCATATTTTGTCTATGCTTAAACCGAGTCTCCTTTATATGTTTCAGCAATATGTATATGCTTCAAAAACTCTTTTAAGATACCTAACATTAACTATTGGGAAAAAAAGAAAAAGACATATTAACATTTAATCTTCACAGTTACTCAAACATAATACTATTCATTGCGTTACTGTACAGCATTATTACAATGTAGCTAAAGTATCAATTTTTTTTTTCACTGATCTCAGCTTTTACACCTCTTCACAGCATAACAATGGTTTGTATAGAGCTTCATCTTCTAACAGTGGGGTAAAAAAACAATGAATGGAGTAAAAAAACAAAAAACAAAGCTGCACAGTAGTTCACTACAAATAAGTGACATGATCAATGCTCAATTTGAAAATAAAAAGGTGCCGGTGCCCAAAGCCCTTCTCTTAAACACATGGCTGCTGCAATTAAATGTGTGAACATGGAATACTGAGGCAGCTTAATCCTGAAGCTATCTCAGGTCTCTTCGAGCCATATAAGGCCACTCCCTGCCCCTTCTGCTTACTCTTGAAGCTTTCTACTTTCTCCCTTTGTGAAGCTTTTTTGTTTTTCCCTTCATCAGTTTTTCCCATATGTGTCTTTTGCTCGCAGCAAAGGCTTGAGGCAGAAGAATAAGCCCCGGCCCTCAAAAATAAGTGCTGGTGCTCAGCACCGGAAACAACAAGCACAAATTAAGCACTGGACACGATGCTTTGCACTCACTATATTTCTTTAATTAGTAGCTTACTATCTAGTTACTACAGTTTCTAAACAATCACATTTTATTATTTTTCTTGAACAATTATATATGGAACAATATCAGAAATCAATGTGAAGTAGTTTTCTATTTTAGAAGTCTTTCTGGAAAACATCATCCCTGGTAGGCCAAATGATGTATAAGGTGTTGCTAATCCATATGCAAAAAATCTCACTCAATAGATATTCTCCTCAATTAGGATGCAGAAATGTCATTGAAGAAACAAAAGGGGTCTTTTTTCTAATTTTGAAGAAATGCTATTGTTTCAACTTTGAGCTGCTGTAATTTCAGTATGTTCTCCCAGTTTAACACTTTAATTAGAGAGTGTTGTGTATATTTGATATATCAATTCCCTTGTAAAATATTAAAAGTACTCTTGACATTTGATGTTCTTTTCTTAAAGACATTACGCCAAATACGCTGAATAATGTCTAAACAAAAGATGAAGCATGTAGGGGAAACACGTACTCAAGTTTTTTAACTGTAATTTTCCCTTAGAACTTTGGTTGAAGAAAGAGAAGATATGAGTTTGGCTGTTTAAAGGGAAGCTTTTATTTGTATTTTAGGTTGATATTGTTGCATTCTGTCCATCTACTTTTACTTTTGAAATACACAGTGTAGTGTTGAGAGGTTGTGGTAAGTCCTTCATGAAGGATGATCGCCAAAGTAGTAAAAGTTCTTCCTGAAAGTGATATTTGTCTAGCTTTAAAGTTTGTAATTAGAGTTTCCAATTTAGAACCATCTAGTGTAAAGAGAAGGTCAGATCTGCAGTTGGGGTAGGTCATATTTTGCTTCCCATTTCTGTACAGTTTGTCAAAAGGTACACTTTTACAGTCTGTTAATGTTAAGTACAGAAAGTGTTCAGAATTGGTTTCAGTGCTAGATGTAAAAGAGCAGTGTTCACAGTCATGGGTACATGGGTAACAGAGTCCAAAAAGATCATCAATATTCACTTGTTCTTCTTCTAAGACTCCAAGCATGTCCATATTGAATTCATGAGCGTCTTGTTGAGTGTTGTGAGTAAACATTATTGATCCACTACATACATCTAAAAGATCTCAGATCCTTGAAGCAAAATGTACTACACTTCTGTCAGTTATTAAACATTGCAACAAATTATATAGTGCAGAACACATTCTCTTATCTGACGTTTGCTCAATTTAGTTTACTACATTAGTACGCTGAGGATGACATTCACACAGCAGTTGACACCTGTGTATTGCTTTCTGATTGGTAATCTACAATTTCTCCATTTTTTTCTAGTTTTCTCTTCTTAGCACTGTCTGCGTTGTCTTTTTGTACTTTTTTTCTTTAAGTTCCGTAGATTGTTTTGTAATCTTCCGCTTTGGGAAGAGTATAAGTTTCTCATATACAGAGTACTAGCCTAAATGAGGATTCATAGGCTTCCAAACCGAATGTATTCTCTCACGAAGCTTACGTCAGCACTAACTTTGCTCTCATCAAAGTCAATCAAAACAAACCAGACAAGGTTCTAATTCATGACAATGCTACATATGACGTTCCTTCTTTGAATACAGAACTTCCAACATTAACCAAAGCTGCAGCTACACCCTGTGATTTATGGATGGTTACTGCATATGCTAAAGACAGAGGAAACTGTTGCCGTCAGATATATAAGTCTTTTACAAGCAAAAACCATACAACACAATCTTCTTCACCTCACCTATCTGATCAAATTTTATAGCCAAGTATTGTACTTCTTCTCTATTTGGAAAGTTAATCAATTCAACAACTTCAGCCATTAAACCATTTACTAAGCCTTCCTCAATATTTAAATTGCGTCCCAAATAACTCAACAGTTTGTGCACACATGGAATCGCTTTTCTAATCCAGCTGTTTTGGATCCTGATTTCTGAAAACAATCCAATTTTGCTTGTAGTTTATCTGTTAGTAGTATGTTGACTCCTTGATGCTCCATTTTATCAATAGCTATAATTTTTAAATTGTCTTCTTTCTCAAGTTGTAGTCATTTCTCACTAAAGTTTGAGCACTCTTCAAGTTTTAGCTGTAAACAAACTATAGATTTGTCATTTTTAATGAAAGCGAACATTAGTTCTGGTACAGTAATGTCAGATGGGAACAGATTCCTGATTAGGCAACTTTCCATAGCATGCTTTCCTTGTTTTGTAAGAACTCCTACTCCAATGTCTTTCCATATTCCGTATCAGATGCTTGGTGCCTATTTTTTACTAATTCTTTGTAATTGAAGTTCAACCAACTATTTACATTGCAAATACTTCCCAGGGAATTCCCTGTTTCACTATGCAAAAGAGTTTTGAAAATAGGTTGTCCTTTTGCAAGTGTGAGTTCGATTAGGTTTCCAAAGACAATTAAGTGTTTTCCTCCAAACAGTACATCATGGCTTCTTCCCAAAACCTGCTGCATCCTTAAGTGCATGAAAGAAAATATTATGTTTTATACCATGCTCACTTCATCAACAATGAGAAGAGTCATCGTTTTTAAAACTCTTGCTACTTCTTGGCAAGCATCAACAGATACTTTTTTGATATTCCAGTTTATTGTTATGTTCAAGAGGAAGCATTATTAGTTTTAGGCAGAGTAATTCTTTTAATGTTATGAGCAGGTAATCCTGTTGATGCTATTACTACACATGACAAATTTAAACAATGGTCTTCTGTAAATAACTGATGAGAACTTTAATAATTAGGAAGCTTTTGACATCACCAGCTTGTCCACTGATGTACAATGATATTGGTTTATATGTAGAACAGTCGCATAGTTTTTTGTTGTGGAGAAATCCATGTTCTATTTTAGTTTTAACTTCATTGTAAATTTCTCTCTGTTCATTGTTCAATTGTTCTACTAAATGTTCTAAATCAACAGTTTTCTCTCTTACCTGCTGCATGGCAATTTCATTTAATTCATTTTTATAGTGGCTTCATTTTTAATTGTTGGTTCTCCAAGAGGATCCTGGCTTCCTGGTGAAGGACTTTGGCTGTTTTGTGAGCTCTCCCTGGCTATTTCAGCAGCAATGTTTTTTTTCTGTGCAACCACATCTTTCAATATTTGCAAATATGTTGGAAACACAGAATACTGGATTCTACCTTCTACAGCATTAAATGAGTCTTCATAATGATCATAGTATCCAAGTAGTTCTGATTCATTTCACCATGGCTTGAATAGTTGTAAAAGGGCTAAATAGAAAAATTATTTTCGGTCTGGAGTTTGGCACCTAAGCTTCCTGTGGTTAAATAGATTTCCTTTGTTGTGTCTTACCAAACAACCATCACATCCTGTAACTGCAAATTTTCCTTCTTCAATGTTTTCAGTTACATTAGTTCTATATGTGTAATGCTGAAGTACTTCATACGGACACAAGTTTCAAGATGAACACTTCTTTTTGGGTAGCGTATATCCAACATGTCAGTCTTCAGAATGTCTGTACTCTCAGGATCAACTTCTGCAAGATACTCTATTTCTGGAAAAATCTTTAATATTCTATTATGACTGTTTGCAAGGCCTAAGCTTACCCACACAATTCCTCTAGACTTAGAGAACAAACTCGCAGAGCTCAACTTTATCTGTGTTTTTATAAGAGCCAATTTCCCTGTGCAAAAGCATTTTCAAACTAAAACTGTACAATTTTTTGTGATTCTTTTCTGCTGAAATCTCTTCCCCCATCTCTTTCATCTCTGTCTTTTCTGCTCTGTAAGAAGTGACGTGGCGAGCTACAGCAGTAGAATTATCTTCAATAAATTGTATATTGATATTTGCATTCCACATATTTAGAATGACAGGGTTGTAGTTGTTGATATATTTTGAGGCTTCTGGTCTTCTAAGATTGTTCATATTTTTCAGTGACGTCTGTATCAAGGTGCATCGCACTGCAGACAAACACTATTTACTCTTCCTTCTGAGATCCCAGGTTGTTGGAGTTCAAAATGACATTGTGTATAAAATTTTGATTTTGATCTGTATTTCCGATAACAATACTTACCACACCTATGAGTTTGAAATCTAAGAACTTGTTGTCTCAATGGCTTCCCAGAAGTTTCCTTTGGTATAGCACATGCCATTTACTGTTCTATGAAAGTCCAGACAGACTCATCAGTGTCTATTCCAAACTTTGTGCCATCTTTTAACCATAACAGCATGTGAACATGTGGAGCAGCTCTAGTTTGGTACTCTTTACACCAGTGGTTACCAACCTGTGGTCCAGAGACCCCTGGGGGTCCACAAAGCCTCCTCAGGGGGTCTGTGACTGCTTAGAAAATGTAATAATATTAACAGATTACGTCCCCAGCTTTCAGTAATAACTTATTGGGGGGGTCCTGGGACTCCAATTATGATTCAGTGGGGGTCCCTTGGTTCCATTACTGGTAAAGTGGGGGTCCACAGAAGTCAAAAGGTTGGGAATCACTGGTTTACACCATAAAAAAATCAGTGACTTCGTCAGAAGGTGGATTTGTTTTGTTACAGGTTAAAGCTATCATTGCTTGTAATCAGTGGTTACAATATCTACAAACGTTTGCAGGATCCAATGAGCAGAGTTCTCTTGGTGTTTTCAGATTTATGTATTTTATATTAGAGTCTGCTTCTTGTAAAAATTCAAGGAGATCATTCTCTGCATACTCAGCACAAGTGAGTGTCACAAACCAAGTAGGTGACCCTAGATTCCTCAATATGCATTTCAGCTCACCATGGTGACAATACCAATATTCATTTATACCACGTTGACGTGCCATCAAATTGATTAAGTTGTACTCAAGGTGTTCGTCTTTTCCATTAACTTTATCAAGAAATTCCCTTGCAGTCAGATTCTGCAGATTCACTCCTGTTTTTAGAATTTGATTTACTGCATAGGATAACCAAGACAAGTTGTTCTAAAAAAGTAGATGAAATATATAAGGAATATACTGTTGAAATCTAGGATCCTCTGAATATGGTATAGTTGACCTGTCCTCAGCTGCTGGTACTTGTATAGGCCGGTCATCATACCTTCCAGCTACTCAACAACTAGCTTCTAAACTTTTCTCCCACACACTTAATGGAGCTCCTTTTGCTTTTTTCACTTGGAATAGCTCAAAAGCATCTCCAATAATTTCTTTGGAATGTAGAGGATGAATACTGTAGCGTTCATAAATTTCTTCTGCTTTCATTCAATCCACCTTTTCAATTTGGCCTCTTGATGATACTGTATTATCATCTATATGTGAAATATCTTGAAGAGCATCTACATTTCTGTAGTAAATAATATTTTGTATCAGATATAATGTTGCTTTCTTAACTTTACTAGCATCTACTAACTCTTGCCAAATCTTCTTACTCTTAGTAGGCACACCATTAACTAGAATAACAAGTTCCTCTTCAAAATGTCTTTCCACACATACAGTTTTAACATTATTCTTAAAATCGAATGTCAAATAAACAACTCTACCTTTTTGACACTTCTGGAGCTCAGTTAGAGGCAACTTTCCTGTCTTTGGCTCCATACGAACAATCACTTGGAATGGGTTATATATTGTATAAGTATAGACTCATAAATATTCAAGTCTTGCACTTCTTGTGGAATAGAAACTAGTTCTAACTTGTTCTACACTACTCTAGCTGGCATTTTGTTCTACTAAAATCTATTATAACAATAAGTATATATATAATTTGTCATGTGTAACAATCAAAACGTCCTCTACAAATATATAAACTGCAAATTCATCTCTTTTGTCTTCTTCAGTTTCTGAAGACACAATAACAGAACAAGTTTGAGTTTTTTAGTGAGTGCATAAGCAAGATATACAAACACAGAGTGGTTTCTCTGAACAGACTGTTTTAAACTTTCTGATTTCTTCACAAACGTTATCTATAGAAGTACATAGCTCCTGTTCTGCTACACCTGCAGATTGTAGGTGTTCATTTTCTCTGCACTACTGTTCAGGTCCAAAGAAACAAAACTGTACATCATCACAAACCTTTACTACCTCTGATCATGTTTCATGCAAGAGAGCTCTATTCATTACCCCTAAGTATAATGCAGGACTCTTCACATGGTAACGTCTCCTAACTAATGTTCGCATTGGTGAGTGGTGTACAGCTAACATTCTAAAATGATGAAAGGTGCGTTGGCATATTTTTTTGGCAAACATGCAGGTGAATGGCCCTATACATTTGTACATTTTGCTACTCTGCATTGATCTAATCCTTGTAAACTGGCAATTTTCTGTTGAAGACCTTTGCATGGAAAAATATGTAGGAAATTTCTGACTGTGTCAATTGATTGCTGACAGCGACTGCAAATACTGCTACGGTTCCACTTGTAAACAGGGGCCTGTTTACCCCTTCCTTGAACCTCTTCAGCTATAACTTCCTCTACATTCCGAGGTACCATTACCTATTTTTCAATAAGAGAAGCATCTTTCACTTCATAACACCGTCTAGATTCATCAACTGCATGCACTAGTCTGTTCACTTACAATTATCTTTCTTCATTAAAGAAAGGCTCAGTACTACTTGTATTTCTCCATTCCTCAAATAAAAACTTTGCAAAAGTTACTTCTGTTTCTAAGTCTTTTCTTTTGACTTATTCTCCTCATGCTCAACACTATTTTATCTAGTGTTTTTGTTCTGTTCAAAATCAAAATAAATACTTTCCTCTTCAGAGTAAATGCTTTATCAACTATACTCTCAAAACGTTCCTTTTGTCTTATAGCTTCTCTCCTTCTTTTATAGTTCTTCATATTTCTCATTAGTTTCTGGATTACTCTGCTATGGAACATTCTAACTCTTATTTCCTTAAACTGGTGATGTCTTGTGGTTAAACTCAGTTCTTTCTATGATTTGTTACTTCTTATATATTGCATTTATACTCTTTTACTTTCTTATTTGATGTCAAACCCTGTCTCTTATGCACTTCATTTTGGTGTGTTTCAAGTTGACAACATACTATTTTAAGAAATGTCTTTGTTGTCTTAGCAGCAGCTCCTTTTTCTTTCACTACTTTTTCAGCATACTGACCCTTTTGTTTCTCAGTTCTAAGGAGGAAGTAGTTTTGTTTTTATTTATTTTTTCACTCACATTTTGATGGCATTGCAACTGTGTAGTTCAGTAGATTCTTCCACCTGAAAAAAATCAAAAAGGTAGATTTAATTTCGAATTATTCACTTGTATATTAAATACTTTAAATACTTAAATAGAATGCAAAGAATTGTGTTACTATGCTTCATAACATATATGTAGCATATCACACTGCTGACTTCTTTTTAGTAAAACTTACATTTTAGACTTTAAAAAAAACTGTTTTTGTACCTATTAAGTAGCTAGTGACACAAGACACACAGGTTTTCGAATACTGGGTCACAACTATCATTAAAGCAGAAATAAGCTACGTACATATCACCATTTGCCTATTTCTGTGAATGCATGAATGCATGTAGATGTCCACCTATAATACTACTATGACATGTTTTAGTATGCCTGCCAGTACATAACTGTCTGTTTTTCTCTATATACATTTCTGTACATGTGTATCTAAGTAAATAAATCATTATATATCTCACAGATTCTGCACTATTAGACATCACCCATCATCAAACCAGTTTTGTTGTGCACACATGACAAGATTGTGTCACAATTTGCCTATGTATGTGAGTGATAGTAGGTGTCCACATATAGCACCACCTTCAGATATTTTAGTACATGTGCCAGTACCTGACTTCCACTTTTAGCGCCTGTAAATCTGTATATAAGTGGATGAACATATGTGTCAGTGCATCTGTTAGGGAATACAGTGGTATATGAGTGCTATGATATTGCTGCATTTATAAGTGCATTTATAAGTGCTTTCTGAGTATGTGAGTCAATATATAGGTGTCTCTTTCTCATTCAGTGACTGTGACACAGCATCTATGCTCTGGAAACATGAATGTTAGATCCTTGGTGAGTGGTATACTCTACGTAGTGCTTGAGTTAGGGGACTGAAAGAGCACGAGTAAGTTTCTAAAACTTAAAAGCATGTTTCCGAATCACTTAAGCAGATTGCAGCATGCTGAATGGAATACCTACAGCATGTCAGAGAGCTGAGATATTAGCACTAAACCATGACTTGGAGATTGGACAAAGCAGTTTTTCAGGTCACTTTCAGTGGAAATTCACAGACCACTCACAGGCACTGCACTGCTAGGCCTCACCCTTCAGGAAAGTAGTATGTGTCTGGATACATGAAAATATTGTGTGGGTACCTGGCTATATATCTGAGAGAATGTACCTGTCTACTTGTAGTAGCACAATGAGATATTTTAGTACATCTGCCAATATGTGACTGCCTGTTTCAGTTTTTGTATGACTCTGTGCATAAGTGGCTGAACATATACCTCAGTGCCTCTAATAGGGAATACAGGGGTACGTAAGTATGTGAGTATGTCTGCAATTGCCTTTGATATTACTGCATACAAAAATGCTTTCTGAGTATATCAGTGAATGTAGAACTGTCTCTGTTTGTATACCAATGGTTGAGACACAGCATCCATGCTTTGCAAACATGAATGTCAGTTCCTTAGTGAGTGGTATACTCTATGTTGTACTTGGCTTAGGGGGTCTGCAACTGCATGAGTAAGTTTCTAAAACAGAAAAGTACATTCCTTAATCACTTAATCAAATTGCCCCATGCTTGATGGCATATCTACAACATATCACACAGGTGAGATATTAGCACTAACAGATGAGTGTCAGATTTCATAAAGCACTGACACATAAGTTTGAGACTTCACAAAGGATTTTACAGGCTAATTTCAGTGTCCAGTGACAGAGCACAAATAGGCTCTGCACTACAAGGCCTCACCCTTCTGAAAAGCAGTATTTGTGTACATACATGAGTAGATCGTGTAACTACTTGGCTATATTTCTGAGAGAACGTAGCTGTCTACTTCTAGTAGCTCAATGAGATATTTCAGTACATTGTTTGGTACGTGATTGCCTGTTTTAGTACCTAAGTGGCTGAACATATACCTCAGTTCTTCTGTTAGGGAATAAAGGGGTATGCGAGTCTCTCTGTAATTGCTGTTGATATTACTGCATGTATAAGTGTTTTCAGAGTATGTCAGTGAATGTACAAGTGACTCTGTTTCTATATGAGAGACTGAGACAGAGCATCCATCCTTTGGAAACATGAATGTCAGATCCTTGGTGAGTGGCATATTCTATCTGGTGCTTGTTTAGGGGTCTGAAAGTGCTCAACTAAGCTTGTTAAATGGAAAACTATGTTTCTTAATCACTGAAACACAATGCAGCAAGCTTCATGGCATAACTGCAACATATCACAGAGGTGAAATATTTGCAGTTAAACGTGAGTTTGAGAGGTAACAACTGCGTAGTACAGGCTAATCTCAGTCACTGGTGACAGAGTACAGACAAACTATGCACTACTAGGCCACATCCATGATTGAAGCAGTATTTTTCTGCATAAATGAGTAGATTGTGTGACTACTTGGCTATATTTCTAAGTGAATGCAGGTGTCTATCTCTAGTAGTGCCATGAGATATTTTATTTCATCTGCCAGTATGTGTAGGAAAGTACAATCTTGCCTTGCATGTTACCCCCATATTTCACTGTATGTATGTTGTTTTAGCCCTTGTGTCACTGGGATCCTGCCAGGCAGGACCCCAGTGCTCATAGTATGTGCCCTGTATGTGTTCCCTGTGTGGTGCCTAACTGTATCACCGAGGCTCTGCTAACCAGAGCCTCACTGTTCATGCTCTCTCTGCTTTCTAAATTTGCCACTGCAGGCTAGTGACTAACTTTACCAATTCTTATTGGCACACTGGTACACCCATATAATTCCCTGGTATATGGTACTGAGGTACCCAGGGAATTGGGGTTCCAGGAGATTCCTATGGGCTGCAGCATTTCCTTTGCCACCCATAGGGAGCTCAGACAATTCTTACGCAGGCCTGCCACTGCAGCCTGAGTGAAATAAAATCCACATTATTTCACAGCCATTTTTCACTGCACATAAGTAACTTATAAGTCACCTATACTTAGTGAAGGTTGGGTGCCAAGTTACTTAGTGTGTGGGCACCCTGGCACTAGCCAAGGTGCCCTCACATCGTTCAGGACACATTCCCCGGACTTTGTGAGTGCGGGGACACCATTACACGTGTGCACTATACATAGGTCACTACCTATGTATGGCGTCACAATGGTAACTCTGAACATGTCTAAGATCATGGAATTGTCACACCAATACCATTCTGGTATTGGGGGTAAAATTCCATGATCCCCTGGGTCTCTAGCATAGAACCCGGGTACTGCCAAACTGCCTTTCTGGGGTTTCCACTGCAGCTGCTGCTGCTGCCAACCCCTCAGACAGGATTCTGCCCTCCTGGGGTCCAGGCAGCCCTGGCCCAGGAAGGCAGAACAAAGGATTTCCTCTGAGAGAGGGTGTTACACCCTCTCCCTTTGGAAATACGTGTGATGGCTGGGGAGGAGTAGCCTCCCCCAGCCTCTGGAAATGCTTTGATGGGCACAGATGGTGCCCATCTCTGCATAAGCCAGTCTACACCGGTTCAGGATTCCCTCAGCCCTGCTCTGGCGCGAAACTGGACAAAGGAAAGGGGAGTGACCACTCCCCTGACCAGTACCTCCCAGGAGAGGTGCCCAGAACTCCTCCAGTGTGTCCCAGACCTCTGCCATCTTGGAAACAGAGGTGTTGGGGACACACTGGACTGCTCTGAGTGGCCAGTGCCAGCGTCAGAGACCCCCTCTGATAGGCTCTTACCTTTCTTGGTAGCCAATCCTCCTTTCTTGGTAGCCAAACCTCCTTTTCTGGCTATTTAGGTTCTCTCCTATGGGGAATTCTTGAGATAACGAATGCAAGAGCTCACCAGAGTTCCTCTGCATCTCCCTCTTCGACTTCTACCAAGGATCGACCGCTGACTGCTCCAGGACGCCTGCAAAACCGCAACAAAGTAGAAAGACGACTACCAGCAACATTGTAGCGCCTCATCCTGCCGGATTTCTCAACTGTTTCCTGGTTGTGCATACTCTGGGGGTCACCCGCCTTCACCTTGCACCAGAAGACTGCATCACCGGTCCCCTGGGTCCCCTCTCATCCTCACAAGCGTGGTCCCTGGAACACAGGAACTCTATCCAAGTGACTCCCACAGTCCAGTGATCCTTCAGTCCAAGTTTGGTGGAGGTTAGTCCTTGCCTCCCCACGCTAGACTGCAAACCTGTGTACTGCGTGATTTGCAGCTGCAGCTGCTCCTGTTCCTGTGCACTCTTCCAGGATTTCCTTCGTGCACAGCCTATCCTAGGTCCCCAGCACTCCGCCCTGCAGTGCTCAACCCTCTGAGTTGGACTCCGATGTCGTGGGAACCTCCTTTGTAACTCTGTGTGGACTCTGGTTCACAAATCTTCCAAATGCCTTTTCGGGTACTTCTGCGGGTGCTGCCTGCTTCTGTGTGGGCTCTCTGAGTTGCTGAGCACCCCCTCTGTCTCCTCCTCCAAGGGCCAATATCGTGGTCCTTCCTGGTCCCCAGCTGCACCCAAAAACCTCTACCGCGACCCTTGCAGCTAGCAAGGCTTGTTTGCGGTATTTCCTGCGTGGGAACACTTCTGCAACCTTCATCGCGAAGTGGTACATCTTCCATCCAAAGGAGAAATTCCTAATCCTCTTCGTTCTTGCAGAAATCCAGGCTTCTTCCATCCGGAGGCAGCTTCCTTGCACCTTTATCCGGGGTTTCCTGGGCTCCGGCCCCCCCTGGACACTGTCGCGACTATTGGACTTGGTCCCCTTGCTTTGCAGGTCCTCAGGTCCAGAAATTTGTTTTCAGTGCACTGCTGGTGTTTGTTGTTCTTGCAGAATCCCCCTATCACGACTATTGTGTCCTTTTGGGGTAGTAGGTGTACTTTACTCCTACTTTTCAGGGTCTTGGGGTGGGGTATCTTGGACACCCTGACTGTTTTCTTACAGTCCCAGTGACCCTCTACAAGCTCACATAGGTCTGGGGTCCATTCGTGATTCGCATTCCACTTTTGGAGTATATGGTTTGTGTTGCCCCTAGACCTATGTTCACCTATTGCAACCTATTGTAATTCTACACTGTTTGCATTACTTTTCTGACCCTTACTTACCTGTTTTGGGTTTGTGTACATATAACTTGTGTATATTACTTACCTTCTTACTGAGGGTACTCACTGAGATACTTGTGGCATATTGTCATAAAAATAAAGTACCTTTATTTTTAGTAACTCTGAGTATTGTGTTTTCTTATGATATTGCGCATATGATATAAGTGGTATAGTAGGAGCTTTGCATGTCTCCTAGTTCAGCCTAAGCAGCTTTTCCATAGCTACTTTCTATCAGCCTAAGCTGCTAGAAACACCTCTATTCTACTAATAAGGGATAACTGGACCTGGCACAGGGTGTAAGTACCTTTGGTACCCACTACAAGCCAAGCGAGCCTCCTACAGTATGTGACTGCCTGCTTTAGCACCTGTATGCTATTCTAAACCTCTACGTATCTGGCTGAACATATACCCCAGTACCTCTGCTAGAGAATACAGGCTTATTTGAGTGTGTCTGCAATTGTCTTTGATACTGCTGCATATATAAGTGCTTTCTGAGTATGTCAGTGAATGCAGAAGTGTCTGTGTTTCTCTGTCACTGGCTGAGACACAGCATGCATGTTTTGAAAACATGATTGTGAGTTTCTTGGTTAATTGGCATACTGTATAGAGCTTGGCTTAGGGGTCTGAAACCTAAGCTTGTAAAACTAAAAAACTAAAAAGAATGTTTCTTAATCACCTAAGCAGAAGGCACCATGCTTAATGGCATGCCTACAATATATCACAACAGGGGTGGCTCCTCCATAATGGCGTAGGAGAGTCGTCCCCCACCAGCAGCAATCGCTGCAAATCCTTTCACAAGGAAGGGATAATAAACATTGTTTATTATCCCTTCCTTGTGAAAGGGGCAGGGCATTGGGGGTGATGAGCAGAGGGGGTGCACTGTGCACTCCCCTCAGAGAGCATGTGTTTTTGGCCGGCTGTCTCAGGCCAGCCAAACACACACGCACACAGGGCTCTCTGCAGCAGAGTAACGCAATTGCTGGGTTGGAGAGAGCCTGCACAGGCTCCCGGTCTGCCTGGGAGCGCCTTGGCTGGACGCTCCCAGCCAATCCTGACACTGCATTAAGCAGCGCCAGGATTGGCCGCAGGGCAGGCTAAAAGCCTGTGCCTGCGTGCAGCAGAGGAATGGCGCATGAGAGGAGGTAAGTTTTTAAAAATTTTATTTTATTTTTTAGATGTTATTAATCCCCCATGCCGCCCCGTACCCAGTAACCCCCGCGAGAGGCAACTGTATCACAGAGGTGACGTATTAGCACTTAAAGATGTGTGTGGAACAAAGCACTTTTACAACCCAATTTCAGTGTCCACTGACAGAGCACACACAAGCTCTGCACTACCAGGCTTCACTCTTCTGAAGAGCATTGTTTGTCTGCATGCATAACAATATTGGGTGAGTACTTGCCTATATACCTGAGAGAATGTACCGGTCTACTTCTATTAACGTTGTGAGATATTTTAGTTTATCTGCTGGTATGTGACTTCCTGTTTTTAGTACCTGTATGACTCTGTAAATCTGTACGTAAGTGCCTGAACATATTCCTCAGTGCCTCTGTTAGGGAATGCTGGGGTATGTGAGTGTGTTTGTCATTGCCTTTGACATTGCTGCATATATAAGTGTTTTCTGAGTATGTCAGAGAATGTAGAAGTGTCTCTGTTTCACTGTGACTGGTGAGACACAGCATCCATGCTTTGGAAACATGAATGTCAGTTCCTTAGTGAGTGGTATACTCTAAGCAGTGCTTGGCTTAGGGGTCTAAAAGTACATGAGCAACTTTCTAAAACAAAAATGTATCTTTCTTAATCACTTAATCACATTGCACCATTCTTGATGACATACCTGCAACATACCACAGAAATGAGATATTTGAACTCACACACAAGTTTGAGACTTCACAAAGAATTTTTACAGGCCACTTTCAGTGGCCAGTGACAGAGTACACACAGACCCTGCACTGCTAGGCCTCACCATTCTGAAAAGCAGTGTTTGTCTGACTACATGAAGATATTGTGTGAGTACTTACCTATATATCTGAGAGAATTTACCTGTCTACTTCTAGGAGTTTCATGAGATATTTTAGTACATCTGCCGGTATGTGACTGCCTATTTTTAGTACCTGTATGATGCTGTAAATATGTACGTAAGTGAACATATAACTCAGTGCCTCTGTTAGGGAATTCCGGGGCATGTGAGTGTGCTTGCAATTGCCTTTGATACTGATGCATATATAATTGCTTTCTGAATATGTGAGTGATTGTAGAACTGTCTCTGTTGCCCTGTCACTGGCTGAGGAAAAAGCATCCATGCTTTGGAAACATGAATGTCAGTTCCTCAGTGAGTGGTATACTCTATACAGTGCTTGGCTTAGGGGTCTGAAAGTGCATGAGTACGTTTCTAAAACTGAAAAGTAAGTTCATAATAACTTAAGCAGATTGCAGCACGCTTGATGGCATACCTACAGCATGTCACAGAGGTGACATATTTGCATCTAAACATTATTTTGAGACGTCACAAAGCACTTTTAGAGCCCAATTTCAGTGTTCACTTACAGAGAACACACAGGCTCTGCACTACTAGGCATCACTCTTCAGGAAAGGAGTATTTGTCTGGGTACATGAAAATATTGTGTTATAACTTTCCTATATATCTGAGTGAATGTAACTGTCCACCTCTAATAGCACTATGAGATATTTTATTACATCTGCTGGTATATGAATGCCTTTGATATTGTTGCATAAATGTTTTCACTGGCTGAGACACAGCATCATCCTAAGTTTTTTTTTAAACTGAAAAGTACTTATCTTAATCACTTTAGCACAGTCTTGATGTTTAATGGGATACCTACAGCTTATCATATACGCTTGCAGGTGCATGAACAACGTATTCATCTAAAAAACAAATTCTCATATTCCCAGCACAAACCGAAAATAGTTTAGTACATACATACAACATATCTCTCTGAGGAGTTATATCCACTATAATCCTAATTTGATACTTCAAAAATATGTTCTACATGCCATGAGAAGCTGGCAGCGGAAGACAATAGACACAATATGCACTATGAGATGTAACACATTTAAAGAGTCCTTGTTTAACTACACTTAGTACAATTGTACTACACATGTGACTTACTATTACTTATAAGAACATATCTTCCCATGTAAGTACATAAAACCTGACCTATAAATTGCCAACACCTACTCTAACTCCTATGTAATACATTCCTGTAACCTTTCACACATAAATACTTCACATACACCTGTGGAAAATGTTTTCCCCTTACATTTCTGAATGCTGTTCTTCTCTTGTAAAACTGAATAAATAGGACTAAAAGTCCCAGATTTCTACAAATACATTCTAAGTGAGCTGGAAATGATGAACAGATTTGCAAAGTATCACATCTTTTAATACATTGTGAAGTCAAATTTTTAGACTTACTGTTGTTCTCTTTTTTGTAGCAAGTACAGCATGAAGTAAAATACTACATTTACAATATGCAGTTCCAATTCCACCATATTAGAAACCAACTTTTCACAGAACTACTCTGAACCTCAGCAGTCAGACTTTGTTGTACACTAATTAATAAATATATAAAAACACTAAAGCAGCCACTCATAAATCAATTCAGGTAGTTGCAATACTTTACTATATATTTCATACTCTGATGTAATAATCTCACATAAAAGACATCAGATTTCCTCACAATTAATTCTAATTCACATACCTGAAAATCAAGTTAGTAGGTGATTTTTTTTTCTGTTATTAGATAGATTCAGTACTCTCAACAATTGCCCAATCTAAGCATAAGAATAGCAACCATGAATGGCAAACTTTTCAACTTTGCAATGTGTGATACTAGACATCAAAGCAAATAAAAACATACCTTTAATTTTTTAGTTTTGAAGGCCCAATTCTGAATGCACTTTTCTGAACAAGCCTAGTATATTAATTGTTTTTCAAAATTGTATGTTAATCGTGTTCATCACAACAAATTCTCAAAAAAACAACAAGTATCCAAAAATACATATACCTTTGTAGTTTTATGACTTCAAGAGCATAGAACACTTTTTTTTTAGCAATCTCTTTGTAGGAAAGTAAATCCTTAATGCACAGTAATAAGTGCAAACCCTTTTACTTTTTTACAAAGGTAGAACTCTCTCTTTAAGGCCCTTACCCCAATACGCTCTTAGCAGATTCTCCATAGCAACCTCCTAGAACCAGTAGGTTACAGGTTTGCAGAACATTTTAGAAGGGGCATACAAGTTACAAAATGAACTTCAGCAGTTGTGCTTTACTGTACAGATTGAACACCATATCTAAGTCTGCAGTAAATATGTTACTTTTACCAGAGCTTATTAAAAAAAAAAAAAACAACGTACTAATCCTTTCAAAATACTACTGGACTTCAGTCATCTCCATAGTCACAGTACCCTATCAAAAGTATGTATTTTTTTAAACGAGGAGCACACCGCCAACTGCATCCCATTTTCAACACTGCCTCATTCAGCTACAGCCATCTCATGACTGCTAGTGCTGCTTCACTTTAAAATGGTTAAAGTGTGGATTGTTGGCCACAGCTATGTGTTTTGGTCTAGGGAGGCTGCTAGAAAGAGACACATTGACAGGGACTTGGGTTTGCCTAATTTGGACATTAATTGGACTGGCCAGAGAGGGTGAAAGTGGCACCAATTGCTCCCTTTTGTTGAAAGTATTAGAGATTCCCAACCCCCTGACCTCATGATTGTGCACTGTGGTGGCACACTAACTGAGGTATGACTGGAAATCCTAATGTAGGATACCACTGAACAATTGATGAGACTTTTACCTCACATTGTCTTGGTGTATTCCAACATATGCCAAAATCACAAATGGAAGTGGTCTACTCAAATCTGTCCACAGATTGACAAAGCTAAGAAGTGTGTTAATAAAACTGTTCCTGCATTCCTCATGGACCATAACATGGGCTGTATCTACAATACAATCTGCGCTTTGACATGAATGGTTTATAGAGAAGTGACAGTGTCTATTTCACAGAGTTTTTGTTTCCAACCTAAAATTCTGCATCCGCTCTTACATGTAGCTTTAACATACTTAAAATAAACTCTAAGGTCCTTCTCGGGCCACCCTATTGTCCAAAACTCTTGTTATTTATTTATAATTTTTTCATTTTTTTCAAAATATTTGCGGTGACATCGTGATATCCGCGAATATGCCACGAAAATGCAAAACAAAGGCAGGTTTTTAATGAACACCAGCCCACCTAAAAAATCAGAAGTATATTCATAAGCATTTTTCAATATCAGACATCAAATATTACTTTCCAAACAACTCCACAAACCCATATGTGAGTGTCTCTGTCACTACATATAACCCAGTGTTTCTGTGATACATAATTAACTCACAACCTGTTTCAGTATATGTGTTAGACTATCTTCAAGCCAGTCTGTGAGTGCATACATCAGGGTCTGAGTGGATATGTGAGTGGTTGTTTGATGGTCTGAGTGGATCTCTAAGTGGGTGCATGTATGTCTGAATGGGTCTGTCAGTGGGGGCATCGGTGTGTCAGAGCATATGTGATTGAGTGTGTGATTATGTGAGTGGGTCTGTGAGCTGGTGCATGCGGGTTCTGACTGAGTCTGTGAGTGGATACCTGAGGACCTAAATGGGTCTCTGAGTGTGTACATCAGTGTTTGAGTAAGTCTGAGAGTGGGTGCGTGACAGACTGAGTGGGCCTGTGACTGGGTGCATGAGGGTCTGAGACAGTCTATGAGCGGATGTGAGAGGGCCTGGGTGGGTCTGTGAATGGGTGCATCAGGGTCTGAGTGGGTCTGTGAGTGGCTGCAGGAGGGTCTCAGTGGGTCTGTGAGTGGGTGAAACAAGGTCTGACTGGTTCTGTGAATTAGTGTCTGACAATCTCACTGTATCTGTCAGTGGGCGCATTAGGGTATGAGTGGGTCTCTGACTGGGTACGTGAGGGTCTGGGTGGGTATGTGCGTGAGTGCATCAGTGACTGAGTGGGTCTCTGACTCAGTGCATAAGGGTGTGAGTGGGTCTGTGAGTGGGTGCATGAGGGTGTGAGTGGGTCTGTGAGTGGGTCTATGAGTGGGTGCATGAGTGTGTGAGAGGGTCTGGGCGAGGGTGCGTAAGGGTCTGAGTGGGTCTGTGAGTAGGTGCATGAGGGTCTGAATAGGTCTGGGAGTGGGTGCATAAGTGTCTGAATAGGTCTGCGAATGTGAGCATAAAGGTCTGAGTGGGTCTGTGAGAGGGTGTGAAAGGGTTTCAGTGGGGCTGTCACAGAGTGCCTGAGAGTCTCAGTGGGTCTTTCAATGGGAGTGTGTGGGTCTCAGTGAGTGAGTGTCTGGGTATGTGAGAGTCTGAGTGGGTCTGTGACTGAGTGTGTGAAGGTCTCAGTGGGTCTGTGAGAGGGTGTGTAAGGGTCTAAGTGGGTCTGTAAGTGGGTACATGAGTGGGTGAATGAGTTTTGTATGTGGGTGCATGAGTGTCTGAGCTGGTCTGTGAGTGCAAGCATAAGCCTCTCACTGCTATTATGAGTGAACAAATTAATCCATGAGTAACTCTCTCAATGTTTGTTTTTTGTTGTCACCAATATTCGCAAACTTGTTGCGACATTATACGGGTGGGCCACGCTGAGCATTGTGACATATTCGCGAATATCGTGTGGCAAGTCATAAAAAATCTAAGACTATAACTTTACCTATAAACACTACTATCATTGCCCTTGGGTAAGAGTAACCAAACTCTGACACCTTATGTTTGTTTTAAGTCCGTTTTCAGCCACAGGGACCGAATCCCGTTATCTAAAATGGCAGCCGGAACTTTCTAGTCAGGTTGCAGCTAGCCAATCACCCAATTCCCTTTTGCACGTGCAAATACATCACAATTAGCTGGAAATGGTTGCAAAGGATCCATGTCCCTAGATATACAAGTTTGTTTACCCTTTAAGACCTTCAACAGTACTGAACAGAATTACACTAAATAAGTGCAAGTGCAATCTGTATACCAAAAGCTAGTGTTCTGCCAAATTTGGTGTAATTTGGTCCAGTGGTTCAGGCTGTAGTCGTGTCTGCAGATACTATGGGAATTAACATGGGAAACACAACTTTTTTCACCTCCCTTTTTCTCAGCCCCCGCTTGACGGATCACCCCAAAACTTTCCGTGTGCAACAAGAATTACCAGCACACTTTTTTGAATGTTAAAGGAAAGATTCAGACACATGGCGGTCTTCAACAATGCGTGGCGAGGTGGTGGCTTTATGTATGACAATAAAACATGACTTTATATTAAAAAAACATAGAAATTCACTGAAAAAAGTGAAGCTTAATGTGACGTTATGGTAAGATGAAAATTTCAGTGGCAAGGTAATGCTGTAAACTCAAAGAAACACTGAAATTCACCAGTTAGTGTTATCTCTAGCAGCTTTAACTCAAGCTCTAAGGTAACTGTAACTCACACCCTCATAATGCACTTCTAATTACCCCACATATTACATCACTCATGACAGTCTATGACATTTTGACAGCATTGATAATATCACTGCAAAATTTGAAATGCATAATTAATACAAGACCGTGCATGGCGAGGGCACGAGATACAGTTACCTTATAGCGTGAGTTATAGTTATTAGATATAAATATAACTGGTGAATTTCAATGTCTATCTATCTATATATATATATTAATATATATATATATATATATGACTACAAAAATGCTCGAAGTATGATCTCAATCAGCCCAAAGGGGTGGTGCGAGAGCCGGCACGAGCAAGCCGGTAATTAGTCTAGCAAAAAGAAAACAAATATAATACTCGCACACTCGGGTTTCAGGAACAAAAAAAGATCAGTTTAATCTACACACAACGCGTTTCGACTGACACAGCAGCCTTGGTCACGTGATAAACATCACCAATAAATTACCATTTAAATACCCTGTTAACATAAACATAGAAATAGGACATTTGAAATGTGCAACCAATAACAACACACAGTACTTTGCAAATATTATCATAATAATAATCTTAGTACTTAGATCAGTTCATGCCCCTATACGATACCAGATATAATTTAGATATAATTATTAAATTACAAATCATTTCCCCCAATATTATTAATAAAATTAATAATTTAGTATTTATCAGTTTTTGATGAAAATTCATTGTTGAATTAAAAAGGGAAATAACCAAATTAAATAACAGTGTTCTATCAATTAAAATTCATATTTCTTTGTTCTAGACCATAATGTCTGTAAAAAAATATTTATCATTTAAAAAAAATAGAGAGATGGTAAAACATATACACTGCAAATATATCATCATAAACTTATTAAGGGCTAAAAGTCATCCATAATACTAATTTTAATAATCAAATCTGAAAATCTGCAAAGTTAACCACCCAATAATAACGTGAAAAACACTGGAGAATGAACATCAGGATGTGTTGAGTATCAGTGATGTAGATTCCTTAATAACACTGTATGAATTAGAAAGAAATGATGTAGATCCTGATGTAATCAGCAATGTTTATCAAATTCTTGACGAACTGAACATTACCTATGATTTATCGGTTCCAACCGGCTTTAAACCTAAGTCTACATTCTGTCCGACCATGAATCACGACAACATTGATACATTCTATGATATGGTGGTGAAGGACCTAATCAAAAGTGTTGGGTGATTCCTGATGCGCATTGAAAGTTTTGGGGTGAGCCTTCAAGCAGGGGCTGAGAAAAAGGGGAGGTCAAAAAAGTTGTGTTTTCCATGGTAATTTTCCTAGGCCCTTTAGACACGTCTGCAGCCCAAACCACTGGACGGAATTACATCAAATTTGGCAGAAAGCTAGATTTTGGGTTATAGTCACTTTATAGTTATGAGTTATAGTAACTTGAAGGAACTCTAAATATTATAGTATAGTAACTTGAAGGAAGTCTAAATATATCTGCTGAATTTCTATGGTTTTGTATGAGTAACTATAACATCCCTGTAACCTTCGGCTTTATCAGTGAATATATATATATATATATATATATGTTATATATATATATTGAGAGTGAGAGAGAGAGAGAGAGATTTTTTTAATTCACCTACGCCTATTCTGCTAATCCCTAACTCCAAAAAACCCATTACTACACCATACTGTACCCATCACTGAACTCTAAAAACCCTTACAACCCCTTACTCTTACCCACACACAAACCCTAAGAAGCCCTCACTGCCATATATTCTTACCCATCCATGAACTTTAAAAAAAACTTATTACCCCTTACTTCCCCCTATCCTTACCCATCCCTGAACCCTAAAAACCCTTACAACCCCATAGCATTACACATCCCAGAACCGGTAAACACCTTATACCCTTTACACCCCTTTACTTCCTTTATTAAAATGACATTTATAATAAACACCTCGTGGTAAAGTCCTGCGTTGAAAAGTGCTAGAAAATGGCGTGCACAGTGCCTACCTGCAGTGTAATGGCCACGTTGTAAATGTAAGTTGTGGTAATGATGTGGTAATGCTCGAATTGTAAAGAAAGTACACTCAGCTGAACAGAGAATCAGATTAAATGGAATGACCCAATGCCCCTCTACATATGTATTTATTTATTTTCATTAGAGAACAGTTACAATTGTCTTTTGGCCAGATCGACACATCTACTATTCAATAAAGTGCTATTTGCCTATGGACTTAAAACACCGGTGCTATCTTTGCACAAAAAACAACTGTTCATACGTGAAATATAGGCAAAATGGTATCAACAAACACTTATTGGAGGATAGGTTTTGCACTGAGGGCCGCCCACCTTGCAATTCACATAATTTATGGCTACCTTATTTTTTTACTACCCGTTGTCAACTTCTATTTTTGTTGGCCCCCGCCCCCCTCATATTTGTTCACCACTAACAAACAATGCCTCAGTAACTTGAAATTATGCGTCCATAAGGGGCATTTTTGTGCTGCCAGTTGTAATCTGTTGCAATTATCATATGCAATGTTTATTGTGGTGATGGTTTACATTACGATTATGGTCACTGTTCTGTTGTGTTCTCTATGACCATATATGAACATGGAGTGATTTGGCATTTTCACATTTCATTAACTTATTATTTTATTACTTCTCCAACCCGAAGAAATTGCTGGTGCCTTCGACTTCCATTCGAAAACATGTTATTTCTCACACCTTTCTTGTGGGTGGGTTCTTTCACCTGTCTCCGTTGAATTTGGCGTTGAGTAGATTTCTGAAGCAACTACAGTTTACCTGACTGTGGGACCACTGTTAAAATCCGGACCTTCAATTAAATTGGTTGTTGCAGCAGTGAAAAGAAAAGACAATTGTCTCCTTTTTAGGTTGAACATTGCAGCGGCAAGCGCTGCTTTTCCGACGTGTTGGTACTATTTTGGCTTTTAACAAGGCCCACCTCACGCCCATCGCTACTACTCGTTCGTGGGCTTGCCCTTCAAAAAATCCTTGGATGACATTGGTAAATGGTTTACCTTTGTCCCTCCTTGGGGAGATTTTGTGACCGCCTTGGCCCTCGCCCCTGTTACATGGCTAATTGCACTTTTGCCGATTAGTTTAACTGCGAGCAAACCTGTTTTTCCTTTTGTGTGTCTCTTCACGCTGATGCTCCTGGCAGCGTGGCGCTGTGAATCGGCTCCCTTATGTGAAACTGTTTAACTTTTAATTTTCAATTATTGTGGCAAGAAAAGTCCAGTTAGGAATTTACAACACTAGTAGCTCTAACTCGCGCAAATGCAAGACCCGTTGCATTGCAAAAGCTTGTTTTAAATAGTTACTAGCAACATGTTTTCATCATATTCGTTGTCATCATATTACTACATGTAGCAATAGCATATACTTAACTCAGCAATATGTGCAGAAAACAAAAGCATTTTCGTGTCCAGCAAAAAGTACTAATCAAAAAAACAAAACAGAGAAATAAATGTTCATTTTCTATTATCAAAAGTAGGTTTGTCAATTAAGGGTCAGCTGGGCGAGCTTGTCAGATACACCGATTAATTACATGTAAGTGAGAGCATGACACGCATGGTAGGTGGAAAATAAAATCCAAATTATGATTGCAAAGTTAACACACACTCCAAAAGGTCACTGATAAGATAGGCCCAGAAGGCTGCCTTTGATCTGCCAGTCACATGCGCTTTGGTGCATTCCGTTGCTATCTCTGAATGAAAGAGTACGCAAACAGGGTCGCCTCGCTACTAATTTTGGAGAAGGTCACAGAGCACTTTAGTGAACCATGGTCCATTGGCATGAAGCAATCCGGTCACATTCGCGATTTTTGCTATTTTCCGTAAATAATGCATTATAATAATAACAAAAAACTAATGCACATAATGTCATAAGTGTGGAAACTGGACAAAATTGTGTCAGAATACGTGTCCTAACGTTATAAGAAATTGAGTGTATATTTTTCGTATGCAGCTACATATAAGCAATTGAATGTATTTGTTTTATTTTCCTTGGCCCTGAACACAAGGGGCCGTAACATTTGTATTACTGTGTAAACACCTGTATGAGCAGGGATCGGAATAACAAATAATGCAGAGTTTATTACACATACTAATTTACCTGTTGCGATAAACTATGCACCTCTTCCGTTTACCACAGGCCAATTGTGGCAGGCTAAACATCTTGAAATTTACAGGGGGGAAAATGCCCGGCAACTATCAGGATATTCAAATTTTGATGTGGTAGACACCCAGTAAATATCTTCGTGTTTACCAATGCAAGTAAATACCTTATGCCACTTTGCCTCACCTTTGATCGAGTCAAGTGAATATCTTGTTCCCATTTGTCTCTCTTTTGACCGGGGTCTTTGTGTTCTTTTTATAAAGCATAGAAGTATAAAGCCCGCTGTTGCAACAAAGCCTTTTGTTGTAAAGATTTGACAGATGCTCCATCAAACAAGACATCAAACAAGAAGAGCGTCCGTCAAACTTTTACAAAGTTTTTTATTTTTCAAAAACAAACTCCCAAAGCAGGAGTCTGACAGGGGACAATGTCCTCTATAGTCATAGAAGGTCATTTTGTCAGACCACCCACCTCTGTCCTCGTGATGAATTAGTGACTATAGAGGAGATCGTCCCCTCCCAGACCGGGGAGCTGGTACCCCCTAACATTAGGATGCAATGTACTTATATCCAGGTAGGATTCACCTGGGTGCTTGGTTTCACCAAGTTTTTGCTGTTGGTGAATAGGCCAGTCCATTAGGGATCCTTGGCCCTGATAAATGCCCAAGACCAGTTAGGCTAACCATAGGGGCAGAATCATGTTGGCTTAGGGAGGTGGTTTGAGCCATTGTTCTCAATGACCATCTCATTGAGGTTTTTAGATATACCTGGGGTCCCAATATTAAAGGTAATACGCCTGGGTACTGCATGGTATTTTTAACCTATCTGGATACCATCACCTGTCCAGTTGAACTTCATTTAAGAACTCCCGCCTTCTTTTGAACCCACTAGGAGACTGAGTTCGCCCTGGTGGCAATGTCCTACCAGGGTGGGAAGTGGTTGCCTATAAAGAAGCATGACACGAACAGTGTGTGAGGCTTCCTCTCCCAAAAGAAATGGCTTTTCCACCTGACCCAACAGGATTCCTGTGACATCCAAATAGGGCTCTGGCTTGTATCTTCAAATATGGGAAGAAGTCTCAGTTTCTTGTGTGCTACTGTACCTTTTTGTGTTAATGTATCTACTTCAGGGAGGACGTACGTGGTGTTTACCTCCCACTCTCCATTTTGTGTGGTTTAAATATACTCCTTAGTTGACAGACTTGGGGCCTGATTATGAGTTTGTTGGTTGGACCGCCAGACCGCCATAGTGGCCAAAGAATGTCATGTAGCCAGTCATACAGACCATCGTATTACAAGTTATACAGGCAGAACCGAAAAAAGCCAGCTAAACAACCAACACCGCCAGTACTTTGGAGGCCAGGAAGTAGGCAGTCCGAGCACCAGCACTGACAGCCCGTCAACCAACCACCGAGCCTACTACAAGTACAAAGTTGCAGTGGCGGTCCTCCAATGGTGATCCGAACCATGGTTGTTCGTGACCAATAAAGTAAAACACAACACCACATTGGATGGATTTGAAAACTACACAGCTGGCACACATTGCCACTCCTGACACACCTGCAAAGCACACTATAAAACACAACTCTTCACACACCACAATCCTTTCCATCTACAATGTCAAACACGCAAGCGAAAGCATTATCGAAAAAGATAAACCATAGAATAGGCACCCCTTCAACTTTCACTAAGCACATATCCCACACCCTCATCACACTCCTATCACATCCATTTGCACCTCTCTACTCCATTTACTTTCCGTCTCCTATTTAATTTCCACCACCCTTCAATTTTTTTACTATCACCACCATGTCACCCCAGAAAAATCCCAGTTACACTGAAGATGAGTTAAGAGTCAAGGTGGATGAAATCATTAAAGTAGAGCCACATCTATTTGGAGCTCATGTCCAGCAGACTATTGTGACCAGGAAAATGGGAATGTGGATAGTTGACAGAGTGAATGCTGTAGGCCCCACTCCGCGCACAACCGACAACATCACGAGGAGGTGGAACAACCTCAGGGAGAAGGTCCATTCCGTGGAATCCAGGCACCAGCAGCGTATCCAGAAGTCTAGCAGTGGTCCCCCACCTCCTCCCTTACAACTCACATCTTGGGAGGAGAAGGTCTTGGCCATCCAGTATCCTGAGGGCTTGACAGGAATACCTGTGGGACTGGAGTCAGGTAAATCACAACACTAAAATATCACCAAAATGTATTGCCATGCATGCTCAGTGATCACCTTTGCCAACTTTACTGCCAACCCACTCAACAGCCCAGTGTCCACCTGTCCATAGACCCCTGTCTGGCCTCTAATATGTGAACCAGAATCACCTGGGGCAACAACATTTTTCTATAGTGTGTGTAGCACACAAATTGATAGAGCTACAATTCCCAGCAGGCACTGTTCCACCATTGCAAAAACCTGAACAGTGTACCCTACTCAGAATTACCTTGTTTGTCAACTCCCCATTGGAATGTATACACTTGTGAGGATGACATCTGTATAGTGTGTGAGTAGGACAGGCACTGACAGGAATGCTAAGGCCAGGAGGCACTGATACTGTCACTACACACAGCCATAGCAATGTCTTCTGCTCCAATTACCCATCACCCTCTACTCAGCCTTTGAACTGTACTTACCTGAGAGGATGACATTTGTATAGTGTGTGGATAGAGCAAGCACCAACAGGAATGCTAAGATAAGGAAGCACTGCTGCTGTCATTATACTCAGTCACAACAGTGTTGTCTGCTACAATGACCCTTCTTCCTCTACTCAGCCTTTGAACAGTTTTCGCCTGAGAGGATGACATCTGTACAGTATATGTGGGTAGGACAGGCACTGGCAGGAATACTAAGACCAAGAGGCACTGCTACTATCACTATACTCAGCCACAACAGTGTCCTCTGCTACAATGACCCTTCTCCCTCTACTCAGTCTTTGAACTCCACTCACCTGAGAGGATTACAAATGTATATCCCAAGAGGGCCAGGCCCTGTGACTCCAATAACCAGACCAGTGTCCATATAGCATTGTGCATCTGTCTGTGAACTCACAAAATAAGTTTACCCATCCTGGAGGGACCAAGATACAAATCATGTTCAACTCTGTGATGTGGCTAACCACCTAGGTCCATCTTGAGCAGCTATGCCAAGATGAAAATATTGTGGACAGGAAGGACCGCTCAATCTGTGTGCCAGAACTAATTGAGAGAGATCAAAGGCCCCAAGATGCATCACATGAATGGTATTGACAGCAGACACATTCAAAATGCACTGACCACATGGTGACAACCATCACATATACAACAAGGCTCTGGGTCTGCCTGCATAACAGTCAAATAGGTATTAAAATGGCCTAACACATTCTGCCCGCCCACTGTTTAGCCTGCACTGCTGGCAAAAACTGAGTCTATGATCATCACTTCAAGTGTTAGTAAATTCAGACATTCTTAAGCTAGTTGTCTGAAATGGAATTGGTATGTTAATTAAAAGTTGGTGCAATACAACTGATACTATGTATACCTGTCACAGTCAAATGTCACTGTTTACTATTGGAGGTAGATGTCACAATGCAACCTTTAACATTGTATCTCTCACATCAACTGGTCTAACTGCCACTGTGAATACTGAGCCCACTGAAGAGACTGCCACTACCCCCATGGATGAAGCCCTCTGTGAGGACATCACTCCTGGATGTCTTGATGTTGAGGATGGTTTTGGCCAAACTGAACAACTTGGTCAGACCACACCAGTGAGCCTCACTGTGACCACATTGACTCCTCCCAGCCCCGTTGCTATAACATCTCATGCAGCCAGTCTCCCCCAAACCTGTGTCCTGAGAACTGTGACAACCATCTCCTGCCCTGCAGTCCAGGACCCTGACACCGCAAAACACCTCAGAAAATCATGGTTCTGGAACCAGTGGTAGGGGGCAACCTGTACCTTCTGCGCAGGCACATGGGGGTAGGGTGCATGGGAGGGATGGTGTGGGCCTGTGGCATGAGGCTGCTGGGGATGGTCCTGGCCAGGATACCATCAGCCAAGTCTTGGGAGCCAAGTCTTGGGAGCCAACAATTCTAAGGTGTGATGGGATAGGTACTTGCGGAACTCAGGGAGTTGAAACAGCTGCAGAGGGACTTCCATTGTGAGACTCTGGAAAAGTGGGAGGCCACCAACACCATCCTGACTACCCTATCAGGGGTGTTCAGGGAGATCAATAGTACCCTGATCAGGTACCATGAGCAACACCACACCCCTTTCTTTGGCCACACAACACCAGCCCATTCAGCATTTGTGGCAGCCACTGGAAGGGAGGCCCTTTCAGAGGAAGGACCTACCTCAGACACTCCTGCCTCCCTAGCAGCAGATTCCTCCCCACAAACAGGGACATACACCCAAGATTCCAGGAGGTATGGATGGCAAGACATCAACACCTGCCAGCAAGTGACCTCTTCATGAAGGAACTCCTTTGACTGCCACCGAATCACTATGCTGACTGTTCTTTAACCACTTCCCATTTTCCATGGTAGTAGGACACTGGACTTTGGACTTCAAATGCTGTGGCATCTACTAATTTGATTTAATTTACCATGACAGATCCCTTAACTTTATTGTTTTGCAGTGTCTCACAATTGCTTCCTGCACAAATGCAAATAAACACATCTATCCCCAAAACACTGCCCACTACCATTTTTTCAACATTTTGAAAGGTTGACTTGTAAACCCATGTGATGCACATGAGGAAGGCATAAGATGGTAATGGAAGGAGGGATATGTCTCAGGTAGTGTCATGCTGAGGAGAATTAACAACACCTTGACACAAGGGTCTAGCCACACCAAACATTTTATTGCACAGCACAGCACAGCACAGCACATCGGCTGTTAAAATGTCTGGACTTTCATAGCCAAGAATGGCAGAACCATATTGATTCAGGCTAGATATCCCACAGGTACCGTCCCCCTGACCACAGATGAAAGGGCTTTGTCAGACCTTGACCCCTAGAATAGGCTAAAAGATTAGTGTATATTGTCAATAGCTAGAGCCTTATCACATAACAAAACTATGTCTTCCAACTAAACATATGCCACGGCACAGACATAGGGCAGTACAACGGTCCCTGATCATATCTCCCTCCTATTACAATGAACAAGCATCTGGTGGCATGGCGTACACCTATGTCAGTTTTGTGGCATGGGCATTGTTGCCTGCAGTGAGAAAACACATCAACAGCTACACAAAGTTTATACTGGATTATTGTCAACACATTGTGAAGGGAGAATGCACAGATTGCACTGGATAACATGTTTCAATGCCACATGATCACACAGATGAGACAATGGAACCAACTCATCACATCAAACAAGTGTATTGTGCATTTCAGAATTCTATCCACCCACTGTCCAAGCTGCTTTGGCACAGGACTCACACATCCAATATCTATCACTAACATTACCTGGATCAATCCATGCTACCTTCATGTCAGAACAGCAACAGCTACCTGCCAATGTCACAACTCTGAAAAGCCCAAATGAGGATGGCATGGTGAAGAGACCTGGATAAAACACAATGCAAGGAGTTTAGGCAGAAAGATTATACATATGACCCACACCTCAAATCAAACTTCAGTAGATCCACTCACATTGCAAAATGACTGAAACAAACAAAGCAGATCATCAAGGTAGCAACATTTACAAGTCTGAGTTAGCAAGCAAACCTTGGCTGTATATTGCATAGCATGAGATCCCCTGTCTATTAGAAAAAACAATACCCTACTCAACACATCCTGACCACTATAGTTCCCATACAGTCACAGTACTCACAAGACATTGCATACTTACACGCAAGTGAAGTAGCGAGTGGTGAGATCTACCCACAAGTCTTCATCTTCCTCTTCATCACTGTTATCCTCACATGGCATTTCAGGATTCTCACCTGGTGGTAATGCTAGCTCCCCCTCTTCTGGAATATATGGGATATCTCTCCTCAGGGCAATGTTGTGGACTATGCAGCAGGCCACAATGATCTTACATACTTTTTCGGGTGAGTAGAGTAGGGCTCCACCTGTCTTGTCTAGGCACCTAAATCTGGCTTTCAGGAGCCCAAAAACCCTCTCCATTACACACTGTGTTCTTCCATGGGCATTGTTGAAGCGGTCTTCACCTGGCGCAGTTGGGTACCGCACTTGTGCTACCAGAATGTATGATGGAACAAAGAATCCTGGAATGACGCATGCCTAAACAACGAGGTCGGAACAACAACCGCATTGTTACCACAAATGCCTTTCCCATGTATGCCTTGACAATGATTTTTCATTGAAAAGGCATGTCTAGTAAAGGCATGTGTGGGACGGCATGGTTGGTTCCAGCATGGGATCCCCCACCTGCCCTAATGCCCAGCAGTAACCCACCCCTAAAACTAAAACTACCCTGCCCCCACACCTAATAACTAAAACAACCCCGACCCCCACCACTAAAAACAAAACTACCCTGACCCCCACTCCACCCCTAAAAACAAAGCTACCCGACCCCCACCCCTAAAACTAAAACTACCCCAACCCCCAAACCCCAATACTAAAACAACCCCAACCTCCCACCCCTAAAAACAAAACTACCCCAACCCCCCACCTCCGCCCCTAAAAACTAAAACTACTCCAACTTCCACCCCTGCCCCTAAAAACAAAACAAAAAACAGAACCCCACCCCTAAAAACAAAACTACTCTGACCTCCGCCCCTAAAAACAAAACTACTGCTTACCCCATCCCGTCCCTAAAACTAAAACAACCCGACCCCCACCCCTCAATACTAAAACAACCCCAACCCCTAAAAACAAAACTACCCCCACACCCCCACTCCTAAAAACGAAAACTACTCTGACCACCACCCCGTAACTAAAACTAAAACTACCCCCACCCCCAACTACTAAAACAACCCTGACCACCCCCCGCCCCAAAACTAAAACTACCCCGACCCACCCCAATACTAAAACAACCCCCACCCCACCCCTAAAACTAAAACTACCCCCACCCCTAAAACTAAAACTACCCTGACCCCCACCCCGTCCCTACAAACTAAAACAACCCCGACCCCCTCTAAATACTAAAACAACCCTGACCCCTCACTCCTGCCCCTAAAACTATCCCAGCCCCTCACCACCCAAAACTAAAACAACCCTGACCCTTAAAAACCAGAACTACCCTGACCCCCACCACCGCCCCTAAAAACCAAACTACCCCACCACTAAAAACTACCCCCAACCCTGCCCCAGCCCCACTTACCTGACCACGTCCTCTCCCGATGCTGTCGCCTTAACCATACATGTGCGATGTTCACCACATGCGTGGTTAAGGCACAGAAAAACAAAGTTGTTATTCATGCAAGTGTTTTCCACTTGCATTGTTCACAACTTTGTTGTTCCGGAGTCGTGCTTCCGGATGTTTCCCGTGTTAACAACCATGGATGGTTTGGGTATGCAGAGTCCCCTGTAATGGAATGGGACATCTGTGCATCTATAAGTCCCTCTCACTCGAATTTTCGCAGCAGACATTGCATGGAAACAAATATGACATATGTGAGCTACTAACCAGTCAGGCCCTCTCTGGGTACAGTTGTGACATCAGCTGTGGGATTGTGCTGTTCCGCATGATGAAGGCATCATGGACTGAACCCAGATAACGGACCCAGACCTGTGAAATGTAGAGGTCCTCCAGACTAACAACCTAGACAGTGATGGAATGGAAGCTCTTCCTGTTCTGCTAGACTTGTTCATTGCCATGCGGTGGAACCAAGGCAACATATGTACAATCAATGGCTCCCATGACATGTGGGATGTGTGCCAACCATAGAAGTCAACCTTCCCATGGGTGAAATCCTCAAGTTGAGGAAAGCAGATGTATCTGTTGAGGTGTTTAACATTACTGAGAGTACATCCTTCAATAAAAGACTGAACATGGGCTGGGACATCTTAGCAGGCAGGGCCACTGTATTTTGGAAGGACCCTGTGGTCAGGAAGTACAACACTGCCATGATTTGTGTAATAGGTGATATTCTATTTGGATGAAGAATGGCAAGCATCAGATCTGGTTCCAACTGATGACAGAGATCCACAATTGTTTGCCCATTCAGACGGTAGATTTGGATGATGTGTCTTTCTTTCCTGGCCTGAAGGTCTGGCAGTGGACGGTAGACAGGAGGAGGCCTCACCCTTCCCCTCCTGGGTACCTATATAGGACAAGTGATGAGTTTATCCAGCATTCAATGTGTCCCTTACAACATACATTATGCATTTCAACTGTGACAAGGCATGTCATAAGTTGAGGACATGATACACAGTACACATCACCATTGTCAATGGCACAGAATTAACATGTTCCCCCCTTGCTTTGCTTCAAATATGTACATATCATCTAGCAGGACAGCAAGAATTTGTGCATGAAACTTGCCACTCTGTCTGAGAGTTGATGTCCCAAGACTTAAATTACCTCAGCAGGGGGCTGTGCCACAAAGCAAGTTGCCATATGTGCAAGTAATGTACCTAAATTGTGTTCAAATCGAAGGAGCTACATGACAGGACACAACAAGCACTTATCAGTTGTGACACTTTCTTCTTAGCCATTTACTGCATATTATGCCTCTAAAATAGCAATTGCAAGACCTACACCACTGGACATTGGGAACCGCCCGTAACCGCTGGAGGAAGTTGTCATGGTGGTAGGCAGTTGCTACCGCAGCGGACACAGCCATAGGCTAACATTGTTGCCAGTGGCAGTCGCAAGCTAATGGTTGTGTCTGCCACATACGTGGTGGATGTGACTGCCATGTTCTGAGGAATCACTCACTTGACTCCTGACACTGCTGCCAGCAAGACCTCCATGGTCTGAGCTGCTGTATACCACCTCTGGGAGAAATCATGCCATGTTCAGCAGGTTATAGGGCCCCTGCCTTCTCCCTGGAGGAGCTGGAGAGGCTAGTGGAGGAGGCCCCACCTCTGTATGAACAGCTTTAAGGTACACCAGAGGAGCAGGTAAGTACCTCATGTCCACTTTTCTTCACTGTGCTTCACCATATATTCTCTCCTCACAGGCTAGATTGTGCCCATGTGTGCCAGAATGTACAGTCAAGGCCATGGAGGTGGAGTTGGTGTGACATTATTGTGCTCAGTGCCAAGTGTTGAGTTCTTAGACTTTGGAATGTGTGTCTGTTTTGAGTGTATCCTGTTGTAGCTTATGTTGGATGCACAAAACTAGGTGAGGTGACATTCATTACTTGACATATGGATGTTATCAATGTGTGACCACATGTATTTGCATAAAAGCATGAGCTGTGTATGCATATTGTATCTGTCAGGTGTGTGTAAAGTGAGCTATGTGTACGTTGCCAATGAGATTTGAAACCACACATGGCCTTACTAAACTATTATTCTGAATGCATATCCTGACTCACTTTACACTTCATTTTGACTTTGCAAATGTGAAACTGTGACCATTCCCTGTGTCCCAATATATCCTGTTATGAGACCCAATCTAGGGCCTGTTATAAAATGCAGCTTATTGAGGTTCTTTCCCTGATGAGTATGTAAATGGTTTTAGTAGGGAGCCAATGATCTGTGAATAATGTGCACTTCGCATCACTGTCAATGCGTGCCTCTGAACCCTAACAAGCTCCTTACTCCCACAGCCCTGTTGACATCATCACACAGGTCATGTGCAGGCTTATTGCATAAATAATGGTCCCACAGAGCAGACAGTGTAATGAATCCTGGGAGCCCATGATATGTGACTCATTTGTTTGGTTACATAGCAGAAAATGGACAATGCATGCCTTTGATTGTTGGATGCCATCTCTGTAGGATGGACACGTATGTCCAGAAGCATGTTCTGTGTCCCATTGTTCCTCAGATCTCAGTCAGATTACTAGAGCATGTCCCACAAGATGTCAGTTGCCCTACATAGTCAGTGGAGGGCTTAAGCAGTGTGGTGGATTGGTCTGCAGATTGGGAAGTGTTTGTAGTCATATCCCTGTACTCAGTGGCTGGTATGTGGCACACTTGACAGTTTGGGCAAAAAGCAATGTTCATCGCTTTGTGTATTGACATATATGTGACTCAGCCATTTTGGACAGGACTTATGGACATAATTTATTGTCTTGTCTTTTGTATCCATGCAGGTCAATGCCCATCAGAAGGAAGGGATTTGGAGAGCTATTGCCAAGAAAATGAGGACCATGGGGGTCCACTGCTGGCAGAACGCCCACTACAGAAAGTGGTGGGAGGACCTGAGATGCTGGGCCCGGAAGATCGTGGAGGCCCGCATTCTGGCGGTGGCCCGCTCAGAGCTGGATGGGCGTTTGAGGGCAACACAGCAGCCACCAGGGGGTGAGTAGACAGCAATTTACTGCCTGTCCCATTGTCAGGTGATTGAGTGGGGGTACTGACTGCTCCCCTGACAATTAGGGATGAGCCATGTGTCACACAGTAGATGGGTGATTGTTTGTATTGGCATGTCATGTATATCAAACTGGTGTAGCTTGCCTTCTGGACCTAGGATCTGGTACAAACCTTGGGGGGAATCATGAAACACCTTTCTCTCCAGGGACCACAAATGGCTGTGTACAGAGATCTTTCATGTACTTTCTGTTGTTGTAGTGGGTGTAATTTCTGACTCACAGATCACTTCCTCTGAAAATCACAGACAAAAGTTAAGTGTGTTCTGGATCACTGTCCTCTGCCATGTGTCAGGGCATATGTGTATGTAGGGATCTGCCACCCAGAAGCAAGTTATCTTCATCGTATGATGTGTGCTGGTACCTTACTGCAGTCTGTGATGTGACATGGCTTACATGGTTAATGGTTTGCGGATGTAGCAAACTACTTTCCCTTGGTATGTGGGGAATGTCCTTTTAGTAGAATTATGTCCCATGACTGTAGCCAACATTCATGGTGCCTACATGTCAGCATGTGTCCTTTTCTCTTCAGGAAACATCCTTATTCTGCACTTTTATGCATGTTCTACCCATGTTGATGGGATGATAACTGTATTCCCTCACATATATGTGCATGGTAAACAGTTAGTGGAATGGTACATTTACAATGCTGGCCCATTTCATGTTGTGCCACAGACATGAGTGTGTCAGCATTGTTTATTGTCTGACAGATACCTTCATGCACCATAGTATGTCATTTGACCTGTAAGATTGCAGTAGCAATGAGGGACAAGACAGGTAGGCCTAGATTGTGAAACCAGCCTGTGTTTATCTGTGCCCTTGATGTCCTTGATAAGGCATCATGTGGGAAAGTGCATTGCACATGTTTAATGATTGAAGATTGATCCCTGACTGTTGCCATGCATCATGGAGTGACTTGCCGTGATGTTGACATCACAGGTGTTTGGGTTCAGGCATTCATCCACATACAGATACTGGGGTTGGCATGTCTAAGATGTGGATAGTGAATTTGCTTCTCATTGGACAACTGGTTGGGGTCCTTCTACCATTCTTTGCAAGTTCCTTGTCTCTCCAATATGCAAGGTACAGGTGTTTACTACAGACACACTCAGATGATGTCATTGTAATAGATATCAGACATTACTGGTGACTATCCTGGGGTTTAATGATTAATTTTGGTGTGTATTCTGGAGACATCTCTCCCTGAAATATTGGGCCTGATGTCAATGTTGTTCCTTTCAATGACACATGTGAGGGCTATCTGGGTGACACTGATACTACCTCCTTGTTTCTCTTGGGACAGGTGTCACTTTTAGAGCTGTACATTGTTGCAATGTGTCTATTGTGACATGGGCATTTCCATGTCAACTACTCCAGTATATTGCACTTTTTCTATCTGAGATAGGTGGATTTAATTGGCCTCATCTCAAATTATTGGTGTGCGCATAAACTTGTGTGCGAAATATGGGAAGATACTTTACAAAGGGATAGTATTGTTGGTTACAAGTTAACTGGGGTCTGCTGCATGTGGCACAGCTGTGAGGATGGAGCAGTCACCTAGTTGTGGTTTGGTTATTGTGGTTGCAACACTTCAGCCATGCAATTGTATTTGTTTGAGATCCTGATTAGCCTGTGGGTAATTTTAGTAAGTCCAGATGGCATGCACGCATTTGTTATAGCACATGAATGTGCCACTTAGGTTAAAGTTTTTGATGGAGCCTACTTGACATGATGGTATTGTTTGTCAATCAGAATTGTGATTGTAGTGTTATAATGTATATGTTAAGAACCTATTTCTCATTATTTTGCAGCATCAGCACAGGCAGGTAAAGGAGATGGAGCACAGTCGAGTGGGGAAGCATGTGGCCACGGGAACTAGGGCAAGATACAACCAACACAAAAGGACCCAATGGCCTGGAGGGTGAGGGGAGTGCCATGGGGGATGGGATCTACATCATCATCAGATTTCTCCTTCAGTGGCCACTCCCTAGTGGTGGTGGTGGACCCATGAGTGACGCCCCCAGTACCATCTTTGTCTGCCACCCCGTTCTATCACCATCCTCCCTGTTGCTCCCCAACTAGCTGGCCGTGACTGCCCACTCAAGAGGGTGGGTGTCTCCTTTGCCGCAGGCACCTCCGCCCCAGCCCCTTTTAGCCCTGCTGCCCTCAGTGAGGAGGTTACTGACCTCCTGAAAAGTATTTCTGTGGGTCAGACTGCCATTGTGAATGCCATTCAGGGATTGGCAACTCAGCTGCAACAGACACATGCATTCCTGGAAGGCAATCATGGTACAAAGTCCGGCCTACAGAGATTTTGGGACACTTCACACCTCTGTAGCTCTGGCCTCCACATTGACAGCAGCCAGTCACCCTCCAGGATCTGTCCCTCCTCCACCTCCATCTTCCCAATCCAAATCCCCCTTCCTCTGCCTACCCAAAGCACACAAACAGATCCTCATGCATCCACCTCAACAGACAAATGTAGCGCACACAAACACAAGCACCACAAGTCACACTGGCATGCACACAAACAACATCCACCAACACACACAGCAACAGTCACAACTTCCCCTGACACCCCACCACCCCAGCATCACACACATGACATCAAGAATATCTACAGACACCACTGCACCAGTCACTGACACAGCCACCACACCCCTCCTACCCACGGACACCACCCCAGCAGACCCACATACATCCACCACAAACACCACACCTGCAGACACCACAACTACATACACACCAACATCCACCACATCCACAAAACCTGCAGTGACCACCACAACCAACGTACACCCACTACAGCATCCCCAGCACCTCTGCCCCATAGCCCAAGACACATAAATGCCCTCACTCCCCCACCCAACAGACACCCCCACACACAAGTAGTATGAATCTAAGACATCCACATCTACACAGCCCACAACCAATCCTTCAATCTCCAAATCCCATCCCCCTTCTCATGACCATGCCCGTGTATCCCACAAACATTTTTTATTAGACCTTAATCTTTGCCCTGTTCCTCCCCCATTCCAGACCCAAAAGGACCCCACCCAGCTCCCAGTCCCTTCCACCTCCAAGGCCTCCCCCCGGAAAGAAGCCATTATTCTTCCCCTCGAAGAAGCCCACCCCTCCCAAAAAGAAGCCTACCTCTCCTAAGAAGAAGACTACCCCTCCCCAGCTCAAACTCAATCGTCCGAATCCTACCCCACTGTGAAAATCCCTGAGGTGCCTGCCCCCTTGATGCCCCTTCCTGTGGAGGTTACACAGCTGTCAGGAATCAAGTTTGGGCACAACAGTGTGCCATTATTGGCATTTATCATGGACTGGCCAATGGCCTTCGGACAACCATAGTTGTTCCTGTTAATAAACCCAATGGTTGTTTTGTATGGGTACACCTTTGTCCTGCAATTCCTTTTCTAGCTTTCTGTTGTCTGAGTGACTTTGGTTGTGTGCATGCATTTGTAAGTGTTTGAGCCTGCTTGCTGCTCCAGTTGCTGTTGTTAGTAGTATGTGAGTTTGTGTGCAGTGCTGTTCTCCCCCAGAAGAAGAGTAATGGTAAGTATTTCTTTTTGTGATGTCTAATGTAAGCATGTATGGTGTTAGCCTTCCCACCTTGACCTGGCTTATGTATACATGTGATGTGTGTCATCTTGATTTTTGTATGTGCAGACATGGAGGGGCATATTTAAGAAAAGTGGTGCTGCACGTAGTGCAGCGCCACTTTTCTTTCACCCCTTAATACCCCCTAACGCAATCATGTGTGTACCCTATTTAAAATACGGCACACCATGGTGGTAGTTAGGGAACTAGCGCCAGAATTTGTGATGCTAGTCCGGAGCTTTGCAGGATTAGCGTAAAAAGTTTTTACGCTAATCCTGCAAAGCTCATTGAGGCCCATCGCAATCAATGGTTTGCTTCCTGCTCTGAGCAGACGTTAAAAGTGCTGAAACAAATGACGCAAAGAAATCTGTCAGATTCCTTTGTATCATTTATTTGCCACCCCCCGCCTTAGTGGGGGAATGTCCCCTTTGCATACATTATGCCTGGCGCAGGCATAATGTAGTGCAAAGGGTTGCAAAGTGGCGCAAAGCATGCATTATGCCACTTTGTAAATATGGCGTGGGGATTTTGACCGTATTGGGCCACATTAGTACAAAAAAAAAGTATGCTAATGTGGCAAATGAGGCACTAGGGGCTCTTAAATATGCCCCGGAGTGTGTTAAATTGTGCTACCTTTGTTTGCATTTGCCTGTGCATGTGTCCATTTAGGTGTGTGTCCCTTGCAGATAGTTCCTGAAGAGGTATGTTCCATGCAGTGGGAGTTGTATGTATGCTTTGTTGACTTTCCCTTCCCCATAGTTTAGAGTGTTTAACAAATGGTTTTGATATTGTTTGCCCCTGAGACCCATGTAGGACCATTTCCTGTAGACATGTTGTTTGAGGGTCCTGTTCAAAGTGTTATATGTCCCAGTACAATCTCCTTCCCTGTATGTCCCAGGCGGCCCCATCCAAATTGTGAAGGTATGTATCTATGTATTAGACATTTATAAAGGGCATTCCGGCCGAAGCATCGAAGCGCTAAAATAGGAAAGGAGTAAGTGACTGAAAGCCAGAAGAAACTAAAAGAGACAAGACTTAATGCGGGAAAAGCCAAGTTTTAACTAATCTCCTAAAGGCCAAAAAATGTTGTTCCTTCCTTATGGACAGAGGGAGTGAATTCCAGCATCTGGCAGCAGCCACCGTAAAAGCCTTGTCACTCCGTCTAACCCTATAAGTACGAGGGACCGTTATCAGGAAAGCTCCAGTAGATTTGAGTTGCCGATTAGGTCTATACCAATGTAGCCTTGAGGATAGATATTCAGAACCAATTCCGTTCACATACTTGTAGGTCAAACTTTGCAATCAGTCACCAGTGCAATTGTTTCAGGCAATTACTGGCAGAAGCCGAGCAAGGGAGATTCAATATGAAACGAGCAGCTCTATTTTGGATTAGCTGAAGCTTCTTAAGTGAAACTTTATCCAAATTGAGGAGCAGAGCATTACAATAATCCAATTTAGATATTAACAGTGCCAAGATTACTATAATTCTTCACTCTCTCTGTAAATAAGGAAAAATCTTCTTCAACATTTTCAAAGTCCAGAAACTGGTTTTAATGATAGAGTTTATGTGAGATTTAAAGGAAAGACAGTTGTCAAAAATGACGCCCAGGTTTCTCGTGGTAGCAACAGGGGCATGGAGCTCTCCACCCTCTAGCGGCCACCAGCGTGAGTTCCACAACTCCTTGTCGGAGCAGAAGCACAGAATGTCAGTTTTGCAGCCATTCAACTTTAGCCAAGTTAGGCACATCCACTTATTGACTTCATGCATACAGCTATTAAAGTGGTCTGCCACTTCCTCCCAGTTCTTAGAAACTGGGATGATCAATTGAGTGTCGTAGCATAGGAGGTAGGCATGAAACCAAACAAGCAAATTAGTCTGGCTAAAGGTGCGACATACAGATTGAATAATGTCAGGCTAAGTGAAGAGCCCTGGGGGACACCGCATGGAAAACAGTATGCTGGTGCCATGAAATCTCCACAACTCACAATGATAGATCTGTCGCTCAAAAAAGATTCCAGAATCTTCAATGCAATGTTGCTAATTCCTGCTTGATGAAGACGAGATATCATAATCTGAGGCGAGATAGTATCAAATGCCGCTGATAGGTCTAATAATACTAATATGACACCTTGATCCTCATCTACCAATCTCCCAATCATGTCAGAAGTGGTGATAAGCGTGGATTCAGTACTATGTGCTTTCCTAAAACTATGTTGGGAGGAATCTAATCCTCCTGAGGTAATTAAGAAGTTAGCTAATTCATTATTAATATGTTTTTCAAAAATCTTGGCATGAAAGGGGAGTAGGGAAATAGGCTGTAAATTACTCAAATCATGTCATGCTCCATCAGGTTTCTTTTTTAAAGGAACCACAGTCGCATCCCTCCCAGGAGGAGGAAAAACTCCTGTGGTTAGAACTCCCAGAAAAACCAGAACAAGGGCAGACGTGACAAGATCAGGAACCTGCTGTAAAATATGTGGAGGACAAGGATCACTAGGGGAGCCTGACTTAACTCCTAACATCAGTTCTTTAATTCTTTCTGGGGTAGTGGCTGAAAATTAGTTAACGAAGGACGATCTGTATCTAAAGTGCTATTAACAATATGAAATGAACAATCTATCCTTTCAGAGTGATTAAAACTCGAGTAACATTGTAGGACTTTATTTTCAGAGAAAGTTGCCACCTTATTGCAGAACTCTTGAGAATTTTCCAACTTCAGGGGGGTGGGGGGGAGGTGCCGTCAAAGTGCAACCAACTTTAAAAAGTTCCCTGGGGGCATTAGATGCATCTTTAATCTTTTAGGTAAGATATTCAGATTTGGCTTTAGTACTCGCCTCTTATCGACTTTGAGAACAATTCTTAATTTATCTTTCTCAGCCAGGTTAGGATCTAACTTCCATCGCCATTCTTGTTGGCAACATTTTCTTTGAAGTAACTTAAGGTCCTTAGTGAACCAAGGACAAATATTTTTTTTATTTGTTTCTGAAAAAACCGAAGTCTTAAGTGGGGCAAGTTGATTAATAGCAATATTTATTCCCTGATTAAAACTATCTGTAGCTGACAGAGGGAGATTTTTTGGCGGCTGTCCAACCTGCCACCGGTGTCACGGTTTTCAATGGGCTTACCGTCGAAGTTGAGAAGAGTTGGGGAACGGCCCCGGTTCCGGCAGGTTCTGCTCTGGCCGAGGTAGGGGCGACCCCTTCCGGTAGCCACGGTGCTGTTTGACAGTAGTAAGCCACTACAGTCCGTGCCCTCCAGAAGGAGTCCCAGAGGAAAAACCCCAGTATGGTAAAAAACCTCCAACAGGAACTCCCTGAAAAGGAAGGAGGACACCAAGGCGTTAGAGCTGAAGATCCGGAGTACAGGAAGACTGGAACACGAGGACAGGTCAGGAAACACTGGATTCACAGGAAGAAACCAGTCAGAGCGTGACTACCACCAAGGAGTGTTGCAATGCAATGAGAAAGAGATTAAAGTCCCCTTATATACCCATAGACAGGAAGTTAAAAAACAGGAAGCAGAAATACCACCATCTTGGATTGGGGAACAGGTCATGTTAAATGATAGGAAATATGTGCCTAGAAAAAGGAAAGCAATGCATGCAGGGAAGAGAGGATGTGAACAACATGCTGGGAAAGGAGGAAGCATGCATAAAAAGAAATCATGTGCATGCAATCGGCTTTGCCCTTGTAACCGGTAAGTAGGTGCCAAGAGGGTTTCTGCATGTAAAGGATTATGTAAATGCACCTTAATATGTTCAGCGCACTAAATGCGCTGTATGCGGCAGGTTCGAGACCCGACTCCGAGTCTCTTCCCCTGCCGCGTCTGCCCTTGATGTGCGAGGCAAAAGAAGGGAGCGCGGCGAGTGCCGCGACCCCTGACCTGCGTCACGGCTTCTCCCGCGATCCGCCTGCAAGCCGCGGCTTCCCCCGCGGCTTGCCTGAGGATCGCGGTATTCAGAGAGTGCCGCGCCGCGGCGGCCCGTGCTTGCGGCCGCGGCGTGACAGTAGGTCCCCTCCCCGAGGCCCCAGGTTTGTGAGGGAAGAGTCGAAAAAAGCGACGGACCAAAAGAGGGGCATGAACTGAAGGGGCATCCTCCCAGGAACACTCACTCATAGGATAGCCCTTCCAATGAATAAGATATTGGAGGCGCCCATGGAAAAACCGAGTCACAGATTTCCTGGACCTCGTACTCGGGCACATTATCAACCAACAGAGGAGGGGGGCAGGAGAATTGCCTGTGAAAAGGATCAGGAAGGTAAGGTTTAAGTTGAGAGACATGGAACACAGGGTGAATTTTCCACGTCCGGGGCAGGCGAAGATGCATAGACACAGGGTTAATCTTTTTCAGAATTAGGAAGGGACCATAAAAGCGGGGTTTGAATTTGTTCTGAGAGAGTCGGAGAGGTAGGAATCTAGAGGAGAGCCAAACTTTATCATGGACCCGATAGTGAGGAGCCGCACAACGTCTCTTATCAGCTATTCTTTTCATGCGAGACTTAGTGGCCACAAGGTTGGAATGGAGAACACGTTGGACACCCCGTAGTTGTCGGACATAGGAGGAGATGGCAGGAAGATTGGAAGTATCTTTCAGGGGAGTCGGAAAGGCCTTTGGATGGAAACCGTAGGAGCCATAAAAAGGGGAAACCTTCGAGGCACTGTGTATGGAGTTGTTATAGGAGAATTCTGCAATCGGTAAATAGGTAGCCCAATTACTCTGAGTAGCATTGCAGAAGCTACGTAAATATTGTTCGAGGCCTTGATTGAGTCGTTCCGTCTGACCATTAGTTTGAGGATGGAACCCTGATGATAAAGCTACTTCGATTCCTAGGGTCTTACAGAATTGTTTCCAGAATCGGGAGATATACTGAGGACCCCTATCTGATATAATGACCTGAGGTAATCCATGAAGTCGAAAGATTTCTTGTGTAAAGATTTGACTTAAGTCTCTTGCCGTTGGCAACTTTCTTAAGGCTGTGAAGTGCGACATTTTAGTGAAGGAGTCCACAGTTACCATTATTACGTGATTTCCATTTGAAGAGGGTAAGGAGCACATAAAATCTGTGGAGATGGTGTGCCATGGTCCTGGAGGAACTGGTAGTGGGCGAAGTAAACCTACTGGTTTAGTATGGGGTGTCTTAGATTGAGCACAGATAGGACAGGATGATACATATTCTTCTGTATCTGTCTTGAGAGTTGGCCACCAGAAGGAGCGAAGCAGAAGTTTTTGAGTAGCTTTCATTCCTCGATGACCTGCGATGGGGGAGTCATGGCACATACATAAGGCTTCGGTCTGTACTACTTTAGTGGGTAAAAACAGGGCCTTATCATGATAGTAATATTCTTGATCTCTGAAGTTGTTCTCTGAAGTTGTGGCCGCAACTTATTCAGCTCAGTCTCTTCTAGACGGGCATATTCGGATTTGACTTGGTCTAGAAAAGTCTGTACTACTACAATGATCTTGTTATTATCAAATAGGTTCTGTACAGTAGAATCGCTGCACTCAGGGTAACGTCGGGACAAGGCATCCGCCAGGATGTTCTGAGAACCAGGGATATAAGTGATATAGAAGTCGTATTGGCTGAAAAAGAAAGCCCATCGAGCCTGCCGGCTATTTTGACACTGAAAGTTTCTTAAGCACTGTAGATTTCTGTGGTCTGTCCGGGCTTCAAAAGGTTCTTTTGAGCCCATCAAAAAGTGTCTCCATTCTGTGCAAGCGGTTTTTAAGGCGAGTAATTCACGTTCTAACACGGAATAGTTCCTCTCAGAATCGGATAAAATGTGTGACAGGTAGAATACAGGGTGTTCTAAATCATCATCGTCTTGTCTTTTCAATAAGGCAGCCCCAATGGCTCTTTCTGAGGCGTCTGCGACAACAATGAATTGTTTGCTGGTGTCTGGGTGTCGTAGAATAGGGGCTTGAATAAAGGCTTTCTTTAAATCCTGAAAGGCTGACTCTGTGTCTTGTGTCCAACAAAAGCCCTTCTTTAGATGTTCTTTTTTAAGGGTTTGAGTAATGTAGTTGGTTCTCTGGGCAAAGTCTGCTATGAATTGTCGATAGAAGTTGGCTAATCCCAAAAAACACTGAGTCTCCTTGATAGAAGAAGGAGATGGCCAATTCAATATAGCTTGCACCTTGTCTGAATCCATGGCGACTCCAGTTTGGTTTATGCAATACCCCAAGTATTTTACTTCTGACTGATCAAACTCGCACTTTTCAGGTTTGCAGAATAAATGGTGTTGTCGGAGTCTCTCTAAAACTTGGCGAACATGCTTAGAGTGTTCCTCTGGATGAACAGAAAAGATTAAAATGTCATCGAGATACACCACTACTGTTTGTTGCAAAAGATCAGAAAAGATAGAATCCATGAACTTTTGAAAAATGGAAGGGGCATTGGTGAGTCCGAATGGCATTCCTCTATATTCATAGTGACCAAAGGGTGTTCTAAAAGCGGTTTTCCACTCATCACCCTCTTTAATTCTTAGAAGATGGTAGGCTCCTCGAAGATCCAGCTTGGTGAATCTCTTTGCCCCTCTGACTGCTTCTAGGATGTCTTTTATGAGGGGTAGCGGGTACCGATCTTTAATAGTGATCTTGTTTAATCCTCTGAAATCAATACAGGGACGCAAATCTTTAGTTTTCTTAGGCACAAAGAAGAGAGGAGCCCCCGCAGGTGAAGAAGAGGGAGCAATCAACCCGCTTTGTAGGTTCTCATCAAGGTATTCCTTAAGAGTTTGCTTCTCCGGTTCTGTGAGAGAGTACATTCGCCCGAAAGGAACCACTGTATCTGGTTCTAAAGGGATGGCGCAATCGTATTCTCTATGGGGTGGCAGTTCAGGTTTTTCTGGCTTCTGGAATACATCGGCATATTCCTGATAATGCCTGGGAACTCCCTGCAGGACGTTAATAGAGCATCCCACCTTAGGGGGTGCTGCTAAAAGACCTTTTGGGGACCAATAATCCCCTGCGAGATAGCAGTGGTGTTGGCAAAAGTGAGAGGATAAGGAAATAGTTCTTGTTTCCCAGTTGATGTAAGGGTTGTGCCGTGTGAGCCATGGAATTCCCAGGATCATGACATGGTGTGGTGATGAAATTAAATCAAACAAAAGATTTTCTTGGTGTTTCCCAAACTGTAGACAGAAGGTAGGGGTGGTATATTGTACGGGTCCTGAGGCTAAGAGTGATCCATCCACCGTGTGTACTTGTTCTGGTACTTCCTTAGGTATTTGTACTATCTGTCATTCTTTTGCCCATGCTTCATCTAAGTAGATACCACTGGCTCCGCAGTCCAATAAGGCCAAGGTTCTTTCTTCCCGGCCATCAGTTAAATGAAGGATAACTGGTAAAAGAAAAAGAGCAGTTCCTTCCTCCCTGGAAGAACAAATGGAAGTTATTTCACGATATCCCGTCCTCACCCTTCTCACTGAGGACGGGAGTTGGCGTTTCCCAAGGGCTTGGTTGGGCGAATGGGGCAGGTGCGAATTAGGTGACCAGCTGCACCACAATATAGACAAAGCCCCTTCCTTCGTCTATGTTCTCTTTCACTAGCTGATGAAGGTCCTCGAGCCATGTCAATTTGCATTGGTTCTTCCTCGGTATTCCCCTTAGGTTCAGGACGGACTTCCTCGGTACGATGAGAGAAGGTGCGAGTCGTCACTGAGCGAGATGGCAAACGACTCTTCTTTTTCTCCATTCTGCGTTCGTTCAACCGATATTCTATTGTTAGAGTCTGATCCATCAATCCTTTAAGGTTCTCTATTCTAGCAGAGTGCACCAATTCGTCTTTAATGTCCTCTCTGAGACCTCTACGGAACAGTGTCACCAAGGTACGTTCCAACCAGGATGTTTCTGCTGCTAATTGTCTGAATCGGGTGATGTATTGTAATACATCTTGATTCCCTTGTTGGATTTTGCAAAGAGCTTCTTCTGCTGACGCCTCGAGTCCAGTGCGTTCAAACATCTGTTTAAAAGTAGTGATAAAGGTGGAATAATTAGACAGGCAAGGATCATTTCTTGTCACTAAAGGAGTGGCCCAAGCCAATGCTGGCCCCGATAAGGCGCTAATCAAATACCCCACCTTGGTTTTGTCTTGTACAAATTGCGAGGGGCGAAAGGCAAAATAAACCATCAAGGCATCCAGGAATTCCTTTAATTTGTTGGGATCTCCGGAGAAACGGGGTGTAGTGGCAGCTACTGAGGGTACATCTGTGGTCCTGGATGGAAAGGCTTGTCGATAGACGGTATTTTCAGTACGTAGCTGTTGGAGTTCTTGAGCCTGCTGTTGTATCGTCATAAGCAGGGTCTGGTTCGTAGGTTCCGTATTTGCCACTGGATTATCCATGGTTCCGGACGGCAACTGGATTTTTTGGCATTGCAATCTGTCACGGTTTTCAATGGGCTTACCGTCGAAGTTGAGAAGAGTTGGGGAACGGCCCCGGTTCCGTCAGGTTCTGCTCTGGCCGAGGTAGGGGCGACCCCTTCCGGTAGCCACGGTGCTGTTTGACAACAGTAAGCCACTACAGTCCGTGCCCTCCAGAAGGAGTCCCAGAGGAAAAACCCCAGTAGGGTAAAAAACCTCCAACATGAACTCCCTGAAAAGGAAGGAGGACACCAAAGCGTTAGAGCTGAAGATCCGGAGTACAGGAAGACTGGAAAACGAGGACAGGTCAGGAAACACTGGATTCACAGGAAGAAACCAGTCAGAGCGTGACTACCACCAAGGAGTCTTGCAACGCAATGAGAAAGAGATTAAAGTCCCCTTATATAGCCATAGACAGGAAGAAAAAAAACAGGAAGTAGAAATACCACCATCTTGGATTGGGGAACAGGTCATGTTAAATGATAGGAAATATGTGCCTAGAAAAAGGAAAGCAATGCATGCAGGGAAGAGAGGATGTGAACAGCATGCTGGGAAAGGAGGAAGCATGCATAAAAAGAAATCATGTGCATGCAATCGGCTTTTGCCCTTGTAACCGGTAAGTAGGTGCCAAGAGGGTTTCTGCATGTAAAGGATTATGTAAATGCACCTTAATATGTTCAGCGCACTAAATGCGCTGTACGCGGCAGGTTCGAGACCCGACTCCGAGTCTCTTCCCCTGCCGCGTCTGCCCTTGATGTGCGAGGCAAAAGAAGGGAGCGCGGCGAGTGCCGCGACACCTGACCTGCGTCGCGGCTTCTCCCGCGATCCGCCTGCAAGCCGCAGCTTCCCCCGCGGCTTGCCTGAGGACCGCGGTATTCAGAGAGTGCCGCACCACGCGGCCCGTGCTTGCGGCCGCGGAGTGACAACCGGTCCTAGCTGTTGTTTATTAATGGGATTCCAGTATCTGCCAGATTTTGCCTTTGCGCTAGATTGCTGTGGCAGATGGGCATTCATAAATCTAAAGGTTAGAACATGATGATCTGTCCAGCTAAGCGGGGTATTAGTCAGCAGCATCTGGTCCTCAGAACGGGCAAATATCCCATCTAACAGATGGCCTGCTGCATGAATGGCTGATGTAACTTTCAATTCACAGTCTAAAGCTGACATAAAACTTAAAAATTCAAAATGAAGATTAAAATCCCCTAAAATAATAGATTTAGCAGACAAAGTTAAAGGTTTTAATAAGTTAGGCCAGTGCTGCAGAAAATCGAAATAGGGGCGCCGAGGCCGATAAACTAGAAGTCCATCAAATAATAATGAATTTTTTTGCCATTTTTTGAAATACATTCCTTCACTGCCCTCTGAGAAAGGAGTAGTCCCCTTCCATTGGCAGACCAAATGGGACCTACAAATAATTGCTAATCTTCCACCTCTGCCAGTGGTTCTATCCAATCTATAAAATGCTTAGCCTGGAGGCGTAGCTACTATAAAATCTGGATTAGAGTTAGCTTTTGGCCCAAGTTTCAGCAATAAAAAGGCAATCAAGATTGAGATGACCAATTAAATCTTCAATTTCCATTTTATGTTTAATTAAAGAACGTGCGTTGATTAAAGTGCAAATTAACGGATCCCTAGTTAAGACCATACCCTTTTTTTTGCTTTTTGCATTCCTTTGATGAGGGCCTGTTAGGAGCTATGGCATCACATCAAATCAGGGGCATCCAATTATAGTGCTTGCAGCTCCATTCATTCAAGTTGTCTGGGGCCATCTTATGCAAACACTTGCATGATAGACTATCCGCTATAGTATGGAGAATTTGGGGCGAATAAGAGAGAAGGTCTAAAGTTGCCGGGTGAAGGGCATAATCACCGGCCCCCGGTCCATGTCAGTCGCGGGCGGGCGCAGATGGGCTTGCCTTAGGTGCGCCTTCAGCATGCCAGCAGCGCGCCTGCTGAGCGCGTCCGCTGCGGATCCGCATCTGGACTGCAAATAAAACACCAGCTCGAGGGAGTTCCGGCTCACATTACCAGCAGCAGCTAGACTGCTAACCTTTAACTTTGCCACAAGAATAAAAATGGAAGGAAGGGCTCTGACAGGCCACTTGCCTTCCAAAATAAAAATAGTATGCGGTTAAAAAGCTAAAATAGCTAAAATATCCTGGGATTATAATGAATGCCCCCAAATCGAGTCAAAATAGAGTCAAAAACACTCATTCAGCACTTACGCTCTCCTACTGTATGTGGCCGCATCGGGACTGCAAATAAAACGCCGGCCCGAGGGAATTCCGGCTCACGTGAACGGCAGCAGCTAGACTGCTAACCTTTAAGTTTGCCACAAGAATAAAAATGGAAGGAAGGGCTCTGACAGGCCACTTGCCTTCCAAAATAAAAATATTATGCGGTTAAAAAGCTAAAATAGCTCAAATATCGTGGGATTACAATGAATGCCCCCAAATTGAGTCAAAATAGAGTCAAAAACACTCATTCAGCACTTACGCTGTCCTACTGTGCACGGCCGCATCAGGACTGCAAATAAAACGCCAGCTTACTATGAATTAGTTATTGTTAGCATAAGCATACGACTTTAAGACAAAAGAATTTATTTGTCTGGCCAGCGGTGTCACATAACGGTTGAATAAAGTGGGACTAAGCCCAGATCCATGAGGTACATGGGTAAGGGTAGCTTTAGCTGTTTGCGTATCTTCTTGAAGGAAATAGGCAAGCCAGTTTTGAAACACATCTGTAATGCCAAGCCTTCAAGCTGGGTAGCTTATGAAATGGTGTTGAACGCGGCTGACAAGCCTAGCAAAATCAGGGCAGCCACGCACCCATTATCTTGAATGAAGCAAATGCCATCTGTTGTGTTTGGACAAAATATTGAGTTGTAAATATCAGGAGACAGAAATATCGGAAATAAAATATTGTAATGCATAAATATCCTGATGCAAGAATATCGTTGACCGAAATATTGTGTTTTTGAAGTAAGTAATATTGCTTTAATTGACATTTATGTTTTTAATACTGTTTTCAGTAATTTAGGGGTAAAAACATTGTTTTAAGTTACTCTAATATGTTTTAGTTGATATATTAATTGTTTGTATTACTATTGTTTATTTGTTATGTTAGTAATTTGTTTAAAATATAGGATGTAACATTTATGGATTTACAATGTTTTATTTATTTTTTAATAGTAATTTATAGTGCGTAGTGGGCTGTTGGGTTTGTAGAGGGACAGGTTGGGAGGTTAATTAGATAATACTTATTTATGAATTATTTAGTACATTTTAATTTAATTATATGATTGATATTTATTAATTGAATTATAATTTTTGTTATATGTTATTTGTGGGCTGGTAGGTTTGTAGGGGTATAGGGTTGGAAGTTGGAAGTTAAATAGGTAATATTTAATTAACAATTAATTATTAATTAATTATTTAATTGATTTTTTATTAAATAATTCATGGACTACTTAGTTATTTTACTTATATTTTAGTTGCAGTATATCAGGTTTGTAGGGGTCTAGGGTGGGAAGTTATCTACATACAGTAGCAGAGAACAAGTAATGATTAATTACCAACCAATTATGAATTGTTAATTATAGATTTTTTTTTAATTACGTGATTTAGGACATGCCTATTTATTTTAGTTATGTTCTAGTTGCTGGATGCTAGATTTTTTAGTTTATAGGTTAGGACATTAATTAGCTGTTAATTATTATTTGTAAATGAATTATTTCATTGAATTATAATTATGTATAAGATGGAATACTTATTTATTTTAATTATAGTTTATATGCAGGACGGTTAGCTTGAAGGGGTATATAGTGGGAAGTTAATTAAGTAATAATTCATGAACTAATTATTATTTTTAAATCAATTACTTAATTGAATTTTAAATATGTAAATTATAGAAAATCTATTTATTTAAGATATATTTTAGGTGCAGGATGGTAGATTTGTTGAAATCTGGGGTAGGAAGTTAATAAAGTAATGATTAATTAACAATGAATTATTAATTATGTAAATTATGAAATATTTATTTTAGTTATATTTTAGTTGTGGGATGCTAGGTTTGTAGAGGCATAGGGCGGGAAGTTAATTAAGTGATAACTATCTATTCATTATTATGTTTAAATTAATTATTTAATTGAAGTCTAATTATATAAAAGATGGAATACTTATTTATTTTGATTATATTTTAGTTACAAGGTGCAAAGTTTGTAGGGGTATAGAGTGGGAAGTTAATTAAGAAATAATAATTAACTATGAATTATTATTTGTAAAGTAATTATTTAATTGCATTTTAAATATTTAAATTGTGGAAAATCTTTTTATTTTTTATCACATTTTAGATGCAAGCTGCTAGGTTTGTAGGAGTCTAGGGTTGCAAGCTAATAAATTTATATTAAATGAACAATTAATTGTTAATTGTTAAATACTGATGTACTTGATTTTAAATATTTATGTTAAAGTAATATTTATTTTGTGTTATATTTTATTGTTTGTTTTATTTTAGGTGTTAGCTGCTAGGTTTGTCGGGGTATTAGGTGGGAAGTTTATTAAATAATAATTGATTAACAAATGTGTATTATTTGATAAATAATAAATAGAAATTATGTAAATTGATTAACTGTTTTTAATTTTTGAATACATATTTATATTCATGTTTATTAATAAGTTATATATTAATTAATAGTTTAATTTTTATTTCAAGAGATTACTCATGTATGGAATGTGTGTGAATTGAAGTAATTTCCCTATTTTGGAGTGGGAATAGTGCATTTTATCTCTCTTAGGTCCAACACCTTCCCACGTGTTATGCTGTTTGGAGTGGGAATACTACATTTAACCTCTCCAAAGTCCATGCTTTTCCTGCTGTTGCAGAGACTGCAGTGGGAAAAGGAAATTTTACCCCTTTGAAGTGCAACACTTTCCCTACTGTTGTGCTGTTTGGAGTGGGAACTGTACATTTTATTCTTCTGACATCCAAAACGTTCTCTAATGTTGTGCTGTTAGGAGCGGGAATAGTAAATTTAACCCCTCAGAAGTCAAATACTTTCCCTACTGTTGTTTAGACATGGGAATCGTAAATGTCACCACTCTGAAGTCCAACACTTTCTCTGCTGTTTCTATATATAAATTTATGTTACATTATACTAATTTTCAATATTTTAAATGTAATATATATAGGTATTCATTTATTGCAATACATTTAAAATTCTAAAAATGTAATATAATTCAAAATAAGTTTTATTAATAATTATGTTATACTATATATATATGTAATCCTTGATCTATATATATATATATATATATATAAATGGAAAATCAACAAGAGCTCCCGAAATGTCCGGCACAACAAGTAAGGAACGCAAAGGCTAAAGGAGCTAGGGCCAGATGTAGAAAGATTCCAAATTGCGATTTGCAATTTGCGGGTCCCTGCGACTCGCAAATTGCAAGTCGCAATTTGGAATGCAGAAAGGTGTCTCAGACACCTTCTGCAACTCGCTATGGGGTCGCAAAGACCCACCTCATAAATATTTATGAGGTGGGTCGCAGTTTGCGACCCCATAGCGAGTCTAGGCACTCACGGGGATGGTGGCCTGCTGGAGACAGCAGACCACCATCTCCGTGACTGCTTTTAAATAAAGCAGTTTTTTTTTTTCTCTTTGCAGCCCGTTTTCCTTAAAGGAAAACGAGCTGCAAATAGAAAAAAATACCGAAACCTTTTGTTTTGGTTTTTTTCAGAGTAGGCAGTGATCCATAGGACCACTGCCTGCTCTGAAAAAATAATTTTGTGAGCATTCACAAAGGGGAAGGGGTCCCGTGGGGACCCCTTCCCCTTTGCGAATGAGTTACCATCCACTTCAAGTGGATGGTAACTGCGAGTTGATTTGCGACCGCTTTCGCGGTCACAAATCAACTTAAATCGCGGTGCGAGTCGCAAATAGGAAGGGAACACCCCTTCCTATTTGCGAGTCGGAAACACATTTTGCGAGTCAGTTCCGACTCGCAAAATGTGTTTCTGCATCGCTTGAGGGCTTTTGCACCTCGCAAACGGCGTTTTTCGCCGTTTGCGAGGTGCAAAAGCCTACCTACATCTGGCCCCTAGTCAGCTGTATTAACATAAACTCAATCGAAATAGATGCGCTCACACAGGGGACCTGCTCACAAAACATGACACACTTTGGCCCAGGGGTGGTTGTCAAATTAACACAGTCTGTGAGTAGTCTCTCGTGACAGCCCATCTATTTGGATTGAATATATATATTTATATACGCATATGTTACTTACCATTATAGGGATAGAAGCATGATATTGTGGTAAAAAATATTGATGCCCAAATACTTTTGTCAACTATATTTTTTACCACAATATTCTGTTAGTGAGCCCCATATGTAGCTTTCGCTGAGGCTTTTGTATAGGGATTTCTGGAAACTGGATGTGGACAGATGAAATGGCAGGAGTACTTCCAGAAAGCTCAGTTGGCTATTGACCATTGACTTTAATTTTTGCAAAGGGGGACAGTAGAGATATTGGGCGACAGATAGACAGGAAGGCGGGATTAAGAGGGGTCTTTTTCAAAAGAGGGTAACTAAGTGCTTTGTTCACATAGCAGGAAATATTACAAAATGGAGTGCTATAGCTAGCTATTTTCTTTAGCAAATGCACTAAGCAAATGTATAGAAGAGCTGCAGAATTGACAGATGAGCGAACCTATGATCTGTCCAACTCATGCAAGTTCAAAAGAGGGCAAAAATGATAGTCAGGGCCTTGTGGACTGGTTTGTTTGTCATGCTAACTCTCCCAAGGTTTGTTTCAGCGTAGTGATATTATCCTAAAACAAGAATTAGCAAAGCCAATAGGTCTTACCTATGGGCGAACTATTGGCTTTGGCAATCGAGTGGGGGTAGAGAAGAGGAGGGCAGGTAAAGATGGAGACCGGGAGGGCGGATGGAGGTTGAGAACAGGAGTGAGGATGGTGGTGGAAATAAGACAGTTTAAAAAAAGTCCTATGAAGCAGCCAGCGCTCGCCACTTGTGCTGCATTGGTTGTGAGAGCTGCAACATATTTATATTCGTGTTTATTAATAATTTATATATTAATAGTTTAATTTGTATTTCAAGAGGTTACTCATGTATGTAATGTGTGGACAACAACAAAAGGATGGATACAGGCTACAAAGGAAAGAGGAAGAGTTGGAAAGGGAAACAATATAATAAGGGAGGAAGAGTAATGGATGGGGAAAACAACAACAGGCGCACACAAAAGTAGGGCTGGAGGAGGAGAAGTACACAACACAACGGAGACAGCTGAATAAGACTCACTCTGATAGAGTGCTGAAACAGAAAGAAGAGAGTAGCGTCTAAAAGAAAAGGCAATGGGAAGACACAAGTAATGCATCCATGCTTCAGGAAAGGGACAAATACACAGAAAAGGAGGGAAGCCTGGTGCATCTGGCCAATAAATAGCCAGCAAATGAGAGTGAGAATGAAACAAACCAATGGTAAGTAATGAGTGGGCTCCAAGCCCACTGACAGAGAACAAAAGTTCTAGGTGAGACCTAAAAAGTTTGATAAGCTGTTACCCAGCTCCTGGGAACGAATAATTTGGTTGGCTGCTGTAGATGGATGTCCTAGAATTTTATAGAGTGAACACCTCCCTTGTCTGATTTTTGGAGTTTAAGATGCTGTCAAGGCATTAGGAGGCTTCAACTGTATTGACTAGTTTTTTTTAAATATTACTGGAGTTCATTTTTAATGCTGCCTTACTGATTGTTTAGTTTTCTCCATGACCTCTCAATTTTTTTGCATTTCTGTTTGACTAGTCCTAGTGTGTCTTTGTACCACGGAGCAGATGGTGCCCTTTCTTTTGAACCCATGCGTTTAAATGGAATGAGGGTGTCCAAAGCTGAGGATATCCATTTATTAACCTGATCAGGATTAGATTCAGGGTCTCTAAATTGTCAGATGGGGGACTAGAATTTCGTAAAAGTAGGTCCAAGGATTTTGTCTTCAGCTTTTCCCAGGCCCGACCATTCATCGATGTCCGGGACTTTCCTAATGAGATTTTGTCAATTACAATTAATTTATGGTCTGACCAAACCAGCCGCTTTACACTTTTATGGTCAACCTGCAATGGATGACCAAAATTAGAATGAGTCAGACCCATTCTCAGTAATTGCAGGTCTAATGCCACAGAGGAGTTAATCTCATTTTGGGCCTCTATGTTATACAAATCATACATGTGCAAATTAAAAACAGTAGATGGTTAATATTTAATACACATGTGGTTACTGTTTCTAAAAAAGATGCTGTAAAATTATGTACAGTCCCTGCGGTCTATAAATTCAAATACATTTAAAAGTGGTGCCAGATTACACCATTAAAGTGAGGGCTAGATGTTCTGCACCACTTATGGGAGAAAACTATCTTTAAGAGATTTAAGATTTTGTTTTAAAATGCATGCAGTGCTCCCTTCACCTCATCTTTCGTGACGGTCTAAGGGGGTCATTCTAACCCTGGCGGTCGGCGACCGCCAGGGCTAAAATGACGGAAGCACCGCCAACAGGCTGGCGGTGCTTCCTTGGCCATTCTGACCGCGGCAGTAAAGCCGCGGTCAGAAAAGGGCAACCGGCGGTTTCCCGCCCGGCGGTTTCCCGCCGGTTTACCCCTGGCCCAGGGAATCCTCCATGGCGGCGCTGCTTGCAGCGCTGCCATTGGGATTCCGACCCCCTTACCGCCATCCTGTTCCTGGCGGTTTTCACCGCCAGGAACAGGATGGCGGTAACGGGTGTCGTGGGGCCCCTGGGGGCCCCTGCAGTGCCCATGCCACTGGCATGGGCACTGCAGGGGCCCCCTAACAGGGCCCCACTAAGATTTTCAGTGTCTGCAAAGCAGACACAGAAAATCGCGAAGGGTGCCACTGCACCCGTCGCACCCCTTCGACTACGCCGGCTCCATTCGGAGCCGGCATCCTCGTAGAAGGGGGTTTCCCGCTGGGCCGGCGGGCGGCCTTCTGGCGGTCGCCCGCTGGCCCAGCGGGAAAGCCAGAATGGCCGCTGCGGTCTTTTGACCACGGTAGGAATGACCCCCTAAGTGTTTTATTTTTTATCCTGTAGGTTTAGCATGTTGAATCTCAAGCACGGAACCCTCCCGGAGCAAGGCTTCTATAATGAAGAGACAGTCTTAAGGCAAAATTACGAGAGAGGTGGTCCTCAGACAGCCACATTTGCGGTGGCTGTTGGACCGCTGTGGTTGTGGCGGTCTGACCACCACATTATAAGTTTGGTGGGCACCCAATCAACCTACCACCGTCTCTGCCGGGATTGGATATCCTGACTGGCTGATGGTGGTGCAGGTTGGAATCAGCCAAGGCGACCCTGAATTCAGTGCCGCCCTGCTGATTATAACATGGTTCTACGCCATCCTTTTCATGGCGGTTTCATCACAATGAAAAGGTTGGCGGAGAACAGGTGCAGGGGACCACAGAGGGGCCCGCAGTAATGCCCATGTCTATGGCATGGGCAGTGCTGGGGCCCTCCTCCCAGACACCCTCATAATGTGCACTCTCCGCTGTGCAGACAGTGTGCATTACAAGGGTGCTGCTGCCCACTGCGGGCGGCAGCATTGCCGCCAACTTGATGACGAGCTGGGTACAATGCCGCTGCCACTTTCCCACTGGGATGATCGGCAGACACCAGTCAGCCTAGTGGGAAATTCTTAATGGGGCTGGCAGAGAGGTAGCCAGCATGGTGGCAACCAACTCGGCTGGAGTTTGGCAGACAGGTATTTCCATCTGCCAAACTCATAATTGAGCCCTAATTCCTGCTCTAAGATAAGTTAATTAATTTCTATTCAGTGCTTAACAAGCAAATGAGCATTTATACACACTTAATTTCACTTTTTTGGGGGGCTGTATAGATCCTCAGAGTTTTTTTAAGTAAAAGATGCAGCCATAATGTTATGCTTCGGTTTGTGGTGAAGTGTGCTAATACTGTTTTTTAATTGTGTGGCCTAATAGGTTCTAACAATACAGTTGGTAAAATCAATTAAAAATTGCCACGAGAAGTGCAAGGTGGATATAAAAGCGTGTTGGGGTACTAGGCAATTGTGCTGCAGTAAGAGTCAGCTTGTAGAAATGAGAAACATTCCGCACAAGGGTTTAAATGTGTGTTGCCAGTTGTGATCTAGACCACAACAGAAGGAAATATGCTCCCACATAAGAGGCGGCTGAAGACTGGCTGCAAATAAAGATTAGCTTTGCGTGTAGAGGTCCTGGTAAAAGGACCGGATGCAACTGAGCCTACCACACACTCCAATGGGTTTAGGGGGGCAGATGACCAAAGTGAAGGTCTGTCCTCTGGGGACATTTGGGAGTGAGTGCAGTCAAAACTGGCTGCACTCCGCATCATTTTGGGCTTCGGCTCCTTCAGAGCTCAATATCATTATTTATAGGGCGGTTTTTGGCTCCCAGCCACTGTCCGGTTGTGTGGTGACCTGCTGGCTTGGTTTTGTTTCATTTCTTAGGTGGATGGCATCAGCGGAGACTTAGGTGGCCGAGGCTATGCAGCTGCTTCATAAAGGAGGCCACATGGACCTTATGGTTCCAGATGCAGGGGACTGTATGGCGGAGGTGGTCATTGCCTGCTTGCCACCACAGCATGCTACCTCACAAGAGGATTTTGGTAGGTCAGGTAGCGGGGACGGGGAGACCTTGACCGAGGCAGTGGAAAATGCCCACACACCCCGTGGCCTGCTTCCATGCCGCAAGGGGCGCAAAGGCCAAGGCAACCGATGCGAGGGAGATGGCTGCATACAAGTCCGTACAGCCTCGTTTGCCTGATTACAATTCAGCCTGTGCACACCCCAGGCACATGTATGGGCTTGTTAAAGCTTGGGGGGGAGGGGGCATTAACTTGCCAGCACAGGCGGCAGCTGGGGAAAATGAGTGTTTGTCAGCTGGCCCAGGCCAAGGAGAAGATTGGAGGGATGTCTATGTTGCCTCCACAAGAAGGGTTGCATTGGGAGGAGGCTGGAGGCGTTGGGGGAGAGTCAGTACCCTGAAAAGTGGGTTCAGGACCCCTGTAAATAAAGGGGCCCCACAGTTTAATGCAGTAGGGAGTCCCCATTTGGGGGAATGAGATAGGGATGAAGACACTTTGTTAGGACAGTGGAACTGACTACAGAGGGCCACACAGACGCTATAAGGCCAGTGAATGGATGGCAGTCCCTCGGTGGCCGGCACTGCTGGGACACATAATACTGGGCAGGAAGGGGTACAGTGCTGTGCACAGGGCACTGCGGCATGCCAGGTGCAGTTTTCAGCAATCGATGCACCCGGGTTGGAATGGAGTGGGGGGGGGTGAGGATGAAGGGCCAGACCAAAGGGGAGTGTTAACCACTTCACAGAGTAGGACCAGGAAGTGGCATCGGCCTTCATGGGAGTGCATGGGCTGGGCAAATAGAGCAGATGGGTGTGGGCCCCGGATTCGGGTATAGGACTGCATGTTGGAAGTTGGGTGCTGGTACACCAGTCCTGGCTTCTATTTTTTGGGCTGGTGATCAGCGGGGCTTTCCGGACTCTGCTGAGCAAGGAATCAGAAGCACTGATATGAAGAGATGGCTGGGTCATTCCGTCCATCAACTGTTCTTTTTGAGATGGCTGGGTCCAGCACGGTTCGCCGGCCACCAGTGGGGGATCCTGGCACAGTCAATACAAGTAGGTCCAGGATGACCTTGTTGGTTCCAATAATTGGTAGGGCCAGTTCGACCCCCTGTCAAGGCAGTGCAAAGGATGGACCGGTGCAGACCAGTATAGTGGGGTCCCATTGCCCTCCTGGCACCAAGTGCAGGCCCACAGTTGGGGATAATGCCTCATTCCTAGCACGATATGAAGGAGGAGGCCTGAGCTTTGCCAGGGAGGAGGACATATGAGGTGTGTACATGGTGGAATACAGTGAGGACAGCCTTGAGGAAGGTGAAGTGCAGGACGGGGAGAAGCTAGAGACCGGGCAGGGTGCTCAGCTAATCTGTTGTCTAGTATCTTGCAGACAAGGCATGTGGTGGCATCAGAGATGAGAAGGCCACTGGTGAGACAGCAAGCAGCTACACGAACACCGTCCTTGGAGCCAGTTAAGGGTCTTGAGACAGGCTTCAGCCCTGAGTTGGTATCCATGGGTGTGGATGCGGGTTGTGGCACAGGGGATGGGGGCAGGTTGGGTAAAGGTAAGTATGCCACAGATGTAGGAGTGGACACAGAAGCGGCGCACACTCCTGCAGCAGCAGCAAGGTCAGAGGGAGCGAGTCAAGGGGGCAAATGAGGGCAGAGCTAGGTGGGAACAGGGGCCACTTGCATGCAGGGAACAGATGAGGCAGGTATTAAGAAAGAAGGGCCAGAGAGCAAGGAGCTAAAAGTGAAGTTTCTACCCTACATGTGGATGACTAAGCCTTTTGGGGCACACTTAATGCCGGTAACAAAGGAAACAATTTGGAAGGGGGAATATGTAGCAATGCTTAAGTCACTGAATAGGGAAGTGCATGCAAAGGAAAGGCCAAAGGAAGAAGAATATGAACTGGCCAAGAAGCCAAAGGTCCCTCTAAGGATAGAAAACGGGATGGTGGCATTTTTAATCTACGCCATACTGCAAAAAGTTTCACGAGCATTGTGCGGCCATGTTTAAGTACATGGACACCATTCACAAAGCCCACCTAATGTTTGGGAGTTATGCATTGGTAGAATACGATGAGGAATTTAGGGCATAAATGGCATGGTACCCAGAGATGAAGTGGGGGAGTTAGACACTAACCTGTGGCAGCATACCATGGGCCCCGCAAAATTTGGCAAGAAAACCTTCATAGCCCGTGGCCTCACCATAGTCTATAGGCCCTTCAGGGGTGCCCCACCTGAGGGGGGACAATCATCAAAGCAACTCAAAGGAACAAAAGGGGTGTGCCGCGATTTTAATAAGGGACTGTGGACTAGGGAACACTGCAAATTTCAGCATGAGTGCTCTAAGTGCGCAGAAAAACATGCACTCATACACTGCTTTGGCGGCACAGCTGTGTACCAAGGGTGCGCGCACAGAGCAATGGCAGCAGCATGGGCACAGTCAGAACTCTCAGCAGCAGTTCAGCAACATGGGAGGCAGGGGGTGGAAGAACCTAACACTAAAGGCTCATACGGCAATTATTTTGGAGAAATTGGAATACTGGTTTGATTTTTATGACCGTACACATGAGGCACAAATTTTGAGGGAAAGATTTAGACAGAGTTTTCGTTGGGTTATGAGAGCCCCAGGTTGAGGAAATGGGCAGACAACCTGTGCTCGGCATGGCATCACAAACAAGTAGTACAAGAAAAACTAGACAAAGTAATCACAGAAGAGAGGATGGCAGGCCCCTCTGAGAATTGGCCTATGAGCATTTTGATTGTATCACCTATTGGCATTGAACCCAAAAAAAGACCAAGGCCAGTTTCGTTGATCCACCATATTGTCTTGGCCCAAAGGTGGGTTGGTAAGGAATTTTATTAAAAAGAAAATGGTGTCAGTGCCCTACTCATCAGTGGACGTAGCCATATCTCTAGTGGTGGCCGCAGGGAGAGTGCCACCATTGGCAAAATGCAACCTAAAGCCAGCCTTTCAGTTGCTCCCAGTACACCTGGATGATTTCCAGCTATTAGGCATGCAATTTGAGGGAAAATGGTACGTGGAAAAAGCCCTGCCCATGGGATGCTCCATATAATTTGTGCTCTTTGAGGCTTCAGTTCCTTCCTACTGTGCCTGTTCACATGGCAAACGGGTCATGGCATGGTGACCCATTAGCTGGATCACTTTCTGTTTGTGGGGGCACCCTGCTTGACAGATTGCCAGTAGGCGATGGCAAGATTCCAAGAGCTCATGGTAGCTGGGGGATCTTTTGGCACCTCAAAAAACAATGGGTCTGAGCACAGTGCTCTCTTTTCTTAGGATAGAGCTGGACGCCAAAATGATGGAGGCAAGGCTGCCCTGAGGCACAAAGGAGGCCATGAAAGAGTAGTTGGTGGCTATGCTTGCAAACAAAAAGGTGAAGGTGAGGGACATATAGGTCCTGCTGGGTCACCTTAACTTCACTTGCAGGGCGGTCAGGACTGGAAGGACTTTCTGTAGGAGGTTGGGTCTGGCCCCCACAGGAGGTAAGCTACTGCACCATCTTGTGCACCTGTCGGCTGGGGTCAAAGAGCACCTCAGGATGCGGTCTGTCATTTTTTAGCTCTTTCAGTAGTATCCCAGTGGCCAGAATTTTTTTGATGCAGCTGGTGGTTTGGGTTTCAGTCTGAATTGGCAAGGCTGGTGATGTGTAGAGGAGTGGCCAGAGGATTGGAAAGCTGGAGACAGAAGACTGCTTTTCTGGAATCTTTCCCCTTGGTAGTGGCTATTTCACTATGGGGTGAACAGCTTGAACACTGGAATGGTCTGTTCAGGGTTGACAACATGGTGTTAGTGCAGATAGTGAACAGTCAGCCAGGGTTGTGCAGGTCTTAAAGCTCTTGCAAGTTTTTCTTCTGGGTTGCCTGCAATATGGCATCTCTTTCAAGGCGCAGCATGTCCTGGTGCAGAGAATGACATTACAGATGCTCTGTCCCCTTTTCAGTGGGAGAGAATCCATGGACTAGCCAAGGATGCAGACAGATGCAGGACACACTTCCCATTGAAACTGTGGTCAGTAGGCAACAAAGGCTGGTACAGTTGATCGTAGGCTCCCTGGCGGAATCAACCAGAAGAACATACAGGCAGGTGTGGATGGAGTTGTTGAATATGGAGGCACTGTGCAGCAGCCAAGGTGGTGCAGGAAAGAGGATGTAGTGCAGTTTATACTGGACTTGATGGAAAAAGGGATCTCACAGATGACCATAGCAGGGAAGCTAGCAGGAATTGGTTTATGGGAAAATTGCTGTGAGGCTATGCCCTGTCAGCTGGCCAGCTGGGACACAGGATGCTCAAAGCATGTGCCCTGCAACAAGGTCACCTGGAGCAGCCCGGGAGGCCCCTTATCTGGTACCTCTTTGGTCAGGTCATCTGTCACCTGCAATAGGTATGCTGGAGGAGAGAAGAGATATTCATTTTTTCCACATTAATGTCCTGGGTGTTTTTTGGGGTATCTAAATTGCTGGGATGCAAGGGTAAGGAAGGGGTACTGTGGGAGCAAGTTGCTAGGAGGGAGGATATATTGGTGGTGAGGCTTGGCAATTCAAAAACCAACCAGAGGTCGGTTGGGAAGAAGGTAAGCTTGGAGGCGATCCTGGGGTGGGACTTGTGCCCCATAGCTTGGGGTGATAAATGGGAGGCTCAGAGCTGCATTTTCAAGGGGCGGTCTTCCAGCATCAATCAGGAGCTAAAGTGTCCGCTTTCTAACTGCTTTCTGTATTGGGCAAAGCACTTGCAGATCGGGGGCCCCCGTATGGAATTTGGAGTGCATGCATTCCGGATAGGAGCTGCTACAGAAGTGGGCTCTAGAACCTTGGCTAGGGAGGATATCATTCGGTTAGAAAGATGGTCTTTGGATTGTTTTCGGATATATGTGCTCACGCACATATCTCTGAAAACTGCGGGGGCAACTGCTCATATGGGGGACTGTATATACTTACAGTCTTTTCTGTTTAAAGTTCAGTTGCAGGTCTATCAGTGGCAGGGGTGCCCATCTGGGCTGTAGGGCATTAATTCATCAAATTGGCAGAATGCCAGGTATCCCGGAGGGAAGCTGGGACAAATTGGGCTTCACAACAACCACTGTTTTCTATGCTTTGCAAGAGAAAGGGCAGCATGCAGTGGAGGGAGCTTAACTTGTGTCTCAATAACATGGTTGGTTGGGGGCAGGTGCCTGGGCATACTGGTTATACATTTGGGGGAGATTGACCTGGTTGTAGAAAAGGGAGTGGATTTAATGAGTGCTATGAGGCATGATGTATTGGAAGTTGAAGGCCCACTAATCGGGTTGTTTTGCCCTTTGGTCTAAGTTCATACCCCGCAGGCAGAGGAGGGGAGCAGTGAAACCCGCAGCAGTGGACAGGGCCTGTAGGAAGGTCAATAGGGAGATGAGACCCTTTTGCAGGGAGCTAGGCTTCGGTAGCATTTGCCACTCAGATATCCAGTACGCTAGTGTCAAATTTTTAAGACGCAGTTGTATGCATCTGTTGAGAGTAAGTATGGAGCTGTATCTGCTGGAGTTGAAAGAAGAGATGGCACAGGTTTTGAATATCAGGAGGTGAGACAGGGTACAGAAGGAGCTGAGTGGCATTATAAGTCAGCGGCATGCCTTTTCTTGGGTGGACGTTTTGCAGGAGGTCCACAGATCTTGGAGTGGTATTGCCATTGGGAAACATGGGAAAAGGGAAGTTAAGTTAAGAAGTTGGTTGTTTAAATGAATACTTGCAATTTTAAGACAGAGGGGTAGATTAAAGTTGTTAAGGTCGAAAGGAGTTCCATTTCCATTATATATGGGAGGGGTGGGTTAAGGCAGTGGGACAGTATGGATGGGGGTAGGGATTGATTAGTTTTCCAACTGTTAGTGAGGTAATAGTGTTGTAAGGCAGTTTTGCCTAGGATTAAGTTGAGTTGTGTGCAACTATTTCAATAAAGTAGCTTACAAATTAGTCAGTGTTTTTTTTCTGCGCTGCTATGTCCCACTGGCAGTATGAGAACAGAGTAAAGTGATGTGTGCACATATAGGCCCGTATTTATACTTTTTTTAGCGCCGCACTTGCACTGCTTTTTGACGCAAAACGGCGCAAACCTACAAAATACAATGGCATTTTGCAAGTTTGCGCCATTTTTGCGTCAAAAAACGACTCAAATGCGGCGCAAAAAAAGTATAAATACGGGCCATAATGTGCAATTGTGAGGCCTAATAATCAGGTTGTAAGATCAAAGTTGTTAAAATCAATTAAAAATACCAGAAGGAGTGCAATGTGGGTTAAAGAGCATGTCAGGTCAATAGTTGGTGACTCCAGTAAGAATTTCTCAATGAGTGTTGCCCCTGTTAGGTGTGGCTTGACTGCATTGCAATCTGAAAAACTATTGTTATTCTGGCCAGTGCAAAGACTTTTCTTTCCTGTGGTGTGTTTGTGATGCTGGTAGAAGGAGGTGTAAAAGAAACACTCCCATAGTGTTAGGCTTAAGTTCATAGTTTAGGTTAAGATTCAGAGTGGATGGTCATTACATTTGTATTTATCATTTTTAAGCATTTTGATATTAAATTTTGGGGTTTATAGTCCTTTCCACTGTAACAGTGTTATGGGGTACTTAGATTTTGTTAATTTGTCCAGACTTGTCCAGGGCCTGATCACGACATTGGTGGTCCGAGGATCGCCAATGCCGTGGTGGTGGTCGAACCGCCGTGGTTGTGGCAGTCCAACCGCCACATAACGAGGTTGGCGGGCAGACCTGCAAACCTCCTGCCATCCCCACCAGGATCTTCGATCCCGATGGGCTGCCAGGGCGGTGCTGAAGTCAGCCCTGCTGAATACAGCTTTGTTCCCTGCCAGCCTTTTCATGGCGGCACCACCGCCAAGAAAAGACCAGAGGAGAACAGGTGCAGGGGCCACAGGGGGGCCCCTCCACTGCCCATACCCATGTATTTCGAGGGTGCTGATGACCCCTGCATGCAGCAGCATTGCTGATGGCTCAATTATGAGCCGGCAACAATGCTGCCGCCACTTTCCCACTTGGCTGACCAGCGGAAACCTTAGTTTCTGACGGTCAGACCAGTGGGAAAGTTGTAATAGGGCAGGCGGGGAGGTCGCCAGCATGGCGGTAACCACCCCATCGGGACTTTGGCAGATGGGTGTTTTTGTCCACCAAACTTGTAATCGGCCCATTCCAATCACACACTTCACTCTGCAAAGTGGTGGCTTGCACCTAGAGGGGGCCCATTGTTCATGTGTAGAATGCATTTGTGTACAGGGGGAACCTATGCATAACTATTCCTACTGCACAAAACATATATCTGTATGATAAAAACAACTGTGTTTTCTGATTAACATGGAATATCATTTTTTTTTATTCAACAGGTCGATCCCAAGGAGCAAAATAGACAATGCACTTTATCACTGAAACATGGTTGCATGTGAACGTGCAAGAGAGAAGCCCGTGCCATTTAAACCTCGGCACCTTAAAGTAACAAACCTTAAAGTAACATATTTGAATACAAATATTGAGTATCAGAAACCCCTAATAGAACTATGTTCATTTGGAAATCTTTACGATTAAACTTGCTTTAGGCAAGCACAAATTTGCTAGTGTACAAAAAACACATATGTCTGCTTCTAAATACAAATGTAACTGTAGTCAGATATAGTTTTGCAAACATTCATTTATGGCTTAGTCCGCTTTGTAGTGCTTAGGTGATAGGGTACCAACAATGTCTTATTAGGCGCTCAGGGCCCATGTTGACGCGAGGGTGCTGCTGCACCTCCGGGAGGAGATGAATTATTTATGCAAAGGCTGATTTGTGTGTCCCATCAGCTTTTGTCTCTGAATTTGTACCGCACACTTTGCTACCTTTCCTTCCAAAGTCTTTTCTTTTTCCGGAATATGAGAATTTAGATTCATGATGAATGTTCGTTAAAAAAAACAGCAATTGCATGTGAATGTTCTACCTGGCAGCACAGCCACAATCTCAGTCGTGAAAGACAACAAAAACAAAAATATTAAGTTGTGCCACGTGGGTCACAAAGAGAAAAATAAACTGCCCACCACAATACACAACAATACACAACGTCAGAGGAGGTGCTGGAGGTTGGACCATGGAACGTCTTTGCAAGTCCCATGGTCTAAGGACTGCGTCACGACTCCTCTCCAGCAGTCAGTGGAGATTAGATTAGCACTTATGAAAGGCCTGTCACATGCCCTGATGTCACAAGTCTGTCAATCATTAGACCAGTGTTGTATCAAGGGTTCCGTGTTATCCTATGGGTGAGATACAGCCTGTGATGAAGTGACTTGACCACCAATTACTCCGACTGCCTCATTCACTCTTGCTACCTCCGTTTCACAAAGGTGCTGAACATACACTGCCACGTCTGTACCAAGCAGGCTACCTTCCTTCTGTATTTACTCTTTCCTTTTTTCTTTAAACCTCAATACAATACACGATAAGTCAATATTAAAAAAGAGGCTTCTCTACAGACCAGGCTCACTATTTCAATGTTTAAATTGCACAAGTGCCTCATGATTTAGCTTTATTTACTTTGGGCCACTGTCCTATTAGTGCTTTGCCTCGTACACTACGTTTTTGTGTGTAATCAAAATTTCGGGGTAGGGGAGTGCACAGTATGTGTAGCACAGGTAAACTAAATATGTCAGGTATGTTTTTTATTGATACGTTGCATTCTCCGTGTATTCTCTTTTTGCCCACTCCGTTTAATATTTACTAATTCAAATGTAGTTTTTGGTTAATTTCACATTTTATGCAAATTTTAAATGCAATTCAAAGAATCCGTAGTTCAACTGGAACTTTCATTAAGGCTCCATTATAGCAAATTTTAAAGTATACAAGTTTGCATTTGCTCTATTCATTTATTCAGCTCATGGATCAATTCATTGGGCCTTTTGGGGCGTATTTATGAGAGGCTTGCACCGCCGCAGTGTCACTTTTGTGACGCTCTGGCAGTGCAAACCTCTCAACCATATCTATGAGGCCAGGCAAAGCCACTTTGTGTGGCTTTTAGTGTCCCCATAGACATGGAGTAAGGCAAAGCAGCGTAAGTTGCTGCGTTGCCTTACTCTGCATCAGGGAGGTGTTCCATTGACATTGAAGTGCGTTTTCCCCACACAACACCCATGGATATTGACGCTGCCCCAGATTTACTTAATCACGTAAACCGGGGAAAGCGCCAAAACCTTACTCTTCCTGAGGTGAGGCATAACGAGGAGAAATATTTTTACTTCTCCTCATTTTTTCCCTCTTTCCATGTGTGCTGCATCCTGCAGGACACATAGAAAGAGAAAAACGTCTCTTTTGTGCAGGAAGGTGCTCCTTCTTGCACAAAAACTATCCTGCATGCAACACAGGCCCCCTTGCACCATGGTGCAAGGTTTCCTGCGTCGGTGCTAGGCTCTCAAAACAGTGCCAGCACAGGGGGAAAGGACAGGAATGCACCACAGTGCGTAAATATGGTGCATTCCTGCCCTTTCACTTTGGCGTAGGATAGCGCGGCAAGACGACTTGCAGCGCTATCCTACGCCAAAACCTGTAAATAAGGGCCTTCATGTTTTAGCTGCAATTATGGGTTATTTATTTTTAATTTATGTTATGTAGTTGCTTTGTCATGCAGCAGATATTTGCTGATCACGTGAAAGGAGGAGTGAGTTTCCTTGCTGTGGATTTTGACATGTTTCTACCCTGATTTTGAGTGCTTTTGTAACACGCATTGGGAAAAGCCAATTTGCTGGGTCATAGCAAGATGGTGCAATGGTTATTTTATTTATTAAGTTATTTATTTATTTACGAACACATGCCACATGCCAAACAAAAAAGAAAAAGGGAAATGTTGCAGCCTAAACATGGCAGCCATATGCTTGCATTAAAATATTTTAAATTAGAAAAAAATATCATTACATATATTAATAATAATAATAATAATAGAAACATATGTGTGCTTTCTAACAGGGAGGTAAACGTAGAACACGTTTAGAAGTTCCTTTTCATTTTAAGAGAAAACACAGGAAAATATCATTCTTATTAGCGAATGGCTGTCACCTGAAGGCATAGCTTAAACACATATTTGGTCTGTGGCTCTGGGACTCAATTGCACTTCATTTTTGGCAGATGTGCACGTGTTATCAGGAAAATACAGTCACTCACAGTGAAAGAGCCAAGTAACACAGTAGGCTGCCCCACTGCCCCAGGCTATGTGCTGTTGAAGAAGGAAGCAAATTGTGAATGGCATTTATGCAAGCAAAGGGATAAAGGGGACTGACCAAAAGTCAAATGTCCGTCGGTTTATGTTTTTAAAAAAAATGTATTGATGATTTATTTGAATCACGCGAGGCTGTGAGTCAATTAAAGCTGTCACTAGGCCAGATTTAAAGCGGAGGAGGGGCAAAGAACATCTTAATTTCTTCTACTGTTGAGGCATAAACTAGCAGAAGCATGGCTACGAACTGCTAAATAGGCTTTGCTTGCCCCACTCTATATGAAGTTGGAAAAGAGGGGAGTATATGTAAACTAAATCTTGTGCTAACCCTGAACATATGAATCTAATTGCCACAATATTAGCTTCATCAGCATTCAATGATATTCCCCATGCTGGCTTTTAAAGCAATAACATAGAGCCCAAAATGTTGTGAACGTTGAGGAAATTCGATTTTTAATACGATCGTATCGACCCGCCATTTTGTGGCCCGCCGCCATTTTATGTTGCCTTCACTCAGGCAGCACAGCGAACGAAGTCCATTCTGCCTTTTCTGCTTATTCTGCAACATGGTGTTCAAAACAGCCTTCTGCCTCTATCTTTACAAGGCTGGTATTAAGGTCTGACCGAGTACACTAATCCCTGTCTGGTTTTCTAATCCTTGTTTCAACTATCTGTAGGCTCACACTATTCTCCGCCGATCTTATCTTATCGTCTGGCCTTCGCTGTCCTTTGCTAGTATTCTCTCATTTCACAACTGTCCTCCAAACGCACACAAACTTATCGCACCACATGCAACTTCGTTGTGGATCGGTTAATGAATTAGTTCAAGGGAGGGGTGACAAACACAGCTGGAGGGGAGGCAACCTTAAGTCACTTGATACTTTGTTTTCCAATTCCTTCTATTGGTACTGTCTTGTTTTCCGACATTTCTATTGGCTCTGTTCTATCTTTACATTATTCTTACTGGCTCCTTTCTATGTGTTCTGGGAGTGTATGTAGTTAATAAATGGTTTTTATACGGTATATAAGATTGTGCGCCACAAAGTAAAGTGGCAGTCTCCTGAGAACATACCTTGTGTACTTCTTGGACAACTGTACTAGCTGCAGCTAATAAAATCTGATCTTTTACGCCTGACAGAGTGTCCCGTGTCTCTGTTAGTTGAGGCAGGTGAATCCAAGGAGATTTCAGGCGTACCCTGCGCCGCCAGGCCCATAAGGTTCTGGTTCTTCAACTGGCGCCCAACGTGGGGTGGCTTCAGCGGTACCGGTTCTGCCTGAAGGTCGTGAGGAACCCCGCAAGAAAATTCTGGAGGAATCGCGAGCCACGTCAAGCGACCCCTGTATGTCGAAGTGGTCCGAAGGTCTTTTTCAGCGCGGTTACTCCTTCCTGACGGCTACTGACGACTGCTGCCCTGACTGCCGCCCTGCCTTGGCCCTTTCTTTGATGATGTATGGTAAAGCGAGACGATAGACGGGCCTCTGTTGGTGTAAGAAGACATCCTTAGTTAAGTATTTGGTGGGTCGCGCCCACAAATTTTGGTCTTTGTTTTGTCCTTAGGTCCTTAGATTTGGCCATTGCAGTGGCCAAAGCCGAGGGGTAAGTGCATTTGTGCTGTGTAAACTGAAAGTTTTACCCCCTTGATGTTTGTGAACAGCCAGTAAAAATCGTGAGATGTCTGGTCTGACTAAGTTTGGAAAACTTTGTTGCTTTGGTTGTAATAGGGACTCCCAGCTTGAGGACTCCTGTCCGATTCCTTCGGTTGGAACTCCCACATATGAGCTCTATTCTAAACATGGTGTTGGTCCTATTGCCTTTAATAAGACATGGACCCGATATACAAAGAAAGATGGTGTTTTAAAATGGCCAGAAAATGGTAGTTTCGAAACTGATGTGCTAGATAATTTAGAAGCAACGTTATTTAAAAGAAAAGCCCGGCCGGCAATGTTTGACTCTTTTCGCCTTTGGCGTAAGGAAGCCAAACAGAGAGAAATTAAACAAGCGAAACGAGATAGGAAAACACAGGGAATGACGATTATACAGGCTGCTCAGCAATTCAAAGATGATGAAATAGATAATGCAATGGAAATTTCAGACAGACAGCATCGAATGGCAATAGATAAATGCTATCCGACGTTGCCTATCTCTTCCCTTGATAAGAGAAAAGATTTTGAGGAAGATTCCTTAATGTCCCACTTATTGAAATTGCCTCCGCCCTATGTACAAGGTGCTAATGCACCCCCGATGTTACAGCCTGTTCAGCCGCCAGTTGTGCTTCCGCCTGCTCCAGCTTTTCCACATTTGCCTCCTCAAGTATTGCCTATGCCAGCTTTGCCTTTAACTCCTTTGCCTTCTGCTCCTTTGGCAATTCCTAATGCTCCTTTAGTTAATTCACCTAATACCTTGTCCCCTATCCTTATGTCAAATTCTCCATCTATGCGTAAGCGATTTGCAGATACTGTCTCTGGTCTCTTATCACCTTTCTTTGAAGCTTTAAATGTGTCTCCAGCTTTTTCTCGAAGACAGTCTCGTAGTCAATTCCCAGACTCCGAAGAGCGAGAAAAATTGGACTCACTTGCTTGTAGATGGATCAAGAAGGGTCCCCAATATAGTACGTCTGATATTATGTCCACCTTTCTGCAATGGAATGCACCTACGCAGAGATATGTTTTTAAAGTTATGTGCGATACTCTCGCTAAAGAATGGGAGGATATGAATTTGGGTTCGGTCCCACAGGATCTATTAGATGTTCAGGCTGACTTTGACAAAGGACTTATTGTGGGTCCTAAGGTTGAAAACGCTGTCAGAACACTTATTTCTTTCAGATCCCTATTGTTCTCACAGACTTTTCCTGATTCTAATCCTTCAGTTAGGACAGCACTGAAAAACTATCCCATGAGAGAGGTTTCTCCAATATGGAAGGAAGAAGTTGCAGCAGCAGGTGCTAATCCAGCTATTCCTGCGCATTTTCAGCGCATATGGATACATGTCCCCTGGAAAAGGTCTGAAGTTTTAGCACTTAAACAGTCACTACCAGATTCACGCAAAAATCCTGCTGGTTACTATAAAGAGTTGTCGCAAACAGTTGATGCATGTACTATGAATCTAGCAGATATTGACATGTTGATGGGAAATGTAGTTCCACAGACAATATGGGCTAAAATTCGTAGAGAGGATCACGCTCAAGAATTAGGCGGCGATTGGAACACTATTATTGCCGCAGATAGAGGTCAAGTAGGTGGTGCAAAGCCCGACGCTTTGATCTCAGAACTCCCTGGTAGGATTATTACATTAATGAAAACAATGATGCCTGCTTTGAGAGTTAATTGGGATAAGCTAGCAGCATGTAAACAAAAGAAAGATGAAAGTGTTTCCGATTTCTTTACCCGATTCGAGGAGACATTCATTGATCACAGTGGTCAAGATATGGCTACAGAAGGGGGACAGCGATTATTTGTGGATAAGTTCGTATATAACTTGCTTCCTGAACTATCACACAAGCTAAAAGACTCCGAGAGTTCATGGGCAGTTTCTTCTTCCGCCCAGATATTGGCTACTGCACAATATTATGAAAATAGAGACAAAGAAGAAAGGGAAAAACAAGAGAAAAAGACGAAAGAATTAAAAACTAAAGTTCTCTTGCAACAGGCTTATCCTCCTCGTTATGTTCAGCCTCAGTTTCAACAGCCTCCGCAGTTTCAGAGGTTGTATCAAAAGCCTGAACCATTCATTCCAAGACCTTTGCTAGGTCCCAATCAATGTGCTTATTGTAGGGAGGAAGGTCATTTTAAGAACAGTTGTCCGGCATTGTTGCAGCGTAATGGAGCAACATCTGCTTCACGAGGTCGTGGTGGTCCTCAGTCAGCAAATAGAGGTAGAGGTCGAGGTGTGTTAACCCAAGAGCAGCGTTCTTTTGTTCCTCCAAATTCCGGAAATTACTTTGACCAGCAAAATGTTAGGTCTACACAGTATTACAGTGAGGATCAGTATATTGAAGGAGGGAATGAAAGTCTTCATTTTGAATAGGACAGCCATGGACAAAGTAAGGGGGTTACGTCAATTCCAGTGGATCAGAATGGACCTTATGTTAATGTCACTACAATGGGTGTTTCAGAGCCATTTCTTTTAGATACTGGTGCCATGAGAAGCTCTATCATTCATTCTAAACTCCCTGGCGCACCTTTGTCTGGCTTAACGAATGTATCTGTAGGATTTTCTGGCGCCCCTGTTCGCAATCCAGTTTCTTGCCCTTTGCCTGTTTCAATAGGCCCTTATGATTTAGAAGCTCCGCTTCTTCTGACGAATGGTTGTGGTGAAAATCTGTTGGGTTTAGATCTATTAAAAAGAATGCATGCTACGATATATTGTTCACCTTCTGGTGTATACCTCACTCTAGGACAGAAAATGACTAGTCCAATGTACTTATCAAAAGATCAATTCCCACCTGAATTGCTTTCTCTTCCCGAAACGCTTTGGGCTACGGGTCCGAATGACGTTGGTTGTCTTGAGATCCCACCTTATGTTGTTACTCTTAAGCCCAATGCTGAAATGCCACGTATTCCGCAATACAGAATCTCTACTGAAGGTGAGAAAGCACTTCTGGAAATTGTCCATGATTTGATTCAGAAGGGTGTGGTTGAGGAAACGAGAGGAAATACATGTAACAGTCCTGTTCTTCCGGTTCTTAAACGCACTGATCCTTCTCAGCCTCCTGTTTATCGTTTTGTAATTGATCTTCGGGAGGTAAACAAGATTGTCGTACCGCAGTTTCCTGTAGTCCCAGATATCACTGCTCTGTTGACGATGATACCTTCTACAGCGACTTGGTTTTCAGTTATTGATCTAAAGAATGCTTTCTTTAGTATTCCCATCGCCGAAGAGAGTAGAGATATTTTTGGTTTTTCCCTCGGAGGCCGAAGCTTCCGGTTTAAACGCGCACCTCAAGGTTATTGTGAAAGTCCCTCTATTTACAGTCAAGCTCTAAAATGTCATCTTGATGCCTTTTCCTTACCGTCCGGTGCCGCTCTCATTCAGTACATGGATGACTTATTAGTTGCAGCTGATTCAGAGGAGATTTGCAAAAACGTGACCGTTGCACTGTTGCGTCATTTGTTTGATCTGAATCACAAGGTTTCTCCTTCTAAATTACAATATGTCTGTCGCGAGGTGACTTATTTGGGTCATCTCTTGTCAAAGGAGGGACGACGATTGACCCCCGAACGAATTCAGGCAATTGCACAAATGTCAGTGCCATCCACACAAAGAGAGGTACGTGCCTTTTTGGGCATTACTTCTTATTGTAGACAGTGGATTCCGAGTTTCTCTTTATTGGCTAAACCGCTGTTGGCGCTAACTTTAAAAGATACGCCTCAGCCTCTTCCGTGGACTGACGAGTGTCAGAAGAGTTTTACTGATTTGCGTATTGCTTTGTGTTCTGCTCCTGTATTGGGTACTCCTGATTACAGTAAGCCCTTTACGCTCTATGTCCACGAAAGAGAGGGTTGTGCATTGTCAGTCTTAACGCAGCGTTTTGGAGATCAACAGCGACCATGCGCATATTTCTCAGCTACGTTAGATCCAGTAGCTAAAGCATTGCCTAGTTGTCTTAAGGCAACAGCGGCAGCAGCAATTTCTATTCGACAGTCTGCTGGAGTAGTGCTAGATAATACTCTCATTGTTATGGTGCCACATGCAGTGGATACTTTACTAAATAGGACAAAAACGCAGCATCTTACGAGTGCTCGGTTGTCCGGATATGAGCTGACGCTTTTGGCTAGTCACATACACATCAAACGATGTAATACCCTGAATCCAGCTACTTTGTTGCCTCTTCCAGAAGAGAGAGATGTCTCTGAACAGCATGATTGTTTTCTCCGTACTGAAGAAGAGACTAAGGGTAGAATTGACCTAAAAGACACGCCATTAGTGAATCCAGATGGAACACTATGGGTAGATGGTTCTTGTTTCAAGCTCCCGAATGGAGATACAGTTTCAGCCTACGCTATTACTACTTTGCATACGATTGTGGAGACAGCACGCATTAGACATAATTCAGCTCAGGCAGCTGAATTGATAGCCTTAACTAGAGCGTGTGTGTTATCCAAAGGAAAAAGAGTAAACGTGTACACTGATAGCCAATACGCTTTTGGTGTAGCGTTTAACTTTGGGCGCTTATGGAAGGAAAGAGGATTCTTTACTTCCCATGGTACTAAGATACAACATGGTCAATTAGTGACTGAACTTCTTGAGTCACTTACAATGCCTACTCAGATAGCGATCGTGAAGTGTAGTGCACACAAAAAGATTGTGGACGATGTTGGTCGAGGAAATGCATTTGCAGATGAGGTAGCGAAAAAGACAGCCAGAGACAACACAAGTCGAATGTATGTTGCAGGTCCCGCAAACTGCGTAAGAGAAAAGGGAATGTGTGAAGATACAGTAGAGAGTGTGAAATCAATTCAAGGAGAGGCTACGGAGAATGAGTTGAGAAAGTGGAAGGAAAGTACAGGAATGTTAGATGAGATGGGATGTTGGGTTGAATTATCAGAACATCAACGTTGGCTGTTACCAGATGCTTATGTACTACCTGTAGTTACTATGGCACATGGTCCAGCTCACCTAAGTGCAAAAGGAATATGTAAACTTCTGGCTCCAGTGTGGCAAAATGAGGGGATCCCAAAGTGTGCAAATAATGTAGTAAAACATTGTATTGTTTGCTTGATGTACAATCCGGGAAAGGGAACCCCAACTCCAGCAGGTCATTTTGCTCCTCCAACATATCCATTTGAGGTGTTGCAGATCGATTATATTCACATGGAATGATGCAACAACCTCAAATATGTTCTGGTGGTAGTATGTGCTTTTTCTAGATGGGTAGAAGCCTACCCTCTGAAGGACAATACTGCTTTATCAACTGCCAAAATACTTTTGAAATAATTCTTCCCTAGGTTTGGTTTGCCGCGCATTGTCTGGAGTGACAATGGGAGCGAATTTGTGGGTCAAGTCATGCAAAAAGTTTGTGCAGGTCTTGGCATAAAACAGAAGTTCCACGCGGCGAATCACCCACAGTCGGCTGGTTTAGTAGAATGCTACAATGGAACCTTGAAGCTTAAAATTGCTAAGGTGCAAGCTAGCACAGGACTTAATTGGCCTGATGCTTTACCATTGGCTCTTCTGTCCACCAGAACAGCAGTACACTCTCGTTTGGGGCTTAGCCCTTACGAAGTGATATTTGGTCGCCCAGCTAATGTATGGGGAGTTCCTCGCCCTAAGAAATACTCAGACTTGCCATACCCGATGTTGATTGACTACTTGCATGACCTTACAACTAAATTGCGTGTTCTTCATCAACAGGTTCAGAGTGCTCTACCAGAGGCTTCCACAGACCCAGGTCATTCCATCCGACCAGGTGACTGGGTCTGCACGAAAAATTTCCAACGACAGAGAAATTTGGAGCCCAGATGGAGAGAGCCACGCCTGGTTCTTTTGACCACAAGAACAGCAGTTAAAGTCGAAGGAAAGAAAAACTGGGTGCATGCCGTGCACTGCAAGAAAGTGCCTTTGCCCTTGCCTTTCGATCAGTGGGTCCGTAGAGGCATCAGTGACTCTGAAAGTGAGAAAGTTCCGCAATTTGTACCATTCAGTGATGCGCGTCTAATTGGAACACTTTCTGAGAAAGAGGACGACGACATCCTTCAAGAAGCAATACCATCGCATCGTCGCTTGAACACGACAAATCCAGGAACATTGTTTCAAAACCAGACTGCCTCTGGACAGGAACGCTATAATTTGAGACCAAGACCAAAGAACTTGTAAATTTCTCTCCTATGTAGTACTCTATCCCGGTTGCAGGGTCACGGTAGGAGTCTTAGTTACGACCTGAGTAAGTGGCAATAGGCCTGCAGGACCTCACAGTGTCATAGGACGGTAGATAATCGTGACTACAGTGATTGAGGAAGATTGCCGTGAGCATCCACTTAGAAAGATGGAGGCTACATTAGATAAAAGAGAAAGTAAAAATGTAAAGAATAATTGTAAAGAAATATGTAGTCGTTGTAGTATTGCTCTATGCGTCATTATATTGTCGTGTATTCTTTTGGCATCTGTAAACTGGATCATTATTACTCTGCAGCAAAAAGTTGTCTCTTCTCCTACCTCTACATCTTCTTCTACTATCTCTCCGCACCTATTTCACACTCTTCCCCAGCATGAACTCATCAGAAGAACTGAATACTTTAACAATTCCTTCGTCCAGTTGTTACATCAACATCAGTTAGTGATCAACACAACTGACTGTTGGGTGTGTGGACTCATACCACCTACGGTAGAAAAAGGAATGCCATATTTAGTTCTTCCATTCTCCTATGAAGGTTCCGCTTGGGCTTATTTTGTCATTTTCAATAATGCATATCAAAGTAAAATTAAACAACCTGTCAGTTCACATAGTGTTGGTTCAAATTTCAGTCATAGTTTATTGATAAAGGGAATGGTAGCTATGGCTAAAATCATGGAAAAAAGTGAAGCTTCCATAGATGAAAGAAAAGCATATACCAATTGGAACATAACTAATTACATTTCCAGCCTCAATGATAAGGTTAAGCAAGGAAAATCTCCTCCGATACGGGTCATACCCCAACAAGGAAATTTCTGTCTGCAAATAAATGGTAGAACTCCAAACACTGGACAAAGAGAAAGTTTATGTTCCCATACATATGTTTATTCAGCCCTGAATTCACTGCCGTTAGTACCATCTCAAGGTACATACTTCGTTTGCCACGATAGGGCTTATACATGGTTGCCAGCTGATTTCTCTGGTACTTGTTATATAGCCTTTCTTCTTCCCCCTACATACACTGCTCCTGCGAACCATCATAAAAATAGATATGGCAGAGGGATTGTGGATTCGAAAGACACAGCAGGACAAGAGGGAGGAGATTTCCTCAAAGGATTTCTTCCCTTCTGGGGTCCAATGGCCAACAGCAGAAATATAAGGCAATTGGTTTGTGTCGTAGAAACCACCATAGACATCACTGTAGGAGCTTTAAGTAACATTACAGCTGAACTACAGGCTGATCGTCTTATGACCTTGCAGAACCGTGTTGCCTTAGACTTTGTTCTTGCGGACCGTGGTGGAGTATGCAAATTGATCGGATCAAGTTGCTGTATTTTCATACCTAATGACGCTCCGACAGTATACCAAGCTATCTCTAAGTTACACATAATCTCCGAGTCGATTCATCAGGACGAAGGAGATTGGTCCTTTTCAGAGTGGTTTTGGGGATTACTGTCCAAATGGGGTTGGAAGGTATTGACATTCTTTGGAGTAATTTTAGCTTTTATATTCTCTTGTTGTCTTTGTATGCACTGCGGTCCTGCCATCTGCAACCTATGTGCTACTGCATGTATTCCCAAACCCAAGTCACAAAGAGCAGAGAATATCAAAATGATGGTACAGCAACAGCTTGATGACCTCATGGCCATAGACATCGACTCAGATTAACATGAGTTTGTGTATCTTGCCTGAGTTCTCGCAAAAGGAGGGTCTGAGGAAATTCGATTTTTAATACGATCGTATCGACCCGCCATTTTGTGGCCCGCCGCCATTTTATGTTGCCTTCACTCAGGCAGCACAGCGAACGAAGTCCATTCTGCCTTTTCTGCTTATTCTGCAACATGGTGTTCAAAACAGCCTTCTGCCTCTATCTTTACAAGGCTGGTATTAAGGTCTGACCGAGTACACTAATCCCTGTCTGGTTTTCTAATCCTTGTTTCAACTATCTGTAGGCTCACACTATTCTCCGCCGATCTTATCTTATCGTCTGGCCTTCGCTGTCCTTTGCTAGTATTCTCTCATTTCACAACTGTCCTCCAAACGCACACAAACTTATCGCACCACATGCAACTTCGTTGTGGATCGGTTAATGAATTAGTTCAAGGGAGGGGTGACAAACACAGCTGGAGGGGAGGCAACCTTAAGTCACTTGATACTTTGTTTTCCAATTCCTTCTATTGGTGCTGTCTTGTTTTCCGACATTTCTATTGGCTCTGTTCTATCTTTACATTATTCTTACTGGCTCCTTTCTATGTGTTCTGGGAGTGTATGTAGTTAATAAATGGTTTTTATACGGTATATAAGATTGTGCGCCACAAAGTAAAGTGGCAGTCTCCTGAGAACATACCTTGTGTACTTCTTGGACAACTGTACTAGCTGCAGCTAATAAAATCTGATCTTTTACGCCTGACAGAGTGTCCCGTGTCTCTGTTAGTTGAGGCAGGTGAATCCAAGGAGATTTCAGGCGTACCCTGCGCCGCCAGGCCCATAAGGTTCTGGTTCTTCAACGTGTAGAATGGATGACTACATAATGCCTAGCAGTCTGTATGCACATCTCTCAAAGTCTATGGATAATTCATTGGTCAAGCTTTTAGAGTAATTTTCAGTTTACGTCTAGGATCATAATAGGTTTGTCCTTTCAGTCCAACAACAAATCTTTCCTCGGTTAGGGGAGAAAAACAACCAATTCTACCATGACTACTACTTATGCTGTGCACTCTCAAAGGAACCGCCCATAACGTTTCAACAATCAGAGAGTAGCCTGCACTTTTAACTCATGCGTTAACTGGAGGAAATAATTAATATTTGTGTTTGTCAAATTGAAATGTTACAACTATGGACAGGAGTTCAGGGATAGTAATTTGGGGCATTAATAATTGATATGAAGGGTCTCTAAAGACAGACTATAAATATATTTGTGGCACACTCAATACACTAGGGGGCAGATTTATGGAAAGTGGTGCTGCATTAAGTGGAATGCCGCTTTCCCTGCGCCCCTTAGCAGCCCCCCTCCCGCCACCATGTGTGCACCATATTTAAAATACGGCACACCATGGCGCATGGTAGGGGGGAATAGCATTCAATGTGATGCTATTGATGTACTCTGCAGGAGTAGTGCCAAAATGTTGGTGCTACTCCTGCAGAGTACATAGGGGCCCATTCTGAATAAAGGAAGCCTGCCTTTTAGTGCCTGCTTTGGTCAGGCGTTAAAAGTTCTGTAAAAAATGGTGCAAGGAAATCTCATAGATTTCTTTGCACTATTTTTACGCCCCCCCCCCCAACATGGGGACACCCCCTTTGCATACATTATGCCTGGCTGGCGCAATTCATGCATTGTGCCACTCTGTAACTATGGCGCAGGGATTTTGGCCTCATTGGGCCACATTAACGTAAAAAACAATGACGCTAATGTGGCGCAAGGTGGCACTAGGGGAATGCCTCTATGTGGGATGAAAGCAGTGTGGGGTCTCTAAAAGGCACACGGGCTATGTGGTTATAGGCGTGGCTTAACAACTTAAACTATTTTTCTGTGATTCTCATGGTGTGCCATCCAACGAGTATTTTGGAGTCTCTCTGAGTGCTCTGTTATTGCATCCACATATAATAACATAATAACTGACATGAACCTAAAACTAGCCTGGACTATTGGCTTTGTCAATGGTTTTGTGCGGTCTGGAGGGAAGCCAAGGATTGGATGAGCATGTATTCTGAACAACTTTTTGACCCACTCACAGGCATTGCGAGAAACTCTCACTGCCTTCAGCCTCAACTTTAGACCTCTTAATCGTGCCCCTTATAAACACCTGGATGTGACTCATTTCGAAGCATGCGCTATACTAGAGTAATGTGCTGAACGAACAAAAAAAAAAATCAGAAGTACATCCTGGCCGTAGCTGACACTGTAATGGAGTGTGAAATACAGTACAACCTATACAATTTAAATGAGAACTACATCACTAACACAAATTACCTGAACATTTATTGCATTAATGGTTCAGAACTCATCATTGTTTTCCCCAGTGAAGTTAAGGACATGAATATAGGGCCTGAAAGGGACCTGTTTCAGTGTAATTTCTAAACTAGCTGTTAACACCACACATGAGAAAAATCACCTTTGTTTCAATGGGCAACAAGAACATAAATAACACGAATGCCTAATTAATTGCATACTCCCATGCACGCTATCATCTTCAAACCAGTTTCATTGAGGAAGATCGCTTGCATTCAGTTCCGTTACATTAATGCTGCAGATAGCTTAACACATTTCTTGCGGATGACGAAGCCCCGTAAGCTGAACGAAAAAGTTGCAAGCACTTACAACTATTCAGCACCTACTGTTATGTAATTTAATATAATGACAGATTATGCAATACTATAATCATGAGGATGTAAATCTCTTGTAGAGTGACAGGAACTCCCAAATTATGCAGGAATCACTTAATTTACCATCACTCCAGTTAAGTGGAATAAAGGCACATGTGAATTTGCAATCATTAGTACAACATTCACAAGATGTATGAGTGCTCACCTCTGCCAGACATGGAACTATGGTGAGAATATTAACAAATTAACAGAATGCGTCACACTTCAACCAGGCAAAGGTGCTGGATGGAGAGATGGCTTTGTGTGATGTATTTTATGCTATAAGTTTGCTTCCTGCTATGGTATGTGGTGGTATGATGTTACAAGGCACATCATGCTGAGTAATGAGTCAGGAAACCTGAAGAAAAATTCCAAGGGTCAGATGTATGCAGCTATTTTCTGCTCACGAATTGAGTCATTTGTGACCAGAAAATAGCATTTTGGTATGTACCAATGCTATTTTTCGATTCGGTAATGTCTTTACTGAATCACAAAATACATCTGCCAGGCTCTATTCGGAGGGGAGTGCTGAGGTCGTCCCTTCCAAATAGCAAGTAGCAATGGCATGTATGATTGTTATGCAACTGTAAATGCAGTCGCAAAATGTTAGACCTGACTGCCTTAGGGTGGTCATCACCCAACATTTTGCCCGCCTCCCTCTACTTTTCTGACACTGTTTTTGCTGGTTTTAGGACTCTGCGCATTTGACCACTGCTAACCAGTGCTAAAGTGCATATGCTCTCTCCCTTAAAACTTGGTAACATTGGATCATACCCAATTGGCATTCATGATTTACTTATAAGTCCCTAGTAAAGTGCATTACATGTGCTCATGGCCTGTAAATTAAATGCTACTAGTGGACCTTCAGCATTGATTGTGCCACCCACATAAGTAGCCCCTTAACCATGTCTCAGGCCTGGCATTGCAAGGCCTGGCTGTACAGTTTCACTGCCACTTCGACTTGGCATTTAAAAGTACTTGTCAAGCAATAAACTCCCCTTTTTCTACATATAAGTCACCCCTAAGGTAGGCCCTAGGTACCCCATAGAGCAGGGTGCTACGTAGGTAAAAGGAGGACATGTACATATGTGTTTTATATGTCCTGGTAGTAGAAAACTCCTACATTCGTTTTCCACTACTGTGAGGCCCGCTCCTTTCATAGACTAGTGTTAAGACTGCCCTCATATACTTTTTGAGTGGTCGATTCTGATCTGAAAGGGTTAACCAGGTCATATTTAGTATGGCCAGAATGGTAATAGAAAATCCTGCATATTGGTGAGGTTTGATTTTATATTACTATTTTAGAAATGCCACTTTTAGAAAGTTAACATTTCTCTGCACTTAAAACCATCTGTGCCTTACAGCCTGTCTCCAATCAATGTCTGGTCTGGGCTGGTTGACAGCTCTCTTGTGCATTTCACCCAGAAAACCACAAACACAGGACACATCTGCATTCATCTGCATACTGAATCGGTCTTCCTGGGCTGAAAGGGTGGAGGGCCTGACACTTGCATTTCAAAGGCCAGTGGCCTGGCCTCTCACAAAGGACTGATAACGCCCCTCTGGGACCCTGGCAGACAGGACTGGGCTGAAAGGTGGAACTTGTGCACTTCAAAGCCACTCTTTGATATCTCCCCCACTTCAAAGGCTTTTTTGGGTATATAAACTGGGTCTCTGACCCCACCAACTCAGATACTTCTGAACCCAAACCTGCACCATGTCAGAGGAGCTGCCTGGCTGCCCAAAGGGCTCATCTGGACTGCTTTGCTGAGAAGGACTACTGCCCTGCTGTTGCCCTGCAGCCCTGCTGGCATCTGACTTTGCTGGAAGGACTTTGCCTTCCCCAAAAGTGCTCTCCAAGGGCTTAGATTGAGCTTGCCTCCTGTTTCTGAAGTCTCAGACCCAACAAAGACTTAGGGGGTCATTTCGACCCTGGTGCTCCATGACCGCCATGGCGGAGGGCAGCGGAAGCACCACCAACAGGCTGGCGGTGCTTCCTGGGCTATTCTGACCGTGGCGGTAAAGCCGCGGTCAGAAAAGGGGAACCGGCGGTTTCCCGCCGGTTTTCCCCTGGCCCAGGGAATCCGCCATGGCGGCGCTGCTTGCAGCACCGCCATGGGGATTCCGACCCCCTTCCCGCCAGCCTGTTTCTGGCGGTGTCCACCGCCAGAACCAGGATGGCGGGAACGGGTGCCGTGAGGCCCCTGGCGGCCCCTGCACTGCCCATACCACTGGCATGGGCAGTGCAGGGGCCCCCTAACAGGGCCCCACAAGGATTTTCACTGTCAAGTGAAAATCGCGACGGGTGCCACTGCATCCGTCGCACCCCTGCAACTCCGGAGCCGGCTTCCTCATTGCAGGGGCTTTCCCGCTGGGCCGGCGGACGGCCTTTTGGCGGTCGCCCGCCGGCCCAGCGGGAAAGTTGGAATGACCGCCGCCTTAATCTCTTTAAGAAATTCTTTGTGCGTCGAAAATTGACACAACGTTTGCTGAGAAATCGCCACACAGCCGACTGGAACGATGCAGCCTGACTTCCCAACTGGAAATGCGATGCATCGCCTACCTTGCGACGGAAAATTCTGGATCCTACCAGATTGATGCAGCACCTGTTTCTGCTTCCAGCACATCTAGGATTTTCAACGCATCATCGCTGGGCATCAAAATATCCCCGCATCGCAGTGAGGAACCAAGACTGCATGCCAAATAATGACACAAACCCCTTGCAGCATGGAAAGAAACAACGCATCGTCTGTGCTGCATCGGAAAATCCGATGCAACACCTTATTTTTCCACGCATCTCCTCCTCTCCGTCTCCGTGTGTTGTTATTTTTTACGCATACCTGGTACTGTAACAAAGAAACAACTGTTTATTTCTAAGGATTGAGACTGTGATATTTCAACTTGAGCTTATTGGATCTTTGTCATTTTGACCTTATTTTATTCAGATAAATATTATCTATTTTTCTAAACCTGTGTGGTATATTTTTGTGATGTTTTCACTGTTTTACTGTATGATTTATTGCATGATTTATTGCACCAATACTTTACTCATTGCCTTCTAAATTAAGCCTGACTACTCAGTGCCAAGCTACCAGAGAATGGGCACAGGATAATTTGGATTGAATTGTGATTTACCTAGACTAGGATTGTGGTCCCTATTTGGAGAAGGGTGTATACCTCTGCCAACTACAGACCCCATTTCTAACACAAAACAATTGTAGTTACCATCAACTTTAAGTTGGTGGTAACCCATTCACAAACAGGAAGGGGTCCCATGGACCACTGCTTACTCTGAAAAAATTAAATGGAAACTTTTCATTTTTTTATTTGCAGTGCAGCCCGTTTTCCATTAAGGAAAATGGGCTGCATTACAAAAAAAATACTGCTTTATTTAAAAAGTAGTCACAGACATGGTGGTCTGCCATCCCCAGCAGGCCACCATCCCGGTGAGTGCTAGCCATTCCCAGTTGGGTTGCAAATTGGGACCTACTTCATAAATATTGGGGCCAGATATATGAACCATTTTACTAGTCGCAAATGGCCTAATGGGGTGTTTGCAACCGGTAAAATGCATTTTGCCATGTACAAAAGAGAAAATGTGATTCAGTAACTTCTTCATGAATCGCAGTTTGGTTTTATGATTGGGTTTTAGGAAGGGTGTGTTTAGGGTGTCCCTTCCTAAAACCGAATAGCACTGGCATGTATGAATGTCTTACGACCATGAATGCAGACACAAAACATTCGCAGTTACCTCCAACTTCAAATTGGTGGTAACCATTCACAAACGGGAAGGGGTCCCCTTTGTGAATGGGAGAGAAAAACTATTTGGAAAAAAGGGAAAAGAAAACTTCTCTTTTTTTAATGCATCCCATTTTCCTTTAAGCAAAACAGACTGCATTAGAAAAAAACCCTGCTTTATTCAAAAAGCATTCACGGACCTGGTGGTCTGCTGTTCCCAGCAAGCCACCTTCCCTGTGAGCGCGGCCATTCCCAATGCAGTTGCAAATTGCGACCTACCTCATGAATATTGATGAGGTAGGTAATTTGTGACCCCAATGGGAATCGCACACAGTGTATTTTACACTGTTGTACATTTTATTTAGTGACACGCAATTTGCGATTCCCAAAAGGATTGCAAATTGTGAGTAGCAAACCAAAATGTCATTCATCTGAGACCTATTGGGAATCTCTAAATGTGTCTCAGGCACATTTGTACATTTCATTCTGCGAGTCACTAATTGCAATTTGCAACAAATCGCAATTAGAGACTCACAAAATGAATTCTGGTCCCAAATCATGAACCAGGGCACAAGAAGTTGTTTAGGAAATTGGTCAAATCTTATTTCTAAACAGTTGATAAGAAATCATCCTTTACTACAAAAAACAAAATTAAATCATTGCTTTAATTACCAAAACAAAATCTGTACTTTAAATTTAGTATCGCTCAACACCACACAATTACATTTGTGAAAAAAAGAATGCATGTGACTGCTATGTCCGCAGACAAAGGTCACTTTTTTGTGTGTGACTAAACACTTGTAAAATGTTAACAATGTAAGCACTCGTTGTGACACAGTCTAACGTATATGTGTGAGTGAAGTTTGAACCCACAATGTGTTTAGAAGACACGTAGAAACCAATGGTCGGGGTGTGTCTGCTGATTATGACGGCGTGTCCTAGAGGAGTGGGGGTGGCGGGTAAGAGGTCACTAGGTGACAGCATTTCTCAATACACTTAGACTAAATCTGAAATGAAGTTGTAATAAGTAAGGAAAAAAGTAACAGAATTACATTTTGAAATACCCATAATTCAGGTACATTTTCAGGCTGCATTGCCGTAAGTTGGCAACACTAGTTATGTACATACCTAATTGGTAATGTTTAGGAAGACTTACAATTATTTTGGCATCAACAGGTTACAGCTGATTAGTTCATGCTAGCCTATTACTGGAAGCTAAAAGTCAAAATGGGGATACAAAAAGTTGTGATTTTCAATATTACATTTGTGGCCAGTCTAAGTGCATCCCAGGTAAATTTAAACAAACACTGGACTTTTAGAGCAGCTTACTCGTCTATTTTCAAATCAGTTTGCACATTCAAAAAGCAAGCTGGCTCTTACAAAATTGTTTCTAGTTCTGCGTCAGTCAAGTTATTAACCCATTTGCCAAATGAGGAGCTCACCATAAAGTGCCTGAAAGAGTTCAGTGTGCAGTCCTGAACACCTCAGTGACACGGCGCGCTTGCTATCAGACCAGTGGCTAAGTCTAAAGTGCCAAATTCCACTGAGGGGAGTGAAAAATAAGGTAATGGTGGGACTGTAAAACCAATGGAGACCAAGAGAAGAACTGGGGGCCAATGTACTATTTACCACTCGCAAAATACTGGAACTAGTAAATAATTGTCCGAAACAGCCTATGTACAAAGGTCAGTTTGGAAAATGAAGAATTGGAGTGGGTTGTAAAAATCAAAATGACAAAAATTCAGTACGGGGAATGAGAGATATGAATTTCTAAAGATTTAAGTGAAAATAGCCCCAAAACGTGCAAAGGACCAATGGTAGTCAATTGTTGCATAAGAAAGGTACCAAAGCTAGTGATGGAGTATAGGTTGGATACAACAAGTCGATTGGGTAGGGACTGAGAGCAGTTGAGTATGAAAAAACATTTAAAATGTCCCAATCTGAAAAAGGACTTTGTTATTTTTCTCAGGAAAACTTTCCCCTGCATAGAGCAAACCTGCAATCCAAAACAACGCTGTGCAACTTCTGGTTGGATACTTTTCACAGTTGGTCCCCTTGAAGCTCTTGAGTAAAAGTTTGAAAAAGTTTCCAAACTTCTACTCATGCCCAAACACACACAGGAGTACACTGTCAAGGCCCCCCAGGAACCCTGTGGAGGATTTAGAGACTATTGGGTTGTCATGCAGAAGGCAGCTGCAAAGACTACTCCAGGGCAAGTGGCCTCTGGCCAGCTGTGATTTTTCACAGGAATGTTGTTTTTTATGTTCTTGGAGCCACACAGAGGATTAGTGTCATGATCCTTAAAGATCTTTTTGTCCTTGAATTGTAAGTGAAAGGGGGTTCAATGCTCCTCAGGTCCTCCTCACACATCACACATGCCAACTGTGATAGGTTCGGTCTGCCTTGTATCCTTCTGCAAGTCCAGCAATGTTCTGATGAAAGTGACTTGAGATGTTACATTTATGTTTGGCACCAGCTACTGGGTGAGGTGACTCCTGGGCACTCGCTAACCAATGGGGTAAAAGTTTCTAGTTGCAGCTCTCCCCCTGTTTTTAGTAGTTTCTCTTTGCCATACTGCAAATAGGACCAAAAGGCAATGTGACAGGGCATTTTCCTGATTGTGAAAGTCTTTGGCCACACTAATCTTGGGTTGTGAAGGCTGGGTGTCTGTGTCATAGGGAAATCACCAGTCTTCTTCCATATCTAATGATAAAATCCAGTTTGAAGCAGGCACTGTACCCAGAACAGACCTATAGACAGAGGTCTGGTAGGCTTGTGGGACAAAAGCGGAGTCCTTCAGCAACAAGACATGGGATACACAAGAATTGTATTGACATCCTGTTCTCTCCTTTCAAGTGTGCCTTTAGTGGTACATATGGCTCAAGAGACCCATCATGATGTGACAGGGCGGTGTCAGAAGGACGCATGCAGCCTTCACTCTGAATATTCTGTGGAGTTCAGAGGAGTCATCTCTGCTCATTTAGGTCATCCTGTTTTGGGTGCTCTTGAGAGGCATCTTACACTTCTTACAAACCCATTCCTGGGCTTCAGCACACGGGTAGGTGATATAGGCTTCTACTAATTAGCCTTATGACAGTTCAGGGAGGTAAATGGTAACTTTCCAAAACTTACTTTTACTTTTCATTAATATTTATAAAAAATTGGACTTTACAATTGAATTGGATTTTTTTAAAGTATTGAAAATAGAGATTTAATTATTTTTCTAGCTTGTCCCATTTCATTGAAACCAGTATTAGTACTGTAATCTGTACTCTGGTGTTCTACATAGGCTTGCCACAGTGAAAATAACTTTTAAGGCGTTGGTAATATGGACGTGGTAACTTTAATTTTCTACATGTTCCACTTTTAAGTACCATGCACCTTACCTTGTGGGCTACAAGGCTTACATAGGACTGATTTACTACTATTTAAAAGGGAGATTTTTAGGTGTTATGGTCGTACTGCAGATTTTACACTATAGCAGTCATTCTACAGTGGTCGCCCTGAAACAGTGCTTTCCTTTGTCCTAATAATGCGTGACACAATAAGTACTGCAGTCCAAAGGTGACATTTAACTTTTCACGCCATGGGTATATTTCTGCATCATGGGCCTGTAGGAATGCTAAATAAGCAAATCAGGGGTTAGCCAATTGCTGAATGATTTAAGATCAGAGCACATACACTGGGCACTGGATAGCTGTGCCCCAGCATGCAGAGGCTAGAAACAAACAATAAAATTCAGGAATAAAATGGGGGTGACCACACAAAAAGGGGCATTTTCTCACAGTAATATTTCAATAGTTTACAATTGTTATTTTGGTCCTAAAACACTGATAAATAAGGATAGAAATTACTACTTGGAGGGGACACCTGCAATACGCCCCTTCCAAATGGTGATTCTTTCTCCATGTTTAAACCCATTTTAAGAGTCATATAAAAAGATACAGAATTCTAAAGTGGGTTTTAGAACATTGCAAAAAGCATTTTTGTGCTTGCAAAGTCCAAATTGGATCACTTCTGACCACAAAAATGCTTTATACATCTGACCCTAAATGAGCTCATGTCAGGCCTCCATTATATCAATGCTAATGAAGCCACATACAAATTGACAGAATTCTAGGAACAAAATATAGAGAATCTGGGTGAAATGTTGCCAGTTGGCATGTACTCCAGCTAGGGTCATAGCCAGCTCCCCTGCTGCCACTCTAGCCAGGTTCCTTATGCCCATGCACCCTCCGCTTTTGCTAGGGCCATCAGGGACGAGGGCATCCCTTGTACTACCGCACCATTTTTCCTCTGCATTTTTCCCGCTCTCTCCGGTGCTTTCCTGCCACCCTAGCATCCCGCCCCCACTTGCTGACCTATTTAATAAAGGTCATTGTGAACTACCCCTGCTGCTGCTCTAGCCAGGCTTCTTGTGCCCAGGCTTCCTTTGCCATTGCCAAGCTTCCGGGCCAAGGCATACCCTTGGACCACTACGACGTTTTCGTCCTACATTTTTTTCCTGCTTTCTCCTGCGGCTTTCCTGCCTCCCTAGTGCCCCCCCGCTGACCTATTTAATGAAGGCCGCAGCACAGCCCGATGGAGCAGGTCAATGCCAGCTCCCACTGCTATTGCTTTAGCTAGGCTCCTTATGCCCAGACTTCCTCTGCTATTGCTAAGGCCTCCAGGGGCCAGAAAATTCCTTGGATTACCATGCCATTTTGCCCCTGCATTTTCCGGCTCTCTCCAGTGCTTTCCTGCCTCCCTAGCCCCCCAAATTCTGACCTATTTACTAAAGGATGAGGCACGGCTGCTAAGTGTGTGCGTGCAGCGTGCGCACTGCCGGTGCACCAAAGGCAAGCCCTGCTGCTCCCTATTTATGCATGGACTGCGCCTAGTGCCAGGAATGCTGGCTGTTCACACTCCCTCGGATACTCCATCGTGGACCTCATCATTCTGAACCCTGGAGGAAACAACAACTGATACCTTGCGTCTCCTCGCTCCACAGCGGAACACTTCACCTACAAGGTATATCTCCACACCAGGATTGACCGCCACCACAGCGACCAAAACCACGCCAGAACCGTCGACTGAGTCCTACCCTGAACAACCCAACTTCATTCTCATCAACACCCGATCACTCTGCTAACTTGCCACTGAAATCTGGGACACCAGCTCCACCCTTTCACCCAACATAATCTTCATCACAGAGACCTAGCACACCCCTGCTTCCACCCTGGACCACCATACCCTTCGGCTATGAGCTAAAACACTGGGACCGCACCAACACACATGGAAGCAGAGTCACTATCATTCACAAAGAGCCCAACGTCTGCACCACCACAGATGACAAGACCATGCCAATCATGGTACACAGAAACTTCCAGCTTTGCCCTCATGACAAGACAACAATCAAAGGCACCCTTGCCTAGAGACTCCAAGGACCCAGAACCGGCCTTAGCGACGCCATAGCTGAATTCATTACACAGCTTGCCATCAAATAAATTCAAACCCTACCTGTTCCAGGAAGATCTCAACTTACACCTGGATGACCCCACAGACACAAATTCCACAACCCTCCTCAAATAAATGGACAACACCAGCCTCAAGCAACTGGTCACAGACCTATAGCACAAAGCAGGACCCCATCTTTACATCCAGTAACAGAATCAGTTGCAGCCACATCACAAACTTCACCTGGTCATACCACTCCATCATACATTTCACCATCCCTGGCCCCCACCACACCACCCCCAAGACCCCAATGATTCCTCTTGCAGCTGGACCAAGGTCATGCTACACCAATGGAAATTTGCCCTCAACACCACCCAACCCAACACCACCACTGATTTGAACCAGGAAGTGAAGAACTTCAACTCCTTGATTACATGCAATGCTGACCTAGATGCACCCACCTAACTGTCCAGACCACACAGATCCAACAGACAAGCCAGCTTGTACAACCCAGAACTCAATGCAGCGAAATGTGAATGCAAACAACTTGAAGGAAAGTGGCGGACCAGCAGAAACAACATTGACCAGGCCATTTTCAAAGCAGCCTTTAACAACTACCACCACCAGCTCAAAGCCCGAAGAACGAGGCTTTGACACGCTGGATTGAGAGCAGTGCCAACCAAAACAAGGAATCCTTTACCACTGTCAAAGAGTTCACCCGCAGGCAAGCTACCAAAAACTCAATCCCCCCTCACAGAAACTCTGCAATGCCCTCGCCTACCACTTCCACAGTAAGATAAAAAACATCTACAGAAACTTTGCCCCCCAACCAACAGACCGCCCCTGCAACCCACCCATCATGGCTGCCTCTGATCTTCTCACTGCATGGGATCAGCTCAGCACACCAAACACAAACACTCTCATGAACTCTATCCGCTCTGGAGCACACACCGACCAATGCCCCACAGACTCATCAACCTACCAAAAGATGACATCAGCCTTCAGCTTACCACTAACATCAACACCTCCATCACCACCGCAACCTTACCTGATGCCTGGAAACATGCAGATGTAAGACCCCTCCTCAAGAAACCATCGGCTGACCCCAACGAACTCCAGAACTACTGTCCCATCTCTCTGCTCCCGTTCCCCGCCAAAGTCCTGAAGATGGCCATCAAACTCCAACTCACTGAACACCTATAAAGAAACAACCTATTGGACCCCTCACAATCAGGATTCAGAGCCAGCCACAGCACAGAGACACCCCTTATCGCTGCAAGGGACACTTGCATCCTGCTCGCGGGAGGAGAATTAGCCGCCCTGATCCTGCTCGACATCTCTGCAGCTTTCGACACCGATCGGAATCACAGAAAATGCGCTCAAATGGATAGCATCCTTTCTCTCGGGTTGCGCCTAGAGATTCTGCTCCCTCCCTTCAGTTTGCAACCCAAGCACATCATCTGCAGCATCCCTCGAGGTTCCTCCCTCAGTCCTACTCTACAAAATATCTACATGACTCTACTCGCAGACATTGTCAGAACCCACAACATCAACATAGTTACCAATGCCGATGACACTCAGCTCATCCTCGTGTTCTCAGCAGACCTCATCATGATGAAGACTAACTTTCACAACTGCATGAAGAGCATCTCAGTTTGGATGAAGAACCATTGCTTGAAGCTTAGCACAGACAAAACCAAAGTACTGATCTTAGGCTGACACACTTCCTTCGGGAACTACTCCTGGTGCCCATCAGAACTCAGACTCACCTCCACTCAAAAGACCATGCCTGCAACCTAGGCATCATTCTGGACAGCAAAGTCTCCAGGAAACACCAGGTCAATGCATTTGCTTCTTCCTGCTTTCACACTCTCTACCACCTCCTCAAAGTCTTTAAGCGGCTCCCAGTCAACATCAGGAAAACGGTCATCACAAGCAGACTTCACTACAGCAAAGCACTCTTTGCCAGCACACATGGGGAGACTCCAGACAATCCAGAACACAGTAGCCAGACTGATCCTCAACCTGCAAAAAGGGCCCACATCACCCAGCGCCTAAAAGACCTCCACTGGTACCACATCCAGAAAAGATGTCAATTCTAGCTCTTGACCCACGCCAACATGAACAAGGACCCGCCTACATGAACCACCGCCTGAGCTTCCATTTACCTCCCAGGAGCCTCCGCTCTGCTCACCTAGCCCTTGTTCAGTTATGACACATCAGATGCTGCTGCACCCGAGGTCGCTCATTCTACTACCTCACCACCAAGTCCTGGAATGTCCTCCTCCTCCACCATTGCCGTGCACCCTCAATGACCCGTTTCAGGAAGGGGCTCAAAACCTGGTTCTTTGAATGAGGCAGCAGCACAGTGCCTGGATACCCGCTCAGGTGAGAAACAGCGCTTCATAAATATAGTTTGCTTGAGGGATTGTGGGTTACAGGCATAACTTTGGGCAATGCTATTACTCAAAAGTGTGAAGTGTGTTTCCTAGGGAATGGCAGTGACTTAGGCCCATATTTATACTTTTTTAACCCCGTATTTGCATCATTATTTGACGCAAAAGCGGTGCAAACTTACAAAATACAATTGTATTTTGTAAATTTGCGACGCTTTTGCGTTAAAAAGTAGCGCAAATGCGGCACTAAAAAAGTATAAATATGGGCCTTAGTATTAAGCAACGGTAGACCTGTCTTAAAACTGACCAAACATGGTGGTATGCCGGATGAAACTCTAGTCTGTCACCATGCAGTGTCAAACCTGATAAGCTTCAGTTATATTTATTTTATCAAGTCTCTCGTAAAAATGGAAAGGTTATATCTGCAATATACTGCCAATAGTATCTTCAAAACCTCCACCTCACTTAGCTGTTAATAATGGCACATAGCACTACAGTATGATCATGATATGTTGTTATATTTATGACAGGAAGATTACAAATATTATTAATGCTACTTAAATTGGGTTTTTTTAATACTTTTAAGCCTTAGCTATAATTTTTCTGCAAGATATCTATTTTCTATGTTAACACTGTTGCAAATTAGGCTCTTTACATTCAGTTACCGATGGCGTCACAGTTACCTTCCGGCATCACCTATATCGAGGCCAAAAACAGCAGGGAGAACGAGCTGATTAAGTCGCAGGATAGGAATGAGGTAAAAAGTCTAAATTCTTCCTCTGGCTGCTAGGACTGAGAATTGAGAGAGGTGACCATATAGCATATTTACAACCAATACTGGCCTTGTTGCTTAAAATTTTCATCCAGTAATGTTTGCAGATTACACACATTATCGTAAATTTCAACATACAGATAATTTGCATAAACATAATTGTTGTTTGTCTTATAAGTATCGCACAAGAGACAAGCCACTGTTTGTAAGTCTCAGATCCCCAAGAAGGCAAGATAAATTATGATTTGTACAACCACATTAGCTGAAAGGAAAGCACATTACATGGAATCGGTTAGCTTGTTTGAAAATATATCAGGCCATCAAGATAAATGGAAAGCCACTAGATAAGAGGCACTCAATAATGGTAAGAGAGTTTAGATTGCATTAGCCCTGGCATCATCTGCCTCAATGTTCATATTACTTCCCATCCTGTCTCCTGCTTCAGAACACATGCTGCCAAGATATGGAATCGGTGAACACAGATGAGTGGCTTCTGAGCAGAAGATAACTGAGAAATGCATGCATCTGTCTAAAGAAATAAGGAGAGGGCATTATCTGAAAAAGCAACATTTTGTATTCCTTATTGCTTGCTTAAATGTATTCCTCTCCAGCTTAACCTTTGATTAGTTGTTTTCTCGTTCTAAATCTTGGGGCATATTTAAGAAAAGTGGCGCTGCACCAAGTGCAGCGCCACTTTTCTTGTACCCCTTAGAGTCCCTCTAACACCATCATTTAAATACGGCACACTACGGTGGTAGTGAGGGGACTTGCATCAAAACTTTTGATGCTAGTCTGACGTTAATCCTGTGAAGCACCCAGAGGACCATTGTAACTCATGGAAGTCTCTTTTTAAGGCCTGCTCTGAGCAGGCGTTAAAAGTGCTGAAAATCATGGTGCAAGGAAATCGCTTATATTTCATTGCTTCATTTTTTGGCCCCCCTCTAACGGGGGAATGCCCCCTTTGCAAACATTGTGCCTGGTGCAGGCATAATGTAGCACAAAGGGTTACAAAGTAAATATGGTGTGGCATTTTTGGCCTTCTAATGCTACATTAGCGTCGAAATATTACGCTATTGTGGCGTTGGAATGGTGCTGGGGGCTCTTAAATATGCGTGAGGCCAACCAAACACACATGCGCACTTAGGTTTCTCCAACCCTGCTGTATAAACAGCTGGGCTGGAGAAACAGCACAGACCCAAGGCTTTTGTCTGAGCGGCAGTCCGAGCCGCTTAGACCAAATATGACCCTGCTTACATGCTTTGTTTAGCATGTAAGCAGCGCCAGGATTGCTGGGGAGCCTGTGACTGTGTCCCAGCGAATGCTGGGACACCACAAGAGAAACGAGGCAGCTGGAGGTGGCAGGAGATGGGAGTGGAAGAGAAACAGTAAGGGGGTCATTACAACCCTGGCGGTCAGTGTTAAACCGGCGGTAAGACCGCCAACAGGCTGACGGTCTTACTTTGGGGAATTATGACCATGGCGGTTACTGCCATGGTCATCCGCTGGTTCTCCGTTCCGCCCGCCAGGGCGGAGACGACACCGGGCTGGAGACCTGGGTCTCCAGCCCGGCGTCCGTCACTATACCGCTGGCGGTATTCTGACCCGGCTTACCGCGGTTTTCCAGCAGTCTGAACCGCCATGAAAACCATGGCGGTAAGCACTATCAGTGCCAGGGAATTCCTTCCCTGGCACTGATAGGGGTCTCCCCCAACCCCCAAAGGTGGCAGGGCCCCCCTCCCCACCCCGACCCCCAACATCACATCACCCATACCCACACGACACGCACGCAGGCACCACCTACACACTCACACACATCAACATACATGCCTACATCCACACACACAGTCAGACACGCACACCGACATTCAAACATACACGCACACATCTATACAGACATACCCACAGACTTACACACACTCATTCCCATACACACAACACCCCCGCAGGCATCCATGCACTCACACACCCCCTCTTCATACACAGACGCACACCGCCATGCACCCACACATCACACAACACCCCCTCCACCCCCCTCCCCTCACGGACGATCGACTTACCTGGTCCGACGATCCTCCAGAAGGGGACGGGAGCCATTGGGGCAGCTCCGCCGACACCACACCGCCAACAGAACACCGCCACGGTGAATCACAGGACGTGATTCGCTGGGCGGTGTTCTGTTGGCGTGGCAGTGGAGGTGGAGCAACCTCCACTTCCCCGCCTCCCGCCAGTATGGCTGTTGGCGGCTCTCCGTCGGAACAAGGGCGGAGAGCAGCCAACGGTCATAATAGGCCGAGCGGAAGACCGCCACCATTGGCGGTCTTCAGCACGGTGGTACCTCGGCGGTCTTGCGAAAAGACCGCCGAGGTTGTAATGACCCCCTAAGTGTTTTCTTTTTTTTTTTAAATGTTGTTTCCTTGTCGTCCCTCGTCATCGTCCCCCACCCACTCTTGACATGTGTGTCCACGGCCGCTGACTATGATATCTTGGAGAGGAAGAGGGAGGAGGGAAGCAGTACTGTAGCATTCCTTTCTGATGTTGGGGATCAGTCAGAGTGTGCAGAAGGTGTAAAAAGTGGTGGACTGCCCAATGAGATTTTTAAACCCTTATGTACTGCTGCTATCGGGAATCAGGATTGGAAGCGGTCAGGTGTATGCTGAAACTTGCTGCTTCTCCTTAGACTTGAAGTTCTCAGCCCAACCACTGGACATGGTCTCTCCCCTGACTCTGGAATCTGTTAAAAACATAGTGAGAAGGAGGAGGGAAACTGCAGAAAGGGACTTTCCAGCAGGATCTTCTTGTGGTAATGACAGCAAGGACAGAAAAGGATCTGTCTCCAGCTCGAATCGAATGGAAGCCATCAGCTTTAGGAAGAAGCATTCCTTGTCTCCTAGTACTTTAAGTTCTGATCTCAAGGCAATTGCCATTAACTGACTCCTGGGTCCATTAGAGGGGGGGTGGAAAGGAGAAGGGAAGTTGTTGTAGTGACAAGATATTTTCAGTTGAGGATTAAAGCAACAGGGATTTCTATTATCAGGAGGAGAGGGAGAAAGAAAAGGATAAGTAGAAAATAAAAATACAACAGAAGCGCCATGTACCTACACATAGGCCATATTTCAGCTCCTCACAATCAGAAGGTAAGTTTTAATGTATTCTTTCAAACATCTATTCCTATAATCTGAGAACCTATTGCTGTGTTGTTTCCATTCTCATTGGCTTAGTTCACATATATAGGCCAGTGTATACAGAGGTGTTAGTACCAAAACTAAGGCAAATTGCATTTGTAACTGCTTCAGAACTAACTCCCATTAAGAATTTGGCACAAAAAATTGAATTGCCACCTATTAGCCTAAACACAAACAAACAGGTTTTCCTTGGTAGTCATTGCTGGGACTAATCAGTATGTGACAAGGAATGCAGTCCTGGGACCGCCACATTATGACCGTGGGGGTTTGGCCACAGTCGGACTGCTGGCACTGCCACTTTTTCACTGGCTGACGGTCTTCATCCACCAGGGCAGCGCTGCAAGCAATGCTGCCCTGGGGATTACGAGTCCCCTCCCCACCAGCTTTTACATGACAGTTGCACTGTCAAGTAAAAGCTGGAGGAGACGGGGCGCCGGCCTTGTCACACTTTCCACTGTCTGCTTGTCAGACAGTGAAAAGTGCGATGGGTGCTGCTGCACCCGACGCATTGCAACATTGCCGCCAGCTATTTTATGAGCCGGAGTCAATGTTGTGGGTTGTTTCCTGCGGGGTGAAAATTCTGTTTTTGCCTTCCGACCCAGCGGGAAACTCGTAATAACCCTCACGGTCAGGTCACCGCACTGGCGTTTTTCTGACCGCACGGCTTCGGCGGATGGTCATTTCCATCCGCCAAAGTTGTAATGAGGACCTGAGTGTGTAAAACTTCCACAATTAGCATTTCCACAAATTATTTCTAATTCTTTCATGCCTTGATGTAAATATGCACTACTCACAACACTGGTATGTATTTCATTTATAGATAAATGTAAATAACCCACAGGGACTTATTTCAAGTTGTCCAGTAATAACAGAAGCAAAAACACTCTGAATAAATACCATTCTCACACCAGTTTGGTGTTTTTTGGACTACATAAAAACTTCTGCTGTATATAACGGGGAATAACGTGAAAAATATTTTTGGGACCCATTTTGCACACTTTTTACCAAATAGCCCACAGAGAAGACTAGCAGAAAATTTCACTAACTTTTAAGTGCTCATAATGTAATAATTGCAGATTGCAAAACAAAGCGCAAAAAACATTTGTAATGAAGAATTCTTGACCATTTGCAGTGGAAATGTGGATATGTCTCGACCATTTGCACTGGATATTTCTCTTCTTTCAGTTCTTTAATGCGGCCGTATAGTGTTACCCGAGGAAACATGCTCTATCTCTTATGCTTTGATTATATCATCAGCCCTTGCCCCAAGGGTAAACCCATCACTAATCTCATCAGGTGCCGACCGCACCTTGTTGTGGAATTCATAGTTTTAGTTTGCACAGAGTAGACCCTGGACACGTTCAAGTGCTTTGTAAACAGATAAAAGTTTGAGGTGGTTGATATTTTTAAATAACACGAAGCACTGTCAATCCAAGTGGGCCCGTTTTCTCTTACGTACCACACGCCTATTACCCCTCCACAGTTCTCTCTTTACACAACAAAGTCGAATGCCTCCAAGAAGCACGTGAAAGCTGATGGCCGAACGTGATAAGAAAATAACAACAAATAAAATAAAGCAAGAAAGGACATTAGCAAAAAAGGGTCCAAACATTTGAACCAACTTACATTCAATTAGAATCACCATTAGGTTTTGCATTATGACCAAATGTCATTGCATCAGTTCTTGTTAGCCATCTTCCAGGGACGGACTGGCCTGTAGGGTATCTGCAATGCCAGAAGAGCTGACTGTTTTTGGGCCTGTTTTATGGCCTGGTTGGACGGGTTTTAGTATCGATTTCCCTATTACCGCAAATACTGCCCGCAGCAGCACAAATACATTCAGCAGTGTCCCACACCTTGTAAACACCTCTACAGCGTGTCTTTACCAGTTCAGAACTTCTCAAGTTAGAAAATATTCGCCTGTCTTTTAGCTAACTTATGAACCAATGGCGCCACTTTTATTTTGGGCCTGAGCCTATATTCTGTCGGAGTCCGGCCATGCTAGCTTCACATCATTAAAGGAGTCATTAGATACTTTAACATTTCCTAAAAGTCTCTCATTAAGCAAAGGATTTGCCACAGATGTATTTCTTACTTATGACTTTTATTGTAGTCTTTCACAGCAAAATCCGTAAGCCGCTAAAACGGCCTTCGTGATCTCTGTGAAATGTCCTCAGTATTGCATACAGAGCATCCCTATTACCTAAAGTCCTTTGCAGCAGGGTGCAGTTCTGCCCAAGGCTGCTGACAGGCACAGTTGCTTCCTTGGGATGAATTCAACAAGCTGACGCTCACCGACGTAAGCCAATATCGTGGACAGGTCCATTATTGGTGGACATGCGCGTGAGAAGAGGTGTAGTTTACAGTCTTTTAAGGTATGTGATGTTTTCATCGAGCGTTAACAAAATACCAGAAGTAGATCAACAGTATGACGTGAAAGTAGATGGATGGCTCACCCAACAGGGCAAACCAACAACGTCCACAGTGCCACAGAAACCGGGTTACTCATTTTCATGTAATAGAACCATTCCAGCACCACTGTTGAAATGTGGGCTGTAATTAATTTGACAAGAGTTTGATATTTGATACGTCAATAGAGTGAGAAAATACTCAAATTAAAATAGAGAAATATCTGACGCTTGTGCGGCACCTTATTTAACGCTGATCACTCAGGCATTCACTTAGTGCCCTCTGTATCACCGGGGATTCCAAGATTTGCAGCGGGGTGTGACAACATCAAAATGAGAGCAGGTCTTTGTGTCTGTGCCACACTACGGACATCAGCGGAGAGGCAGACTGGCTCTTAGGGAGTTGTACCGACTTTGAGCCACAAGGGTATTAGTGCACAGTCAACGAGCCAGCAGAAGATGCCTTTTGGAAATGTGCAGGGTTACCCTAGGCACCCACGCAAGTACAGAAACATGATGCTCCTGACCGTGGAGCGACGCCAGCCCGTTCTCAACAGACAGGCTTCTTTGCTGACAAATAAAGACAGAGTGGCAATCTGAAACTATGACTGTCTTTACAGAGTTTGTGCCTGCACCTAGGAAAGCTCATTTTGTTTGCAATACCACAGAGGCTCCGGAGCTGGTGGAATTCAGCACATCGCGCTGTTTCCGCTGACGTTTAGCACTGGGAGCTTGTTCCGCACGTAAAACCAGCACAGGCGGCACCACAGGGTGCTACTTCTTTCTGCTGCTCAAGTATATTTTCCGATCGAGCGGCAGCTGTTTTTAACTGTGTCTTAACTGGGTCTTAGCTATGTGGAGAATTGTGGCACAATGGTTAGAGTGGCAGACCCTGATGCAAAAATCTGGCCCAGGACCAGGGTTCAGTTCCGCCTCAGCGGGTCTTGGGCTCAATTCCCTTGGACCAGATAATTCTCACCTTGGTGCCTAATCTAATTAATGGGTCCCACTCTATAACTCTGGGCAATAGCTTGCTTAATCTCCACAACAGCTCTGACAGCCTTGGATGCCTGTGGGTGCCCAGGAGTGGGCACCTCACAGGGAAAAGCCAGTAGGGGTTCCACAGCGGTATGTGTACAGTCCCTTGAGACCCTAATGGTTGAAGAGTGTGCTATACAAGTGTTAAGTTTACAGTTTAACCTGCTGTGACAGCCTACATTGAGAAATCTCACCGAGAGGCATTCTACCACCTGAAAATTGCACAAGGGGATGCAAATTCTCACTCGTGCTCAGCACCTAAAAGCGGTTGGCAGAGTTTTGCCAGAACTCTGCACTCCTATCGGGGTGGACAAAACTCTACGAACTCCACCGGCAGAGCAGAATTTATCACCCACCCCTACTCAGACATGCATTGGTCTATTGCAATTCTATGCCATAGTTCAGAGGGATTGAGTAGGCTGCCACATATGTTGGGGATGAAACTCAGCTAATGATTTCTAAGTACTAAGGCTCAAACTGAAGGACATTATGAGGTCGATGCTGTGGTAGACATTGCCCACTTACAGTTGTAACAAAAGCATGCTTTCACATGGGTGAAGTTGCTGATATGGAATCAATGTACTACTTTCATTGCTTTACTGCGCATCTGTAAAATTATGTTGACGTAAGATAGTTAGCACTATTTACATACGTAATGCTTTCACTTGCCTCAAAACAACCAATTAAACAATGGAATTTCTGTGCTCTTTACTTAAGTAGTGATTATTGGTTGGCTTGGTCCCATCCCCTGCAGTCCAAGTACTTCAAAATATTACATTTTACCCATGGAAATGTATCGGTCAGCCAGTTATATATGGGTAGAAAAATATTTGATCAAGTAACTCCCTTTATAATGGAGTGGGTGGGACAGCGGATAAAGGAGACCATTTTTCCACACATTTTGTTATTTCTGCCCTCCTGTCCACTGAATTGATAGGCAGAAATGTCCCTCCTTTTTAGCAATTCCGCTCCTGAGAATATGGTGACATCTGTCATCGAGTCCAGTGAATGGAACAAATTCCAGACTATGGACTTTTATTGAGACAAATAATGCAAAAAAAAGAAAACAAAAAAATTAAGAGTTGGCGCAAAAAATGTGTTAGATATTTGTATTGTATTAGCCCGTAAAGTATTTCTCACATCTTCATATTGCTGTATTTTTTCTACAATTGAAATTCTATTACTAAATTGGTTTCAAAATCATCTCCATTCACAAATATAAAGGAAGGGTTGCACAACAAGTGCATAAACAGTCAGTGATTATATAATATTTTTTCTCTGCTCGTCTTGGGCCATCAGGAGAATCTCTATACAACGCTGCTGCAACTATATAGGTAAAATGCTTGCCTGTGCGGGGTCTCTGAAGGGTGGGTATGGATCAAGAAAGTCAGTGGGTCTCGGTTTTCTTGCTTCTGTGGATACATCACGCCAGTTCTCTTTTGTATGACTTTAAGAACGTGCTTTTTGCGACATGAAATGCAAAACGTTTCAATTGAAAGTGGCATTTTAGGAATTGAAGTAGACCCACAGATTGTTTTAACTCTTACAAATCCTCCTATGCAAAGCATCTGTATTTTGAAATACATGCTCCTCACCTTATCTAAACTCCCCCTCGCCCCGTCTGCTACTGGTACTTTAAGGATGGAGCACTTACATGTTCAAAATGTATTTAGTTTGCACATCTCTCTTTGCAGCAGTCGCTGTGCTTTGTCAAATTATTGTGGTCTCAGTGTGGTCACGCACATTGGGAATTTTTGATGCGAAATATGTTCTCGTTTTGGTCCCTCCACTTAAACACAGCAAAATATATTAGAAACTAGTAAAAATGCGCAGTTTCGCAGAGGCACACACCTAGTGTTTGTTAACGGACACCATAAGCCATGTAATGCCCTATGCTAAAATCTGTTGGGGGATCCCCAGGGATTCTTGCTCCACTTTTTATCTCCCACTGCACCACGGTTTGTCACTGAACTGTTGCCCAGCATACTTTTCTGAGATCCCCTCGCTTCCTTGATCACACCTTGTTGTGTGCCTAGTCTTTGAATGCTGATGTCATGTTCTGATGAAAGGAGCATTTCCAAATGGAACTTTATTTATGAGTAAATGAGGTTTTCATGATGCAACCAAAGTATATTTTTCAAGAGCTTCCGTTGAAAGTTGCACTGGAGACGTGATGGGGTTAGTTCTACGAGCCATTGTTTAAGAAATATTTTATTTGTATTGTACATCTCTAGTGTGCAGTTGATGAGAAAGAAGGTGTAAATTCTCTGCCCTTAAGAAATAGGTTAGTGTGAAGTAATTTCGTACTTTTTAATTATTATGTTGTTCCTGATTTGCCAAATGACATCCTAACCCTGGTCATATCATACTGAATTTGCAGAATCTATTAATAGCTTATGTGATTTTCCTATAAAACCTCTGGTATTCTGTGTTTCAGGGGATTACCTTGCCATTTTCTCGTAGGTGACCCGTTATGCTGTTAGTTGTATTCATCAGTCTGACACTTGGAATTTTTGCTTGGTTTATGCCTAACTAGGGTTTTCAGATTTTGCATTTTTTCTGTAATTCTGTAATGTGGGCCTTCAACGTGATTCACCCATTTCCTTTCTCTGTACCACATCTTTATTATTCTGTAATAAATACTTTTTTTGCTCTATTTTTGATCTAGAACTCAGTCCTTTATGCGTCCATCATTATATTCTGTTTCACTCTGCTAAATTGTGATTTCCTGATGAGGAGTGTAGTCTCTAACCGCTAGATCAACTGGAGATTACGGAGCTGAATTATATTGGTAATATTTTTGGGGTGATCAAATATTGAGGTTCAGGTGATTCTTGGGGTTTGGCTCCAAAAAAGTTGTTAGGTTAACATTAAACCTCCTCATTAAGGGGTCCCCAAAAGGATTTTGGAGAACCTTTGGTCTTTAATGCCCAGATTGAAGGAGAAAGGAGATTTTGAGTTTTGTCATCCTGCTAGATCCTCCTGAAGGGTGACAAGCTGTATTGTGTGGTCCTGAATGAGCTCAGAGCGTAAGTCTGAAAAGGCAGAACTTGAACACATGAGTGTGTGTGTGCTATGTAATGATGGATTTCTGTTTCTGTGGTGAGTTGTTTGGTTATGTGATGATGATTGTGGATTCAATTGGTGGGCTGATTACTGTTTTGATGTGTTATTCACACTTGTGAACTCATTTGATGTTGTCTTATTTATTGGAGAACTAAGGGGGTCATTCCGACCCTGGCGGTCCATGACCGCCAGGGCGGAGGGCAGCGGAAGCACCGCCAACAGGCTGGCGGTGCTTCCTGGGCTATTCTGACCGCGGCGGTAAAGCCGCGGTCAGAAAAGGGGCACCGGCGGTTTCCCCCCGGTTTTCCCCTGGCCCAGGGAATCCTCCATGGCGGCGCTGCTTGCAGCACCGCCACGGGGATTCCGACCCCCTTCCCGCCAGCCTGTTTCTGGCGGTTGTCACCGCCAGAACCAGGATGGCGGGAACGGGTGTCGTGGGGCCCCTGGGGGCCCCTGCACTGCCCATGCCACTGGCATAGGCAGTGCAGGGGCCCCCTCACAGGGCTCCATACAGATTTTCACTGTCTGCATAGCAGACAGTGAAAATCGCGACGGGTGCCACTGCACCCGTCGCACCCCTGCAACTCCGCCGGCTCCATTCGGAGCCGGCTTCCTCGTTGCAGGGGCTTTCCCGCTGGGCCGGCGGGCGGCCTTTTGGCGGTCGCCCGCCGGCCCAGCGGGAAAGTAGGAATGGCCGCCGCGGTCTTTTGACCGCGGGGCGGTCATTTGGCGGTAACCGCATGGCGGGCGGCGACCGGCGACCGCCGCCCGCCGCGGTCAGAATGACCGCCTAAGTTGGTTATTTGATTTTGTCAAAAATTCAGGATCTCAAGATATATTTTTACCTTGTCTGTTTTGTAGTGTGTAGAGCGAGGTGGCACTTTCACATTGATATGAACTTGTAGGAAATAATTTTTCTTTTTCAAGTTTGAGAGATTAATTTGAGTTATTGTGCTTACTCGGTGTGTATGGAGTGTAGTACAATAACTCAGGAGGTGGAATTAAGCTGGTCAGGAGTTTGCCTAGCGAAAACTTGTTAGACTATTTAGGTTTCAGTCTTTTTTTATGGTACTATTTGCCAAGGTCTGAGGCAGCTGTGCCCATTCCGCACTTCGACAGAAGCAGAAAGTGACAATAAGATGTGGAAAAACATATAGGGCAGGGAGTAGTAAATGGTGGAGATGCTGGGTAAAGCTGGCCATACCTGGGACTGATCGTGTGCTCCACTCTAAGATGGCAGAACATTAAAGGAAACAGGGAATGACATAGGCAAGCTCTCCGGCACAAGGTGCAGGAGACACGTGGGTGACCATCTACTAATCTGACCATTTCCGGGTCTGTGTTAGAAATCCTGCTGGAGGCTTCACGTGCAGCCAGGGAAAGGCTGAATTTCACTCTTTGCTTTGCATTCATCAAAGGAGGAGTTATGATTTGGAGAGTAGCGTGCTTTGGGGCTGATTGTGTTTCGTGGACTACTCCTCAGCAGTACTTCAGTGTATTACGTGGAACTGCGTTCATATTAATGTTTGTAATTCAATTGCATTGTTAACAGACTGAGAATTTGATACAGTCCGTTAATTTGGAAGTCTGGGGGTCACGTGAACATCTCTTTGGGAGCTCAGTTTTGAGGGTGTTCGTTTATTGCATCAATTATGCTAGAATTGTTCAGTAATTGGTGCAGTGTGTGTGGGCTGAACTTTCCTACAACAGTCAAAGCATATGGGAGTTAAACAAAAGAGTTCATTTACTCATTCATATGAAATTGTGGGAAGTGTTACAAATGTGATATAAGAGGGTGATCTCAGCCAAATTGTTCTATGTCTTTTCGGTAAAGTGCTGTGGCATTAATAGTAGGATGCTGAGTTTATACGATTATTCTTTGATCATTAATAGAATATTAAGTTGTTGCACATTTGATTTAAAACCATACACATTTTTTGAGTTCTTATTGGCTGCACTGTGTTCCTTGAGCTTGCTATCATTAGAGTTCTCGCTATTTGTTTTTTTTGTCTTACACATCTCCTTCCCAGGCATACTTTCCCTAATACCCTTCCCCCATCTAGCCATTCTGATCCTCTATTAATATATTAACAGAGTCGGAGCTGCTTGAAGGTGGGCCACTGGGGGTACTGGGTCTGACACTGTTTTACTTCATTTCCTTGAAAATTTAGTTTTTACAGTTGAAAGTATTCTATTCTGTGAAATATTGGTTTATTTTGCTTTCTAGAGTAAACAGGCAAGAAGTAGATTTATTTCTAAGGGTTTATTCAGGTTCCATGGTAGTTTCCATGTTCACAGAGAAGTTGGACTGTGATAGGCTGTTCAGCTAGGTATCTGCACTGGGATTGGTTAGACTTCATTACTAGTTGTGCTCTTATTCGTTGATCATCAGTAGAGTCATGCAGTGATAGGGTGACCTTAGACAGAGGCGCATTGTGATTGGTTGTTGTTCACTAAGTTCAGTTTTAGAGATGTCTTGAATTTGTGGGTTGACTTGAGCTTGAGTAGGTGTGAATAAGGGAGGAGTACCTACAAACCTTAAACCTAAGAAGGAGGAGAAGCTTAGAGAGGTCAGAAAATGCCAAAGGAAGGCATACCAGAATTTTAAATGATAGAAGAGGTTAGGAATTGTTAGAAATGGGTTCTAGTTGGCAGCTGTATATAACCTTGCCCAAGTAGGGATCACAATCCTAGTCAGGGTAAGTCGCACACAATCCAAATTATCCTGTGCCCTCTGGTAGCTTGGCACTGAGCAGTAAGGTTTAACTTAGAAGGCAATGTGTAAAGTAGTAGTGCAATAAACCATACACTAACACAGTGAAAACACCACAAAAATACATCACACAGGTTTAGAAAAATAGATAACATTTATCTGAATAAAATAAGGTAAAAACGACAAAGATTAACATAACATGCGGCCCCCCTTGCCCAAAGTAATCATAACACAAATCAAGTAAGTCAAAAGCTCAAGTGAGTAAAGTTCAAAAGAAACGCAATCTGTAATTCCACGCCAATCTTTATAAAGTCCAATCCAGTCCAGAATTTTATTGGGTCATATCTTCACATTTACAGCAATCTTCATGGAAAAACACTCTGAGCCAACACGTGTTTCGTCATGGGAAAGTTCTCTAGTCCCAACGACTTCTTCAGGGCTCTATATTATAAGTAAATGATTTGAATTAGAAACCAAAATGCTCAAATCTCGAGGCGTTAAATTATCATAATCCTAAATATAGGTCCCCTTCATGCTCAAGGAAGAAGAAAATGAAAAAGAAAAATATAAAAGTATATAGAAGAATATATAGAAAATATAGAAAAATATAAAGACAAATGTGACTCACCAGTAGTAAGAGATAGAAAGTGATTCCCATAATTGTGAACTATCCCCTCGACAATATAACAAACAATGCGCACCCTCCTCCATGATTCACCAAGTTACCAAGTCACCATGTGCAGATTCACAAATTGCTATCAAGCACCAGTTTAACCTATAGTGTGACAACCAACTAAAGTTCTCATATAACCCCGTAACTCCCTCCTAAACTCAAAACAACAAATACCAAGTGATGATGGCAAACAGCAATCAGAAGCAGCCTTACCAAGTCAAAAGTCCACTACAATATTTAGTAAAACATTTTTAGAATATATATATTGATTCCAACGGTGTGTACCATTATCCATATGGCTTATCACTGCATCAACATATCTATTGAATAAAGAAAAACACCACCTCTAACTCAATCAAAGATTCCTAGTCACAAAATTCAAAATCACCTCAAAACATAAAGAGTACATAGCTTACATCAAACTCCTTAGTTTCCAAGTGCTCGGTATTAACGAGCTGTGTATTTCAAATCTATGAAACAAATAAAATACCAAATTACAAATCATTAATAGTGTAAAATTACGAAAGCTCAAATCCACCAGACCCGATCTCCAAAGTCCTTACCTGCATATCACTTAAACGAGCCAAGAAACAGCGTTCCCCAAGCTACGGAAACGCTTCGTTGCGAGTACGCACCAGCGCGCCTCGCTTCAGCCACTGTTTAAACTATTTCCGGAGCGTGCGATCACCTTACGTGATCAAAATCAACAAAGGACTCCTGTTAATTCTCAACCAGGACTTTGAATTTTTTGGACTGGAACATGTTCCCCGAAATCCAAGAGGGGGTAATAGAGAATTAATGCTACGTAGGAAAGAGGCATTATGGATAATGAGATTAAAAGCGGTGGAATCAGGCCTAAACACAGACAGGGAGCTGGAGTTTATTTTGGGTGATAGATGAATCGTGAACTACCAGTCAATATGAAACTTGTATGCTTATTGGTTTACTTCAATGCATGTACATATATGTTGTCATTAGGAACCAAAACTCTCACATTGGAGGTACTATAAATAGTTAGGGGGATTCACTAAAAAATTTGATTTTTTTTTCAAAAACTTGCTAATTATGGTGAATTTATATTCTCTGTCTTCCATTCGTTGGATTTCTTTTGACATCTGTGTCAATTTATATAATAGCTTTGCAATATTTGGCAGATTAGTCTGAGTGATTGATTTGTTCTAACAATGGTAGATGCTTATTGGCATGTGTATTGATATAGTTGGAGATTATTCGTTATTTGGTAATGGCTAAAATGTCATTTTCTATATCTTTTTTATTTACATGGGTATTTCCATTGCAGATACAATTTGATGCATAAGATATGAGCTTCTCTCTTCTTTTCCTCTCTTTAGTTAGGGGGGACACGTTGGTGTTAGTCACACCGGCGTTGTTCAATTTCATCGTTTATAAACCAATATTCTGTAATCCTTGAAGTCAGAGGACATGGTGTAATTGCCAGTCCGAGAGTTTAATTGCTTGTCAAACAGGATGGGATCAGACACACCGGCAGTTTTTTATTAATATAATTTGTATTTGTTTTTTATTTTCGTCCTATGTAACTTTAAAAGAGTAATTATTGACGCGAGATGGGGAATTGCCATGAACAGTTGAGATGCTTTTTTCAGCCGTCCTGCGTGAAATTGATTCACGCGTTCTTTGAGTGTGACGGGGCATTTCGTAACCTCTTTCCTGGTTGAGGATTAACAGGAGTCCTTTGTTGATTTTGATCACGTAAGGTGATCGCACGCTCCGGAAATAGTTTAAACAGTGGCTGAAGCGAGGCGCGCTGGTGTGTACTCGCAACGAAGCGTTTCCGTAGCTTGGGGAACGCTGTTTCTTGGCTCGTTTAAGTGATATGCAGGTAAGGACTTTGGAGATCGGGTCTGGTGGATTTGAGCTTTCGTAATTTTACACTAATAATGATTTGTAATTTGGTATTTTATTTGTTTCATAGATTTGAAATACACAGCTCGTTAATACCGAGCACTTGGAAACTAAGGAGTTTGATGTAAGCTATGTACTCTTTATGTTTTGAGGTGATTTTGAATTTTGTGACTAGGAATCTTTGATTGAGTTAGAGGTGGTGTTTTTCTTTATTCAATAGATATGTTGATGCAGTGATAAGCCATATGGATAATGGTACACACCGTTGGAATCAATATATAATTTCTAAAAAAGTTTTATTAAATATTGTAGTGGACTTTTGACTTGGTAAGGCTGCTTCTGATTGCTGTTTGCCATCATCACTTGGTATTTGTTGTTGTGAGTTTAGGAGGGAGTTATGGGGTTATATGAGAACTTTAGTTGGTTGTCACACTATAGGTTAAACAGGTGCTTGATAGCAATTTGTGAATCTGCACATGGTGACTTGGTAACTTAGGAATCATGGAGGAGGGTGCGCATTGGTTGTTATATTGTCGAGGGGATAGTTCACAATTATAGGAATCACTTTCTATCTCTTACTACTGGTGAGTCACATTTGTCTTTATATTTTTCTATATTTTCTATATATTCTTCTATATACTTTTATATTTTTCATTTTCTTCTTCCTTGAGCATGAAGGGGACCTATATTTAGGATTATGATAATTTAACGCCTCGAGATTTGAGCATTTTGGTTTCTAATTCAAATCATTTACTTATAATATAGAGCCCTGAAGAAGTCGTTGGGACTAGAGAACTTTCCCATGACGAAACACGTGTTGGCTCAGAGTGTTTTTCCATGAAGATTGCTGTAAATGTGAAGATATGATCCAATAAAATTCTGGACTGGATTGGACTTTATAAAGATTGGCGTGGAATTACAGATTGCGTTTCTTTTGAACTTTACTCACTTGAGCTTTTGACTTACTTGATTTGTGTTAAGATTACTTTGGGCAAGGGGGGCCGCATGTTATGTTAATTAATGTTGGGTTCACTTTGAACCCTGAAGGGATGGGTGTTTTTCCCTTGTGTAGGCAACCCCTAATTTGTAATGTGGCCAATTAGTCTCCTGAGCGCCATTAGTCCCCTGTTATTACACCCCAGTTCACTCAAAAAACGACAAAGATACTATAAGCACAAGTTTAAATATCACTTTTAAAAGGTTTAAAAGAGTCTTAATCCTTAGAAACAAACAGTTGTCTCTTTGTTACACACAGTACCTGGTGTGCGTCCAAAATAATGACCGCAGAGGATGAGATGCATGGAAAAATAGGGTGTGCGTCACATTTTCTGACACCGGCACAGACGATACATCATTTCTTTCCACATTACAAGGGGATTGAGTCGCTTTTCAGCGCACTGTCTTGATTCCTCACTGCGGTGCGGGGATATTTTGACAAGTAGAAATTATGCAGAGAAAACCCTTGATGTACTAAAAGAAGGCACAGGCGCTGCGTCGATCCGATAGGTGATGCGTTGAATTTTTCCTGGCATGGCAGGTGCTGCATCGGGTTTCCAGCAGGGAAGTCAGGGCTGTGCCGTTCTGGTCAGCTGTGCGGCGATTTCTCAGTCGCAAGACAGGCTTCGCGTCAATTTTGGTACGCGGTGTGTTTTTTTTTCTATGCACAAGGAGTTTCCTGAAGAGATGAAGTCTTTTTGGCCTAGAAACTTCAGAAAACAGGAGGCAAGCTCAATCCAAGCCCTTGGAGAGCACTTTGGGGGAAGGCAGAGTCCTTCTCAGAAAAGTCAGAGGCCAGCAGGGCAGCAGGGCAACAACAGGGCAGCAGTCCTTCTCAGAAAAGCAGTCCAGATGAGTCTTTTGGGCAGCCAGGCATTTCCTTTTGACAGGGCGCAGGTGTAGGTCCAGAAGTGTCAGGTTTGGTGGAGTCAGAGCCCAGTTTATATACCCAAAATGCCTTTGATGTGGGGGGGAGACTTCAAAGAGTGGTTTTGAAGTCCACAAGTTCCCCTTTCAGTTCAGCCCTGTCTGCCAGGGTCTCAGTAGGGGGTTAGCAATCCATTGGATGAGGCAAGGCCACTAGCCTTTCAAATGTAATTGTCAGGCCCTCCACCCTTCCAGCCCAGGAAGATCCATTCAACAAGCAGATGAAAGCAGGTGTGACTGAGTGTCCTGTGTTTGTGGTTGTCTGGGTTAAATGCACAAGGGAGCTGTCAACCAGCACAGACCAGACTGGAGACAGGCTGTAGGGCACAGATGGTTTTAAGTGCAGAGAAATGTTCACTTTGTAAAAGTGGCATTTCTAATATAGTAATATAAAATCCAACCTCACCAATATGCAGGATTTTCTATTGCCATTCTGACCATACTAAATATGACTTGGTTACCCCTTTCAGATCAGAATCTACCACTCAAATAGTATATGAGGGCAGACCTAATGCTAGTCTATGAAAGGAGAGGTCTCACAGTAGAGAAAAACAAATTTAGGGTTTTTTCACTACCAGGGCATATGAAACACATAGATACATGTCCTACCTTTTACTTACACAGTACCCTGCCCTATGTGATACCTAGGGCCTACCTTAGGCTTATATGAAGGAAAAGGGGAGTTTAAGGCTTGGCAAGTACTTTTGAATGCCAAGTCGAAGTGGCAGTGAAACTGCACTCACAGGCCTTGCAATGACAGGCCAGGGACATGTTTAAGGGGCTACTTATGTTGGTGGCACAGTCAGTGCTGCAGGCCAACTAGTAGCATTTAGCTTACAGGCCCTGGCCGCATGTAGTGCACTTTTACTAGGGATTATAAATAAATAAAATATGCCATTGGGGATGAACCAATGTTACCATGTTTAAGGGAGAGAGCATATGCACTTTAGCACTGATTAGCAGTGGTAAAGTGTGCAGAGTCCTAAAACCAGCAAAAACAGTTTTCGAAAAGTGGAGGGAGGCAGGCAAATGTTGGGGGATGCCCACACTAAGGCTGTCAGGTCTAATAGGTATTATACATGTGTTTGGATTTCCGAATAGAATACATAAAAGCACATGATGAGAATTTCCAATTTCCAATTGAGGGTATCTTTAATTTTGAAAACTTATATCTTCTGAGACAGACCATGTATGATATGAGTACATCCCCTAGAACTACATAGTTTAAGCACTCAATTTATGGGATCACATGGGAACACAGGAGACAGAAAAGAAAGAAAGATATATTGAGAAATCTTTCAGGGGCTGGCTGGAAGGCAGATTAGGCAATGAAGAAGATGAGTAGAGAGTGAACACAATTCAAAATGTTCAAACATTTCCTGTTTTAGTTCAGAAACAAAACTAGACAAAACAGACAAATCGAATGAGAAGAAATATGATGGCGAATCAGATGATGATGATGACACATTTTAGGTGAATTTCTAATTTTGAGACATCCTCCATATACAGTTAGCAGATAGAACCGATCCACATTATTGTTAGGGTTGGTGGACAAGGAGACATGGCAGCAGTACAAGCTCCGCACGGAGTTGTGCAGAGTACCCCATAGAAGTTCCAGTCACAAGGGGAATGGAATAGGGCATGCCTCAGAGACAGTAGGGATACAGCCACCTCCTAAGGAGATCTGTTTTGGAATCCTTGAAGTAGAATTTGGAGAAATGCTTCAGGGTAATGTAATTTTGAACAGACTGCTGACCTACTATGCTGATGAAATCATATCAAGGAAAAAGCCAGGTGTGTCAATAAAGTGCTCAACAAATTAGAAGAATTGTCTGAGGAATTAGATGTTGATATAAGTAAAATGAGAAATGTCAAGTGAAACTACAAAATTGATTTAACACATAATGAAATTGAAGTGATGGGTATCATTACTTTGAGGGCCCACATTAAAGATGTGATTGAAAAAACAAAAGACTGAAGTGATTTATAGAAATATTGAGAAAAATGAAGAAAGGGAACAGTGAATAAGAAAAAGATGAAGAATAGTGAAACAAAAGTGGGAAAAGGCGTAGTAAGTGATTCGGAAGAAGGGTTGAGTACAGTGGTTGAGTCTCATTTGAGAGAAGTACACAGAAGGAATTCTGAGCATGCTCCTTGGAAAAGGACAGATTTGTTTAATTTTATGCATAACTTCCCAAAATTGTGAAAAGACCCAGCAAAGTGGTATGGTGGGAATCTTAAAGTAATGCTTCTCTCTTCAATGTTGTTTACAGATTTGAATTCATTGTGACTTGTGGTTGGAGTGTATGGTGGTTGAATGGTGGCAAACAGTGAGCTCAACTAGACTAGACAGGGTTCCAGCAAACCATCATACCTAGATATGGCTGAGAAATATAACTCAGTGATTGCACATTTTAAGAAAAGGATTCTAGAAAGGGATATACATTGGGAAAATAATTCAAGAACACCACAGGAGCCTAAGAGTCAGTGCATTCTTATAACAAGGGATTGCTAAAGATATTCAAAAGGCATAGTGGAGTTGAAAATCAAGAGAAGTATGCTTTTGGAGGTTTTGTTTCTGCTTTAGTGAATGGGTTGAAATCAGGGATTAGCAATCACATTCAGCAAAGTGAATTGTGATGGTCTACAAAGGGCATTGATGAGATTTTGAAATTGGCATAGAGCGATAGGTACTATCTTAAAGAGAATTAAAAAAAAAAGCAGAAGGAGAAACATGGTTGTGAAAACAAAGCAATTTGAAAGAGGCCAAATGGGTTCAAATACAAATTTTGTGAGAAATGGTATGAACTGGATGAATGGGATGAATCAAATGGTAGAAGGTCATGGGGTAAATGGTATGTTTGGGAATGTTAAAAATGACTACAGTTTGTCATTTGTGCAGTCGAATCATGAATTGTAAGAGAGAATCTTGCCAGAAACTGCAAATAATTCAGGACAATACGCAACCAATGTTGCAGAGAAATAATGCAATGTCAAATATGCAACATCGGGACAGTACATGCAGAGAGAGAAAACCTTGCAAATGCCAGTACCCTCAGCACCCGTAATGCAGCAAAACATAGTAATCAAAATGCCATATAGTCCAGGTTATCAGGAGAAGGAACATTCCTTGCAATGAGCTGTGTTATTTATTGCACATTGGATGGTGTTGCAGTAGAAACACAAGATGAGGATTCACTTTTTATCATTAGGGCAGATGACTCTAGAGTTGAGATGAACTCAGTTTTGACAAAAGAACATCTCCCTCCAAAGTGAAGAAGTTGTGATGGGTCATAATTTGTTTAGGTTCCACACTTTGTTGAAATTCTTTTAACAAAAACAAAAACACAGAACATTAAAAACAGCAGGCCAACACAAAATGAGCAGAAAATATCTAAATTCTAAGGTGTAATGTTTTGAACCCAGCAACACTGCTTCCGATTTCAGATAAATATGAAGGCAGGGAAAATACTGTCAATGACGCGTTGAAGCACAACTGCATCAAGGTGAGCGAGTTATACAAAGCAAAGGCCAGATATCAGGGAAGTCCCATTACAAGACTAAGATATGACATTGTTTGTTGATGGTTCCTGTTTGAGGGATCCACATGAACGATTGAAAGCTTCTTATGCTGTATGTTCTGTTTAAGAGACAATAGAAGTATCCTCTTTACCAAACGTGACTTTAGCACAAGTAACAAAGTCAGTTGCTTTAACAAGAGCTTGCTGCTTGCCAGAAAATGTGAATGTTACTATCTGTTAGAAATGGCGTCTCTGTTGGGCAGTCAGTTTGCACTCTGTCCAAGCAGGGCCACTCACTCTAGTCAGGGCAATGGAGTTATACACTCAAGATAACCCTTGCTCACCCCCTTAGTAGCTTGGCACAAGCAGTCAGGCTTATCTCAAAGGTAATGTGTAAAGTATTTGTACCAACACACAGAGTAACACAGTGAAAACACTACAAAATGGACATCACACCAGTTTTGACAATTAGGCAATATTTATCTAAATCAAACAAGACCAAAACAACAAAAATCTAACATACACAAGTCAAGATATGAGTCTTACTTCATAGTACCTGCTTTGTGTAAAAAATAAAGCCACATGGGCGAGCATGCACTGGAAAAGTCAGCAATGCATTGGTTGCTTACTTTCAAGTGAGGCCGTATGTTGTTTCCTCTCCCGTCGTGTAGACAATGCGTCATTTTTCTCCCACGCAAGAGAGCAATGTGTCAATTTCCAGACAGGGCAGCTCGGACCTGGGCAGGTTCATGATGACTTTGATGCCCAGGGATGATGCTTGAGAAATCCGGTCACACAGTGTTTTTCGAAACCACGCTGCGTGGGGTTCGTGTCATTATCAGCAACTGCAAGTGGGTGTTGCTTCGCTTCTCCAGCCGCGATGCGTCGATCTCTCAGCTGCAATGCAGGGGGAGCATCGATTTTAGCCGCAAAGCGGGTGGCGTGTCATTTATCAGCCACGTTGCAGATGGTGCGTCAAAAATGTCCCAGCACAGTGTTCTGTGTGTGGATTTCAGCTCTTGTTCTGCCAACTTTACCTCTCAAGGGCCCAAGAACTGTATAGGGCACCACTTGACAGGAGTCTCAGCAGAGACTCCAGGTGCTGGCAGAGGAAGTCTTTGATGGCCCTGAGACTTCAAAACAGGACGCAAACTCAGTTCAAGCCCTTGGAGATTCTTCTAAAGCAGGAATGCCCAACAAAGTCCAGTCTTTGTCCCCTTTCACAGGCAGAAGCAGCAACTGCAGGATAGACCAACAAAGCACAGTAACTGGCAGAGGTAGCACTTGTCCTCAGCTGTTCAGCTCTTCTCCTTGGCAGAGGTTCCTCTTGGTTCCAGAAGTGACCTTGAAGAAATCTAAAGTCTGGGGTTTTAAGCCAACTACTTATCCCCTTTCTGTCTTCGAAGTAGGCAAACTTCAAAGGAAAGTCTCTATCGTTTACAGGATCCTCCCTTGGAGACTGCATTGTGTGAGGGCAGGCAAAGCCCATCCAGGTGTAAGTGACCACTTGTAAGGAAATGCCTCCTTGGCATGGTTACTCCCTGACTTTTTGCCTTTGCTGATGCTATGTTTTGAATTGAAAGTGTGCTGAGGCCTGCTAACCAAGCCCCAGCACCAGTGTTCTTTCCCTAACCTGTACTTTTGTTTTCACAATTGGCACACCCTGGCATCCAGGTAAGTCCCTTGTAACTGGTACCCCTGGTACCAAGGGCCATGATGCCAGGGAAGGTCTCTAAGGGCTGCAGCATATCTTATGCCACCCTGGGGACCCCTCACTCAGCACAGACACACTGCTTGCCAGCTTGTGTGTGCTGGTGAGGACAAAATGAGTAAGTCGACATGGCACTCCCCTCAGGGTGCCATGCCAACCTCACACTGCCTATGCAGTACAGATAAGTCACCCCTCTAGCAGGCCTTACAGCCCTAAGGCAGGGTGCACTATACCATAGGTGAGGGCACCAGTGTATGAGCACTGTGCCCCTACAGTGTCTAAGCAAAACCTTAGACATTGTAAGTGCAGGGTAGCCATAAGAGTATATGGTCTGGGAGTCTGTCAAACACGAACTCCACAGCACCATAATGGCTACACTGAAAACTGGGAAGTTTGGTATCAAACTTCTCAGCACAATAAATGCACACTGATGCCAGTGTAAATTTTATTGTAAAATACACCCCAGAGGGCACCTTAGAGGTGCCCCCTGAAACCTTAACCAACTACCCGTGTAGGCTGACTGGTTTTATCAGCCTGCCACACTCGAGACATGTTGCTGGCCACATGGGGAGAGTACCTTTGTCACTCTGTGGCTAGTAACAAAGCCTGCACTGGGTGGAGATGCTATCACCTCCCCCAGGCAGGAGCTGTAACACCTGGCGGTGAGCCTCAAAGGCTCATCCCCTTTGTTCAAGCACCACAGGGCATTCCAGCTAGTGGAGTTGCCCGCCCCCTCCGGCCACAGCCCCACTTTTGGCGGCAAGGCCGGAGGAAATAAGGAGAATAACAAGGAGGAGTCACTGGCCAGTCAGGACAGCCCCTAAGGTGTCCTGAGCTGAGGTGACTCTAACTTGCAGATGGAGGATTCCCCCAATAGGATTAGGGATGTGCCCCCCTCCCCTCAGGGAGGAGGCACAAAGAGGGTGTACCCACCCTCAGGGCTAGTAGCCATTGGCTACTAACCCCCCAGACCTAAACACACCCTTAAATTTAGTATTTAAGGGCTCCCCAGAACCTAGGAAACTAGATTCCTGCAACCTAAGAAGAAGAGGACTGCTGAGCTGAAAAACCCTGCAGAGAAGACAGAGACACCAACTGCTTTGGCCCCAGCTCTACCGGCCTGTCTACCCACTTCTAAAGACACTGCTCCAGCGACGCTTTCCCCAGGACCAGCGACCTCTGAATCCTCAGAGGACTGCCCTGCTCTAGAAGGACCAAGAAACTCCAGAGGACAGCGGCCCTGTTCACCCAAGACTGCAACTTTGTTTCCAAAGGAGCAACTTTAAAACGACTGCGTTTCCCGCCAGAAGCGTGAGACTTGCAACTCTGCACCCAACGCCCCCGGCTCGACTTGTGGAGAAACAACACTTCAGAGAGGACTCCCCGGCAACTCCGAGACTGTGAGTAACCAAAGTTGTCCCCCCTGAGCCCCCAATGCGACGTCTGCAGAGGGAATCCCGAGGCTCCCCCTGACCGCGACTGCCTGACTCTCAGATCCCGACGCCTGGAAAAGACCCTGCACCCGCAGCCCCCAGGACCTGAAGGATCGGAACTCCAGTGCAGGAGTGACCCCCAGGAGGCCCTCTCCCTTGCCCAGGTGGTGGCTACCCCGAGGAGCCCCCCCCCCCTTGCCTGCCTGCATCGCTGAAGAGACCCCTTGGTCTCCCATTGATTCTAATTGAAAACTGACGTGTGTTTGCACACTGCACCCGGCCGCCCCCGTGCTGCTGAGGGTGTACTTACTGTGCTAACATGTGTCCCCCCCGGTGCCCTACAAAACCCCCCTGGTCTGGCCTCCGAAGACGCGGGTATTTACCTGCTGGCAGACTGGAACCGGGGCACCCCCTTCTCCATTGAAGCCTATGCGTTTTGGGCACCACTTTGAACTCTGCACCTGACCAGCCCTGAGCTGCTGGTGTGGTAACTTTGGGGTTGCTCTGAACCCCCAACGGTGGGCTACCTTGGACCCAAACTTGAACCTCCATAGGTGGTTTACTTACCTGCAAGAACTAACAATTACTTACCTCCTCTAGGAACTGTGAAAATTGCACTGTGTCTAGTTTTAAAATAGCTATATGTGTTTTATTTGAAAAGTATATATGCTTTTGTGATTATTCAAAGTTCCTACAGTACTTACCTGCAATACCTTTCATTCAAAGTATTACATGTAAAATTTGAACCTGTGGTTCTTAAAATAAACTAAGAAAATATATTTTTCTATACAAAAACCTATTGGCCTGGAATTGTCTCTGAGTGTGTGTTCCTCATTTATTGCCTGTGTGCGTACAACAAATGCTTAACACTACTCCTTTGATAAACCTACTGCTCGACCACACTACCACAAAATAGAGCATTAGTATTATCTCTTTTTGCCACTATCTTACCTCTAAGGTGAACCCTTGGACTCTGTGCATACTATTCCTTACTTTGAAATAGTGCATACAGAGCCAACTTCCTACATTGGTGGATCAGCGGTGGGGTACAAGACTTTGCATTTGCTGGACTACTCAGCCAATACCTGATCACACGACAAATTCCAAAAATTGTCATTAGAAATAGATTTTTGCAATTTGAACTATTTTTCTAAATTCTTAAAAGTCCTGCTAGGGCCTTGTGTTAGTCCCTGTTAGCATTTCTGTTAGAGTTTAAAAGTTTTGTAAAAGTTTGAATTAGATTCTAGAACCAGTTTTAGATTCTTAAAAAGTATTCCAACTTTTAGAAACATAGGGGTCATTCCGGGGACCGCTGATGCACCGCCAACAGGCTGGCGGTGCATCCATGGGCATTCTGACCGCGGCGGTACAGCCGCGGTCAGAAACGGGAAACTCGACCTCACACCTTACCTCCATCTTAAGATGAGGGAGCTAAGGTCACTCTGCAACCTAAAGAAAATCACAATTGGCTCAAGACCCTCCAAACTACAGCTCCAGGAGCTTTTGGCAGAGTTTGAAAAAGCCAACCCCTCTGAGGATGACAACCCAGAGGATGATGTTAGTGACTAGGAGGAGAATTCCCCCCTTCCAGTCCTAACTAGGGAACCCAGGGACCCTCAATCCCTGATTCCAACTGTGATAGTCAGAGATGCTGCTTCCCTCACAGGAGGGACCAGCACCTCTGGAATCACTGAGGATAGCCTCAGTGAAGAGGACCTCCTGCTAGCCAGGATGGCCAAAAGATTGGCTTTGGAAAGACAGATCCTAGCCATAGAAAGGGAAAGACAAGAGATGGGCCTAGGTCCCATCAATGGTGGCAGCAACATAAATAGGGTCAGAGATTCTCCTGACATGTTGAAAATCCCTAAAGGGATTGTAACTAAATATGAAGATGGTGATGACATCACCAAATGGTTCACAGCTTTTGAGAGGGCTTGTGTAACCAGAAAAGTAAGCAGATCTCACTGGGGTGCTCTCCTTTGGAAATGTTCACTGGAAAGTGTAGGGATAGACTCCTCACACTCTCTGGAAAAGATGCAGAATCTTATGACCTCATGAAGGGAACCCTGATTGAGGGCTTTGGATTCTCCACTGAGGAGTATAGAATTAGATTCGGGGGGGCTCAAAAATCCTCGAGCCAGACCTGGGTTGATTTTGTGGACTACTCAGTGAAAACACTGGATGGTTGGATTCAAGGCAGTGGTGTTAATGATTATGATGGGCTGTACAATTTATTTGTGAAAGAACACCTATTGAGTAATTGTTCAAATGATAAACTGCATCAGCATCTGGTAGACCTAGGACCAATTTCTCCCCAAGAATTGGGAAAGAAGGCGGACCATTGGGTCAAGACTAGGGTGACCAAGACTTCCACAGGGGGTGACCAAAGGAAAGGGGTCACAAAGCCTCCCAGGGGAAAGGTGTTGAGACATCCAAAAACAAAAATAGTAAAGAGTCTTCTTCAGGCCCCCAAAAACCTGCACAGGATGGTGGGCCCAGAGCCTCTTCACAAAACAATTTTGGGTACAAGGGTAAAAACTTTGATCCCAAAAAGGCCTGGTGTCGTAGCTGTAATCAGCCTGGACACCAAACTGGAGACAAGGCCTGTCCCAAGAAAAGTACCACTTCTAACTCCACTCCAGCTAACACTGGAATGGCTAGTCTCAAAGTGGGATCAACAGTGTGCCCAGAGCAAATCAGGTGTCACACTGAAGCTACATTAGTCTCTGAGGGTGGGGTGGATTTAGCCACACTGGCTGCCTGGCCTCCTAATATGCAAAAATACAGGCAGCAGCTCTTAATTAATGGGACAAGTGTAGAAGGCCTGTGGGATACAGGTGCCAGTGTCACCATGGTGACAGAGAAACTGGTTTCCCCTGGTCAATATCTGGCTGGACAAACTTATCCAGTCACCAATGCTGACAATCAAACTAAAGTACATCCCATGGCTATGGTAACTTTAGAGTGGGGAGGGGTCAATGGCCTGAAACAGGTGGTGGTCTCCTCAAATATCCCAGTAGACTGTTTGCTTGGAAATGACCTGGAGTCCTCAGCATGGGCTGAGGTAGAACTGAAAACCCATGCAGCCATGCTGGGTATCCCTGAACTGGTGTGTGTCAAGACAAGGGCACAGTGCAAGGCTCAGGGTGAAAAAGTAGAGCTGGAGTCTGGAAAAAGGGCCCAGCCTACCAAGAGGAAAGGAAAGACAACTGGGAAACCAGCTGCAACACAACAACAAAAAGAGAACCTCTCTTCTCAGGAAGACGTTCTGCCCTCTGAGGGAACTGAGCCTATGGAGTTAGAACCTTATCAGGTTGAGCTCTTAGGCCCAGGGGGGCCCTCAAGGGAGCAGTTGTGTAAGGGGCAAGAAACCTGTCCCTCTCTTGAAGGCCTTAGGCAGCAAGCTGCTGAAGAGTCCAATGGCAAGAAAACTGGAACACATAGGGTCTATTGGGAAGATGGACTCCTGTACACTGAGGCAAGAGATCCCAAACCTGGTGCCACTAGGAGAGTGGTAGTGCCTCAGGAGTTCAGAGAGTTCATACTGACCTTAGCCCATGATATTCCCCTTGCTGGGCATTTGGGACAAACCAAGACGTGGGAGAGACTAGTCAACCACTTCTACTGGCCCAACATGTCCCAGAAAGTTAAGGAGTTTTGTGTCTCCTGTACCACCTGTCAAGCCAGTGGTAAGACAGGTGGACATCCAAAGGCCCCCCTCATTCCACTTCCAGTGGTGGGGGTCCCCTTTGAAAGAGTGGGTGTGGACATAGTGGGTCCACTTGAACCTCCCACAGCCTCAGGGAATATGTACATACTAGTAGTAGTGGATCATGCTACTAGATACCCTGAAGCTATTCCCCTTAGGTCGACTACTGCCCCTGCAGTAGCCAAGGCCCTCATTGGTATCTTTACCAGAGTGGGCTTCCCTAAGGAGGTAGTGTCTGACAGAGGTACCAACTTCATGTCAGCATACCTGAAACACATGTGGAATGAGTGTGGAGTGACTTATAAATTCACTACACCCTATCATCCACAAACTAATGGCCTTGTTGAGAGATTCAACAAGACCTTAAAAGGCATGATCATGGGGCTCCCAGAAAAACTCAAAAGGAGATGGGATGTCCTCTTGCCATGTCTGCTTTTCGCTTACAGAGAGGTACCTCAGAAGGGAGTAGGGTTCTCACCCTTTGAACTTCTGTTTGGCCACCCTGTAAGGGGACCACTAGCTCTTGTGAAAGAAGGCTGGGAGAGACCTCTTCATGAGCCTAAACAAGACATAGTGGACTATGTACTTGGCCTTCGTTCAAGGATGGCAGAGTACATGGAAAAGGCAAGTAAAAACCTTGAGGCCAGCCAACAGCTCCAGAAGTTTTGGTATGACCAAAAGGCTGCAATGGTTGAATTTCAACCAGGGCAGAAAGTCTGGGTTTTGGAGCCTGTGGCTCCCAGGGCACTTCAGGACAGATGGAGTGGCCCTTACCCAGTGCTAGAGAAGAAGAGTCAGGTCACCTACCTGGTGGACCTAGGCACTAGCAGGAGCCCCAAAAGGGTGATCCATGTGAACCGCCTTAAGCTCTTCCATGACAGGGCTGATGTGAATCTGTTGATGGTAACAGATGAGGATCAGGAAGCTGAGAGTGAACCTCTCCCTGATCTCCTCTCATCAAACCCTAAAGATGGTTCAGTAGATGGAGTGATCTATTCAGACACCCTCTCTGGCCAACAGCAATCTGACTGCAGGAAGGTCCTGCAACAGTTTGCTGAGCTCTTTTCCCTAACCCCTGGTCAGACACACCTGTGTACCCATGATGTGGACACAGGAGGCAGCATGCCTGTCAAAAACAACATTTTCAGACAGTCTGACCAAGTTAAGGAAAGCATCAAGGTGGAAGTCCACAAGATGCTGGAATTGGGAGTAATTGAGCACTCTGACAGCCCCTGGGCTAGCCCAGTGGTCTTAGTCCCCAAACCTCACACCAAAGATGGAAAGAGAGAGATGAGGTTTTGTGTGGACTACAGAGGACTTAATTCTGTCACCAAGACAGATGCCCATCCCATTCCTAGGGCTGATGAACTGATTGATAAATTAGGTGCTGCCAAATTCTTAAGTACCTTTGACTTAACAGCAGGGTACTGGCAAATCAAAATGGCACCTGGAGCAAAAGGAAAGACAGAATTCTCCACACCTGATGGGCATTATCAGTTTACTGTTATGCCCTTTGGTTTAAAGAATGCCCCTGACACCTTCCAAAGGTTGGTGAATCTAGTCCTTGCTGGTTTGGAGTCCTTTAGTGCAGCTTATCTTGACGATATTGCTGTGTTTAGCTCCAGCTGGCAGGATCACCTGGTCCACCTGAAGAAGGTTTTGAAGGCTCTGCAATCAGCAGGCCTCTCTATCAAGGCATCCAAATGCCAGATAGGGCAGGGAACTGTGGTTTACTTGGGACACCTTGTAGGTGGAGGCCAAGTTCAGCCACTCCAACCCAAGATCCAGACTATTCTGGACTGGGCAGCTCCAAAAACCCAGACTCAAGTCAGGGCATTCCTTGGCTTGACTGGGTATTACAGGAGGTTTGTGAAGGGATATGGATCCATAGTGACAGCCCTCACAGAACTTACCTCCAAGAAAATGCCCAAGAAGGTAAACTGGACTGTAGAATGCCAACAGGCCTTTGACACCCTGAAACAAGCAATGTGCACAGCACCAGTTCTAAAAGCTCCAGATTACTCCAAGCAGTTCATTGTGCAGACAGATGCCTCTGAACATGGGATAGGGGCAGTTTTGTCCCAAACAAATGATGATGGCCTTGACCAGCCTGTTGCTTTCATTAGCAGGAGGTTACTCCCCAGGGAGCAGCGTTGGAGTGCCATTGAGAGGGAGGCCTTTGCTGTGGTTTGGTCCCTGAAGAAGCTGAGACCATACCTCTTTGGTACTCACTTTGTAGTTCAAACTGACCACAGACCTCTCAGATGGCTGATTCAAATGAAAGGTGAAAATCCAAAACTGTTGAGGTGGTCCATCTCCCTACAGGGAATGGACTTTATAGTGGAACACAGACCTGGGACTGCCCATGCCAATGCAGATGGCCTTTGCAGGTTCTTCCACTTAGAAAATGAAGACTCTCTTGGGAAAGGTTAGTCTCCTTGGCATGGTTACCCCCTGACTTTTTGCCTTTGCTGATGCTATGTTTTGAATTGAAAGTGTGCTGAGGCCTGCTAACCAGGCCCCAGCACCAGTGTTCTTTCCCTAACCTGTACTTTTGTTTTCACAATTGGCACACCCTGGCATCCAGGTAAGTCCCTTGTAACTGGTACCCCTGGTACCCAGGGCCCTGATGCCAGGGAAGGTCTCTAAGGGCTGCAGCATATCTTATGCCACCCTGGGGACCCCTCACTCAGCACAGACACACTGCTTGCCAGCTTGTGTGTGCTGGTGAGGACAAAACGAGTAAGTCGACATGGCACTCCCCTCAGGGTGCTATGCCAACCTCACACTGCCTATGCAGTATAGATAAGTCACCCCTCTAGCAGGCCTTACAGCCCTAAGGCAGGGTGCACTATACCATAGGTGAGGGCACCAGTGCATGAGCACTGTGCCCCTACAGTGTCTAAGCAAAACCTTAGACATTGTAAGTGCAGGGTAGCCATAAGAGTATATGGTCTGGGAGTCTGTCAAACACGAACTCCACAGCACCATAATGGCTACACTGAAAACTGGGAAGTTTGGTATCAAACTTCTCAGCACAATAAATGCACACTGATGCCAGTGTACATTTTATTGTAAAATACACCCCAGAGGGCACCTTAGAGGTGCCCCCTGAAACCTTAACCAACTACCCGTGTAGGCTGACTGGTTTTATCAGCCTGCCACACTCGAGACATGTTGCTGGCCACATGCGGAAAGTGCCTTTGTCACTCTGTGGCTAGTAACAAAGCCTGCACTGGGTGGAGATGCTATCACCTCCCCCAGGCAGGAGCTGCAACACCTGGCGGTGAGCCTCAAAGGCTCACCCCCTTTGTTCCAGCACCACAGGGCATTCCAGCTAGTGGAGTTGCCCGCCCCCTCCGGCCACGGCCCCACTTTTGGCGGCAAGGCTGGAGGAAATAATGAGAATAACAAGGAGGAGTCACTGGCCAGTCAGGACAGCCCCTAAGGTGTCCTGAGCTGAGGTGACTCTAACTTTTAGAAATCCTCCATCTTGCAGATGGAGGATTCCCCGAATAGGATTAGGGATGTGCCCCCTCCCCTCAGGGAGGAGGCACAAAGAGGGTGTACCCACCCTCAGGGCTAGTAGCCATTGGCTACTAACCCCCCAGACCTAAACACACCCTTAAATTTAGTATTTAAGGGCTCCCCAGAACCTAGGAAACTAGATTCCTGCAACCTAAGAAGAAGAGGACAGCTGAGCTGAAAAACCCTGCAGAGAAGACGGAGACACCAACTGCTTTGGCCCCAGCTCTACCGGCCTGTCTCCCCACTTCTAAAGAGACTGCTCCAGCGACGCTTTCCCCAGGACCAGCGACCTCTGAATCCTCAGAGGACTGCCCTGCTCTAGAAGGACCAAGAAACTCCCGAGGACAGCGGCCCTGTTCACCCAAGACTGCAACTTTGTTTCCAAAGGAGCAACTTTAAAACGACTGCGTTTCCCGCCAGAAGCGTGAGACTTGCAACTCTGCACCCAACGCCCCCGGCTCAACTTGTGGAGAAACAACACTTCAGGGAGGACTCCCCGGCGACTCCGACACAGTGAGTAACCAAAGTTGTCCCCCCTGAGCCCCCACAGCGACGCCTGCAGAGGGAATCCCGAGGCTCCCCCTGACTGCGACTGCCTGACTCTCAGATCCCGACGCCTGGAAAAGACCCTGCACCCCCAGCCCCCAGGACCTGAAGGATCGGAACTCCAGTGCAGGAGTGACCCCCAGGAGGCCCTCTCCCTTACCCAGGTGGTGGCTACCCCGAGGAGCCCCCCCCTTGCCTGCCTGCATCGCTGAAGAGACCCCTTGGTCTCCCATTGATTCTAATTGAAAACCCGACATGTGTTTGCACAGTGCACCCGGCCGCCCCCGTGCTGCTGAGGGTGTACTTTCTGTGCTAACTTTTGTCCCCCCCGGTGCCCTACAAAACCCCCCTGGTCTGCCCTCCGAAGACGCGGGTACTTACCTGCTGGCAGACTGGAACCGGGGCACCCCCTTCTCCATTGAAGCCTATGCGTTTTGGGCACCACTTTGAACTCTGCACCTGACCGGCCCTGAGCTGCTGGTGTGGTAACTTTGGGGTTGCTCTGAACCCCCAACGGTGGGCTACCTTGGACCCAAACTTGAACCCCGTAGGTGGTTTACATACCTGCAAGAACTAACAATTACTTACCTCCCCTAGGAACTGTGAAAATTGCACTGTGTCTAGTTTTAAAATAGCTATATGTGTTTTATTTGAAGAGTATATATGCTATTGTGATTATTCAAAGTTCCTAAAGTACTTACCTGCAATACCATTCATTCAAAGTATTACATGTAAAATTTGAACCTGTGGTTCTTAAAATAAACTAAGAAAATATATTTTTCTATACAAAAACCTATTGGCCTGGAATTGTCTCTGAGTGTGTGTTCCTCATTTATTGCCTGTGTGTGTACAACAAATGCTTAACACTACTCCTTTGATAAGCCTACTGCTCGACCACACTACCACAAAATAGAGCATTAGTATTATCTCTTTTTGCCACTATCTTACCTCTAAGGGGAACCCTTGGACTCTGTGCATACTATTCCTTACTTTGAAATAGTGCATACAGAGCCAACTTCCTACACCACTCCTCCCTAAACCTCAGCCTAGATGGCCCATCAGGATATGCAGGCTACACCCCAGCTCCCTTAGTGTTGGACCATACCTTCTTGCCAGGCTCATCCCCTGACATTTTGCCTCCTATTTTTTCTGACCTCTCGCTGTTGGCTCGAGGACTCTGAGCACTTTATCACTGCTGTTTGGTGCTAAAGTGCATGTGCTTTCCCTTCTAACGTTGGTATTATTCGCTTATAGCTAATTGGCATATTTAATTTACCTGTAAGTCCCTTGTACAGTGGTATCGCTATACCCAGGGCCTGTAAATGAAATGCTACTAGCGTGCCTACAGTGCTGCTTGTGAACCCACTGAAGTAGCCTTTCAAACCTGTTTCAGGCCTACTAGCGCAGGGCCTGAGTGAGCAGTTTGCTGCCACAGGGACCTGGCATCGAAATTTACTTGCCAGGCCCAGAACTTCCCTTTTACTACATAGAAGTCACCCTAAGGTAGGCCCTGGCTAGCCCTATGGGCAGGGTGCCATGTATGTTGAAGGCAGGACATGTGCCTAGCAGCGTGGCCTGTCCTGGTAGTGACAAACAACCTATTTAGTTTCTCACTACTGTGAGTGCTGCCTTCTCAAAGGATTGCATTGGATATGCCCTGCCTTATGTCTAGGGGTTATTGTCTGATTTATGAGGGGTAGCATAGGCATGTTTGGTATGGTTTTAATGGTAGTGAGAAATGCTGCTTACTGGTGTAAGTGGATGTTTACTACTATTACAGAAATGCCACTTCTAGAAAGTGAGCATTTCTCTGTGCTTATTACTCTGGTGTTTTGCAGCTTGACACCAATCCACGTCTGGGCAGAGTGACAGTTGGGCTTTGTGCATACTTTTCAGACAGCCTGTACACAGGGAGGGTGGAGGTGTCACAGAGGTGCATATGCATTTTGAATAGTCTTCCGGGCTGAGAGAAGAGGGAGGCGGGGTACACATGGATCTGTAAAGGCTGAACCCTGGCCACACACAAAACGGTCTTTTACCCCCATCTGATGTCTGGAGCCTGTGCTGGGCGAGAGAGGGGGCACTACTGGAACCAGTTGTAACTGGTTGGAACCTCCTCTCCCCTTCTTTGTCAAACTGTTGCAAAGCTGAGTATAAGTACAGGGGATTTTTCCCCACAATTTGGAGACATTTTTGGAACTGGACACAGAATGTTGCTGGAGGGACTCACCAGGAACCGCCTTGGACTGCTGCTGCTGTGCTGACCTGTGACCTGCCTGGTCACTTGGAGGAACTGCCACTTGCCTGCATCCACATTGCGCTGGCCTGATGCCGGACCCTGCTGCTGGGCCCTGCTGCCCTGTGCACCATTGTACTTGGTCCCCAAGGGGCAGGGTGCTGTGGCCCCTGACCAATGCTACTGCCTAAAGCACGAGGAGTGCTTCGTTTTCATCATATAGTGCCTGGAAGAGCACTTTCCACTCATCTTATAGTGCTTGGAGAGCATTTTCCCTCTGTGCTGTTTGGCACCTGGAGAGCACCTTCCTAATAACCTTTAAGTGCCTGGAGGGCGTGTTGCCAGGAAAGAATCACCACTGCGACCCGGGCAATCTTGATTTGAAATGGGCCAGAGACGTACTGCCCCTGGGACCCCGGGGCACCACTGAAGTAAAAAAAGGAGTGAGTGCAGGCGGGCCTTTCTGTGTCTGGAAGGAGATGAGCAGGAAAGGAAGCCTCATTGGAGGCTTCCTGCCCCACAGGAGCCCCCTGCTTGTGCCACAGAAGTCGGGCAGGGAAGGAAGGCTCATCGGAGGCTCTACGCCCCACCGGAGCCCCTTGGATGTTGTGCTGAAGGACGGGCAGGGGATGGAAGCCTCATCGGAGGTCCCCCCGTCCCACTGGAGCCCTCATTACTCATTGGGGATTGCGGACGGAAGCCTTGCCAGAAGCCCCCACGCTGTAAGGTCTCTTCGCTGGGCAGGCTTGTTGTTGTTAGCTCCCTCCCTCCCCAGGAGGGCCCATTGTGGTCTGTGGGGGGAACCCCAGAGATCGCAGGCCCAGGAGCGGGCACGGTATAGAAACCGGAGGGGGTGTGTGCCACTCTCCTCCCCCCAAATTACCGCAAGGTCCCTATTTGGCACAGAGGAGCACCGAAGGCCCCCTTTGTTGTGCTCCGTGGCACTAGAGGTGCCGTGCCATCATGGGAACCGGTATTTTTAATGGACGCATATTCTTTTCTTATGTTCCTGGTATGGACATTATAGACTGATATGCTTTCCTGATTCTTTGATGAATGTGATATATATGGGCTGATGTTCACTTTTATGAGCATTCCATGCTGATATGTTTTTATTACTTGCCATATGTTTTATAATGTTCCTTGTTTGGGCATTTATGACAGTGCATTTCTTTAGTAATGTAATTCCTGAATACTGGTTATGTTGCAGAATAATAAGTAACCTGTGTGTTATATGTGGCTACTGCTGGTTTCTGCAGAGTAACTATTGTGTAACGTTCTGACAACTGCTTGAGTAGCATGGTATTACTGATATGTTGTGTCTGGTCTAATAATGTTGTGTACAATACAGTTTATTTGTATATAACTTGGTGTTGTGTTTCCTTTGTGGTGGGGATAGTGTGTCACATGTGTTGTGTGTGTTGTGCAAATGCTTTACACATTGCCCCTGACTGCTCATGCCAAGCTACCAAGGGGGTGAGCAGGGGTTATCTTGGACGTGTAACTTCCTTGCCCTGACTAGAGTGGGTGGGTTCTGCCTAGCTTAGGGGCATACCCTAGCCAACCAGAAACCCCATTTCTAACACTGAGGCACTGAGGAGTCATGCCCCCCTGCCCAATGGCCATACCCAGGGGACCTATGTTCCCTGGGCATGGCCATTGGGCACAGTGCCATGTAAGGGGGCCCAAGCTAGCCCCCCCTACGGCACTTATAAAAAAAAAAACTTTCCTGGACTTACCTGGGATGGGTCCCCCCATCCTTAAGTGTCCCTCAGGTTTGGGTAGGGGTGGGTGGAGGTGTCCCTGGGGGCAGGGAAGGGCATCTATCGGCTGCTTCCATGGTCTCCATGGAAATGAGCCCAAAGTCCCCTAATGCCTGCCCTGACCCAGGCGTTAAATAACGCTTTCTTAGTGCCATTATTTAACGCCCTCCTCCTCCAGTGCATGATTTTTGCACAGGAAGATACATAAGGCGCTAAGGCAATTGATGCAAGGTAGGTTTTCACAGTAAAAATGACTTTAACTCCAATATTTTGATGCTGGACGGGTCTAGCGACAAAATCTAAATATGGAGTTAAGTTTGCGCGGGATTTGCATAAAAAATTATGCAAATGCGGCACAAACAGAGTATACATATGTCCCTTTGTGTCACTGTCTAGAGGAGATTCACAAACAGCCTAACTGTCAGTCTGACCCAGACGGGGAATCCACAAACAGGCAGAGTCACATAATGGTTTAAGGAAGAAAATGCCTACTTTCTAAAAGTGGCATTTCCATGCTAACAATCTAAAAACCAACTTCACTAACAGATGTATTTTTAAATTGTGATTTCAGAGACCCCCCAAACTCCTTTTTTCTATCTGCTCTCAAAGGGAACCTGCCCTTTACGGATATTTAAAAGCAGCCCCCATTTTAACCTAAGAGAGAGACTAACCTTGCAACAGTGAAAACTGAATTTGGCAGTATTTCACTGTTAGGATATGTGAAACACATCAGTACATGTCCCACCTTTAACATACACTGCACCCTGCCGATGGGGTGACCTAGGGACTATCTTAGGGGTGCTTTACATGTATAACAAGCATTTGCAATGCAACAGGTCTTGCATTTGCTCGAGTTAGAGCTATTAGCATTGTAAACTCCTAACCTAACTTTTCTTGCCACATAAATTGAAAGAAAAAAACGAGTGTGATCAGGCTATGTAAAACCCAGCGTGATTGCGCTGCATGGAAAATAAAAAGATAAAGTATTGCAGGAACCAGGCTGAAAAAGTGGAGCCTCATATGTTTTCAGTAGTTGGCCAGTGCGCTCGAGGAGGGCTAAACACCGGAAGAGGCATGACGTATGCATGCCTTTCACTAATGAACTCAAGCAGATTTTAAAAGGCAAGTCCACGAACCAATGAAAGTGACAGGTGTGACATGGGCGAGGTTAAAAGCCCAAAGAGAGATTACAACACGGACGGAGAACTTGTGCGCTCAACCCTAAAAAGGGAAGGTTTAGGCCTGGCAAGTGGGTACACTTGCCAAGTTGAATTGGTAGTTTAAAACTGCAGTCACAGACACTGCTGCGGCAGTTCTGAGCCATGTTTACAAGGCTAACATTGTGGGTGGCACAACCAGTGCTGCAGGCCCACTAGTAGCATTGATTAACAGGCCAATCATGGAAACGCCAATTACACATATACTTTACACAGGAGCATTGGCACTTTAGCACTGGTCAGCAGTGGTAAAGTGCCCAGAGAACCAAAAACAGCAAAAAAAGAGTCCAGCACACAGTCAAAACATGGGAACCAGAGGTAAAATTTTAGGGGAGACCATTCCAGGGATGCCAGGTCTAACACTATCTATATAGATAGCAAGTATGATTTTGGTGTTGTGCATGGCTATGGCCATCTCTAGTTTGCAGAGAAGATTCATGATGTCTTCAGGTGCTCCAATAAAAAAGAGTGTATATATTGGATTTTTTGGATGCAATTCAGAAACTCAAAGAAGTGGCAGTTGTGAAGTGTCAAGCTCAAAAACCCTGGCAAATATTTGGGTGCATTAGAAAATAAGTATGATGACCAAATGACAAGGTATTGTGCCTTGAAGGAAGGCACTGTTATTCAAGAAAATGAAGATGAGACCTTCATAAATGGTTATGTTACACAGAGTTAAAACAATGTAAATTATTTCTGGATTCATTGCACACTTCTTTGACTGAATTGAGGAATCTGCAGGACGATGCTCCGGGTGATGGAAAAAATAAAATGGATGAAATTGGGTTATGAAAAGAACTGTAATGTCTATATGTATATAAATATCAGAAATATATCCTACCTCACTCTATGTGACAGTCTATTTATAAATATTTGCATAATCAAACAGAGATGCGGGGAGAGACAGACCATTCAGGACACTTAGAAAGTACTAGGAAAACACAGGATTTCGACATGTTGTTGAAGATGTGTGCGGCAGATGTTTGATCTTATATGTAAACAACCATGGGAAAAGAACTGTTATGGTTATGAATCACACCAGCAAATCAGAAGGCCCATTTATTAGGTTGCAAGCAGACTTTATTGAAATGCTTGTTTGCAATGATATTAAGTATATCTTGGTAGTAGTCTGCTTGTTCTCTACCTGGATCAAAGCATTTCCCACTGGGAGAACAGAGCCTTACAGTAGCCAAATTGCTTTTGACGGAATTGATACCTCATTTTAGCCTCCTGACTTCGATTGAGACTGACCACAGAGCTCATTTTAAAAATGAGGTGCTACAGATAATTTGTACAGCTTTTGAGATCAAGTAAAGATTCCACTGCAATTACTGACCACAATCTTCTGGTGTTGTGGAGAGAACAAATATGCTCAGGAACAAACTGGCAAAAGTCTGTGCCTAAACTTTTCCGAGGTGGCCTGATGCACTTCCCCTTGTGTTGATGAAAAGGAAAAATATTCCAAAAAGAAAGACAGGCTTATTGTCCCATGAAATTGTCATTGGTAGAGCAATGAGACTTACACATGCACCTTCAACTGTGTTAGTTCCAATAACTGATGATATAATTCTGGACTATTGTAAAGGTCTTTCTGATGTGCTGAAAAATGTATTTCGCTAGGTGAATGCAGTCACAGAAGACTACAGAGACACCCCCTTTCACAGCCTGAATTCTGGGACTTAGACTCTTCCATAAACATGCCTGCAAAGAATGTTTGGATGAATGCTGGAGTGGCCTTTTTAGGTTATTTTGATCATCAATAGTGCAGTCAAGGGTGCAGTAGTGCATCAATGGATCCACACTGCTCACAAAGACTGAGAGCAGTTGAAACTGTGGAAGAAGCAAAAGGGGCTGATGATCAAGATGCACAGATTACTGAACAAGGTGACAATTCAAGTGACGGTCTAGGCCAGGTTTGCAGCGTGTATCCAGAGAGGATGGTGACGAAATTATTTCTGTAACTGATGACAATCAACATCGAATTGAGAATTGAGCCAAAAGCTCAAAGAAAAATCTAAGACAGTTCCACATGAGTGACAGTTGAGTCAAAGAACTTCAAGTTCTAGAAGTCCAGTTACAAAACATTCAGAGTGAAGGGGTACTGCCATGTGCAAGAGCAGAGCATGGGTGGAACTAAGGCGAAATAGACTCTGATCAAAATGAATGACCTGAAAAATTGCAACTAAAAATCCAAGGATAAAAGACCCCCTTTTGAAGAAGAAAAATTGCTTTAAAATGAACTGACAATAGAAAGTCTGAACAATGTACACAATCAAGTGAAGACAAAGCAAAAACAACAAGTGATGGACGGAATGCTGAACATTGTCAAACATTCACCCCCAGTACAGTGATCTGGGCCTAAATCCATCGTTATTTTGCTGCCCATGCCATTCCAGTTTGGACCCAGCCATATGCAAATCAGTCTTGACCCTGTCCCCCATGGGAACAGTCCAGCCCAAACTGCTAGGCCAGGTCTTCCCTGGACTGGAAACAAGCATCCTGGGACCGGTTTCGGGGTTTCACCCCTCATCAGCCAGGCTAGCTTGAATCCAGTGGCATGGGAATTATTTCTGTAACTGATGACAATCAACATCGAATTGAGAATTGAGCCAAAAGCTCAAAGAAAAATCTAAGACAGTTCCACATGAGTGACAGTTGAGTCAAAGAACTTGAAGTTCTAGAAGTCAGTTACAAAACATTCAGAGTGAAGGGGTACTGCCATGTGCAAGAGCAGAGCATGGGTGGCACTAAGGCGAAATAGACTCTGATCAAAATGAATGACCTGAAAAATTGCAACTAAAAATCCAAGGATAAAAGACCCCCTTTTGAAGAAGAAAAATTGCTTTAAAATGAACTGACAATAGAAAGTCTGAACAATGTACACGATCAAGTGAAGGCCAAAGTTCTGGGAGAAGTGGAGAACTAGAGACTGTCAAAGAAGAGGAAAGGGCTAAAGAAGTTCCTAGAAAAAGAACTTGCAACCAGAAATACTGTGAACTAGTGTTAAAGACAAGAACACAGTCTACCTGAGAAAAACATCCACTGAAAAAGATCAACCAGAAGAAGAGTTCCTAAGCAGACATATGCTTCTCAAGAGTTGTATGTCTGGCTATAAGATCAGAGGATCAGAGGAAGCCACTGATGAAGGTGACTATTTCCCTCTGAACAGATGCCATGATTGCAATGAACATGTTCAAAATCTAAAATGTGATGCTAATACAGAGGAAGAACCACCTTGAGAATAAAAAGAGACTTTGAAATACTACTGAAAAGAGAATAGTCTCTTAGGTGAAGACACCACTTGCTGTAAAAGTTTAGAGATTACCTTAATACCTTTAATATTAGTGACACTTGTTGGCTTGTTGGTGTGCTTACTGACTCTTGTGGAAAATGTTCCACAACATGTGACTAGTAATGTTGCAAGTAGAAATAATCATAAGAAATTAGGAATATCAGTATATGAAAAGCATTTAGTTAGTGGTTTTAGATATAATGTATATAAAATAATGATTAGAGAGTATGTTAGTATTATGCAGGTTAATGATTGTTTCATGTGCACTTTTCTTCTGAAGTCAGCTGGGGAAGGGCATACATAGGAACAACTGGAGCTTTCCTATTCTCTGTCCTGTAAAACGTTCCTGGCTATATTTAATTATGAGAAGTTTCTTTCTCCTGATCTGACCAATTTTAATGTGACACTAGAGAATTTATTTGTTAATGTATGGTAAGTATTTATAAGAGGTTGTACAAAGCAGGGTTGAAACTAATATGGAGGATGCTTATTAATGTTTATTGGGATAAAGAAAAGCATGATTTTATCTTGGAATATAATGAGAGAAGAATACACTTTGTAAGAACTTAAGAAGAAGCTGAGACAGCCATGGAAGATATTAGACAAGAAGAATCGAGGTTTTTGAGTTGACGCCTAAGATTGAGAATGGAATGAGACAAAAGAGGTGAAATGTGTTTGATAAGGCTGAGTTCTAAGGAAAGATGTAAGGCAGAATCCATTGGTTAAATCACATGTCAAGACCTATCTATGAAGTTAATGGAGAGTTTCCAACGTGGAGAGAACCTGTGATGAGAGGAATTTATTAAGTTTGTGGGAAGGCTGCTATTTTAATTTGCCAAAGAATTGGGTGGGTTCATGTCATTTGAATTTGGATTTCTCTGGGATCTATCATGTAGAGGAGTTGAATGAGGATTGTGAGTTTAGTGAAACAAAGATAAATTCCGGACAAGTGGTTCTGGATATATTGGGGTCTATTATTCCTCCAACAGGAATAGCTGTGAATGATGTAATGAATAGATGTTTGTCTAGAATTGTAGATGGTCTTGCCATGGATACAGCAGGGCCTTTTAATCTGGTGAGTGTAGAGATGTTGGCAATTAGTGATGGTATTGAAGAACTGTCCCACCGTAGATATTATCTTGTTGAAGGAGAGTGGAGTCTGTAAGGTTATTCTGGAAAAGAGGTGTTGTACATATGTCCCTCATTATAGTGAAGTAACTGACTTGTATATTATGAACATAACTAATCAGACTATGAAATCAAATCATTAGAGGAGCCAGGTGTCTGGGAGACTGTAGGGTCCTGGATAAAGGATCTAGGGAGTGGTTTTGGAAAAGTAGTGGCCAAATTGTGTTACTAATGGAGGTTCGCAAACTGTCCTAATGCCAGTAATAATAATGTTGATTTGTCCAATTTCTTTGTTGTTTTTATTAAAACTATTAAGTTGTACAGTGAAAGGATATAATAATAAGAAGGAAAAGAATCAAGGTGATATAAAATCTTGAAAAAGGAAGTGATTGGTGTATTATTTTGAATTAAATGAATATCTGGATCGCACATTCAAACAGATGAGGCTGGTGAAAGAGGATGCAAGGAGAACTCAAAAGCTGAGGACTTCAATGACTAATGATTAGATTTATAAAGTTATTAATGGTTTTCTTTAGTGATTATACTCTCCCTTGACAGTAATAATTGCATGATATATATATATCAGTCTGCCTATTTGTATTTATACCAGTGATTATTGTATAATAATGCAATTTTCTCTCCTCTCCTTCAAATATTTGATTATGTTGTTTAAACTATATGATTTTATTTAAATATTATGGTAGGACACCGTTAGATGATGAATGGTTTATTTTAATTATGTTTATATGAATACAATGCTGTCTGCGTTACATGGTGATGGGTTGTGGGTTGTGCAGATATGACACTGTTATTCATAATATGCATGTATGTATGTATTCATGGTTATTATATATATGTTTCACATATTATATTGCAGCTTTGAAGAAGCTCTGTTTTTAACAAAGTGCATTGGCTGTTCCTGTAATTGTTTCACATATAGATAAGAGAGTAAAAGTTTTGAAGTAGAATAAAGTAGATATAAGAACTTTGAATAATTTTCTTTGATTTGTTGCTGTATTATTTTGAGTGCACCACTATGGCTATAATTATATGTTTTTCTGGTGAGCAAAGGAATCATTAAGTGGCTGATACTTGGTAGAGTGTGCACCAAACCTATGACTATGGGACATGGTGGGATGTGTGACTTGTATGACCTAGCACTAAGTCAAGTTGTTTGAGAAACGTTGCACCCATCATTACAGGATTTAGGGAATCAGTCCTCTTGGCCTGAAAATTAGAAAAAAACTAAGATACAAGGGGGAAGCTTAGGGATACGCTGACCTCACTGGTCTTGTAGGGGAGGTCCATGAGGGACACCCCTTGGGGGTAAAATTGAAAAACAATTATTTTTTTGAGTGCCACAATCCCTCTAGAGTCCCTCCGGAGCCATGGTGGCTCCCTGTGCTGCATAGAGAGACACACAGGAACACAGGTGGATGCACTGGCTCCCAAGAGACCCATGTGAGAATCCTACAGTATTGCAAAAATAATTTTAACAAAAATTAGATATCATGTGCAGTAGGCGTTTGGCACAGCAATAGCTCTTTCTTCACCACCACCAGGTGGCGACTTATTGAAAGACATTCTAATACACCTGAGAATTATCTTTTCACAAGTTTTGTGACATAGCCATTGTGTCGAGTACTGCAGAAAACTGTGTCTGTTTTCATTGAGTGAGAGTTTGCACTTGTTCGATCAATGGGATGTGGTGTGTCCAGTATGGAGCTTTGATGCAGGGCCGGCTTTGGTGATGGTGGCACCCGGTGCAATAATCATTTCTTTTTTGGGGGCTCCCCCTCCCCACTAGTGACCTCCTCCACTGGCACCTCACTACCACCCTCCAACAGAACCCCTCAACTCTCCATAGTCGTTCTCTTACATGCATATTATTTGTTTCAAAGTGCTGATTGGGTTTTGATTTACTGATAAGAATGTATATCTACCCAAATGAACCCTCTCTAGCAACATTAGGACTAGATAATGAAAGACTAGGAAAAAAAACATAACGTCCTTCCCTATTTTATGCAGTTTGCATGCAGCTCTTTGATGTCAGTTCATAACTCACTGTTCTATATTAGGACTATAATTTATGAGCTGCTGTAACAAAAGGACCTCGGTGACAACAGCAACAATCCACTGAGCTAGCCACATGATATAGAGTTCTGTGATCTGCATGGTACACATTGTTTGCAGCAGGTATATTAACCCTCTGTGTTACTTTATGATGAGTCAAACTGCCACTAGACAAAACTCTCTACAGCAGGCACATTAAACACTAAAGTTACTTTCACATTTCTATTGCTGCCTGAAAGCAGCTGGCCCTGCTATGGGTTCAGAGCAATGGAACATACAACTTGGATTCAACATGCACCTCAGAAACACAATACTCTGCACAAACCGGCTCCTTTTCCATATCATCTTCATTTGGCTAATGCCATATAGTCATCTATTAATGTGTCATTTGTACTTGTGTACTCTATTGTTGCCTTTCATTTGCTAGTTTGCCATTTTGCAACTCAATCTAAACAGGCCTGTGAAAGAATAAAAATGAATGCTTGGTTTTGTAGCTTACTATAATATGAAACTGTAAATATAAAATGTCCCAAGAGGAATGCTGCACAAAATGTGGAACGAATGGCAGGTCGGGTATTAAAGTAGCAACTGCCATTTTAGATGTTTTAAAAATATTTTCAAACATATAGGTAGAGATTCTGGGGACTAACCAGTGTACATTTAGACCTTACCGGCAACAAAAGACTACTAGATATATGTCCAAAAGTCAACTGAAGGTGTATGGTATCACCATTATTCGTCTGGTAATTTCCAAACATATTCATACCCTTTCAACAAAAAAATAAATTGCTAGTAACCTGGTTAGTGGATATTTCCACTCCTGGAATTTTTAACTTGAATACCAAAGTGTTTAGTAGAAAATAATACTTTTATATATTGAAGTAGAAGAGAAATCAACAAGCCCAGTTTCGTCCTCTTTTACACTCGATCTGAAACTCCGAGGCAGCTTGGACGGCACCCCAAACCTAGCGCACATTTAGACGAATATTTACGTGAGAATTAATATAACAACAGGAATATTTAATATTAAACATTCTCCCTGTTTTCTTTCCTGCTATATGTTCACATAAACGGGAAAGTCACTTGTTTACCAAATTCGGACACAAAAAGAATTTTAAAGGCACTAGGGGCCGTAGCGCCACCTCAGTGCCGCCATACCGTCACTTTTTTGACACTAAGGTGGTGCGAAAGTGGCTTTTTACTGCGCCATATTTACAAAGTGGTGCAATGCCTGCGTTGCGCCACTTTGTGAACCCTTTGCATAACAGTATGCCTGCGCCAGGCATAATGTATGCAAAAAGGGTGTTCCCTCGTTAGCGGGGCCAAAAAAATGGCGCAAGGAAATCTAACAGATTTCCTTGCCCCAATTTTTTCCCGCACTTTTAACTCCTGCTAAGAGCAGGAATTAAAAGGGTGCATGTCATTGAATACAATGGGTCCCCATGTACACTGCAGGAGTAGCTCCAAAATGTTGGCGCTGCTCCTGCAGAGTACATCAATAGCGTTAGGAATTCTGACGCTATTGCCCCTACCCTGCTCCGTGGGGCACCATATTTTAAATACAGCGCACACATTGTGGCTGTAGCGGGGCACTAAGGGGCGCAAGAAAAGGGTTGCAGCTCCACTTTTCTTAAATCAGCCCCATGGATTCGTCTTCACGGTCTTTCCATAAAGCAAAGATTTTACTACAAAGGCCTTTGCAACCTTGACCTGGACATTGATATTTCCCTTCAGTACTACAGATTTCTGAACCTGCAGCATATTTTCTAACTCAGGTGTTATTATAGGCCAGGTATAGACTTCACTGACCTTCACGAGCAGTGTTTAAATATGATTTCACGCTGAAACCAGTTCAACCAAAGGCTGTCGTAAGATGCATTTGCTGCCCTAGGGAGGTTACTGAACTGGTTTCAGCGGGATGTAGTGTGTTCCTTCTATAAACAATTTATCTAAGTCATGATTGGTTGTTAAGTAAACAAACAGATTTGGCAAGGAATAAGCAGACGGACCAGTCATTTACTTGTAAACATGCACACACATGATGGATACATTGTGCAGCTGCACGATATCTGGACCGAATACATTTTTTGTTGTTTTTTTCCAAACTTTTAGATGATCTACAAGAAAATGAACTATACGACTGAGTGTAGGAGATGACACGAAAAAGGAATATATTTGCCACGTATGCCACAATTTCACATGGAACTGAACTGCAATCGTGTCACTGATGTGTGTTACTGCTAGCAAGACCCGTGCTTCGAAACTTCTGCGAGGAAATAAATCTAACATTTTATATTTTAAATGAAGTATATCACTAAATGTTGCTATTTGTAGCAGCTAGTTTTCTAGGCCAGGTATAAATCAATAGTTATGAGCTACGTTGCAGTCTTTCATTTTCATTATATATTATTTAGAAAAAAAACGTAGAAAGAAGTGTAATCTGGGTGAAAAGTCATGTGATGACACTTTTCCTATGTCACCTGGAGGTCCAAGGGTGTCTGCTGTTAATTCTACCCATAAAAATTATGTCGAAACAAGGCGGCGAAAGACTGGATAACAAGGGTGAACACAATTATATTGTGTAACCATGGTCTGTAAAGCCGTGTAATTGAAGAAAACGACAAACATGCGTTAGCTAATCTAATCCAGCTACAGTAATTAAGCAAAATAAAAATAAGTAAACCCTGATGCAAAGCTCCCTGTAATGATTTTTATTCTTGCGGGGAATGGACTTTTGTTAGTACACTCTCCTCAGCAATGCGTGGAACCATGAGCAGCAGTGGTAAACGAATGAGGCGGGAGTGAAAAGAAGGGTGAGAAGAGAGGGCCAAAAACATTTTTATTAACTCCCAGCAAAATAATGTAATGTGTTTTCTGTTGTGTCTACTAGATTGTAAAAGTCGGATCAGTTCACCAATATTTAATTTACAAAGATATTTAACCAAAACGTCGAAAAGGGGTTCAATTTGTGCAGCATGAAAGTATTATATTGACAAGGCCTTGTGATCATTAAGAGAATTGTTTTTGTATGCAACATCATTGCTGTAATGTGCAAAGTGAGAGGCAGTAGACAGTTTTTCCTCATGTCCTTTTCACTCTACTAAAAAAATAAACTGAATTTTGACCATTACACTGCCGTGATAACTGTATGAAATCTCCTTATTGGTTCAGTTGCTCTAAATAACACCTATTATTGGGCCACAGTTATCGACTGCTATACCTCTGGGTTCTTGGTATCATGTTTCCATAGGAAAAGCATTTTTGTTTTCCCAATAGATTTGAGCAGCTTCACAAATTTTCACGAAATGCCAAAAAATATCCACTTCCACTTCAGCTACTAACTGGAAAGTTTTGGGGTGATGTGTTAGGCGGGAGCCTCGAAAAGGGGGTCCAAAACAAAATTTCCCCATTCATGTTTTCATAGAAACTTTAGACACAACTACAGCCCAAACGTCTGAACGGATTTTCCCCGAATTCGGCAGAAAGCTAGCTCTTTGTCCAGAAAGAATTGTTTTGGGTGTAAATCCGCTCAGTAGCCATTGTGGCTTAAAAACTATGGGGGTCATTACACCATTGGAGGTAAATCCCGCTCACCGCCGTGCAGAAGACCACCAACACACCGCCGCGGCCGCAGAATCCCGCCACAGGTATTACGACCCACAGCTCGGAATCCGCCACAATTTAGACACCCACATAAGTCCGCCATACCAAAGGTCAGTGATAAACTGGCGATAACAAAACCTTCCTGTAACAGAAATACACCCACACTATCACGACACACGAATCCACGCAGCGGTCTCTCAACCACGGTAAACAATTCGCGGTACACACCGCCGCGCTCAAAATACACACACTAATACAAAACACAACCACATTGGACAATTCCAAATACACACACCTGATACACATACACACACCACTCCCACACACCCACACCACTATAAAACACCTGCCCACATCACCCACAAACCCTTGCGACCTAAAATATCGACGAAGGCCAGAGAGACAGCACAGCAAAGACAACACCACCATACAGAGGCACACAACATCATCACACATACACATCCACGCACAAAACACCACACACCCCTAAACATCACCCCACACATCAGAAAACACAGCACCTCACACATCAACCACACCACCCCATGGCACCGCAAAGACACCCCAGGTTTTCTGAGGAGGAGCTCAGGGTCATGGTGGAGGAAATCATCCCAGTAGAGCCACAACTATTCGGATCACAGGTGCAGCACACCACCATAGCTAGGAAGATGGAGCTATGGCGCAGAATCATGGATAGGGTCAATGCAGTGGGTCAGCACCCAAGAACACGGGATTACATCAGGAAGAGGTGGGACGACCTACGGGGGAAGGTGCGTTCCGTGGTATCCAGACACCACATCGCGGTTCAGAGGACTGGCGGCGGACCCCACCTCCTCCTCCACAGCTAACAACATGGGAGGAGCAGGTCCTGGCTATACTGCATCCTGAGGGCCTAGCAGGAGTAGCAGGAGGAATGGACTCTGGTAAGTCAAATCTTAACTATTACAACCCCCACCCTACCTGCATGCTAACACATACCCCCACCCTTACCCTCACCCCCATCACTCCAACTCCTCACATATGTCCCACTATCACAAACCACATATCCCAACACCAAGCCCTGCATGCAACACAAATGCATGGACACCCATCACCAATGCATGTCCACTGCACATACCCACACAGACCCTTAAACAATTAGCACACAAGGTCCTACACAGGAATGTAAGCACTGGCGTACGGGGTCACCCACCCATTGCACACCATGGCACACACAGATACTAAAACTATGCCTTTACACCCCTGCAGGACCCCTACCCAACGTCACCGGACAGGAGGTTCCAGACATGTCCACTCCCCCCACAGAAGAGGCCCACAGTGATAACAGCAGCTCTGTCCAACTGGATCTAGATGACCAGCCTGGCCCATCTGGGACCTCAGGACAGTCGGTTCCCCTCACACCGGCACAAGCCACAACAGAGCCTTCCCCTCTGGAAACACCAGCACAGCACCCACCCAGCGGGCCCATACCTCTATCACCAGGGCACGTCAAGCAGCAGTGTGTCCACCACTACAGGGAACCCAGGCAAACCCACCACCCCAAGAACAGCAGGGACCTGGGGGCAGTGGCAGTGGGCACACGGTTCAGGGGACAGAGGTACAGGAACACAGGGGAACTGGGAGGGCTGCTGTGCGAGGGGGGAGGACAGGCCCAGGGAACCCACTCTCCACGAGGCCCTCTCCAACATCATGGGAGCCTACCACCATTCCCAGGAGACGATGGCAACGGTACTGGACAAGTTTCAGGAGACCCAGCCAGCGGCTGCAGGAGGAACAGTATTTGGGGTTCAGGGAGGAACTCAAATCCAACAATACCACTCTGGGGACCATTGTAGGGGTGCTGAAGGAACTCGTGAACTTGTTTAGAGTTGGGCCACTTGTTATGGGTTACATTATCAGTGTCACCGTGCTAAGGCATCAAGATCTAGCACCAAAGACAAACAAACAGTAGGCCTTCACACTTAGGGATTTTCCTTCTCTATACTTTCAAGGGATAATTGCCGTCCCAAGCATGTCTGTTATCTATTGTTTGGGAACACACCTATGTCAGGGGTCCTTGAAGATCTGTATAAATATATCGCACTTTAGCCAGATAATCAGAGGGATTCCGACCAGAGGGCATGGCCACCATTGCTGATATCGATGCTGCAAGTCGTCTTGATGCTGACTCAGTCTTCGTGTCCCTACGGAGTCTGAGATAGAGACCTCATTCCAAGGTAACGAGGGTTGGGGGCTCCTTTCATGGACATGGCATTGGCAGATTAGGTTTAACAAACCCAGCTTTCCTTTAGGTAGGAGGTTAGGTCTTACGCACTAGGGTATTAGGGCATATTACATTCCGTATGTCTTCTTCATGCATTGCAAGATGGTGGGGGTCTTTGTAATAATGACTCTCGTCTTCACAATTCTGTTGCTTGCATTATTCATTATCCTAATCATTGCAGCCCATGCAACTTATAGCAAATTGCAGTTATGTTGAATAAAAACTATTGAAACTTTACTGCATCTTTTTCATTGCCTGCGTTTGTATGAGACATGATACATCTGTGAGAAAGGGGTAATCTCCGTTTAACCACGACACTCCCTGAGATGTCTTACTTTCAAGTCCATGCGTAAAGGCTGCCACAAATCACCTTTTGTTATTGTGTTTCTGGTGAGGCGCTGCTAGTGAGCCGGTAAGGTTGGGACAACAGTTGCGACTTGTTGTAGTAGAGACGTAGGGGGTCATTCTGACACTGGCGCCAGGGCCAACGACGGCGGGAGCACCGCCAACAGGCTGGCGGTGCTCCCTTGGGCATTCTGACCGCGGAGGTACAGCCGCGGTCAGAAACGGAAAACCGGCGGTGTACCGCCGGTTTTCCGCTGCCCTGGGGAATCCTCCATGGCGGCGCAGCTTGCTGCGCCGCCATGGGGATTCCGACCCCCATACCGCCATCCTGTTCCTGGCGGTTTTGGCCGCCAGGCACAGGATGGCGGTATGGGGTGTCGTGGGGCCCCTGGGGGCCCCTGCAGTGCCCATGCCATTGGGCCCCCGTAACACGCCATGCAGACACTGAAAATCGCGACGGGTGCAACTGCACCCGTCGCACCCCTTCCACTCCGCAGGCTCCATTCGGAGCCGGCATCCTCATGGAAGGGTGTTTCCCGCTGGGCTGGCGGGCGGCCTTCTGGCGGTCGCTCGCCAGCACAGCGGGAAACCCAGAATACCCGCGGCGGTCTTTTGACCGCGCAGCGGTATTCTGGCGGTTCCAGCCAGGCCAGCGGCTTCCGCCGCCGGCCGGGGTCAGAATGACCCCCGTAGTCATCTACAAACAAAAGTACTGTCATCCTTTAACCAGCAGTCTTGCCTAGAGCAAGAGTCCAAACTACAACACCAGGAGGGACACTGTGGCACAACAAGGGGCCCCTGACACTAGCCTGGACGATGAACTTCCCACCACCTCCGCCGGTGCCAGTGGACAGGAGGCACCGCCACAGGACCACGACACCAGCACCCCACCCCCTGCAGATGGAGAACCACCCCGCAAGCAGTCCCTGAGATCCAGGACAAAGACAGAGAACAATGCCAAGACCCCCGCCAAGAAATGAGACCACCCTGATTGTCATCCTTCTGTCCCACTTTGTCACCCTGTCCATCCATCAACTGCCCCAGCTCCATTTCCTATGCCCCTTTGGACAATGCACCTGTGAAACAAATAGACTGGACTCTGCCATGGACATTCCTCCACCATCACCCCAGCCCATTTTACAACCCGCTCCACTATTTAGCACTTAAATAAACACCCTTAAATCACAAAACTATCAGTCTGTGCTTTCACAATTGTGTATTTGCAATAACTGAGGAAAATAGCAATATTCATTGTATTGTCAACATACCTATGTCACACAGCTCTAGTCCATAAGGAAACATAGCAGAGGTCACACAGTGGGACCCACATCTGTGAAATCGAAAGGGAAAGTGACAAATCAGGTTCCATACACTGGGTGAAAGTGACAGACAGATGAGAGGTAGAACAAGTGTATCAGATGTAGCAGGCAGTGATGTCTTCTTACCTGTGTCTCACTGGAAGTATTGATGAATCAAGGTGTTTCTGTTGTCGATATCCTCTTCTTCTGCTACCTCTTCTTCACTGTCCACAGGCTCCACAGTTGCCACAACACCTCCTCAAGACCATCCACCTGCAGAAAAGGCACCTGTCATTGCAAAGCCAAGTTGTGCAGCATACAGCAGGCCACGATGATCTGGCACACCTTCTTTGGTGAGTAGAATAGGGAACCACCTGTCATATGGAGGCACCTGAACTTGGCCTTCAGGAGGCCGAAGGTCCTCTCTATAACCCTTCTAGTTCGCCCATGTGCCTCATTGTAGCGTTCCTCTGCCCTTGTCCTGGGATTCCTCACTGGGGTCAGTAGTCATGACAGGTTGGGGTAGCCAGAGTCACCTGCAAATGTCGAGGGACAACTGTTAGACACATACTAACCCTTAGGGACAACCCCAGACCCAGACAACTATTCACACTGTATAGGGTTCATGTCCTCACCTAATAGCCACACATGGTGCCTCTGGAGTTGCCCCATCACATAAGGGATGCTGCTATTCCTCAGAATGTAAGCGTCATGCACTGAGCCAGGACATTTGGCATTCACATGGGAGATGTACTGGTCAGCCAAACACACCATCTGCACATTCATAGAATGGTAACTCTTCCGGTTTCTGTACACCTGTTCACTCCTGCGGGGGGACCAAGGCCACATGTATCCCATCAATGACACCTATGATGTTGGGGATATGTCTCAGGGCATAGAAGTCACCTTTCACTGTAGGCAAATCCTCCACCTGAGGGAACACGATGTAGCTGCACATGTGTTTCAGCAGGGCAGACAACACTCTGGACAAGACGTTGGAGAAGATAGGCTGGGACATCCCTGATGCTATGGCCACTGTTGTCTGAAAAGGCCCACTTGCCAGGAAATGGAGTACTGACAGCACCTGCACTAGAGGGGGTATCCCTGTGGGATGGCGGATAGCTGACATCAGATCCGGCTCCAACTGGGCACACAGTTCATGGATTGTGGCACGGTCCAGTCTGTAGGTGACAATTACATGTTGCTCTTCCATAGTCAACAGGTCCACCAGCGGTCTGTACACCGGAAGATGCCGCCATCTCCTCACATGACGTGCTCTATGGAGGAGAACAGCAAGCAGAGGGTCAGCCAACACTGAGGTACGAAAACACAACTTTATTGCACACATTTTTCAATCCGCTATTGGCCTGTCTTAGTGTGTATGCAAAGCCTAGATATGTGTGACGCATTTAAAAATAATGCCATGTGGCCCCCTGAAATGGAGGCTGCTTGACCTGAAAGGTGGGGCAATGGGATATGAGGTAACTGCGCTGGCGTTGGACACCATTGCGGTAGGCGGTCCAAGACCGCAGCGCAATCCTGCATTGGTTAACATTGGGCCCTATGGGTCCCAGGAGCCAATGACGATGTACGCCGGCGGTGACGGTACACACCGCCGCAGACGTGACCACCATTTTCTATCTGTTCACTCACTTGATACCTGATCTTCGACAGGAGAGGACCTACACTGCAAGTGCTGCTGTGACCTCAGTCTGGAAGTGACAATGGCTCATGTTACTGGGGAAAGGGCCCCTGCCTTCACCACGGAGGAGTTGGAGAAACTAGTGGATGGGGTCCTCCCCCAGCACACGCTACTCTACGGGCCTCCAGACAAACAGGTAAGTACACTGTGAGCATGCTGTATGGGCAATGCCTGTGTGGAGTGGTGTGGATGTAAGATACGGGGGGGGAGAATGAGGCGTGCATGAAACAAAGGTGAGTGTAAGTGCGTCATGGCAAGGATAGGAACGCGGGCCAGTGACTGTGATGGTCCATGCGGTTATATCTTCTCCTTTTCCCCTGTACTATTCCTGTAGGTCAGCTCCCGCCAGAAGAAGGATATTTGGCGTGCCATCGCCAAGGAAGTCCAGACTCTGGGGGTGCACCACAGACAGAGCACCCACTGCCATAAAAGATGGGCGGACATTCGCCGCTGGAGCAAGAAGACGGCGGAGGCCCAGCTGGGGATGGCCTCCCAACGTGGGAGGGGTGCCCGTCGCACCATGACCCCCCTGATGTTCTGGATCCTGGCGGTGGCGTATCCGGAGTTGGATGGGCGCTTAAGAGCATCACAGCAGCCACAAGGGGGTGAGTACACTCTCATTCAGCTGAACCTGCACACATTGGAGGTGTCTGGATTGGAGAGGTGGGCTGTGGGTACCCCTAGGCCATGGCCGGTTTTGTAGGCAAGGTCCCTTCGTAAGGCAGGCCATGTGGCGCCCCTCCCCACCAGTGTTAAAAGTCAACCACACCTAGTCAGGCTCCTGTGACTTCCATGTGTGCAGCAATCGGGCATAGGCCTTGTACCCCATGGCCCTGTGATTAATTAGGGAACTCTAAGTGCAAGGCGTAGGGCAGAAGGCTGCTGTGTCGGTAGCGGTTTTGCATGCACTGAATATGTCTTTCTTCTGTCCCCTCCCTTTTTGTGGTCTCCCTGTTCTTGTGTGCAATAGCATCATCAGTCGGAGGAGCAGTGGCACCAGAGCAGGAGGGAGCTGCATCCCACATGGCCCTGGAGGGTGAGACTACGGACTCCGAATTCACCAGTGGGACGGAGGGCGAGGGGAGCTCTACAGCGGGGACAGGAGCTGAGACCAGCGACACTGACTCCTCCATTGATGGGAGCTCCCTTGCGGTGGCGGGCCCCTCTGTGCCCCCCGCATCTACAGGTACAGCCGCCACCGCCCCTACCAGCACTGCCCTCCCAGCAGCCCCTCAGCGTGTGTCCCGAGGAGAGTGGGCATCTCCTTCGTCCCAGGCACCTCAGCCCCTGCCCCTGTCAGCCCTGCTGCCCTCAGTAAGGAGGCCATTGACCTCCTCAGATCCCTCACTGTTGGGCAGTCTACCATTCTGAATGCCATCCAGGGTGTAGCGAGGCAGTTGCAACGGACGAATGCATACCTGGAGGGCATTCATTCTGGTCAGGCAGCCCAACAGCAAGCTTTTCAGACTCTGGCCTCAGCACTGATGGCAGCCATTGTTCCTGTGTCCAGCCTACCCCCTCCAACTTCCTCCACCCAGCCCCAATCCCCTGTACCTTAGCCAATCCCAAGCACACCATCAGACCAGCATGCACACACCTCAACACACAAGGGTAGCTCTGGCAAACATAAGCACCACACATCCCACAGGCACTCACACAAGCATCATACCCATGCACATATACCAACATCCACTGCCTCCACTGTGTCCCCCTCCACCTCGTCTCCCTCCTCCCTCCCTGTCACGTCTCCACTCACACCTGCATGCACTACATCTTCAGCCACTACGTCCATCACCAGCACGCCCATCACCATCACCACACACCGCTCACGTGCACTCACCACCCCCACTACCATTCACCCATCCCCTGTGTCCTCTCCCAGTGTGTCTGTGAGCCAACCTCCCAAAGTACACAAACACAGTCACACACCCACTCAACAGCCATCCACCTCATGACAGCCTCCAGCCCATGCACCTTCACCCAAAGTCAGCAAACGTACACCTCCTACAACCACTACCTCTACCTCCACTCCCAAACCCCCTCCATCTACCCGTCCCAGTGTGTCTAAAAAACTTTTCCTCTTAAATGTTGACCTCTTCCCTACACCTCCCCCACCCCTTCGGTCCCCTATGGCACACCTTTCTAGGTCCCAACCCAGCACCTCAGCCACCACATCACCGGGAACAGTGGTGCCAGCAGTAACCAGCTTCTGGAGTGCGCCAAGCAGCAGAGCAGCCAGTGTGCCAAGGAGCCAGACCACGGACAGTCCCCCACCTCAGAAACATAAGAAGTTGGCCACAACCCAGAGGGAGTAGGGCAAAACACCTGCCACCAAGGGCTCTCCCAGGACTACAGTTGGGAGTGGCAAGACAGCTGCGCCACCATCCAAGGTGGGGAAGGGGCAGAGAAAGAAAGGGAAGTCGCCGCCAACCTGCATGGCGGACAAGACCGCCACCAGCACCGCTTCCCAGGACACTGCCGCCACCAGCACCGCTACCAAGGACACCGCCGCCACCAGCACCGCTTCCCAGGACACCGCCGCCACCAGCACCGCTGTCAAGGACACCGCCGCCACCAGCACCGCTGCCAAGGACACCGCTGCCACCAGCACCGCTGCCAAGGACACCGCCCCCACCAGCACCACTGCCAAGCACACCGCCGCCACCAGCACGTTTACTGAGCCACCCACCAGCACCGCAGGCCAATGAGCGCCGCAAGCACCACCGCTACTGAGGCCGCTGCAAGCACCGCCAGCGGCCACGCCACATTATCTGCCAGTGGCACCACCGCAGACATGGTTGCCATCCCCAGTGGTCAGTCATACGAAGCTGGTGGTCAGTTACAGGGGCCTGGACAGCTTCCATGTAGGCCCACCATCAGTGGAGAAAGACATCCACTACCTCAGTCCTTGGCAGGATGAAGCACTCTGGGCACAAAGCACCCTTCAGAACCAGTGGAGAGATACATCCACTACCTCAGTCCTTGGCAGGATGAAGCACTCTGGGCACAAAGCCCCCTCCAGAACCAGTAGAGAGATACATCCACTACCTCAGTCCTTGGCAGGATGAATCACTCTGGGCACAAAGCTCCCTCCAGAACCAGTGGAGAGATACATCCAGTACCTCAGCCCTTGGCAGTATGAAGCACTCTGGGCACAAAGCCCCCTCCAAAACCAGTGGAGAAAGGCATCCACTACCTCAGTCCTTGGCAGGATGAATCACTCTGGGCAAAAAGCCCCTTCCAGAACCAGTGGAGTATCACATCCACTACCTCGGTCCTTGGCAGGATAAAGCACTTTGGGCACAAAGCCCCCTACAGAACCAGTGGAGACTGTTATCCACTTGTGAGACTGTGGCTCTGCACTCCCCAGGATAGAGCAGTGGACAAACCACCCACAGTAAAGACTTGTGAGACTGTGGCTTTGCACTCCCCAGGATAAAGCTGCGGGCAAACCACCCACTGAAGAGACTTGAGATACTGTGGCTTTGCTCTCCCCAGGATACATCAATGGGTATGGAGCCCCCTCGATGGAGCTGGCGTCGTGCACTCATCCCTTCCCCCTGAGGAGCCTGTTCTCTTTCAATCTGATGACCCTGCGGTGTTCTCTCCGTTTTGATCGGGTATCTTGTGTGGGCCTCACCCATGCATTTTGGGCCCAGTGGTCCACGGACTATGTATGTGCATTACATGGACTTGAATTCTTGGTGTATATATTTGTTAATAGTGTATATATATTTTTGAGTAATGGATTTTTATTGATTACAATTGTTCAACTCATTTACTTTTGTCCTTGCATTCTTCCAGGGAGGGTTGGGGGTGTAAATGTAATGTATCAACATGTACTTGTGTGTGTGTTGTAGTGGGTGAGGGTGGGGGTGGTGGTTTTGCGTGTTGCATGTGTGTGTCACTTTCTTTTCCCTCCCCCTTCCCCTGTGTCGTAGGTACAGTCCTTACCGTGGTCATCGCCGCCGGCGTTCGTGCTCCTGGTAGAGGAGCAGGAAGACAATGGCAGGTAGAATATGGAGTTCTGGCTCCATGGCATCCTGGTTCCTCGTGGGGTGTGTAGAGGTGAGCGTTTTCCCTTCCAAGTCCTGTTTCTGCCGTGTTTTTGTTCGCGGTGAATCCACCCCGGAAAAGGTGGCGGATTGGCCTCTCATGATACTGTGGGCGGTACATTGTCTTCCACCTGTCTGTTGGCGGTGACCGCCATGCTGTTTGTTAGTACCGCTGTGGTGGTCAGAGTGTTAAAGTGGCTGTCTATGTTGGCGGTTTCTGCCACGGTCGTGATTCCATTTTTTTTACCGCCGGCCTGTTGGCGGTTTTACCGCTGCTTTAACACCGACCGCCAGGGTTGTAATGAGGGCCTATGTCTATTTCATTCTGTGGAGGATCCATGGACTGACAGATCTCATGGTGAGATCTGGTTGGCTGACATCATATCAAAAAGGATGTAACAGCAGCCATCTTAGGACTTGGGACTCAGTCCAGAGTCCTAAAAAGAGTTAAAAAGTTAAAAGAAAGACATAAGGGGGAAGGGTAGTGATATCCTGATCCGTAGGCCTGGTGGGTGGGTACCAGAAGGACTCTGCCTGGGAGAAAAAAAATGAATTTAAAAAACATTTGCTGCAAATTTGTGGAAGAACTGAGATTCTGCAGCAAACTTAAAAAAGAGCTATTGATAACCCCCAGGGTGAGCCAGGGTCATGGGTGTAGTGCAAAATGTTCCTTTTGAGAAAGGGGCCATGTGCCCCCCCACCCCGGCCCTAGAGACCCCATCCCCCAGGGGTTTTATGTACAATAAAGGAAGGGAGTGTGTAGTCTCTCTTCCTGGGCCTTATTAGGCCCAAGAGACCCCATCCTACATGGCTGACTGCCTGCAATAAGGGGAGGGAGCATGCAGGCCCTCTCCGAGAGCCTCTCATGCCTCAGGGACCACACTCACAGGATCTACTCACAATCTGTGCCCTGGGGAGCCCACCCATTGGACACAGTGATTTCCCTGCCCCTATTATCATTGGGAGGTAAACATATAAATGCTTCCACCCGGTGGGTGCATTTTTAAGGCTCCCACCAGGTGTGAGCATACATGCCTTTCATGCTTGCAGGAGCACGGGCAGAGAAGGCATATATGCTCTCACTCAGCAGGAGTTTTAAAAATGCTCCTGCCGGGTGGAGCAGACTTTTGTTTCCCTGCCCATGTTTCTGCAGTCAGGGAAACACATATGGATACTGCCAATGGGGATCAAACAAAAACAGCTGCTCCCGCCTAGGGCTCCCTTATTCGGAGCCTGGTGATGGGGTCTGCAGGGCCTTTAGGGCCTGATTTAGATCATGGCGGAAACAGTCCCACGGTTGGTTTTCTGACTGAAAACACATCCACTGCCTTGGCAGTTTGCCCACTGGATTTAGATGTTGGCACTCCTATAGGCAAAAGCATGCACGAGACCAGACGACTCCGCCAAGGATTCCCATTCGCGTCAATGGCACCATTGGAAATAGTGGCTGACGGCGGAATTTCCAGCCACTCTTGCCGCCATGCAGATCTGGATGTGCCTTACCCTCAAGCCATTTGTGGCAGCTCGACCTCCACATCTGAGTTGGCAGATTGTGGGGGGGGTGGTGGGGTAAAAATGTATCCTTATCTACTTCTGTTTTTGACTGCTTGCGACTGGACAACACCTTCCATCACTGCTGCCACTGGACCACATAGAAAACACGACCCCCCCTACCCTTTGCTGAACTCGAAGGTAGGGAACCTGCATTTTCTGTGTACATTGTGTGGGCACCTCATATAAGCTCAGGACCACTGCAGCCATACATGCCAATGTAATTTTTTTTAATTACTTTCACCGGCATATGTCAGGGAACGATTGGGTCAGACATGGATGGGGACACTCTAGTATATGACACACATCGCACACATACACAACTGTCATTTTTGGGTCCGTTTTCATTGCCAAATGAATTCTTGTACCACAATGACGGTACAATCACACTTGTCAAATGTGTCTATATGTGCACATTGCAAGGGAACTGTTATGTTGCGCTACCAGTTGTGTATATGAGTCAATACATGTATGTGTGTGTGGGATCTGATTGGCTGGTTGAGGTGGAAGGGAGGCTGGCATGTGATCCCTCTCACTGAGCTGCTACGGGCCTGATTTAGATTTTGGTGGTCTTACTGCCAATATGCCACAGCTATGGCCCCAAGAATACTTTCAAGCTGACAGTGTTCCACCCGCTATATTTAGATGTATTGAGGCTGAGTCGCTGACCGACATAACAGAGTGCTCTTTCTATTCATCAGATGGGCTGGTTCCCAATTACCATATTAAGATGTCACAGTCCTGCAGGCAGTGTACTGCCGGCAGATTGCTGACAAAGGGAGACCATCGCTGGACCCAATGGACATCATACAATCACAGTGGCAAAGTAATACAGGCAAGTCTCTCACACACACACACACACACACACTGTACCAAAACCATATGCGTACACCTACATCACACACAACACAACACACCACATATTCACTCATATCCACTGCCATTCCATCACAACATAACACGTACATGCTGCAAACACATATTGACATACATCAAAGAGACAACATAAACACACTATTGATACTGCATCCACACATGCCAAGACCACAACAACCAACACAACTACACACTCACCTGCACAAACACACTCACTCAAAGGCACAACTACAGACATCATGATCATGACCGCCACACAACAACACTCATATGAATTATGTATGTAGCAACACAACACAAAACACAACATACACAACACCATCAAACCCATATGCATGTGGCACACATACTTCCACAACCACATCACCAACTCCAGCTCTTATTAAAAAACAAAGGCCTCAGGGGATAGGGGTCCATGAGACAACTATTAGGTCAGGCAAAGGGGGGGTGTACCCACTCCCTGGAGAGGGGTCACAAGCCTAAAGTGGCTCAGGGAGGAGGGTCATGCGCCTCCGTCCACTTTTAATAAAATATTACTTATGTTAGAAAAAAAACAGCAATTCACTGAAAAATACACAAAGGTTAAAGTAAGTTACAGTAAGCTGAAAATGATAGCGACAACATCATGATTTAAACATACAAAATCACTGAAATTCACCAGCTATAATTATCTCAAGTAACTATAACTCATGCCCTGAGGTAACTATAACTCGCACCCTTGGTATGCACTGCTAATTACCCCACACATTACAACACTGAAAAATGTGCAATGAAATAAATGATGAGATAAGCAGTGCACTGTGAGGGCAAGAGTTACAGTTACATGAAATACCTATAATTGGTGAATTTTAGTGTTTTGTTTAAAATGTTAAGGTTAATCTGACACTTTACCTTAGCTTTAACGTCACTTTAAACTTTGTTTTTTTCAATGAATTTATGAGGTTTTTTATGCAAAGTAAGATATTAGTACCATACCTAACTGTAATGTCACTGTATCCTTTATTTTTTAGTTAATGTCTAGGTTTTTTTAAACATAAAGTAAAGTTGCATTACCATATGTGAATATGCCAAAGGTTGTGCAGTGCAGGGGGCTTCAAGTAGGGCTTGGCCTTTGGCCAGGCCGTGCGCCCAACCCTTCTGTTGGCAGCCATCCTCTGCTGCGCATGGCCATAGGCCATGCACAGTTCAGAGTTGGTTGCAGGACCTGGCCTGCAGTTGGGCCCTGCACACAAACTCTGCAGGTGGCCACCCACCACCATGCATGGCCTTTGGCAGTGGGCTGTGTGCTGTTGATCAAAGGGCCTGGCCTGCAACCAGGCCCTGACCAGACATCCTGTGGACAAAGTACACCCCACTACTCACAGTTGTTAGCCTAACACCCACAGACAGACAATTCCCCCCACTGCACACAGGCTTTGGTGGTGCACTGCATGGACTGACTTCAGGGCCAACAGTCTGACACGACCCAACCCACCACAGTCATTTGCGACTTTCCACATTTTTTCTATGGTGTTCGTATCCTGCGGAATTCTCACGGGAGACAGCCCCGCATGTGTGCTCTTTTGTGACTCCCATGGGAGGAATGGAGACCGCCTGGCTCCCGGGAGAGTCCAACAGGATTGCAGAAGTCCAAAACTATTTTTAAAAAACATTTAGCCTAGGGGTTTGGTACCTCTGGGACACAACGCACAAGGTACAAAGGGTCATGGTACCCCCATATCCGGTCCCCTTATACATTTTTATTATCAGGCCTGAGTCCTCATGTCCTGAAATGGGGGCTGCAATATTTCTCCTCATGTTACGGCCTGCCAATCACAGCACAAGTTCTTGTGGGAATAGCGAGACCCTCTGATAGATGACAGGAAAAAAAGACGCATCAGCCAATTAGATCTCTCTTTTATTTGAAGCTGTGTGCTTGTGGGACTCTTGCAAGCATCTTGTGACCCAAACATCCAGATATCCAATTTTAAAAAACAGAGGCTTTAGATGTGTTCAGGGCAGACCCCTGACGATATTGCAGCACTTCTTATCAAATTTAGCATCACAAAAGCTGGAATTTAGAAGCACAAAAATTGAAATATTTTGTCTTTAACTGTAAATTATTTCACTTCCCTTTTTTAAAATAGTGCCCCCAGCAGATCCCGCCACATGCCCAAAGGTAGCGGGCTTGAATTATTTCTTGCTAAAGAAAAAAGTTGCTGTTATAATCTGCAATGCTTGCAATGCATTCTGTGCACACCTCCATTGCTCTCTGCTCTGCTCAACCAGTGTGTGATGTCATAGAATGTTGGTGAGTGACTGGAGGAGTGTGATAGAGAGTGTACTGAGCAGAAAGCATAGTTCTCCTGGTGGGGGCTCCTTATTATGTAACTTGTAACTTATCCAGTAACCTTTTCAATAAATCTAGAACCTCTATCCTACGTGAACTGACTACCTGACTCCTACTTGCCGAGAAAGAATCTTTGATTACAACAGTTATCAAATTCTTATTTTTTACATATTGGTTCCAGCGGGTCTTGCTGCATGCATACGGTAGGTGGTCCAGAATTCTTTCTTTTAAAAAAAAAAATACATATCCATGTGTGGCGGGCCCAAATTCTTTCTATTAAAAAAAAAAAGCCAAGTTCTTTTGTATGTTATTTTTAACATATTGCCCCCAGGGGGACCCGCCGCATGACGACAGGCTGGTGGGGGAGGGGCTTGATTATTTCTTTAAAAAAATTGTGTCCAGCAAGAACCCACAGCATGCCTGTGGGCGGCGAGCCCAAGTACTTTTGTCTTGAGGAAAAACATGTGTTGCCCTCAGGGCACCCCACAGTATACTTGGCACCTGTCCTGCAAACCCTTAAAAGTCACACTGTCCACGTTCAGCCCATGGATGGTGGGAGTACTGAGGGTGGGGGAGTAGAGAAGCTGAATCTTGATGGGATGGGACAAACTAACCTGCTCTTTGGTGTCCCAGAAAAAGCAGCAGCAGTCTTCTCTCCTTGCTCTTCTGTCTTCTTATTTCCATTCTGCCTTCTATCTTTCTTCTTCCCTTTGGTCTTCTTCAGGGCATCTTCTTCATTCTTCTGCAGGAGGCTCACTCCAGGCACTATCAGGTAGGGGGATGTGTTTCAGTGAAGCAGAAGTGAAGTAAACAAACACCTCGCCTGCCAGCTGACCCCTTCCTTCTATTTGGCTCAGACCTTAACACTGGGCCAATAAAAGGAGGAGATCCATTTTTTGCATTTCACGGGCAGTTTTGTAAAAAGCGCTGACTTTTTACAAAAATCCCAATTTATAAATTTTTTTGTAAATTGTTAAATCTTGAAATCCTGGAGGGTCAACCTGGGGCTTTTTTACCTTTGAGCCATCATGTTCGCACCAGAGTAACGCACAGGGTGGGAGCAAGTATCTGATTGGCTGCCTGTAATGTGAGAAAGAATGTTGCAGGCAGCCATTACAGGACTCAGAGACTTAAATTATTTAAAATTAAAATAATGTAAGGGGGCATAGTAGGAAAACTTTGCCCACCAAAACCCCTTCAAAGTGGTACCGCCTCCCCCAGGCCAAAATGTTTTTTTTTTTTTAAGATCTTGCCGGCAGCCAGCAAGGCTGCAGGAGTCCTGGGGGATCAAGAATACAAATAATCCCTGTCAGTCGCTGAGCCAGAGATGGGCCCCAAGGACCGCACCCCCCAGAACCACATTAAATCAAAAAGGGGAGAGGGCATGTGGTGGGCCCCAACTTGAGACTTAAGAGGTCCCGGAAACCCCAACCCCAAACTGAAAACACATTAACAGGGAAATGGGCTCTGGGTACCCCTCCCTAAGCCTGTAGCAGCCTAAGGGACCTCATCTGCAGGAGCTCTAGTCATTACTTTTATGCCAGAGAGGCCCACGGTCCCATCCCCCCAGCCCAAATGGGCTCCAAGGACCCATGCCCCGGGGCTAAAGTATTGCTAAGTGGAAGATGCGAGAAACTCTCCCTTCCCAAGCCTTACAATGCCCTGGGGACCAAACATTAAAGTGATTTTTTTTAATCACTTCAGTGTCAACGAAACATTTTAAAGTAAAAAAGACAATTAAATTCACAACTCACATGTATATATATATATATATATATATATATCAAAGCAAATCCCTTTCAGGGTTAGAGTAACGCATAAATTATGCAAAAAAGAATAGAGAACTCTGGGTAGTTCCCAAGTTTAGGTGGAGAGCAGCTCCAGTAAGGAGCACTTTGCAACACCAGCGACACTCTAGATTTGCTCACCTTAAATGTCTGTTTACCTAGCAAAGTTTTTAAGCATTGGATCAGCACAGTGCTATCCACGCTGAGCTAGATAGTGACAAAGTCTTTTACCATTTATACAGCAAAGTCTTTAAGCATAGGTTTGACACAGTGTTAACCTTGCCGAGCTGTAAAATGACAAAAGCCATTTACCACTCCAGGCACAGTATTACAACTTTGGACTGGTAAAATACCATCCATGCCAACCTGGAATGAGTAAAAGCAACCCCTGACACATGTTTCGCTCTCATTAGAGCTCATCAGGGAGGTTTAGCTTTGTCCAGACACAAGGGAGCACCCAGTATAAGTCAAAACAAATCCCTTTCAGGGTTAGAGTGATGCATAAATTATGCAAAAAAGAAGAACAGAGAACTCTGGGTAGTTCCCAAGTTTAGGTGGAGAGCAGCTCTAGTAAGGAGCACTCTGCAACACTAGCAACACTCTAGATTTGCTCACCTCAAATGTCTGTTTATCTAGCAAAGTTTTCAAGCATTTGATCAGCCCAGTGCTATCCATGCCGAGCTAGATAGTGACAAAGTCTTTTACCATTTATACAGCAAAGTCCTTAAGCATAGGTTTGACACAGTATATATGATATTATTTTCTAATATATTATTTCATATAAAAATCATATAATCATCATAACTTCTGGATTTGCTTTGTAACCTTTGACTCCATGAACGGATCTACACTAAACTAGCATATATCTATATATATATATATCTATATAGCTATCTATATATATATATATATATATAGATAGATAGATAGATAGATAGATAGATAGATAGATAGATGATAGATAAATATAGATAGATATATAGATATAGATATGATGTTATTTTCTAATATATTATTTCATATAATAATCATATAATCATTAACTTCTGGATTTGCTTTGTAACCTTTGACTCCATGAACAGATCTGCACTAAACTAGCAAACTTACGATTTATTAACTCAGTTAGCTAAGTTTTGGGATGGCAAGAAAAAGTTAAGGGGGGTCATTGAAAAAATGTATAATTTCACATTTTACCACAATAGGATATTTTGCAGAAAGGAAGAGCAAAAACTACCAAACTAATTTACATCAAACTTGGCATGAAACAGACCTTTACCCAGAAAGCATGCTTTTTTCAAATTGGTGTATATTTATTCAGCAGTTTTTAAGATACTTTTGTTTTTTTTAAAAAAAAGGTGCTGGACCAAATTTAAAGAGTTGATCCTATTTTATAACTTGCCAGTTGAAAATAACATTTGTTAGTTTTCTTGCAACTTTACCACCATTTGATAAAAATAGTTGACATTTGGCAGACACGTAGGGCCTGATTACGAGTTTGGCGGTCTGATCACCGCTGTGATGGCAGCATCTGAAAACCCCAAACGCCGACTAGGCAGTCTGTCAGCTGAATTCTGATGTTGGTGGTTTGCTGAATTAGAGACCGCCCGAGTCCCACCGACACCTCCAGCCATTCATGGACCGCCTTGACTGCGGCTGGGGAAAAGCAGCTGTCAGAGGGCAGTTTGGACAAGGGTACCACCATCCACATTACGATGTGCTTTTCCATCTAGCCGACTGTGGTGGGGAGACCGCCTGTTTGAAGATAGCAGGATAGAGGGAAATGGAGTGCTAGCTCCTCCAATTCCTTCTATTGCTTTCATTCTTTGATGTGGACCCCTTCATCCAGGACCCCCACCTTCACAGCAGCAACCTCACCCCCCAAAAAAATTTAAAAATTCAGGAAAGTACTTTTTGCATTTTGCTGCCATTGGCTGGCCTGGAAATATATGGCCCAGTCTCCAGCAATGGAGTGGTACATCTGTAAAATATTTTTTACAAATGTGCCATGCATATGTGTACATTTTGATCAAAATGTACACACCTGCCTCAACACAAATGTAAAAAAATAACTTGTATTGCTGACCACGTCCCCTGCCAGTCCACCGCCGCCAGAAACAGCGCTGCACAGACAATTTGGTGGGTGATTAGCAGGTTTAGCATACTTTTGCCTAAGGCAAGTTTTGAGCAAATTTGTCGGGGGCAAAGATAAAGGGGAGGACAATTATAGTTTCATTCAAGAATAACTTTTTTTGGAGAACTTCAATTATTCTGCATCAAATTAGTCAGCCAGTAGATGAAGCCTGGTGCAAGGCCAAGCAAGCACCACTACCAATCCCCGCTGCACACAGACAAAGGAGGTTGGGCATAGAGCCTGGCCAAAGGCTGTACACAGCACAGAATGGGTGTATGGTAGACCGTGAATGTTGCTGGTTTGATGGGTACAGTAAGTTGGGCACTAGTCACAGCCAAGGACAACAAACAGTGTGGAAAAAAACGCAGTTAAAAAGTGAATTATTGTTCAGATTTAAAGTCATCAAATTAATGAAATTCACCAGTTATGGTTAGCAACACACGTCACATGCCATACCTTGCACAATCCATCACGCTCAAAACACCGATTTGGCAAAGATACAGAAACAAACTAAAGATTGTTCAAGAGAACCACATGGCACCATGGCTTGTGCCACAAGTAATGGCGTGTGTTGTATGCTTTGCTAACCATAACTGGCATATTTCTGTTGTTTGAGTAACTTGAGCTATAACCATATTTCTTTACCCATTACTTTTAAACTCTGTTATTTTTCCGCTACCTTGTTCAAAGAAGGGGAGCTGCTCAAAAGAAACAGGTTATCTTTTGGCAATCAGTTACGAACACAACTTAGAACTTGGTAACTGATGAATGGTTTGCAAGTGCAGTTACATTCACAAATCATTGACACATTAAATTGAAAACCCCACTCAGGAGGGTAATGTTCCTTTAACTCCATCTCCTACTTGTGATTTGTAATTGAACGCAAAATCCCTTCCCAAGTCTGAAAGGTTTTAACAACTGGCAAAAAGGGCTTTGATACATTGTAAAAAGAGGTTTTATTGTTGAAAATCCTGTGTTTGTGTGAATACCAGGCTTTGTGACTTAAAACCGAAAACCACTCTGATACATGAGACCCAAGGTCCTTGCAAAGTTCAGATGAAGAGAGCACATTTGCTACAATGTGCTACTAAGTGTGGCACACTTACTCTTCCAAACACACTCGAATTAAAGGATCAACATAATAGACTCTCCGCCATACACATCCAGAGATAAGCATTTCATATTGTCACAGCAACAACTGGCCCAAAGAACACTACAACAACAACATAACTACCATGACCAAATTGAAGAGTGCAACCGTCACCATGCCAACATTGAAACTTTGCACAAAAGGAACATTTCTGTACAAACGGAAGGCATTTTAAAAATACATTCGTATTGGAATTTATATTAAGTTATCTGAAATAGACAAAACTACAAATAAAAATAAGCAATGTTTAAACAATCTAACCGCAATACAAACTAAATCTAAAAGTAGAACATATTTAAATACCTTTGTAACCATTTTATTATTTGAATACTAATGTAACATTGATAATTTATTAAGAAAAAATTTCTTTAAATGTATTGCATATATCGCTTTTAATAATTATTAATGCGCAATATAAACACTTTTTTCACTTTAGGTGAGAACTTATTTTTTATTTTAAGCTTCAGAGAACTATTTCCATTAAATGTAATTTATTTAAATAATTTAAAATTGTAATCAAAATTAAAATAATGATGCTGTAGCATGTATCTATTTTGTTCTACATTTCAAATGATTATATATCAAATGAATTTAAATTGACATTTCACATAAAATATTTTTCTCATTTTTTCAAGTTATATATATTTTTTTTACTTTTTCTGATATTTTACCATAGGAAGACTCCACACTCGTGTGGCGACCTACTTATAATAAAGTATTGGAAAAAGTAAAACTGTTTATTAAACTTTACAATAACTTAGTAAAAAGATGTTTATGTTAAATATCAATTTAAATTCACAAGTGCAAGTTTTCTTTGTGAATAGCACCATTTGTTTTTATTAACTCTGCCATCACTGTAGCACCCCATAGTTTCCATCAATGAAGCCCATGCTTGGGATGATGCTTACTTATTTTACAATAACTTCTGTGATGTTCAGACACTGAGACTATTCTATTTTATCACAATTCTGTACCTTGTAAATTTGTTTCTATCCTTATTTCTTCTGTATTGTATTGTCATTTGAAATGCAGTTTGGCTCTGCAATGCAAACGTGATCCTTCTATATCATGAAACAGATGGAAAGAAGAATATGCCTGGCATATTTGGTTGCAACTGAAGCTGACAAAAGTCCTGTTGATGGTAGGGAGCGTATTTCATTGCATTGCTTTGGTTCAGAGGCGCAAGAAATGTTTAGACCACTACCTAGAATAGTCCCTGCCTAAGGAGAGGGAGACGATAACAACTTCATTGAGGTCTTTAACTGACTAGAGCAAATATTAAAGCCATCCATATATAGATATCAATAGAAAGATATCATGTACACATTTGTGTTCTGTGCACAAAAACCTAATGAAACGTTTGATGAGTTCCTCACAGCACTCAGGGGTTAGCTAATCTTTGCAATTGTGGGTCATTTGTTGACAAAATGATACAGGACCAACTCATGGAACACACTAACACAAGAAAAGTTCAAGAAATATGATGGTTTTTTGAAGAGGTGCTCACCACGTTATAAGGTCATTGAACAATCTGTATCATGAGTTGAAGAACTTAAGGAAGACAGACATGAGAAGAAGCAGTTAGAAGAGTGTGTAGTCAGCAGTAAACAAAAAAGAACACAATAGCGAAATGAAAAATAGAGATAGGGTATTCTATTTTAGGTGTGGGAGTGCTTGACATGTTGCTTCCTTTAAGACCTGTCCTGCCCACAATAAAACATGCAATGCTTGTTGTAGAAAAGGACACTTTTCTAAGGTTTGCAGGGATAGGACAAAATCTGGTAAAGGCCAAGTAGCCCAGACTAGCTAAAGTGAAGATCAAGAAGAAGTAGAGGGCTATCATAAATGTAAAAGATTGGTATTTGCAGTAGGTAAGGCAGACAGTTCTACAGAGCCCACCAATGTGTGTTAAAACAAAAGGGAAGGGACTTAAACATTATGGCTGGCTCTGGCTCCCCATTCGCTACAGCTAGAAAAGGATATTTTGATCATATGATTAAAGATCTTCCAAGGACCCTAAATCTCTGGATTTGAAAGTTTGGTTATTTGATGGTAGATTTGTGTGTACTAAGAGGGAGAGGCCAGCATGGATGTGGGATTATCTTCCACCTATGTTCTCCTAGCTGCCACTCTGAAATCAGAAAAGGACAGTTCATTCCACAAGGGGGGGAATTCTTGGAGGTGCTTTTGGGCATGTTAGGCATGTTAAAGTGGTACCAAGACAACATTATCAGTAAGAATGATTCCGTCTATGTCAAGCAAAAAATAAAATGATCCATCTAGTTCCTCAAGCTAATCGTAAAACCATTGTGCATTCCTTGGTTACAGCTGAGCTGGATTATGTGAATAGCTTATATTTGAGCCTGCCATCTTAACTGTTGCACCGTCTTCAGATCGTATAAAATGCTGCAGTAAAACTTATTTTAAAGGTTCTGGCACGCTTATCAGTTTCTGCTTATCTTCGTCAACTGCATTAGCTGCCCATTACCAGCCAAATTAAATTCAAGGCATTCATTTTTGCCCACAGAGCCTTTCATCTGGAAGGTCCTCTGTGTTTGAGGAGAAGGTTTAAAGTTTACTGCCAGTGCAGAGCCCTGCAATCTAATCCATTACATATTTTGCAAGTGCTGAGGGTGTGTAGGGTGAGAAGAGGGGGAGATCCTTTGTGTTTCTCACAACCAAACTCTGGAACTCCCTCACAATTGCTCTGCACTCTATCCCCTCTGAACCAGTCTTTTGCAAACTCTTGAACACTTTCCTTTTTGCTGCTTAGGATTAATGCTCCAGGATTCTTGTTGGTTTTTGTCATTCCTAGAATCTTGCTGATGACGCCTGGACGCTTTTGTGGAAGAAGCTGTGCGATTTACTCATTTTCTTTTATTGTATTGTGGACATTTGGCCATGTCAGCACTTTAAAATTTCTTAGGTCACAATTCTGGTGGAAAGAAGAGTGTTGAATAAGTCATCAACAACTAAAGCTACATCTAATAGGAATCGCAAAAACAGAAGCCTACATGTGGAGATTAGTGACAGGGTAAAAATCAGGTTGCCGGGGTTTCCATCTAAAGGTAATTCTAAATTCTCACACCAACAGAAAGTTATGAAGATCAGCAAAGGCAGTGTGGTGACTCACAGTGGCAAATGCTGTAAAATTAGAAGGGTCTCAGTATGTAATATCAAAGTAGAGCCTAATCAGGAGGAACTTTCTCACATACAACAGAACATTTTCTTGACCTCAGATCTGCAAATTGATTTCTGGGGAACAGAAATGTGCTCTCTCTCCCTGCCAGACTGCGTGTTGGTGGGACCGCCAAACACAAATGGCACACCACCAGAGGCGCTCAGCCTGGAAATAGGAGGTCTGAACGCCAGCTCCGACAGCACCACGACTAACCACTGAACATATTACAAGCACATAGTTGCATGGAGGACCCTTCATGGTGGTCAGCCAATGGCAGTCAGAACCACAGTAGTTCTCGTCAGCAAAGTAATAGACAACTGTACATTGAATGAGTTTGAAAACAACACAGCTAACACTCATTGACACAGTGGACACAATTGCAAAGGACACTATAAAACACACCCCTTCACAGACCACAATCCTTTGCAATTCCAATGCAAAACACAGAAGACAGAGCACCTTATTTTCCAAACACTTCATAGATTAGGCACCCTTTTCATTTTCCCATAGAACACCCTGCACACACTTTTGTCCATTCACATCCTTTTACACTTCGCCTGTTTAGTAAGTCACTGTCACCTGTTTTTTTCTTTTTTCCCCCCACCATGTTCGAAAAATCCCCATTTTTCTGAAGGTGAGTTAAGAGTCATGGTGGATGAAATCATAAGAGTAGAGCCACAATTGGTTGGAGCACAAGACCAGCATACTCCTCTCAGAAGGGAAATGGAAATGTGGGACAAGATAGTCGACAAAGTCAATGCTGTAGGCACCGCCCTGTGCAGAAAGGAGGACATGAGGAAGAGGTGGAACTACCTCAAGGGCGAGATCCGTTCCCTGGTCTCTAAGCACCAGCTGCAGGCCAAGAAGACTGCTGGTGGCCCTCTCAGTGCCCCATTACATCCCTTTCCCTGGGAGGAGAAGGTCTTGGCCATCCTGCGTCCTGAGGCTTGACAGGAATGCCTGGGGAGTGAAGTCTGATAAGTCACAACACAGAAAATGTCACCAAAATGCAATGTCATGCATGCTCATAGCTCACCTTTTGCCACTATTTTGTTCATGTACCCCACCAACAGTCAGTACCCAGAGTAACTGAGATTACACACTGTCAATCTATATTGTTGGAACCAACAGCACAGCATCCATGGCCCATCACCAGTCTTTCAATATCCAATAATAATAATAGGACTCATGGCATGTCTCAGCAGGCAAACGTATGCCAAAACCCAAATACAGTCTGCATATAGATATGTAATACCAACATTTGTATTGTGTCTGTAGTACAGAAAGTTACCTGACTGCAACTCCCAGGATGCACTGTTTCTGATATTCCAAAGACCAGCCAGCCAACTGGTCACTTGCCCAAATATCCCTATTTGGCAAATCACAAATGAACTTCACTCACTTGGGAGGATACTATTTGCCAAGTGTGTGAAGTAGAGAGAGTGACCTGACTGCAACTCCCAGGAGCCATTGCTTTTATTATTCCAAACACCAGCCCAGTTGTCACTTATACACATATTCCTGTTCAGGTTTATGCACCTGGGAGGATACTATTTGTCAAGTTTGGTAAGTAGGGAAAGTGATCTGACTTACAAGGCCAGGAAGGCCCTGTGTCTTTAAATCCAACCACCGGCCCAGTTTACACTTGCCCTAATACCCCCGTTTGGTAACTGCCCATTGAAGTGCACTTATCTTGTAAGATAACATTTGTATAGTGTGTGTACTAGAGAGAGTGACCTTACTGCAACTCCCAGGAGGAACTGAGGGGGTCATTCCGACCCTGGCGGTCCATGACCGACATGGCGGAGGGCTACGGAAGCACCGCCAACAGGCTGGCGGTGCTTCCTGGGCTATTCTGACCGCAGCGGTAAAGCCGCGGTCAGAAAAGGGGAACCAGTGATTTCCCGCCGGTTTTCCCCTGGCCCAGGGAATCCGCCATGGCGGCGCTGCTTGCAGCACCGCCATGGGCATTCCGACCCCCTTCCCGCCAGCCTGTTTCTGGCGGTGTCCACCGCCAGAACCAGGATGGCGGGAACGGGTGCCGTGAGGCCCCCTAACAGGGCCCCACAAAGATTTTCACTGTCTGCTTTGCAGACAGTGAAAATTGCGACGGGTGCCACTGCACCCGTCGCACCCCTGCAACTCCGCCGGCTCCATTCGGAGCCGGCTTCCTCGTTGCAGGGGCTTTCCCGCTGTGCCGGCGGACGGCCTTTTGGCGGTCGCCCGCCGGCCCAGCGGGAAAGTTGGAATGACCGCCGCGGTCTTTTGACCGCGGTGCGGTCATTCGGCGGTAACCGCATGGCGGGCGGCGACCGCCGCCCGCCGCGGTCAGAATGACCGCCTGTGTCTCTAACTCCAAACACCTGACCAATGTTCACTTGTTCAAATACTCCACTTTGGAAACTTACAAATGAAGTGCACTCACCTGGGGAGATCACATTTGTATAGTTTGTGTAGTACAGGGAGTGAAATGACTGCTGAAGCTAGGAGGCTCTGTTTCTTTTACTCCAACCACAAGCCCAGTGTTCACTTCTCTAAATACCATTGTTTGGTAAACCACAAATGAAGTGTACTCACCTGGGGAGATCACCTTTGTATAGTGTGTGTAGTACAGAGAGTGACATGATTGCTGAGGCCAGGAGGCTCTGTTACTATTACTCCAACCACCGACCCAGTGTTCTCTTCTCCAAATACAATTGTTTGGAAACCCACAAATGAACTCAACTCACCTGGGAGGATACTATTTGTCAAGTGTGTGAAGTAGAGGTAATAACCTGACTGTAATTCCCAGGAGGCACAATTTCTCCGATTCAAACACCAGACCAGTGACACTTGTCTAAAGAGCCCTGCATGGTAAATCTTAATTGAAGTTTACTCACCTGGGAGGATGCAATTTGTCAAGTGTGGAAAGTAGACGGAGTGACCTGACTGCTGGGGCCAGGAAGGCCCTGTGTCTATAAAGCCAACCACCAACGCAGTGTACACTCCCCAAATACCCCTCTTTGTTAACCCATTAATTGAAGTGTACTCACCTGGGAGCATAACAGTTGTATAGTGTGCATGCTAGAGGAAGTGACCTGACTGCAACTCCCAGGAGGCACTGTTTCTCTGACTCCAAACACCAGACCGGTGTTCACTTGTCTAAAGATCCTTCTTTGGTAACTCTTAATTGAAGTTCAGTCACCTGGGAGAATACCATTTGTAAAGTGTAGGAAATAGAGGGAGTGACCTGACGGCTAATGCCAGGAAGGCCCTGTGTCTGTAAATCCAACCACCAGCCCAGTGTACACTTGCCCAAATACCCCTGTTTGTTAACTCTCAATTGAAGTGTACTCACCTGGGAGGATACGATTTGTATAATGTGTTCCTGACTGCAACTCCCAGGTGGCCTTATGTCTCTAACTCCAAACACCAGACCAGTGTTCACTTGTCCACATACCCCTGTTTGGCAACTCCCAATTGAAGTTTCCTCACCTGGGAGGATACTATTTGTAAAGTGCGTGAAGTAGAGGGAATAACCTGACTGCAACTCTCAGGAGGCATTATTTCGCTGACTCTAAACACCAGACCAGTGTGCACTTGTCTAAAGACCCCTGTTTGGCAACTCTCAATTGGAGTGTACTCACCTGGGAGGATAGCATTTGCTAAGTGTTGGGAAGTAGGATAACATGACTACAAAGCCCAATAGGCCCTGTAACTCTAACTCCAACCACCGGCACAGTGGCCACTTGTCCAAATACCCTTGTTTGTCAACTCTCAAATAAAGAATACTCACCTGGGACTGATCAAGGACAGATCATGCCTAAATCACAGACGCATCTGTCAACATAGCTCCATTTTCACTTGCTAACCCAAGATGAAATATTGGCGAACAGGAATGTTTGTATAACAGGTATTTATAAAGTCTCAAGGTGCATTACCAGGTTGGAATCGGCATTGGCAGTAACATAATCACACTGCACTAGGAACATGATGACTCCAGTCACATATTCTACAAAGTCCTGGGTCTGCCTGCATCACACTCAACTGGGCCTCCTAATGGGCAAAGCCATATCTTACCTCACCACTGTTTTGCCTGCAATGGTGGCAAGATATCATTTTCAGGCCATCCTCTCAAGTACTAATGATCTGCACATTTCAGCAGCAGCTTGAGTCAAAATGAATTGGTATGTTTCACACATGTCATGTCAATATACCCAGTAGCATGGTTACTTGCCACAATAGGATTAACTGCAACTTAACTTTGTACAAGGCCTGCTTACTGTAACACTAAACAGTTGGTGGTAGCTGTCACAATACAATCAGTAACATTGCACAGTTCGAGCTGCCATTACCCCACTGGATGAAGACCTCAGTGAAGAAGACACTCCTGGATGCCTGGATGTGGAGGACGGTTCTGGCTCATCTCGGCAACCTGGTCAGATGGCAACAGTGAGTCTCACTGTGGCCACAACGTCACCTTCCAGCCCGGTTGCCTCAACATCACAGGCAACCATTCGCCCCCCCAACCTGTGTCCCTATCACAGTGCCTACAATCTTGTGTCCCCCAGTCCAGGATCATCAGTGGCAGCGCAACACTTCCAACAATGAGGGTCCAGGAACAGGTTGGAGAGGGCACGCTATGGCAAGGGCACATACTCGTGGGGGGATGCTATAGGCCAGCGGGGTAAGACCACTGGGGCTGCTGTCGGCCAGGACATCATCAATCACTTCTTGAGGGTCTATGAGGAGTCCAAAGGCATGATGGGCTAGGTGCCGACTGAACTCTGGGAAATCAAGCAGCTAAAAAGAGACATGCACAGAGACATGAGGGAATAGATGGAGACCCACAATACCAACATTCACACCACCCTGTGCAGGGCTTTTCAGCAACAGTCTACCCCTTCCTTTGGCTCACTAACACCAGGCACATCAATATTGGTGCCAGCCACTGGAAGGGAGACCCTGATAGAGGAAGAACCAGCCCCAGACACCCCTGCCTCTATAGCAGCAGAACCCCCCTACACAAGTGGAAATGTCCAGCAAAGAATCCAGGAGTTGCGGACAGCAAGAACCTGCCACTGCCAGCAAGTCATCTCTTCCTAAAGGACCATCTTTGTGTGCCACACATTCACTCTGTTGACTGATCCTGAACCACCTGCCATTTCCAAGGGGAGGAGTACTCTGGACTTCGGCCTACCAATTGTATGGCATCTACACCAATAGTTTAATTTTACATTTTTTGTTTCTTTCTGTCCAAAATTAATTTTCTGCATTAGCATTGTAATAAATTCACCCATCACAAACTCATTGTCTGCTTGCTTAATTTTCACATTTCACTATGTAGAGATGTAAGACCATGTGAATCATATGATGAGAACACAAGCAAATCGTGCAAGCAGGGATATGTTGCAGGTACACAGTATCCAGCTCAGGATTAAAACCATTGCACACCAACACATAAGTACAAGTGTCTGGGCAATTCAAGAATGTTATTCCAGTGCACAGAACATAGGCTGACAATATGTCTGATTTTCTAGAAACAAGAATGTGTGACTCATGCTGAGTCAAAGTACATATTTCCAGGTACAGGCCCCTAGACAATGGAAATAAGGGATTTGTCAGACATTGTCCGTTAGAATAGGCAAACTTTAAAGTGGTTGATGTCAACAGCTTGAGCCTTATAACATACCACACCAAAATAATACATCACATAATCCAAGAAACAGACAGATGGCAGTACAACAGTCCCTGATCACAGATCCATCATAATCCAATGCTCATGCCTCTGGTCGTATGACACAAACATATGTCAGTGTTGTGGCACAGGCACTGTGGCCTGCAATGATGAAATTCATATATAGCTACATACAGATCATACAAAAAGAGTGTTTAGCCAATGTGAAGAAAAAATGACTTGTTCAAAAGCTTGGACTACATATTTTCAGACCATATGATGACCCAAATGATGCATCAGGTCCACCACAAGACACAAACCAAGTGCGATGGGCACTTCTGTACCTCCACCCAAATAATTTACAAACTGTTTTGGTACAGGTTTCGTACATAAAATCTCTGTGACCTACATTACCTGGAACAGTCCATGCCCACTATGTATGTCAGAACAGCATCGGATACCTGCCAATGTCACAACTCTAAAATGCCTAGATGAAGATGATATGGTGACGGTACCTGTACAAAGAACAAAACAAGGAGTATAGCCTTGGAACCATACCTATGACACAAGTCACACAGCAAGCAACTGGAAAACAAAGTACATTGCAAGGTAACTGACGCAAACAAATCAACATCATCAAGGTGTGGATGTGCCAAAAACTACCTCATCAATCAACCTTTGGCTGATTAGGGCAGAGTTTCAGCTCCCTAGCTGTTTCTAAAACACTCAACTCCACACATTCTCACAACTAGAGTTGATCGTACATTCAGTCATTTTTTTTTTTTTTCAAATATGTTTCTATTAACTGTTTGCTGTTTTACTTATGTAGGTCTATTTGCAGTGATATTTTGGGGGTTATTCCAACTTTGGAGGAAGTGGTAATCCGTCCCAAAATTGACGGTAAAGTGACGGATATACCACCAGCCGTATTACGAGTCCATTATATCCTATGGAACTCGTAATACGGCTGGTGGTAAATCCGTCATATTTGGGATGGATTACCACCTCCTCCAAAGTTGGAATAACCCCCTTTGTCTTTATTATACATTTCTACTAACTGAGCCGCGTCTCTATTATGCTTTGCTCTCAATGTGTTTCACAATCACCTGTTCATTTCAATTACAAACTAACATTTATACATCATGGTTTCCAGCTCTTTAATCAATCCGTTTTTTGGGCATCAGTTCTTTCAGTGCCTCTTGTTACCTTTTGTATTTGGTGACCGAATAACAGACTTAACTCAACTTCAAACTGTAAATAAACTTATTGGCTTATATGGGTGGACCTGCTTAATTTCTAATGGGAGGATTGCCGGGGCGTTTCTTATCATGTAGAGGTGGCCGGTACTTCGCTCCCCACCTCCTCTATCTTTTTAGTTATTGGGGGTGATTCTGACCCGGCAGTCACGGACCGCCGGGGCCAGGGTCGGCGGGAGCACCGCCAACAGGCTGGCGGTGCCCCGCAGGGCATTCTGACCGCGGCCGTTTGGCCGCGGTCAGATGCGGAAAACCGGCGGTCTCCCGCCGGTTTTCCGCTGCCCTTAAGAATCCTCCATGGCGGCGCAGCTCGCTGCTCCGCCATGGGGATTCTGACAGCCCATACCGCCATCCTGTTCCTGGCGGTTCTCCCGCCAGGAACAGGATGGCGGTATGGGTTGTCGTGGGGCCCCTGGGGGCCCCTGCAGTGCCCATGCCTATGGCATGGGCACTGCAGGGGGCCCCGTAAGAGGGCCCCACTTTGTATTTCAGTGTCTGCATTGCGGACACTGAAATACGTGACGGGTGCCACTGCACCCGTCGCACCTTCCCACTCCGCCGGCTCAATTCTGAGCCGGCGTCCTCGTGGGAAGGGTCTTTTGCACTGGGCTGGCGGGCGGCCTTTTGGCGGTCGCCCGCCAGCCCAGTGCAAAAGCCAAAATACCCTCAGCGGTCTTTCGACCGCGGAGCGGTATTTTGGAGGGGGGAAGTCTGGCGGGCGGCCTCCGCCGCCCGCCAGACTCAGAATGACCCCCATTGTGTCCTATCCCCCCCTGCTCTCCGTCCCTACGTTTGGCCTGGCGGGGCGTTTGGTATTTCTTCCGTCCTGGTTTCAGGGACCTTCCCCAGAAATCATATCTATTGGCCGTTTCAGCTAGTTCATCCCACCCCCTCAGGTTCTATCGGTCTCTTGGTTAGGTCATCCCAGCTTGTCACTAGGTTTTCCCACTCCGAAGCGATGGGGGTCTGGCGAACTCCCCTGGCCTCCTCGGCTTTAAGGACCTGCAGCTCAGCCCTGGACCATCTTGTGACATCACTTCTCCACTCAGACAGAGAGGGGCAGCCGGGCGACTTCTAGCCCTTCACAATCAGTCTTTTATACAGGGCTAGGGACAAGTCAAGGAAACGACCCCCAACCCTACTCCATTTGACGCCAGCTCTAAGGCCCAATAAACACACAGTGGGGGCTGGCCGGAGCTCCGCCCGCACAACTCTGTGAGGACTGCCATCATTGCGTCCCAACCCCTCTGGAGTATCGAGCATCCCCACATCATGTGATCAAAGTCGGCCTCACCATCCCCACATCTGGGCCATGTCCTAGGCGCCCCCCCATATATGCGGTGCAGCCGTTGAGGAGTGAGGTATGTTCTGTGTAGGTAGTTGTATTGGATGTATCTCAGCCTCGTGTTGCGCGAGATTATCCTGGGATAAGCTAGTGCTCTGGTCCACTCTGACTCAGACAGGTCCCGCCCAATTGTCCTCACCCATTTTTCTCTTAGGGAATGCAGGGGGTCCACCGCTGCCTCTATTTGGGCCTGGTAGATTTTAGCAATCAAGTGAGGTTCCTCTCCTGCTGTCAACAGGAGGTGCAACACCCCGTGGACAGAGAGTTCCGCGTTAATCGTGTCCCAATGATCTTTCAGGGTGTGCACCAGCTTCCTGAAGAGTAAAAATTGTCCTCGTGGCACTCCCCCCTCTGTTACATCAGTGAAGCTCCTCAACACCCCTTCCTTGAATAGCCCCCCCATTGTCACCATCCCTGCTCTCGTCCATGGTCCCAGCCCCAGCCCCCCCTGCTCCCGGGTCCAGGGCAACGACCGCCAGCAGCAGAGCGGGCGAGTATGGTGGCCCCACTCCAGTCCTTTTCGTGCACCGCTTCCAGCATTTCATTGCCACATTGCACAGTATGTTGTCTCTTATAGGGGCAATCTTCCTGCCCGCCATACTTGCTGCCAACCGAGCTGTGTCTATTACTCCGTGTGGGGTAGACAGGTCCAGCTGTCCCCTGCCCGCCAGCCAGCCGGCCACCCATTGCAACTGGGATGCCAAGTAATAAGCCTCGAAGTCAGGGACACCCAGGCCCCCCAGATGTCCCCCAGATGTGTCGGTCTACAGATAGTCGAGAGCGCCGTTCTCCTGCGACCCTCATCCCATATCAGCTCTCTAAGCAGAGCGTTCAACTCTCGGAACCATGCAGAGGGGATTTGTAGTGGTAAGTTAGCAAAGTAGTAGAGGAGGCGTGGAAGCATGATCATTTTTGAGAGCGCCACTCTGGCCATTATTGATAGTTTCAATGATCTTCAGAACCCCACCGAGGAGCGCAGGGATCTGAGTGTCCTGCCAAGATTACCGTCCCTGAGGTCGCTCAATTCGTGAAATATTTGTATGCCCAGGTATTTAAACGTCCGCGGGGCCCAGTTTACATCCGCTGGGCATGCATCAGGGCGCGCGCTGCCTGACAGCACGGGGAACACAAATATTTTCCTCCGATTAAGGCGAAGTCCGGATAAGCCCCCGAAGTCTTCCAGGATCCCCAATGCCCACGTGAGTCCTCTTGTCCCGTCCCTCAAGTAGAGAAGTATGTCATCAGCATACAGAGAAACAATATGCTCAGTCGGACCCCAAACGATTCCCTTGCCCATGCCTTCATACCGCAGCTGCGATGCCAGGGGCTCAATTGCCAGGGCAAACAGTAGTGGGGACAAGGGGCAGCCCTGCCTGGTTCCCCGGTATACTGGGTATGCACTGGAAATCATCCTTCCGGTCTTAACTCTTGCTAGTGGGGATGAGTACAACAGGTCCACCCATTTCACCCACTCCTCCCCCAGCCCCATTTTAAGCATCACAGTCCTTAGATAGTCCCACCTGATAGAGTCAAAGGCCTTCTCGAAGTCTACCGCGAGCAAGACCCCCGTTGGCAGCTTCAGGTCCTTGTGCAAAACCGTAAAAACCCGTCTCAGATTCAGGGAGGTACTGCGGCCAGGGACAAAGCCGTTCTGGTCCGCATGCACTAACTTGGTCATGAGGGGGAGCAGCCGATCAGCCATAATCTTGCTAAGAATCTTGAAATCGCTGTTTAGCATTGATAAAGGCCTAAAGTCCGTCACCGAAGCTTCCCTGGCTTTTGTCTTGGGGAGTGGCACCACCAAAGCTTCCCGCAGCGTGCATGGTAGCTCTCCATGATGCAGTGCCTCCGCATACATCTCTGTCAGTTGGGGGGCCAGCAGGGACTTTTTTTTTATAAAAATCCATGGGGAGACCGTCTGTTCCAGGGGTCTTCCAGGTGCTAACTGCGCAATGGCCTTGCTTACTTCCTCCACCGACACTGGTCCCCCCAGGCTTTCTCTCTCCTCTGCACTCAGTGTTGGCAGTGGAGTTTGCTGTAAGTACCTATCGAAGGTCTCCGTCCGCAGTTCACTGGGTCTCCCGTACAATTGCGTATAGTATTCCCTGAATGCGTCATTTATGGGGCCCGGTATGAGCCTGCGAGATCCCTCCCCATCTAGCACACATGTGATAGGCTCACTCTGCCCCCCTGGGCGGACCAGCCATGCCAACAGTCTCCCTGATCTGCCCTCCTCCGCCTGCAGAGATGCTAGGTATTTTTGCATATTGTGGCACCTGTGCTGTTCTTCAATCCTGGAGTGTTCCCTGCGGGCACGGTTATATTCTTCATTTTCCTGAGCTGCCTTCCCCTGTCCCAACTCCCCCTCATGCATATCCTTCTCCAGGACACTCAGCTCCTTTTCAAGTGTGCGCTTCACCCCCACTGAGTGCCCCAAGCAGAAGCCCCTCGTCACCACCTTGACTGCCTCCCACTCCGAGGCCCTAGAGGAGGTGGACCCACTGTTCGTCTCAATATATTCTGCTAGATGACAGTGTAGGGCCTCCCTATACGCCTGGTCTTCAAGTGCTGAGGGGGACAGTCTCCATGACGGTATTGGGGGTCTATCCTCCGACACCCTCATCGTTATTAGCAAGGGATTATGGTGAGACAGGGTGCGGGCTAGATATTCTGAGCGCGTCATATTGTTTATCAGGCCTGCAGTGCAGACCACTCTGTCAATTCTAGTGTGCACCCGGTGGAGACCCGAGTAGTAAGAGTAATCTCTAGCAGTTGGGTGATGCACTCGCCAGACATCCGTCAACCCCCACGTGTCCAACCACTCGCCTAACCTTTTGGCTGTTTTAATTGTCGCTGCCCCCTGTAGAGGCGGAGTGGACCTGTCCATGTTTGTGTCTAGCACTGCGTTAAAATCCCCCCCTACTAATAGTTCTCCTGTGCATTGGCGTGTAAGGTGTCTCGACAGGCCCGTCATGAAGGGTACCTGGTCTTGGTTGGGGGCATAAATGCAACTCAAGACTATCGGTATACCATGTAGCCTCCCCTCTAATATCACGAATCTTCCCTCCCGGTCTATGTTGGAAGAGATCATTGTGAAAGGGACCCCCGCTCTGATCCATACCAATACACCTCTCGCGTAGGCTGAGTATTCCGATGCAAACACCTGCCCCCTCCACCTGCGTCTTAGTTTCTCTCCCTCCCCAGGCGCCAAGTGAGTCTCCTGCAGTAATGCCACCTGTACACCCCTTCTCTTTAAATAGGAGAGTATTTTGTGCCTTTTAGCTGGAGTGCCCATCCCCCTAACGTTCCAGGTCAAGAGATTGTAATCTGCCATTTCATAATATCAGACTGGTGACATTGTCCCCGGCTCTCCCAGGCCTCAGAGTTGTTTTTCCGCTTGTTCATGTCTTTGCCGTAACCTAGTTCCGCCACCCATTTTGCCATATTAACTTGTAACTGTGTATCCCAACTCCCGATCCCCAGGGCGCCTCTTAACCTGTAGGTTGCCCAACAAACTGTGCAACAGTCCAACTTGTTCAACCACTTGTCAGCAGTACTCGCCATTCCGTTAGATAGGCGAGGTTCTGGTCCGGGGGTGGCCAAGTCCGGAGGGGCCGCTAGTTCCCATGACATGCCTTATCTCCGGTGCCTTCCGCAGGTCCTGGTTAGCCAAGTTCGTCAGCCGTTTGTGGGGTCACCTTCGGGGCTTGGGCTGAGTGTTCCAGGTCTCCTGCAGATGACACCAGTGTGTCGTCCGATTCTTCCCCAGAACTTTCCTGGGGGGACGCCTCACCACCCATGCGTGCCGCTGCTTCCAGCGCTTCCTTCCTGCCTTTCTCCTTCTGTGTTTGCGTAGGCACCAGTCGTCGATGGTCTCTGGACTTCCGTCCCTTCAGAGCTCGCCCAGCCCTGCCCCCAGTCGGGCCCTCTCTTGCGGGCCCCCCCGCCTGGGAGCTATATGACTCCAGCCACTCCCACGCCTCCTCAGGGGACTGGAGGAACGTTGTCTTCCCTTCTAGCATCACTCTTAATCTGGTTGGGTAGAGTAGCGAGTACTGGATTCCTTCTTCTCTTAGGGCTCTCTTGACTGTCAGAAACGAAGCTCGCTTGTTTTGTACCTCCAGGGTAAAGTCCGGGAATAGTGTCACCTCCCCGTTTGCAACTTTAAATGGGCCCGATTCTCTGGCCCTCTGCAGGAGGGTGTCCCTGTCTCTGTAGTGTAACAGTTTAGCTATCATGGCCCAGGGGGGCCTACCTGGAGCAAGGGGTCTCGCTGGTACCCGGTGCGCCCGCTCCAGTGTGTAGAAAGGAGTCAGGCGCACGGGCGCCACTGTCGTACTGAACCACTTCTCCAGGAATTCAACAATGCTCGTCCCCTCGGCCCCCTTCGGGAGGCCCACCACACGTATATTATTCCTTCTGTTCCTCCCCTCCGCATCTTCAGCTCTCTTTTCGAGGCGCGTCACTCTGTCAACAAGAGAAGTCACTTCGGCTGCCAGGTCTTTCTGTTTTGGTGCGATGTCCCCCAGTGCGGTTTCTGTCTCTTTGACTCTGTCTACCAGTTTGTGGTGATCCGCTCTCAGTAGGCTCACCTCAACCGCGACTTGGCTGATCTCCCGCTGCAACGTTTCTTTTGTATCCTCAATCGCCCCGAGTATTTTATCTAGAGTATCCTGGACTTTGACCTGCGTGTGGTCCTGTGGGCCCGGTTCCCCGCTCACGGCCGGAGCCGCAGTGTCCATGGTTCTGTGAATGACCACCTGTGTCTCTAACTCCAAACACCTGACCAATGTTCACTTGTTCAAATACTCCTCTTTGGAAACTTACAAATGAAGTGCACTCACCTGGGGAGATCACATTTGTATAGTTTGTGTAGTACAGGGAGTGAAATGACTGCTGAAGCTAGGAGGCTCTGTTTCTTTTACTCCAACCACAAGCCAAGTGTTCACTTCTCTAAATACCATTGTTTGGTAAACCACAAATGAAGTGTACTCACCTGGGGAGATCACCTTTGTATAGTGTGTGTAGTACAGAGAGTGACATGATTGCTGAGGCCAGGAGGCTCTGTTACTATTACTCCAACCACCGACCCAGTGTTCTCTTCTCCAAATACAATTGTTTGGAAACCCACAAATGAACTCAACTCACCTGGGAGGATACTATTTGTCAAGTGTGTGAAGTAGAGGTAATAACCTGACTGTAATTCCCAGGAGGCACAATTTCTCCGATTCAAACACCAGACCAGTGACACTTGTCTAAAGAGCCCTGCATGGTAAATCTTAATTGAAGTTTACTCACCTGGGAGGATGCAATTTGTCAAGTGTGGAAAGTAGACGGAGTGACCTGACTGCTAGGGCCAGGAAGGCCCTGTGTCTATAAAGCCAACCACCAACGCAGTGTACACTCCCCAAATACCCCTCTTTGTTAACTCTCAATTGAAGTGTACTCACCTGGGAGCATAACAGTTGTATAGTGTCCATGCTAGAGGAAGTGACCTGACTGCAACTCCCAGGAGGCACTGTTTCTCTGACTCCAAACACCAGACCGGTGTTCACTTGTCTAAAGACCCTTCTTTGGTAACTCTTAATTGAAGTTCAGTCACCTGGGAGAATACCATTTGTAAAGTGTAGGAAATAGAGGGAGTGACCTGACGGCTAATGCCAGGAAGGCCCTGTGTCTGTAAATCCAACCACCAGCTCAGTGTACACTTGCCCAAATACCCCTGTTTGTTAACTCTCAATTGAAGTTTCCTCACCTGGGAGGATACTATTTGTAAAGTGCGTGAAGTAGAGGGAATAACCTGACTGCAACTCTCAGGAGACATTATTTCGCTGACTCTAAACACCAGACCAGTGTGCACTTGTCTAAAGACCCCTGTTTGGCAACTCTCAATTGGAGTGTACTCACCTGGGAGGATAGCATTTGCTAAGTGTTGGGAAGTAGGATAACATGACTACAAAGCCCAATAGGCCCTGTAACTCTAACTCCAACCACCGGCACAGTGGCCACTTGTCCAAATACCCTTGTTTGTCAACTCTCAAATAAAGAATACTCACCTGGGACTGATCAAGGACAGATCATGCCTAAATCACAGACGCATCTGTCAACATAGCTCCATTTTCACTTGCTAACCTAAGATGAAATATTGGCGAACAGGAATGTGTGTATAACAGGTATTTATAAAGTCTCAAGGTGCATTACCAGATTGGAATCGGCATTGGCAGCAACATAATCACACTGCACTAGGAACATGATGACTCCAGTCACATATACTACAAAGTCCTGGGTCTGCCTGCATCACACTCAACTGGGCCTCCTAATGGGCAAAGCCATATCTTACCTCACCACTGTTTTGCCTGCAGTGGTGGCAAGATATCATTTTCAGGCCATCCTCTCAAGTACTAATGATCTGCACATTTCAGCAGCAGCTTGAGTCAAAATGAATTGGTATGTTTCACACATGTCATGTCAATATACCCAGTAGCATGGTTACTTGCCACAATAGGATTAACTGCAACTTAACTTTGAACAAGGCCTGCTTACTGTAACACTAAACAGTTGGTGGTAGCTGTCACAATACAATCAGTAACATTGCACAGTTCGAGCTGCCATTACCCCACTGGATGAAGACCTCAGTGAAGAAGACACTCCTGGATGCGGAGGACGGTTCTGGCTCATCTCGGCAACCTGGTCAGATGGCAACAGTGAGTCTCACTGTGGCCACAACGTCACCTTCCAGCCCGGTTGCCTCAACATCACAGGCAACCATTCGCCCCCCCAACCTGTGTCCCTATCACAGTGCCTACAATCTTGTGTCCCCCAGTCCAGGATCATCAGTGGCAGCGCAACACTTCCAACAATGAGGGTCCAGGAACAGGTTGGAAAGGGCACGCTATGGCAAGGGCACATACTCGTGGGGGGATGCTATAGGCCAGCGGGGTAATCACTTCTTGAGGGTCTATGAGGAGTCCAAAGGCATGATGGGCTAGGTGCTGACTGAACTCTGGGAAATCAAGCAGCTAAAAAGAGACATGCACAGAGACATGAGGGAATAGATGGAGACCCACAATACCAACATTCACACCACCCTGTGCAGGGCTTTTCAGCAACAGTCTACCCCTTCCTTTGGCTCACTAACACCAGGCACATCAATATTGGTGCCAGCCACTGGAAGGGAGACCCTGATAGAGGAAGAACCAGCCCCAGACACCCCTGCCTCTATAGCAGCAGAACCCCCCTACACAAGTGGAAATGTCCAGCAAAGAATCCAGGAGTTGCGGACAGCAAGAACCTGCCACTGCCAGCAAGTCATCTCTTCCTAAAGGACCATCTTTGTGTGCCACACATTCACTCTGTTGACTGATCCTGAACCACCTGCCATTTCCAAGGGGAGGAGTACTCTGGACTTCGGCCTACTAATTGTATGGCATCTACACCAATAGTTTAATTTTACATTTTTTGTTTCTTTCTGTCCAAAATTAATTTTCTGCATTAGCATTGTAATAAATTCACCCATCACAAACTCATTGTCTGCTTGCTTAATTTTCACATTTCACTATGTAGAGATGTAAGACCATGTGAATCATATGATGAGAACACAAGCAAATCGTGCAAGCAGGGATATGTTGCAGGTACACAGTATCCAGCTCAGGATTAAAACCATTGCACACCAACACATAAGTACAAGTGTCTGGGCAAATCAAGAATGTTATTCCAGTGCACAGAACATAGGCTGACAATATGTCTGATTTTCTAGAAACAAGAATGTGTGACTCATGCTGAGTCAAAGTACATATTTCCAGGTACAGGCCCCTAGACAATGGAAAGAAGGGATTTGTCAGACATTGTCCGTTAGAATAGGCAAACTTTAAAGTGGTTGATGTCAACAGCTTGAGCCTTATAACATACCACACCAAAATAATACATCACATAATCCAAGAAACAGACAGATGGCAGTACAACAGTCCCTTATCACAGATCCATCATAATCCAATGCTCATGCCTCTGGTCGTATGACACAAACATATGTCAGTGTTGTGGCACAGGCACTGTGGCCTGCAATGATGAAATTCATATATAGCTACATACAGATCATACAAAAAGAGTGTTTAGCCAATGTGAAGAAAAAATGACTTGTTCAAAAGCTTGGACTACATATTTTCAGACCATATGATGACCCAAATGATGCATCAGGTCCACCACAAGACACAAAACAAGTGCGATGGGCACTTCTGTACCTCCACCCAAATAATTTACAAACTGTTTTGGTACAGGTTTCGTACATAAAATCTCTGTGACCTACATTACCTGGAACAGTCCATGCCCACTATGTATGTCAGAACAGCATCGGATACCTGCCAATGTCACAACTCTAAAATGCCTAGATGAAGATGATATGGTGACGGTACCTGTACAAAGAACAAAACAAGGAGTATAGCCTTGGAACCATACCTATGACACAAGTCACACAGCAAGCAACTGGAAAACAAAGTACATTGCAAGGTAACTGACGCAAACAAATCAACATCATCAAGGTGTGGATGGGCCAAAAACTACCTCATCAATCAGCCTTTGGCTGATTAGGGCAGAGTTTCAGCTCCCTAGCTGTTTCTAAAACACTCAACTCCACACATTTTCACAACTACAGTTGATCGTACATTCAGTCATTTTTTTTTTTTTCAAATATGTTTTTATTAACTGTTTGCTGTTTTACATATGTAGGTCTATTTGCAGTAACATTTTGGGGGTTATTCCAACTTTGGAGGAAGTGGTAATCCGTCCCAAAAGTGACGGTAAAGTGACGGATATACCACCAGCCGTATTACGAGTCCATTATATCCTATGGAACTCGTAATACGGCTGGTGGTAAATCCGTCATATTTGGGACGGATTACCACCTCCTCCAAAGTTGGAATAACCCCCTTTGTCTTTATTATAAATTTCTACTAACTGAGCTGCGTCTCTATTATGCTTTGTTCTCAATGTGTTTCACAATCACCTGTTCATTTCAATTACAAACTAACATTTATACATCATTGTTTCCAGCTCTTTAATCAATCCGTTTTTTGGGCATCAGTTCTTTCAGTGCCCCTTGTTACCTTTTGTATTTGGTGACCGAATAACAGACTTAACTCAACTTCAAACTGTAAATAAACTTATTGGCTTATATGGGTGGACCTGCTTAATTTCTAAAGGGAGGATTGCCGGGGCGTTTCTTATCATGTAGAGGTGGCCGGTACTTCGCTCCCCCCCCTCCTCTATCTTTTTAGTTATTGTGTCCTATCCCCCCCTGCTCTCCGTCCCTACGTTTGGCCTGGCGGGGCGTTTGGTATTTCTTCCGTCCTGGTTTCAGGGACCTTCCCCAGAAATCATATCTATTGGCCGTTTCAGCTAGTTCATCCCACCCCCTCAGGTTCTATCGGTCTCTTCGTTAGGTCATCCCAGCTTGTCACTAGGTTTTCCCACTCCGAAGCGATGGGGGTCTGGCGAACTCCCCTGGCCTCCTCGGCTTTAAGGACCTGCAGATCAGCCCTGGACCATCTTGTGACATCACTTCTCCACTCAGACAGAGAGGGGCAGCCGGGCGACTTCCAGCCCTTCACAATCAGTCTTTTATAGAGGGCTAGGGACAAGTCAAGGAAACGACCCCCAACCCTACTCCATTTGACGCCAGCTCTAAGGCCCAATAAACACACAGTGGGGGCTGGCCGGAGCTCCGCCCGCACAACTCTGTGAGGACTGCCATCATTGCGTCCCAACCCCTCTGGAGTATCGAGCACCCCCACATCATGTGATCAAAGTCGGCCTCACCATCCCCACATCTGGGCCATGTCCTAGGCGCACCCCCATATATGCGGTGCAGCCGTTGAGGAGTGAGGTATGTTCTGTGTAGGTAGTTGTATTGGATGTATCTCAGCCTCGTGTTGCGCGAGATTATCCTGGGATAAGCTAGTGCTCTGGTCCACTCTGACTCAGACAGGTCCCGCCCAATTGTTCTCACCCATTTTTCTCTTAGGGAATGCAGGGGGTCCACCGCTGCCTCTATTTGGGCCCGGTAGATTTTAGCAATCAAGTGAGGTTCCTCTCCTGCTGTCAACAGGAGGTGCAACACCCCGTGGACAGAGGGTTCCGCGTTAATCGTGTCCCAATGATCTTTCAGGGTGTGCACCAGCTTCCTGAAGAGTAAAAATTGTCCTCGTGGCACTCCCCCCTCTGTTACATCAGTGAAGCTCCTCAACACCCCTTCCTTGAATAGCCCCCCCATTGTCACCATCCCTGCTCTCGTCCATGGTCCCAGCCCCAGCCCCCCCGCTCCCCTGCTCCCGGGTCCAGGGCAACGACCGCCAGCAGCAGAGCGGGCGAGTATGGTGGCCCCACTCCAGTCCTTTTCGTGCACCGCTTCCAGCATTTCATTGCCACATTGCACAGTATGTTGTCTCTTATGGGGGCAATCTTCCTGCCCGCCATACTTGCTGCCAACCGAGCTATGTCTATTACTCTGTGTGCGGTAGACAGGTCCAGCTGTCCCCTGCCCGCCAGCCAGCCGGCCACCCATTGCAACTGGGATGCCAAGTAATAAGCCTCGAAGTCAGGGCACCCAGGCCCCCCAGATGTCCCCCAGATGTGTCGGTCTACAGATAGTCGAGAGCGCCGTTCTCCTGCGACCCTCATCCCATATCAGCTCTCTAAGCAGAGCGTTCAACTCTCGGAACCATGCAGAGGGGATTTGTAGTGGTAAGTTAGCAAAGTAGTAGAGGAGGCGTGGAAGCATGATCATTTTTGAGAGCGCCACTCTGGCCATTATTGATAGTTTCAATGATCTTCAGAACCCCACGAGGAGCGCAGGGATCTGAGTGTCCTGCCAAGATTACCGTCCCTGAGGTCGCTCAATTCGTGAAATATTTGTATGCCCAGGTATTTAAACGTCCGCGGGGCCCAGTTTACATCCGCTGGGCACGCATCAGGGCGCGCGCTGCCTGACAGCACGGGGAACACAAATGTTTTCCTCCGATTAAGGCGAAGTCCGGATAAGCCCCCGAAGTCTTCCAGGATCCCCAATGCCCACGTGAGTCCTCTTGTCCCGTCCCTCAAGTAGAGAAGTATGTCATCAGCATACAGAGAAAGAATATGCTCAGTCGGACCCCAAACGATTCTCTTGCCCATGCCTTCATACCGCAGCTGCGATGCCAGGGGCTCAATTGCCAGGGCAAACAGTAGAGGGGACAAGGGGCAGCCCTGCCTGGTTCCCCGGTATACTGGGTATGCACTGGAAATCGTCCTTCCGGTCTTAACTCTTGCTAGTGGGGATGAGTACAACAGGTCCACCCATTTCACCCACTCCTCCCCCAGCCCCATTTTAAGCATCACAGTCCTTAGATAGTCCCACCTGATAGAGTCAAAGGCCTTCTCGAAGTCTACCGCGAGCAAGACCCCCGTTGGCGGCTTCAGGTCCTTGTGCAAAACCGTAAAAACACGTCTCAGATTCAGGGAGGTACTGCGGCCAGGGACAAAGCCGTTCTGGTCCGCATGCACTAACTTGGTCATGAGGGGGAGCAGCCGATCAGCCATAATCTTGCTAAGAATCTTGAAATCGCTGTTTAGCATTGATAAAGGCCTAAAGTCCGTCACCGAAGCTTCCCTGGCTTTTGTCTTGGGGAGTGGCACCACCAAAGCTTCCCGCAGCGTGCATGGTAGCTCTCCATGATGCAGTGCCTCCGCATACATCTCTGTCAGTTGGGGGGCCAGCAGGGACTTTTTTTTTATAAAAATCCATGGGGAGACCGTCTGTTCCAGGGGTCTTCCAGGTGCTAACTGCGCAATGGCCTTGCTTACTTCCTCCACCGACACTGGTCCCCCCAGGCTTTCTCTCTCCTCTGCACTCAGTGTTGGCAGTGGAGTTTGCTGTAAGTACCTATCGAAGGTCTCCGTCCGCAGTTCACTGGGTCTCCCGAACAATTGCGTATAGTATTCCCTGAATGCGTCATTTATGGGGCCCGGTCTGAGCCTGCGAGATCCCTCCCCATCTAGCTCACCCTACCCCCCTGGGCGGACCAGCCATGCCAACAGTCTCCCTGATCTGCCCTCCTCCGCCTGCAGAGATGCTAGGTATTTTTGCATATTGTGGCACCTGTGCTGTTCTTAAATCCTGGAGTGTTCCCTGCGGGCACGGTTATATTCTTCATTTTCCTGAGCTGCCTTCCCCTGTCCCAACTCCCCCTCATGCATATCCTTCTCCAGGACACTCAGCTCCTTTTCAAGTGTGCGCTTCACCCCCACTGAGTGCCCCAAGCAGAAGCCCCTCGTCACCACCTTGACTGCCTCCCACTCCGAGGCCCTAGAGGAGGTGGACCCACTGTTCGTCTCAATATATTCTGCTAGATGACAGTTTAGGGCCTCCCTATACGCCTGATCTTCAAGTGCTGAGGGGGACAGTCTCCATGACGGTATTGGGGGTCTATCCTCCGACACCCTCATCGTTATTAGCAAGGGATTATGGTCAGACAGGGTGCGGGCTAGATATTCTGAGCGCGTCATATTGTTTATCAGACCTGCAGTGCAGACCACTCTGTCAATTCTAGTGTGCACCCGGTGGAGACCCGAGTAGTAAGAGTAATCTCTTGCAGTTGGGTGATGCACTCACCTGACATCCGTCAACCCCCACGTGTCCAACCACTCGCCTAACCTTTTGGCTGTTTTAATTGTCGCTGCCCCCTGTAGAGGCGGAGTGGACCTGTCCATGTTTGTGTCTAGCACTGCGTTAAAATCCCCCCCTACTAATAGTTCTCCTGTGCATTGGCGTGTAAGGTGTCTCGACAGGCCCGTCATGAAGGGTACCTGGTCTTGGTTGGGGGCATAAATGCAACTCAAGACTATCGGTATACCATGTAGCCTCCCCTCTAATATCACGAATCTTCCCTCCCGGTCTATGTTGGAAGAGATCATTGTGAAAGGGACCCCCGCTCTGATCCATACCAATACACCTCTCGCGTAGGCTGAGTATTCCGATGCAAACACCTGCCCCCTCCACCTGCGTCTTAGTTTCTCTCCCTCCCCAGGCGCCAAGTGAGTCTCCTGCAGTAATGCCACCTGTACACCCCTTCTCTTTAAATAGGAGAGTATTTTGTGCCTTTTAGCTGGAGTGCCCATCCCCCTAACGTTCCAGGTCAAGAGATTGTAATCTGCCATTTCATAATATCAGACTGGTGACATTGTCCCCGGCTCTCCCAGGCCTCGGAGTTGTTTTTCCGCTTGTTCATGTCTTTGCCGTAACCTAGTTCCGCCACCCATTTTGCCATATTAACTTGTAACTGTGTATCCCAACTCCCGATCCCCAGGGCGCCTCTTAACCTGTAGGTTGCCCAACAAACTGTGCAACAGTCCAACTTGTTCAACCACTTGTCAGCAGTACTCGCCATTCCGTTAGATAGGCGAGGTTCTGGTCCGGGGGTGGCCAAGTCCGGAGGGGCCGCTAGTTCCCATGACATGCCTTATCTCCGGTGCCTTCCGCAGGTCCTGGTTAGCCAAGTTCGTCAGCCGTTTGTGGGGTCACCTTCGGGGCTTGGGCTGAGTGTTCCAGGTCTCCCGCAGATGACACCAGTGTGTCGTCCGATTCTTCCCCAGAACTTTCCTGGGGGGACGCCTCACCACCCATGCGTGCCGCTGCTTCCAGCGCTTCCTTCCTGCCTTTCTCCTTCTGTGTTTGCGTAGGCGCCAGTCGTCAACGGTCTCTGGACTTCCGTCCCTTCAGAGCTCGGCGAGCCCTGCCCCCAGTCGGGCCCTCTTTTGCGGGCCCCCCCGCCTGGGAGCTATATGACTCCAGCCACTCCCATGCCTCCGCAGGGGACTGGAGGAACATTGTCTTCCCTTCTAGCATCACTCTTAATCTGGTTGGGTAGAGTAGCGAGTACTGGATTCCTTCTTCTCTTAGGGCTCTCTTGACTGTCAGAAACGAAGCTCGCTTGTTTTGTACCTCCAGGGTAAAGTCCGGGAATAGTGTCACCTCCCCGTTTGCAACTTTAAATGGGCCCGATTCTCTGGCCCTCTGCAGGAGGGTGTCCCTGTCTCTGTAGTGTAACAGTTTAGCTATCATGGCCCGGGGGGGCCTACCTGGAGCAAGGGGTCTCGCTGGTACCCGGTGTGCCCGCTCCAGTGTGTAGAAAGGAGTCAGGCGCCCGGGCGCCACTGTCGTACTGAACCACTTCTCCAGGAATTCAACAATGCTCGTCCCCTCGGCCCCCTTCAGGAGGCCCACCACACGTATATTATTCCTTCTGTTCCTCCCCTCCGCATCTTCAGCTCTCTTTTCGAGGCGCGTCACTCTGTCAACAAGAGAAGTCACTTCGGCTGCCAGGTCTTTCTGTTTTGGTGCGATGTCCGCCAGTGTGGTTTCTGTCTCTTTGACTCTGTCTACCAGTTTGTGGTGATCCGCTCTCAGTAGGCTCACCTCAACCGCGACTTGGCTGATCTCCCGCTGCAACGTTTCTTTTGTATCCTCAATCGCCCGAGTATTTTATCTAGAGTATCCTGGACTTTGACCTGCGTGTGGTCCTGTGGGCCCGGTTCCCCGCTCACGGCCGGAGCCGCAGTGTCCATGGTTCTGTTCTTGTGGCGGCTCTTGGGGGACATCGAGCCGGGGGAAGGCCGCACCCCAGGGGCCCTGACAGTATCTATAGTTCCTCTCCGGGTCTTCACTCCCCACTCTCCATAGGCCGCGCCTTTGTTCCCGGTTAGTCCTCAGCAGGATCCCTGCACCCCATCGGGACCCGCTGTTTTCGGGTTGTGGCGCTGGGGGCTCCGCGCTGATACTTTCTGTTTAGCCACTAATCTCTTCAGCTACGGGCCCTTTAGTGCGTCGTAGGCTCGCATTTGTCCCCTTTCCCCCTGGCTCCGATATTGCCTCCCTCTTGCACTCCTTGTTGCGCCAAAGTCACTTTTAGGCACCCTCAGTCACCCCTCTAGGGCTATTCCCCTCTTGTATGCTGTCCTCCATGCTGCTCGTTTAGGGGTCTCTGGCGCTCCCGGGCACCCGGGGGAGTCCACGATTCCATCTGCTGGGCATTCCATCCACCGCTCCCCCCCAGGGCGCGATCCGCCACTCACCAGCACCACCGATTGATCCTTTTGCTTTGCTGGCTTGATCCTGTCAGTTGGATCCTCCTGCCCCTGTCTCCAGGTCAGCTCCCAGGGGTCTCGGCTCGGCGCGGTCCCGGGCCGCTCCACTCCGGCACCCACCTCAAATGGACCACCTGTCCCACCACAATCTCATCAGTGCCCACAGGGGCTTACCAGGGTTCGTTGTCCGCTACTCTCTCCGCTTCTTCAGTGTTTGCCAGGGCCCAGAGCTCCTCCTCCAGCCAAGCGGCCCCGCAGCCTGCCCCCGGGTCGCACCGTCACCTCGGCGTCGCGTTGCTCCGTCTCCTTTGCGGCCTTGTGCCGGCCCGACCCTCTCTGGGGCCACGCCTGCGCCCAGGAGCAGCACCACTCCGCCGCCCAACGGGGCGTGTCTTCAATTGGGCCCCCGGACCCCAACCGGCATCACCGCCGCAGCGGGGAGACTCGTCTAGAGTCCCCCGCTCTCCTCTGGCCGACCAACCCCGAGCTGCCTCGGCCCGCAGCCCAGCGCGAGGCCACAATCTCAATCGCGGGCCGGCCCCTGTGTTTTCCGAGGGCCGCCCGCATCCAGAAGCGCTGCCTCGCTGCACCCTGACTGGGCGCGTCCTCACTTGGGCTCCCGGGCCCCCACCGTCACCCCCGCAGCCGCGGGGAGACTCGTCCAGAGTCCCCCGCTGTTTTTGGGCCGTCCGCCCTCGCGCCGGGTCGGGTCGCGGCCCAACGCAAGGCCGCGGCTTCGGCTGCGCTCACAGGCCTCCGGTCCTAGATCTCGCCGACAGGCCGATTCCGCCCCCCGGCACCCTCCGAGGTCGCCACGGGGGCCCGATCACGCCCAGCCACTTCCGTTGGCTCAGCCCCTCCGCTCGGACCCCGATCGGCCCGGAGAAGGCGCGCTTTTGAACGTTTTCTCGCCGGCCCCTCCGGAGCGAGAAATTCAGGCGTGCGCCATCTCCAGGTCCTTGGCCATGCCCCCATCGTACATTCAATCATGACATCACATGAGATATTTACACTCATGAAAAGTAGCTGTTGAGCTCTTCCCACAAGTCAGCTCCTTCCTCTTCACCACTGTCATCTTCACTTGGAATTTCAGTAGTCTCACCTGGTGGCACTGCAGGCTCCCCCTCGTCTGGGATGTACAGGATATTCCTCCACAGGGCAATGTTGCGGAGCATGCAGCATGCCACAGTGATCTGACACATTTTCCCAGGTGAGTAGAAGAGAGCTCCACCAGTCCAGTCAAGACAGCAAAATCTGGCCTTCAGGAGCCCAAAAGTCCTTTCCGCTGGCTGCGATGTCCTTCCATGGGCCTTACAGAAGCAGACTTCCCCTGGCGTAGTTCGATTCCTCAGTGGCGTCAACAACCAAGGATGGTTTGGATATGCAGTCTCCTGTCAAGGAATAGAACATAAGTGCAACAATGACTCACTCACTTCATAATTGCAGCACCTGACATTGTACACACACAATCAGGAAAGACATGATTTACCAACCAGCCAGGCAGATGGGTGCAGTTGTGAAATCGGCTGGGGTATGGTGCTGTTCCGCATTATGAAGGAATCATGGTCTCAACCTGGATAACGGGAACAGGCATGTGAGATGTAGAGATCTGCCAAACAGACAACTTGCACATTGATGGAATGGAAGTTTGTTCTGTTGTGATAAACTTGTTCAGAAACCCGTGCTGGCACCAAGCCAACGTGTGTGCCACCAATGGCTCCCACCACATGTGGGAGGTGGTCAAAACCATAGATGTCAGCCTTCACACTGGCTAAGTCCTCACGTCGGGGGAACCTGATATAGCTGTCAATGTGTTTCAACATTGCTGAGAGGAAATCCTTCAACACCAGACTGAACATAGGTTGGGACATAGCAGCACGTAGGGCCATTGTATGTTGGAAGCACCCTGTGGCTGGAAAGTGCAATACTGACATGACTTGTATTGTACAATGGGTGTTATGCTGGTTGGATCACTACTAGCTGGCATCAGATCTGGCTCCAACTGACGGCATAATTTCACTATTGTTTACTTAACCAGCCAATATAACATAATGGTGGTCATTCTGACCCTGGCGGACTGCGCAGACAGTGAAATACGCGACGGGTGCAACTGCACCCGTCGCACAGCTTCCACTCCGCCGGCTCGATTCCGAGCCGGCTTCATCGTGGAAGCCTCTTTCCCGCTGGGCTGGCTGGCGGTCTGAAGGCGACCGCCCGCCAGCCCAGCGGGAAAGTCAGAATTACCGCCGCGGTCTTTCGACCGCGGAACGGTAACCTGACGGCGGGACTTTGGCGGGCGGCCTCCGCCGCCCGCCAAGGTCAGAATGAGGGCCAATATATGTTGTTGCTCCAGAGTCTGAAGATCTGTCAATGGACGGTAGACAGGAGGTTGTCGCATCCTCCTTTTTCCAGAGTACCTATGTGTGACAAGACATGATTTGTAACATTAGTCAGTGTGTCCACAGCAAAATACATGATGCATGCCAACAGTATCAAGCGACAAAGAATTTCTGACTGGATAGACATGACACACAGTACACATTGCAGCTGGCAACTACACATGGGTCACATGTGACCCCCATGGTTTTCAACACATGCCCACAACATGGATTTGGACGAAACTCCAAGATGTGCTAAACAGTTGCCCCTCGAAATGTGACTGTATATTCCAACCTCCAAAATAACTATCAGCGGCGTAGGCCCATGGACCCCTGTTAAATGCCATCTGTGCCCTGCAACAAACTACAATGGTGGTTGACCTACATGACAAGACAGAATAATGATGTTTGTGATGCAACAAAACATATATTGTGTGTGTTACGCAGTTTATAAAGCCTAACAAAGCATTTCAGGCCACCAAAATGGTGGATGCTTGACCTACTTCACTGGACATTAGGAACTACCGTGACAGCCGGAGGATGTTGTCAGGGCCGTAGACGATTGCAACCGCAGCAAACACAGCCAAGGGCTAAAGTTGTTGCCTGTGGCAGTCACAAACCAATGGCTGTGTCCACCATCGGTGACGACCGCGTACGTGGCAGACGTGACCACCATGTTGTGCAAATTCACTCGCTTGACTCCTGACACTGCTGTCAGCAACACCTTCACGACCTGAGCTGCTGCGTGCTCCCTCTGAGAGCAAACATGCCACATCCAGCAACAGGGCCCCTGAGAGGCTAGTTGATGAGGTCCTACCCCTGTATAAACAGCTCTGTGGCTCACCAGAGGAGAAAGTAAGAATCTCATAGGTGCAAGTGATGCTGTTCCACACCATCCTTTCTCTCCTCACAGGCTACAATATGCCCAGTGTGCCAGTCAGACTTCTTGTGTGCCTGTTGTTGCAGTCTGTGCTGCATCAATGGGATGCACATGGTGCAGGTATTGATGGCCAGCACTATAGATTATGTTCAGTCACACTGTGTTGTGTGAGGTTTTTGGGGTCCTAGACCCTTCTTGTGTTGGATGCACACAACAAGGTAAGGAGACTTTACTGCCAAACACTGACATATTTTTCTTTATAATGTTTGTAAATGTTAGACAACATGCAGGTGCATGACAGTATGAGCTGTGTGTGCATTTTGACTGAGTCATTTGAGCATCTTGTAAGCAATGTGAATATTACCACAGATCTTTCACCCCACATCTTGCCTTGCCAAACTGTAGTCTGGAAGGCATATCCTGACTCATTCTGCCCCTCCGGTTGTCACACATGCCATATTGCTGATGGCCACATGACGTACTGTAATGCACGGACGTGATGGAAATGGAGTGATATGTAGGTTCTGTATGCTCAGCCTGCAGAGACCAGTATGTATCTCCCAATATGGGACATAGTCCATGCTGTGGTAGATTAACTGTGGCTATGCAACTGTGGCACTGTGCCCACTCCCTCTCCACCAGCAGATCCTGTCATGTGGCCAATATGAGGCTCTAATGTTAAAACATGCCCTGAATACCTCAGTCCATTAACTAGATTAGGAATGGGTACTGAGGTAAATCCATGAACTAGTCCATATGTGCAATTAGCATTATTGTCAATGTGTGTCTTTGACTCGTGACAGGTTCCTCACTCCCACAGCTCCGTTGTCACCTTCACAGAAGTCATATTTGTCCTGTACAGGCTTATTGCACGGATGACAGTCCAACAGTGCAGACAGTGTGTTGAATCCTGTAAGGCCATTTCATATGACTCAGTAGCTTGGTCACATAGCAGAAATTGCATATCTTTGTATGTTGGGTGCCATCTCTGTAGGATAGACACATATGTTCAAAGGAGTGTTCAGTGATACATATCACAGGACCCACCCCTGAAGTGGTAGCTCACAAGTCAACACATGCACAACGAAGACACTTTCTATACCCACCATGCCAGCCCCTTCAGTGTCACTCAAGTGTAAGGGTGAAGTCTGTACTATGGCAGTTGCCTGTAGGGACTGTATGCAGTGAGCCAATCTGACAGACGGTGAATGTGTTGGTCCATTCAGGCCTCAGAAATTTACCCTTCAGAAGCCACATGTGTGTAATGTTTCATTGTGGCTCACATCACAGTACATGTTGCTGAAGCATGGGCTACCTGATGTGAGTAGGCCTGCTTAGTCATTGTAGGTCCTGAGCAGGGTGGTGGATTAGTCTGCAGATGGAGCTATATGACTTTAGCCATGTTCCTGTACTTATGGGCTTGTCTGCTTTACACTTGTGGTGTGTTAACCGATTAAACATTTCTAGCTTGTTTATGATGTGCGGGACTCAACCATTTGTGCCAAAACTTAGGATTGTAATCATCTCTTGATTTGTCTTTTGCATCCATACAGGTCAACCCTAATCATGGAGAACCTTTGCCTGGAAGGTGCGGACCACTGGGATGCCACAGCCAGTGAAGAGCCTACTGTTACAAGAGGTGAGAGGACCTAAGACGTTGGGCCCGGAAGATCACTGAGGTCCAGCTAAGGCTGTCCTACCAATGTGGGCTGGGCCCACATCGGACCATGACCCCCCCTAATGTCATGCATCCTGGCAGTGATGTACCTAGACCTTGATAGGCATTTGAGGGGAGCAGAGCAGCCACAAGGGGGTGAGTACAGGGCATAATCCTGACTAGCAGATTGCCATGTTAATGTGTTTGTTTCTGACATCTCCCCCTGACAATTAGGGATGTGCCATGTGTGACACAGTAGATGAGTGACTGTTTGTGTAGAAATGTAATGTAGTGCATACTGGTGTGCCTTGCCTATTTGCCCAGGGACCTAGGACACAACTGTGTACAATCCACAAACAATTTCCTCTTCAGGGACAATATATGGCTGTGTACATTGATCAATCAAGTTCCGTTTGTTGTTGTGGTTATAAATTCTGTGCAGTAGACCACTACTCCTCAGTGTTACAGGCCAAAGGAAAGGAGGTGATGGATCACTGTCCTCAGCCATGTGTCTGGTCAAATGAGTATATTGGCATCTGCCACCTAGAGGGTACTTGCCTTCAGCGTATGGCGGGTGCTGATGCCTTACTACTGTCATTAATGTGAAGATGACCATCATACATATGACAGAGCATACGTTGTTCTTTGGGTGCAACTTCATATCAATATTTTCCCTTGGGAAGTGGGGAATGTCTGTGGACATGATTTTGTGCCATCACTGTTGCCTACATTTCTTGTGCCTACATGTTGGCATGTGTCATTTTCTCTTTTGACAAAATGTGCACGCTTCTGTTCCATACAAGGTCTACCTGTTTTCATGGGATGATTCTTGTATTCCCTCACATGTATGTGCATGCCCCTAAGTGTGCAGAATAGGACATTTGCAACAGAAGTACATTGCATGTGGTGCCACAGACAGGAGTATGTCACCATTGATTCTTGGTTCACACATACCCTCAGACATCATTCCATGTCAATTGGTATGTACAATTGCAGCAGCAGACGTGTATGACTAGATTTTTTTAGCCACAATGTGCATTTCTAGTCCATTGATGTGGCATCATGTAGCAAAGTGCACTGCACATGTGTAATAGGGAGTTTTTTTTACCTGACATGCATCATGGAATGACTTGCAGCGATGATGAAATCACACGTGGTTGTGTACAACCATTCATCCACAGACATCTGGCTTTGCAGGACTAAAATGGAAACACTGATGTAGCTTCCCATTGGGCAACATGTTGGAGGCCTTCTATAGGTTCTTGCAATTCTTTGTGTTCTCTAACATACAAAGGACAAATGCCTTCTACTGATGTAATCAGAGTATGTATTGTAAGGGGTGCTAGACATTAGCAGTGATTTCCCTGTGGCTTGCTGATTCATTGTATTGTGGAGTTTTTTGGGCATATCTCCCAGGCAATTTGCACATGATGTCTACAGTGTATAGTTCCATGCCAAATGTCTGGCCTATCAGAGCAACATTTGCACTATCTCCATGACTCTATTGGGACAAATTACACATTGTGAAGTGTCCATTGCCGATATGTTTCTAGTTTGACATAAGTATTTCCATGTCACCTTCTCCGGACTACTGTACTGTTGTAGCACCATGGCATCATTTCGTATTGTTGTGCTATTGTGTATGCAACAAAAAAAATGTCTGCATGACCTTGTTTGGAATTTGTAGGAATGCAGTTGGCATTGGCCTACTATCGTATTAAAAAAGATAAGTGAGGTATGCTCCATGAGGCAAAGCATTGAAGATGATGTGGTCTCCTACTTGTTCAATAGTTACTGTGATTGCACAACTTCACCCATGCAATTGTAGTTGTCTGAGATCCTGATTTTCTTGTGGCAATTGTTGACAGCTTAGATGGCATGCTTGATATGGTATGGTACGTGTAGGGGCCACTTTGATGGAGTTAGTTGCTGGGGCATTCTTGACATTATGGTAGTGTTTGCTAACCAGAGCTGTTGTTCAAGTTTGACCCTATTTCTTTTTGTATTTTACAGCATCGGCCCAGGCAAGCGAAGGAGACAGGGCACAGCCAAGTGGGGAGGCATCTTGCCATAGTACCTCCGGTCAAGACACCACCGACACAGACGGACCCAGTGGCCCGGAGGCTGAGGGAAGTGCACGGAGGAGGCTGGATCTACATCCTCATCATCAGATTCTTCCTCCAGTGGCCACTCCCACCTGGGCATACTCGAGTACCATCCTTGTCCTCCACCCCCAGTTCTATCGCCACCCTCCCTGTTGCTCCCCACCCAGTTGGCTGGGCCTGCTCACTCAATTGGGTGGGAGTCTCCTTTACCCCATGCACCTCCACCAAAACCCCTGTTACTTCTACTCTCCTGAGTGAGGAGGCTATTGACCTCCTGAGGAGTTTCTCTATTGGTCAGACTGCCATTGTGAATGCCACCCAGGGTTTGGACAGCTAATTTCAGCAGACCAATGCTTTCCCAGAAGGCATTCTTAGTGCCATGTCTGGCCTAAAGAGATCTTAGAGCTCCTTTCAGGCTCCAGCCTCCTCACTCATGGCAGCGAGTCACCTCCCCATATTCCGTACCCTCTCCACCTCCCTCTTCCCAATCCAAATCCCCCATACTCCTACCTATCCCAAGCACAGAGACACATCTGTACGCACCCACCTCAACAAACACAAGCAGCACATATAAACACAAACACCACACGACGCACCAGCACAAAAGCACTCAACATACACCCACATACACAACATCAGCCACCACTTCCCCAGATACCCCCACTTGCCCACATACCACATCAAGCATACCCACAGGCACCACCACAACAGGACGTGACAAACCCACCATACCCTCAGACACCACACCAACAGACACAGACATCAAACAAACCCACCATACCCACAGACACCACCCCAACAAACACAAAGACATCCACCACATCTACCATACCTGCAGACACCACCTTAACAGACACACAAACATCCACCCCTACAAGCATAACTGCAGACGCCACCTCAAAAGACACACAGACATCCACCACTCCCACATCACCCAGCACCTCGCAACCCCAAGCCCTGCAAACACCCACACTCACACACACAACAGACACCACCTCAACATCAGGATACTTCAAACACCCAAGACATCAACACCAACACACCAGACAACCCCTCCCTCAAGCTCCAAATCTCCAGCCCCTTCTAATGGCCATCCCTGTGTTCCAAAGGAAAGTTTCCTCTTTTACCTTGCCCTTTCCCCTGTTCCCTCCACCCCGTCCCAAACCCAAGAGGCCCGACCCACATCCCAACCCATCCCTTCCACACCCAAGCCCTCCCCGTCACACCTGCCCTCCTTCAAGTAACCATGACCCTTCCCCTAAGAAGACACCAACCCCTCCTAAGAAACAGTTCACTCCTCCCATCAAACACAAATCTACCCATCCCAAATTTGACCCCTCCTTATGCCCCCAAGGATGGTTCCTAAGGTGCCTGCCTACCCACTTGATGCCCCTTCCTGTGGAGGTTCCCTGGCAGTAATAGGAGTCAAGTGTGGGCACAGTACTTTGCACTGACAATCTTCTGGACTGGCCACTAGCCTTTGATCTTTTGCATTTTGTTTCAAATAACCCCAATTGTTTTTGGGGTATCGTTGTCCTTCAATTTATTTTCTACCTTTATGTTGTTCCTGAGTAACTTATGCTGTATGCCTACAGTTGTGTGTGTTTCAACTTGATTGATGATCCATTTTCTAGTTGACTTTGTGGGCACTCCTGGTGTCACCCAAGCCAAAGGTAGATGTTGATTGTATGGATATGTGGGTGTCAATACAATTGTGGTGTCATTGCATTGTGTTATGTTTGGTATGGTAAATATGTCATCTTGTTTTGATGAATGTCAGCATGCATAGACTTGTCACCCTGACATGAACTGGATATTCATCTCATGTGTGGGAGCTCGGGTTTTGTTTGTGCAGATATGGAGGGTGTTCAATTCTGCTAGCTTCCGATGCGTTTGACTGTGCAAGTGTCCATTTTGCTGTGTGTACCTTGCAGCTACTTTATCTAGATGTATGACCCATGCTGTTGCTATTGTATGTGCTTTCTAGACTTGCACTTCCACATTTTGCAGATAGGTATATCACTTGGCTCTAGTAGTTTGTCCCAGGGATACATGGGCCCGTTCCTGTGCAAATGTTGTTTGAGTGGTGTGTGCAAAGTATAATGTGTTGCAACGCAGCATCCTTCCCTGAGTGCTCCTGCTGCCCTGATCCCTATTGTGCAGGTATTGTTTGTATAGCACGTATTGGGTATGTGCCTCTCTGACTAATGTGCATCCCATTGTCCTTCCATTGTGTTGCAATGTGGATGATGTGTGGGTCCATTGCAGGGCTGTTTAATGTAGTGGTGTTTGTGTTTCATGACATATCCATACATATGTGTGTTGAATTTGACGACAGTCCATGGCATGGGAGGAATGTGAGGGTTTCAGTTGTATTGGTAGCCGTGAAGTTGCTGTGTTGTTGGTATTGTGTGACACAATGTTGTGTACACTTCACTGTCCCTGTGCCTAGGATCTGCAGATGTGTGTTTTTGTGTAGTGTTGCAGTGCAGTGTGAGTGACCTTCCCAAGGGGGGCATTTTGTGGCTGTGAATGTGTCCTTCTTTGTGAATGATTTCAACTATGTACACAATGACAAGTGTAATTGGTGCCCATAGAGGGACCTCCATTTCATGTGGATGACGGCACAACAATCTATTGTTGGGCTTAATGACACAGGTATGTGTGTGCGTACTTTTGGTTGGTTGCATCCACAGCAGCTTGGATTTCAAGTACCTTCAATGAGCAGCAGTGGCAGGACATGTGTGATGGGCTCCATTGCGGCACAGAACGTGTGACGCTGCCTGCCGGTGAGTTGCTTCCTTTATACTCTCTGTTTACACCTGCTGCGACATGGTAGTTTAACCCCCATGGTCAAATTTGAGGAGTGCATCCTTAGAATGTGTCTTGCACAAACAGGCTCCGCTGGCCGAATGTGCTGCCTCGTGACTGGGGCGGTCTGCGCTGCCTGGTGGTACTGGCAGGATCGTGTTGGTCTTTGCTTCATATGCCCGCACTACTCATAATACAGTGGTCCGACCGCCAAGCCAATGGCAGTCGTACCACTGTGGCAGTGCACAGACCACCATACTTGTAATGAGACCCTAAGACATCATTTGAATAGAAGTATTGACTATACTCCTTGCTGATACAACAGTGTTAATAACAGACCACAGGAAATTCCATAGGTTAGGGGTAAAATGTGATAGGTGGTTTCTTCACTTACTGATGAAGGCAACTGTGTGAACATATGCCAGTTTCTAGCTTCCATGGTGTCTATGTGCTCATAAAGAAGTTTGTAATACACATTCTCTGATTATTCACCTCTAGAACCATCAGTGTGCAAATATTTCTCATCTTTATAGAGGAGATCCTGATTTGAAATAGAGTTTGCTGAGTTTGGGGCACTTGTTGATGTAATTTTCTCTAAGTCACTTGCTATGGCCAAACTTAATTTGATGACCATTAAGATAATCACGATTACGGTCACTACTGCTGAACCTATACACATATATTTACATTTACTACCTCATTTGCAATTTGCCTCCATGAGTTCTCTAATTTCAGACCAAAAATCAGAATTTAAAAAAAATCAAAAACAAAAATCAAAAATCAAAAAATGCAAAGCAGCTCCTATGTATCACTGTCTCTTTTCAGTCCTTTTAATTTGTGAGCAAAACAATAATCAAAATAGTCGTGTTAAAGTTGCAAATTATTTACAAAGTTCCTTGATCTAATAAAAGCTCAAATATCTCTAATAAAGGTACAGCTTTTAATCACTAATAATCAAAACGTAATGTCTTTGTTTATCAACAGGCAATGAGATTTCAAAGTTCAGCTTCACCGCAATTTCAAACTCAAGAATGTTGAACTGGATTCTAATTGTTTATGCAAAAGGTTGCAAATTTCTTCTCCCAGTCATTGGCAGAAAAATATGTCCATTCAGGTGCTGAATATCTTCAACTCTGTATTCTGTTTCTCTTTGATCTTCTGTTTACTCGACCTTCAGCATTGCTGTCACTTTTACTCAACTCTACTGTCTCCTCAGCAATAGTCAGAGGCACTTGTAAAGCTGTCAGAGAGAGATGTTTAGGCCAATTGCCTCCTGGAACAACTATTTTATCTATTGCAACTGGTCCTTCATCAACATAGCTGAGCTAGCACGAGTCAACTGATTCTGTCTTGACGCTTCTGTACCATCTACTGCTGTTGACTCACTGAGAACCCCATTAGACCGAGCTTGAACTGTAGCAGCCACTTGTCCAGTCCCAATAGCTTGGCTAACCTGATCCCTCTCGCTCATTGCAACAGACCCTTCAGGAACAGGAGCTGTGTCATCAAGGGGACCTGAACCTTTTGCGAGTGTGGCTCGTGTGTACCAGTTTGGGAGAACAGCACACTTCACAGCTGTAGTGTTTGCTAAACATCACCTGGTGAGGGCCTTACCAATGAAGGTCCAAGCACATTTTCCTTACATGCTTCTTGATCATGACCCAGTCACCTGGACATAGGTCATGGCAAAGCTCCTGCTACGGCTGTGGTGTAGCTTCTCCAATCTGATGAGACAAAGAACAGATCACGTCAGACAGACCTTTGCAATAATCTATCACAAAGCCATCTGTAATGTTCACAAGTGCATTTGCAAGCACTGCGGGCAAACTCATGGCTCTCCCCTTGATAATCTCACAAGGGGACAACATACTCATCAAGACAAGAGGCAATGCATCTGGCCATTTCAAAGTGGTGGATGCACAAACCTTCGCCAGTCTGGACTTTAGGGATCCATTAATCTGTTCTACAAGTCCTGAAGCCTGAGGTCTGTAGCTGCAATGCAATCTTTGCTCAACTCGTAATGCCACATCAACAATTTAGGGATTTCACTGTTGAAATGAGTTATTCGGTCTAACTCTAGAGAAGTCAGAAAACTGAATTGTGGTATCAACTCCCATAGTAACAGCTTTGCTACTGTAAGACTATCATTTCTCTTGGTTGGATAAGCTTCAACCGAGTGTGAACAAAATGCAAACAATGACTAAGGTGTATCTCAGTCCACTGCATACAGGTAGCTTTATAAAATCCAGCTGCATACTATTGAATGGTCCTCCTGATCTACCTATATGACTCCATGTGACAGCTGTGCATTTCCCTACATTCATCTTCTGGCACATGGCATCTGTGGCCCATGACTTCAGCAACTATTCTGAATTTGGAGTTAAACTATGTCTGTCTGAAAGTTCTGATCATCGCATCTCTACCTATGTGTGCCTACCCATGGTAATAGCTAGCCATAGGGGACAACAAGCTGTTTGGCAATACTACTCTTCCATCACTTGAAACCCAAACATCATCCTCATTTATATTAGAACATCCTGCTCTGACCCTGATCTGACCCAACTCTGCTGTTGTTCCTCTGTCACTCCTCCCTGCAATCTTTTAACTTCTTCCCAAGTATCAATAGCGGTTAAAAGGAAACTGACTTGTCTCTAATCACTTGTTTCATTGCTCCAATCCCCATTAAAGGAGGTGCAACTAAGGGTGCAATATCTTGCCACTTTCTCAGCATATGTATTGCTTCAGGTTAACTAGTCAGTAGATTTTCTGTGCACTGCACACTTCACAATGACAATTTCTGCAGGCAGCTGTAATGCATTCAACAAATTGTAAATTCTATCACTGTTCTGGATAGGGGATCCAGAGGTCATAAACTCTCTCTGGGACCACAAGTGTCCAAAATCATGAACGACACCAAAACCATACTGACAGTCAATGAAGATGGTCACTTTAAGCTGTTCAGAAACACATCAGAAACACACCATGCTCTGGTAAGATCAACCGACTCAGCTACTTGGGTAGAAAAGACTCCTTGAAACCAGGAGGCTTTTATCACATCTGAGACCATGCAAACTGAATAACCAGCTCTCAGGGTACCATCTCTATATCTTATACAGGACCCATCAACAAACATAACATAGTCATTTTCATTTAAGGGGACATCTTGAATGTCAGGTCTTGGTTTGGTGCACAATTCAGTCACATCGCAATAGTCATGTTCAACCTCACCCTCGCGGTCATCAACATTTTCAACAGGATTTGACAACGTGGCAGGATTTAGAACAGTACAACGTTCGACATTAACATTTGGAGATGCAAGTATAACCTGTTCATGGTGGGTCAACCGTGCACTTGCTAAGTATTCGGTCTTTGTACGGGTTAACAAAATTTACCTAAAAGTGGGGAATAAAACATTCAGGAGATGACCCATAACAATGCCTTCGCACTGTTTTATGATGGCACTAAAAGCGGCAACTGGCATTAAGCAACCAGGTAGCACTGAAGCCACAGGATCAAGAGTGGCAGAAAAATAAGCCACGTGATTGTTCACATTTCCATGCAGCTCTGTCTCACAGCAAAACAAAGAAAAACATTTGTTATAATTAGGCATTCCCAAAGCTGGGTGTGGCAGTGGGTATAGCGATAGGGATTAATGAGACACTCAGGTGGGTGTTGCATATAAGTGATTTTATTTTAGAGTACAGGTGCCGTTCGTAACAATCACTGTCTTTTCTCTTTATGTGTTGGTGATCTCCTTTGTTCTCTTCTTTTCAGGGTTCCCGGTGGTTGATGGTACTTCTCCCGGCGGATGGTGTCGTCAGGTCGACCGGAAAAAGGAACAAAAGGTAGGTAAGGTGTATGTCTGGGTGGTTTGTTTGTATGTTTTTTAGTGCGGGGAGAGGGTGGAGAGAGAGAGAGAGAGAGGGTGGAGAGAGAGAGGGTGGAGAGAGAGAGAGAGAGAGAGAGAGAGAGAGAGAGAGAGAGAGAGGGTGGAGAGAGAGAGAGAGAAAGGGTGGAGAGAGAGAGAGAGAGAGAGAGAGAGGGTGGAGAGAGAGAGAGAGAGAGAGGGTGGAGAGAGAGAGAGAGAGAGAGGGTGGAGAGAGAGAGAGAGAGAGAGAGAGAGGGTGGAGAGAGAGAGAGAGAGAGGGTGGAGAGAGAGAGAGAGAGAGAGAGGGTGGAGAGAGGGTGGAGAGAGAGAGAGAGAGTGGAGAGAGGGTGGAGAGAGAGAGAGAGAGAGAGAGGAGAGAGGGTGGAGAGAGAGAGAGAGAGAGAGAGAGAGAGAGAGAGAGAGAGAGAGAGAGAGAGAGAGAGGCGAGAGAGAGAGAGAGAGGTGGAGGTCTGGGGTACGATTCCACCCTGAGGGAAAAAAGAAGAAAAAGGATGGGTATAGTTTATAGGGCCCCGTACCGTCGCACCTCGGTGGCACCAAAAACTTTCTCACTAATAGATCCACCTCTGCTCCATATTAAGTGATTAGTGCTAACCTCATGCTGGTAATTTTCTTTCCCGAAATATCCCTTCCCAACCTCCCTCTACTCGCACACTCCACCCTCCTCCCTTCCCACTATAGCCCTTATTCCGTTCTTTAGGCAGGACTGTACCTGCTGGAGCTACGCCCCTCCAGGGACGTGGCAGAGCTGCTGCCTTTCGGGACCTCCTTGTCCCTCCGTGGGGTCTCCTCTGGAATTCACAAGTCTTTTGTCCTGGGGTTCTTCTTCCCCGACGTCCAGAATGCTTTGTCCCGCATCCTCACCTGTCGCGCTCTCCTCCTCCATCCCGGCGTCTTTCTCCTCCTCGTCTTCCTCTGCTTTCGCACCCCGCGCGCGTTGTCCTTCTTCCTTTATCATGGTTTTGGATACCCGGGTTTCCTGCTTCTGTGAGTTCTTCTCCTGCGGGACCCCCGGGGCACTTGCCGGACTGGGGATCCACATCGTATGTAGCCGGGATTTCCGACACCTGGCTACACTGGGGCTCAGCATAGGCTTTCTCTCAGGTCTGTGACGGCACGCATTCCGTGGTCATACAATGATAAGGGAGCAGACCCATCCTTGTGTGCTAGCCTCTGTAAAGACTTGGCCAAAAGGGAAAGGTTTGGAATCCATTGGCTACAGTAGTCAACCATTCCCAGAAACATTTGTACTTCTTTTTGTGTGGGGGGGATTCATTTGCATGACTGCTGAGATTCTTTCTTGGAACACCTTCCGCATACCTTTCGCAATGTGGTGACCTAAGTATAGGACTTCTTTCTTGCAATACTGTAATTTTGATGTGGAAATCTTATGTCCATTTTCTCCTAAATGATTCAAGAGAGCTATTGTATTTTCCTTGCATGCTTCACAACTGTTTTATGCCACAAGGATGTCATCTATGTATTGGACTAAGACTGAGTGATAGGGTATTTTAAGGGACACCAGATTCTTTTTCAAGATCTGGTTGAAAACGGATGGTGACTCCATAGACCCTAGAGAAGTTCAGCACCATACCAAAACACCAAAACAGGACTGCTGAATTTGAAAGCAAAGAGGAATTAGCTTTCTTTATGCAGGGGTATGGAGAAGAAAGATCAATTACAGTAAACCATTCTGGTTCACAGAGTATTCAGTATAAAATCACTGTATGGATTGTGCCAAGGGACAACATGGGACGACAATCTTGTTCACTTTTCTCAGGTCTTGAACTATGCAGTATTTTCCATTGGGCTCCCGCAATCCTAGAATGGGAGAGTTACATGGACTTCCCAAAATCTCTTTCAAGATACCCTGTTCAATAGGAATATGAATCAGGGGAGTTATTCCAGCAATTTTCTCAGTTTTGACATTATACAGGGGAAGTTTTGGGTACACTGCATTTGGATTCACTGTTATTTTAAGTGGCTCAGCTTTTTGTAATAAGACCTATTTCATATCCTGAAAAATCCCAAACCTCAGGTGTTACTGTATGTTTTATGCCTTCAGACAAATCATTACGTGTCAGCATTGAGTACATTGTGACACGCTGGTACTGCTTTACAATTTTACAGGGCACATCTTCTTTGTTTATCTGTTTTTGAATTCTTCAGAGTGTGCAACTAATAGAACAGCTTATCTTACACAGTAGGTCATAGCCAAGTAAACTTACAGGTCTTGAATCACAGACCACAAACTGGTGCTTATCTTCAAATAAACTTATCTTTACAGTGACATGTTCTGTTACAGAGTTGGTTAACTGCTTCTTTGTGACTCCTGCAATCTGAATTCTCTTTCCTGAAATGGGCAAATTTGTCACTTCTGCTGTTCTGACAGTGGAACGTGTAGCTCCAGGGTCAATCAAGAATCAATCAATCAATCAATTAGGATTTATAATGCATGACTAATCACCCGATAGCGTATCCAGGTATCCAGGCGCTTGCATGTCCCAAAGGCTTACTCAAACAGCCAGGTCTTGAGGGCCATTCGGAATTCTGGAAAATAAACAAGGAATGATAGTTGAAAAAAGTGATCCCCAAGTGAGAAAAGAGACACCATACCATAAAGCAATAAAGAAATTGCTTATAGTCTGTGATCTTTGGGGTATCTCATAAAGACAGCCTCTTATTAAGTTATAAAGTATGCTTGCCAAAACATTGATTGATAATTCAAAACATAATCAAAGAGGTCTTGTCTGATTAAGGTGTCAATGGCGTTTGACCCTCATACTGGATTCTAGGGTCTCATCAGGACAGAAAATGAGCTGGGGAATGGTGAAAGGTTGAAATTACTAAAGCCTCAGCTGGAGGTTAAATATTGGTATCACTGTCTGACCCACAATAGTTCTTTTGTCACCTTAATATAAGAGCTGGATAGACTGGCAGCATCTTCCCACAGTGGGGAACGCTGTATTTTCTTAATTCTGAAGTCTGGATACAAGATCACCATTCCCCAGGTCATTTTTTGACTTTGAGAGATACACCAAAGATCACAGAACTATAAGTGATTTCTTTATTGCTTTACGGTGTGGTATCTCTTTTCTCACTTGGGGATCACTTTTTTCATCTATCAATCTTTGTTTATTTTCCTAAAGTATGATTATAAAAATGATTCAACAATATGTGAAGATGCAGCTTCCAAAACATTAAAATCATGTTTTTCACATGTGTGTTGATACTGGATTCAGTGGCACTTTTTGGAAAGATTCTAGACAGATGATTTGCTTCTTCATTTAAGAATCTTTTGTATTAGTTAACCTGTAGCAAGATTTTTCTGCTATAATATTTAAATTGCTTGAAAAAATAGGCATGATCCGAAGGGGGATGGGGAAGCATGTAGCAGTCCCATTGACCACTGTATGTTTCCCACATTGCACAAACCACCTTCACAGAGTGAAAGCTGTTCCACATAGACAATTGGGTCTTTAGGTAGTGGTCTTGAATTCAAGCAGTAAAAACAGCCTAAATGGAGTGGTAAAAGCCCATGTCTTTTGGCTCTTTGAAAAAGCAGTACTGAGTGTATACCCTGCAATCAGAACACTGGACACTTTGTAAAATCACATCTAGGGACTTCTAAGAGTAGGGGTACTGAGTGCATGCCCTTCCTTGCAGCCTTGTTTGAAAAGGCATTCATTACAAGATAAAGCCTTTCACCGCACTGTGTGCCCAGTCCCTACTGTCAGAAACTACTGCAATGGCCTTCGTCCATTTGCAGGGCTTAGGACACAGAGGGGGTCATTACAACCCTGGCGGACGGTGTTAAAGCTGCGGTAATACCGCAAACAGGCAGGCGGACAAAAAAAGGGAATTATGACCCTGGCGGAAACCGCCAACAAAGACAGCCACTTTAACACACCGCCCGCCACGGCGGTACAGACAAGCAGCGTGGCGGTCAGCGCCAACAGACAGGCGGAGGACAAAGTACCGCCCATAGTATCACAACCCGCCAATCCGCCACCTTTTCCGGGGCGGATTCACCGTGGTTAAAAACACGGCAGAAACAGCTTTTGCAATGGGAAAACGCTCACCTGAACACATCCCACGAGGAACGAGGACTCCATGGACCCGGAACTCCAAATACTCCCTGCCCTTGTGTTTCTGCTCCTCTACGACCATCAGCTACGTAGGCGCCGAAGACAACAGTGAGTACTGCACCTATGACACGGGGGAGGGGGGAGGCAAAAGTTAGGGGGACACCCACCAAACACCCCCACCCTCGCATATTACAACATACACACCAATGCATTCACAAAAATCACAGTAACAACCCACAACCCCCCGGAAGAATGAAAAGACAAAGCAAAATTTGGTCAAACATTGTAATGTGGCAATATACATGTCATACAAAAATATACAGATATATATATGAAAATCAGTCATAATTATATACAATACGAGAAGTAGTGCAGATATGTACATAACAATGTCCGTGCACCAACAGTCCAAAAATGCATGGGCGAGGCCCACAAAGGATACCTGACCACAATCGGAGAGAACACTGCTGGGGCATCAGATAGAAATACTACAGGCACCTCAGGGGGAAGGGAAGAGGGGGCACCTCAGCCGGATGACTGCAAAGCCAGATCCACAATGGGGCTCCATGCCCATTGATGTATCCTGGGGAGTGCAAAGCCACAGTCTCTCAAGTCTCTACAGTGGGTGGGTTGCCCACTGTGCCATCCTGGGGAGTGCAAAGCCACAGTCTCTCAAGCCTATACAGTGGGTGGCTTGCCCACTGTACCATCCTGGGGAGTGCAAAGCCACAGTCTCTCAAGTCTATACAGTGGGTGGCTTGCCCACTGTGCCATCCTGGGGAGTGCAAAGCCACAGTCTCTCAAGTAGATGAAGGTCTCCACTGGTACTGGGGGGGACTGGTGCCCCGACTGGATGAGTCTCCCCGTGAAAGTTCCTGTCCTTTCACTGTCCCAGCTGCACATGGGATAAGAATGCCTGATGTGGCGGTCCATTCATTCCTACCCGGTGATTGCCCTGTTCAGCGGTGCTTTGCCATGGCGGTTCTGGACTGTTCAGCAGTGCTTTGCCATGGCGGTCTTTGCCCTGTTCAGCGGTGTTTAGCCATGGCGGTTCTGGACTGTTCAGCGGTGCTTTGACATGGCGGTCTTTGCCCTGTTCAGCGGTGCTTTGCCATGGCGGTTCTGGACTGTTCAGAGGTGCTTTGCCATGGCGGTCTTTGCCCTGTTCAGCGGTGTTTAGCCATGGCGGGTCTGGACTGTTCAGCGGTGCTTTGACATGGCGGTCTTTGCCCTGTTCAGCGGTGCTTTGCCATGGCGGTCTTTGCCCTGTTCAGCGGTGCTTTGCCATGGCGGTCTTTGCCCTGTTCAGCGGTGTTTAGCCATGGCGGTTCTGGACTGTTCAGCTGTGCTTTGACATGGCGGTCTTTGCCCTGTTCAGCGGTGCTTTGCCATGGTGGTCTTTGCTCTGTTCAGCGGTGTTTAGCCATGGCGTTTCTGGACTGTTCAGCGGTGCTTTGCCATGGCGGTCTTTGCCCTGTTCAGCGGTGTTTAGCCATGGCGGCTCTGGACTGTTCAGCGGTGCTTTGCCATGGCGGTCTTTGCCTTCAGCGGTGTTTAGCCATGGCGGTTCTGGACTGTTCAGTGGTGCTTTGACATGGCGGTCTTTGCCCTGTTCAGCGGTGCTTTGCCATGGCGGTTCTGGACTGTTCAGTGGTGCTTTGACATGACGGTCTTTGCCCTGTTCAGCTGTGCTTTGCCATGGCGGTCTTTGCCCTGTTCAGAGGTGTTTAGCCAGGGCGCTTCTGGACTGTTCAGCGGTGCTTTGCCATGGCGGTCTTTGCCCTGTTCAGCGGTGCTTTGCCATGGCGGTCTTTGCCCTGTTCAGCGGTGTTTAGCCATGGCGGTTCTGGACTGTTCAGCGGTGCTTTGACATGACGGTTCTGATACGGACATTGGTGTGTGGCATGACGTTCCCTACACTGGGCATTGGTGTGTGGCATGATGTTCTCTACACTGGGCATTGGTGTGTGGCATGACGTTCCATCATTGCCCAGCGGGGCTGTGGCAGCCGGGGCCCTCCAGGGCACTGACTCCGGCGGTGGTCTCCTGACCAGTGACGATACTTGGGCCCTCCTGGGCTGTGACTCTGGCGGTGGTCTCCTGACCAGTCACGATACTTGGGCCCTCCTGGGCTGTGACTCCGGCAGTGGTCTCCTGACCAGTGACGATACTTGGGCCCTCCTGGGCTGTGACTCCGGCAGTGGTCTCCTGACCAGTGACGATACTTGGGCCCTCCTGGGCTGTGACTCCGGCAGTGGTCTCCCGACCAGTGACGATACTTGGGCCCTCCTGGGCTGTGACTCCGGCAGTGGTCTCCTGACCAGTGATGATACTTGGGCCCTCCTGGGCAATGACTCCGGCGGTGGTCTCTGGACCAGTGACGACGGGCATGGCGGTTGTGTCCCGACCGCCGGAAATGGTGGCGCACTTCTCCGCCGTTACACTCACAACAGGCTGGGCAGACTTCCTCTGGCCCTTCCCCACCTTTGGTGGAGTCACAGCTGACTCTTCAATCCCCTTGTAACCCATGTGAGTTGTTTTCCCACCAGGAGTCTTCACACGGTCCCGTCGTCCACTCTCCAATTTTAGAGCCTTTACAGAGGGTGGGCTGCCAGTGCCTTGGCTCCGGGGCACACTGCCTGCCCTGGTGGCCAGTGCACTCCACAAGCCTTGAACACGCACCACTGGTATTGGAGGCTTTTTGGCTGAGGCGCTACGATGGGACTGATGAATTGGGGGGGGGGGGTGGGGGCAAAAAGGTCAACTTTACAGAGGGACAGTTTCTGACGCACACTGGGATGGGTAGCTGGAGGGGGTCTGGGAGTGGAGGAAGAGGAGGTGGTTGTCGGAGGTGTCACTTTAGCTGTTTTGGGTGCAGGTGCAGGTACTGGAGGCTGTCGTGAGGTGGATGGATGTTGGGTGAGTGATTGCCGGCATTTGTGTACTTTGAGAGGGGGCGTCACAGACACACTGGGAGAGGACACAGGGGACGTGTAAATGGCAGTGGAGGTGGTGAGTGCAGGTGAGCGGCTTGTGGTGCTGGGTGTCCTTGTGCGATTCCTGGTGCCTGTAGATGTGGTGCATGCAGGTGTGTGTGTAGACGAGACTGGGAGGGAGGAGGGAGAAGAGGAGGAGGGGGGCACAGTGGAGGCAGTGGATGTTACTGTGTCTGTACGTGGGTGAGGCTTGCGTGAGTGCCTGTGGTGTGTGTGGTGCCTATGTTTGCTTGAGCTACTTGTGTGTGCTGACTTGTGTGCATGCTGGTCTGTAGGTGTGCTTGGGATGGGCTGGGGTACAGGAGATTGGGTCTGGGTGGAGGAAGTTGGAGGGGGGAGGCTAGACACAGGGACAATGGCTGCCATCAGTGCTGAGGCCAGAGATTGCAGGGTTCGCTGAAGGACAGCCTGACCAGAATGAATGCCCTCCAGGAATGCATTACCGTGTTGCAACTCTCGTTCTACACCCTGGATGGCATTCACAATGGTAGACTGCCCAACAGTGAGTGACCTGAGGAGGTCAATGGCCTCCTCACTGAGGGCAGCAGGGGTGACTGGGGCAGGGCCTGAGGTGCCTGGGCCAAAGGTGATGCCCACCCTCCTGGGTGAGCGGGCACGGGGCGAACGCTGAGGGGCTGCTGGGAGGGCGGGGCTGGTAGGGGAGGTGGCGGCTGTACCTGGTGAAGAGTGGGGCACAGATGGTGCCGCCACCACAAGAGAGCTCCAATCGGCGGACGAGTCCGTGTCGCTGGTTGGTGATCAGGTGGCCGACGTGAAGCTCCCCTCACCCTCCGTCCCACTGGTGCATTCAGAGTCCGTGGTGTGGCCCTCCAAGGCCATGTGGGATGCAGCTCCCTCGTGCTCCGGTGCCACTGTACCTCCGCCTGATGATGCTGATGTACAAAAGGACGGGGAGAGCACAAAAAGGGGGGAGACAGAAGAAAGAGTTTTAGTGCATGGCATACCGCTCCCGTTGGCGGACAAGACAGACACAGCAGCCCCCTGCATTACTCCGTGCTCCTGCCCTCTGCACATGCAATTTCTGGGATATGGCCTACATGGCTATGGTGGACATCTGCGCACATGGATGCCACAGGGGCAACAATACCTCGACTTGCCACTCTGTTGGGGTCTAGACTACATGGTCTACATTACAGAGGGGCCTTGCCTACCGAACTCGCCCTGGCCTAGGGACACCCACAGCCCACCTCCCCCACCCAGACCCCTCCACTACGCGCAAAGTCAGCAGAACGAGGTTGTACTCACCCCCTTGTGTCTGCTGTGATGCCCTCAAGCGCCCATCCAACTCCGGGTAGGCCACCGCCAGGATCCGGAACATCAGGGGGGTCATGGTGCGACGGGCACCCCTCCCACGTTGGGAGGCCATCCCCAGCTGAGCCTCCGCCGTCTTCTTGCAGCAGAGGCGAATGTCCTCCCATCTTTTCCCGCAGTGGGTGCCCCGTCTCTGGTGGGCCCCCAGGGTCCGGACCTCCTTGGCGATGGCACGCCAAATGTCCCTCTTCTGGTGGGCGCTGAACTACATGACATGCACAAGGAAAGAGGAACAGTCATTACCAACTGCACCGTTGTTGTGAGTGGCCCCCTCCCTACTCTGGCCATGTGGCCCATTCATTCCCATGCATTAATGTTCTATGAACTCTGCCCCCTTCCCTCTTCCAACCAGCCCTCTCCACCCAGGCATAGCCCATACAACGTGCTCCCTTGGTACTAACCTGTTGGTCTGGAGGACCGTAGAGTAGCGTGTACTGGGGGAGGACCCCGTCTACCAGTTTCTCCAACTCCTGAGCAGTGAAGGCAGGGGCCCTTTCCCCAGACGCAGCAGCCATCGTCGCTTCCAGACCGAGGTCACAGCAGCACTTGCAGTGTAGGTCCTCTCCTTTCGAAGGTCAGGTATCTAGTGATTGAACAGATAGAAAATGGAGGTGATGTCCGCGGCGGTGACGTCCGCGGCGGGGCGCATCATCACCGCCGGCGCACCTGTTCATTGGCTCCTGGGACCCATAGGGTCCAATGTTAACCAATGCAGCATTGCGCCGCGGTCTACGACCGCCTACCACGACGGTGAACAACGCCAGCGCAGTTACCCCACAATCCCATTGTCCCAGTTTAGAGGTCAGGCAGCCGCCATTTCAGGGACCCACATGGCTTAATTTACCTCTGCGTCACACATAGCTAGGCCTACACTCAACACACATACAGGAAGGGTTTTGTGAGTGGTGTAGTCTTCTGTGTAACTGTGGGTACATACCTGGAGGGATAATGACTGATTCTTCGCTGTTGTCCTTCGTAGGCACCGTCAGCTGGGACATGTGAGAAGATGGCGGAATCCTCCGGTGTACCGACCACTGGTGGACCTGTTGACAATGGAAGAGAGACATGTCATCGTCACCTACCGGTTTGACCGTGCCACTATCCAGGAACTATGTACCCAGTTGGAGCCAGACCTGATGTCACCAATCCGCCATCCGACTGGAATCCCCCCTGACGTGCAGGTGCTATCAGTGCTCCATTTCCTTGCAAGTGGGTCTTTTCAGACAACAGTGGCCATGGCATCAGGGATCTCCCAGCCTATGTTTTCCAACGTCTTGTCCAGAGTGTTGTCTGCCCTGCTGAAACACGTAAGGAGATACATCATTTTCCCTGAGGTGGCAGACTTGCCTACAGTGAAAGGTGACTTCTATGCCCTTGGACATATCCCTAACGTCATAGGTGCCATTGATGGGACCCATGTAGCTCTGGTCCCCCCCCCACAGGAGTGAACAGGTGTACAGGAACAGGAAGAGTTATCATTCCATGAATGTACAGATGGTCTGTTTGGCAGACCAGTACATCTCGCAGGTAAATGCTATGTTCCCTGGCTCAGTGCATGACGCCTACATCCTGTGGAATAGCAGCATCCCTGATATGATTGCTCAATTCCAGAGGCACTGTGTATGGCTATTGGGGGACTCTGGTTACCCCAACCTTTCCTGGCTATTGACCCCAGTGAGGAATCCCATGACCAGGGCAGAGGAACGCTACAATGAGGCCCATGGGCGGACTAGGAGGGTGATAGAACGCACCTTCGGCCTCCTGAAGGCCAGGTTCAGGTGCCTCCATATGACTGGTGGATCTCTATTCTACTCACCGAAGAAGGTGTGCAAGATCATCATCGCCTGCTTCATGCTCCATAATTTGGCTTTGCGACGCCAGGTGCCTTTTCTGCAGGAGGATGATCCAGATGACGGTGTTGTAGCAGCTGTGGAGTCTGTGGAGCCTGTGGACAGTGATGAGGAGGAAGCTGAGGAAGAAGACAACGACAACAGGGAGTCAGTCATACAGCAATATTTCCAGTGACACACAGGTGAGAACATTTTAATGTTTAACATTACATTAACTTTCACACGTCTACCTCTATCCTGTTTCTCGAATTCATTCACTATTTGGTAACTGAGTTGTACCCTTCCATTACGGTTTCACAGGTGTGGTTACCAACGTTTCATCTGCTTGCATCCTTCAAGGACTTGTGATGTGTGACATAGGTATGTTAGCCTTACAATGGGAAACCCATTATGACACTGTCATTGATAATACATATTTACTAAATCACAGACTGACTCCAGATTGTTTTGTGTTTCAAGGGTGTTTATTGAAGTGCTCAGAAATGTGAGGGGTTTGTTAAATGAGGATGGGTGATGGTGGAGGAATGTCCATGGCAGAGTCCAGTCTATTAGTCTCACAGGTGCACTGCCCATCTGGGCATAGGAAGTGGAGCTGGGCCAGTTTAAGTATGGACAGGGGAACAAGGTGGTACAGTGGGCGGACAAACAGGGTGGTCTCATTTCCTGGCGGGGGTCTTGCCATCTTGCTCTGTCCTGTTCCTGGATCTCAGGGACCGCTTGCGTGGTGGTTGTCCATCTGCAGGGGGTGGGGTGCTGGTGTGGTGGTCCTGTGGTGGGGCGTCCTGTCCACTAGCGCCGGCGGAGGTGGTGGGCAGTTCATCGTCCTGGCTAGTGTCAGGGGCCCCTTGGAGTGCCACGGTGTCCCTCATGGTCTGCTGTATGTCCTTCAGCACCCCTACGATGGTGCCCAGGGCGGAGCTGATGGTCCTGAGCTCCTCCCTGAACCCCAAATACTGTTCCTCCTGCAGGCGCAGGGTCTCCTGCAACTTGTCCAGGACCGTCGCCATCGTCTCCTGGGAGTGGTGGTATGCTCCCATGATGGAGGATAGGGCCTCGTGGAGAGTGGGTTCCCTTGGCCTGTCCACCCGCTGTCGCACAGCAGCCCTCCCAGTTCCCCTGTGTTCCTGTGCCTCCGTCCCCTGGACCGTGTGCCCACTACCACTGACCCCAGGTCCCTGTTGTTGTTGGGGTGGTGGGTTATCCTGGGTTCCCTGTAGTGGTGGACACACCGCTGATTGACCTGTCCTGGGTAGGGAGGTTTGGGCCCGCTGGGTGGGTGCTGTGCTGGTGTTACCAGAGGGTGGAAGGTCAGTGTTGGGCTGTGCCTGTGCAAGGGGAACCGACTGTCCCGAGGCCCACGATGGTCTGGGCTGGTCATCAGGATCCAGTAGGGCAGAGCTGCTCTCCTTACTGTGGGCCTCTTCTGGGGGTGGAGTGGTGTTGTCTGGACCCTCTGGTGTGGTGACGGTCCTTCGGGTTCCTGCAGGGGCATAAGAGCATGATTATTGCATGTGTGTGTGTAATGGTGTGCAATGGGTGGGTGAGCGTGTACCCCAGTGCAAGCATTCCAGTGTGTGGGTTTGTGTGATGATGGTTGGGTGGTGTTCTGGGTATGTGCAGTGGGCATGCTTTAGTGAGGGGTGCCCATGCTTAGTTGTGTCATGCAGGGCTTGGTGGTGGGATGGGTGGTTTGTGTTATGGGTACATTAGTGAGGATTTTGAGTGATAGGGGAGGGTGTGAGGGTGGAGGTGTGTGATAGCATGCAGGTAGGGTGGGGGATATGATAGTTAAAATTTGACTTACCAGTGTCCCATCCTCCACCGACTCCTCCGAGGCCCTCAGGATGCATGATGGTCAAGACTTGCTCCGACCATGTTGTTAGTTGTGGGGGAGGAGGTGGGGGTCCGCCGCCAGTCCGCTGCACCGCGATGTTGTGCCTGGAGACCGTTGAACGCACCTTCCCCCGTAGGTCGTTCCACCTCTTCCTGATGTCCTCTCTATTTCTTGGGTGCTGTCCCACGGTGTTCACCCTGTCCACTATTCTGCGCCATAACTCCATCTTCCTGGCTATTGATATGTGCTGTACCTGTGAGCCAAATAGCTGTGGCTCTACCTGGATTATTTCCTCCACCATGACCCTGAGCTCCTCCTCGGAAAAGCGGGGGTGTCTTTGGCGTGACATGGGGTGGTGTGTGTGATGTGTGGGGTGGTGTATGTGGTGATGAGTGTGGTGAGTGTAGTGGTGTGTGGTGTTTTGTGCATGGATGTTGTGTGGGTGATGGTGTGGTGTGCCTCTGTGTGATGGGGTTGTCTATTCTGTGCTCTCTCTCTCGCCTTCGTTCGTGATTTTTTGGTCGTAGGGGTTTGTGGGTGTGTGTTTTATATAGTATTAGGTCTGTGGGAGTGGTGTTTGTATGTGTATCAGGTGTGTGCATTTTGAATTGTCCAATGTGGCGGTGTTTTGGAGATGTGTGTGTATTTTGAGTGCGGCGGTGTGTACCGCCAATGGAATACTGCGGTTGAAAGACCTCAGTGTGGATTTGTGGGTCGTAATAGCATGGGCGTGTTTCTGTTGGCGTGGAGGTGGAGGATTTGTTTCCGCCAGTTTATCACTGACCTTTGGTGTGGCGGAGTTGTGTGGGTGTCTGAATTTCGGCAGATTCCGGGATGTGTGTCATAATAGCTGTGGCGGAATTCCGTGGCCGTGGCGGTGTATTGGCGGTCTTCTGCACAGCGGTAAGCGCCTTTTACCGCCAATGTTGTAATGACCCCCAGAGTGTTACTTTCAGCCACAGCTTTCACCAAAAGGCCCCCCCATGTGAACTTTAAAGTAGGTATGTGAACGTATGTGAGTGTATGTAGCCATTTTATCAATCACTGACATTTTCTAAACTCTCCCAGTGTTCATCACCACCAGAAAATATTTCTAAAGTAACAAGGAACCCTATTGAGCCATCTCCACTAAAAACAAAATCAATTTGCTCCCCCAACGGAAAGCCTTTTTCCTGAGATCAAGGTTATTTCCCATAACCATAAATGTGCTTACTTTTTCCCCCCACATCGGGCTATTGTGAATGTGAAGGCCCCGCACTATTCCTTTTAATTCTCAGTAGCATGACTCTGGAGCTGCTGAAAGCAAGACAATTCTCCTTCCCCTACATCATGAGAAGCGGGATTAGGGCAGAAGAAAGTTGTCCAGGAGCCTCGTTCGCAGAAGGGACATGGAACCTTTTTCTACCCCCTTAACCTGCGACCTGTCTGTGTCTCCTTTGACCTCCCCTTCCTTCTTCTTTTGGGACTATGCCCACCCTTGGGTGAGTCTCCCGCATACAACTTCTTTTGGACCTTGCTGCTGAGCCAGCGGTCTGCCTCCTTAGCAAGCTTCCTGGGGTCAGTAAGCTTGCTGTTAAACAGGTGCTGACACAACTTTGGAAAACAACAACTAAACCAGTGCTCCCATGCAATCAAATTGTATATCCCCTGATAGTCCGTTTACCTCACTGCCCTTCATCCAATCATCCCGTGCTCTGTAGAAAGAATCAATATATTCCACACAAGTTTGGGACCCAAACTCAGTACTCTCCCTAAACTTTACCCTGTAACTCTCTGGGGTGAGATCATACCTCCTGGTCAGGAAGTCCTTCATGGCAGGGTTCCTCATCTGATCCTCTACTGCTAAGGAGTCCTTTCCATCCACTGAAAAATACTCCCACAAGCCTGCCCCTCAATCACTCTCAGGGAACCTGTGCATCCTCAGTGCCACCTCATAACACCTGAGCCACTGCTCTATGTCATCCCCCACAACAAAATCCTTCACCACATACTTAGGTATGTGCACCTTCCCTTCAGAACACACTGTAGTACTGCTGCACCATCTGTGCTGGACCTGCTCTTTAGATCCAGCTCCTTCAAGCTCAGCTCTTGAGCTAAAAGTATTTTTTCTTTTCCTGCTTGGTAATTTTCTCTTTCTCCACAATGATTTTCTCTTTCTTTGCCTCGCTTTTGATCCTGGCTAGTTCCAACTGAAGCTCCATCTCATGCTTCAGCTGGAGCTTCTCCAGCTTCATCTGGAGCCTTCTAGCCTCTCACCTGTCCCCCAGCTTTTCTGGGATCAGACCTCTTGAGGAAACACTGCTGGTTGCCCTGGAAGGAGCCTGGTTATCCACCAAATCCTCATGGAGGTTCTCCTCCTCTCACCAAAGCATTTTCCTCCTCTGTGTGCTCATGAGCCCTCAGCACCTTTTGCTGTTCCTCCTTTCTAGTGAGGCCTTTAAAAGGACACTTGAGCTCCTTACAGCACTTTGTGAGCTGAGGCATCAAATAGGTGATACACATTTTTAAAGACTAAGGCCCTCATTACAACCCTGGCGGGCAGTGATGAAGCGGCGGTAAAAAAATGGAATCATGACCACGGCGGAAACCTCCAACACAAACAGCCACTTTAACACACTGACCGCCAAGGCACTAGCAACAAACATTGCGGCGGTAACTGCCAATGGCCAGGCGGAAGACAATGTACCGCCCACTGCATTACAACACGCCTATCCGCCACCTTTTCCGGGGCGGTACCAATGCCATCAAAAGCACGGTGGAAACAGTACTCTGAAGGGAAACGATTCACCTCTCGACACTCAAGGAAGAACCACAACGCCATGGAACCCGAGCTGCACTTTTTCCCAATGCTGGTGTACCTTCTCATACACCAGGAAGATGAACGCCGGCGAAGACGACCACGGTGAGTACTGCACCTAGCACACAAGGGAGGGGCGGAGGAAAAAGAGAGTGACACATACATGCAACACGTAGCACCCACACCCCCAACACCATACACACAAACAGCTAAAACAACATTACATATACAGCCCGTAAAGCTTCTTAGGGACACTGGGGCGGGAAGAGGGTGAAGGTTTGGGAGTAGAGGAAGAGGGAGTGGTTGTAGGAGGTGTCAGTCTCCTGTGTTTGGGTGCAGGTGCATGGGCTGGATGCTGTTGTTAGGTGGATGGCTGTTGGGTGTCTGTGTGCTTACGTTTGTGTACTTTGGGAGGAGGGGGGGCACAGACACAGTGGGAGTGGACACAGGGGACGTGTGCATGGATGTGGGGGTGGTGACTGCCAGTGAGGGGAGTGTAGTGATAGGCGTGCTGGTGATGGAGGTAGTGGATGAGGATGTAGTGCATGCAGGTGTGAGTGGAGATGCTACTGGGAGGGAGGTGGACAACGAGGAGGAGGGGGACACAGTGGAGGCAGTGGATGTTGGTGTGTCTGCATGTGGATGGTGCTTGTGTGAGTGCTTGTGAGATGAAGTGTGGTGCTTGTGTTTGCCTGAGCCACTTCTGTGTGTTGATTTGGGTGATTGATGATCTGAAGGTGTGCTAGGGATAGGCTTGGGTTGAGGGGATTGGGACTGGGTAGAGGAAGTTGGAGGGGGGAGGCTGGAGACAGGGACAATGGCTACCATCAGTGCGTTGGCCAGAGCCTGGAATGCTCTTTGTTGGGCCGTCACCAGAGAGAATACCCTCCAGGTATGCATTTGTTTGTTGCAAATGCCCTGCTACACCCTGGATGGCATTCAGTATGGTTGACTGCCCAACAGAGAGGGATCTCATGAGGTCAATAGCTTCCTCACTGAGGGCAGCAGGGCTGACTGGTGTAGGGCCTGAGGTGCCTGGGGCGAAGGAGATGCCCACCCTCCTGGGTGAGCATGCATGGGAAACTCGCTGAGGGGCTGCTGGGAGGGCGGTGCTGGTACGGGGGTGGCGGCTGTACCTGTAGTTGGGGTGGCCACAGAGGTGTCCGCCACCGCCAGGGAGCTGCCATCAGAGGAGCTATCACTGTCAGTACTGTCCCCTCCTGTCTCCGTTGTGGTGCTCCCCTCGCCCAGCCTCCCAGTGGCGCCCTCACCATCGGTGGATTCGGCCTCCTGGCCCATGTGGGATGCAGCTCCATCCATCGCTGGTGCCTCTGCTTCTCTGCCAGATGATGCTAATGCATACAAGGACAGGTTGACAAAACAAAAAGGGGGGAGAGACAGAGGATACACTTGGTCAATGCCAGCAACAACACTACCGTTGGCATACACAACTCACTGGGAACAGCCCTATGCACTAGGCCATGCACTACCAGTTACAATGCTAGTCACCAGCCCATTGGGTACAATGCTTAACACCATTAGCTGCACACCTGAAACCCAGAGGACCCTGCCCAGTAGTAGATGCCCACTAAGATTATTGGGGTTGGAGTGCATCTGAGCTTGCCAATCATTGAACATACCCTGCCATGTTCGCCCTGGCCTAGTTGCACCCACAGCCCACATCCCCCACCCAGGTAATACCTTAACACGCGCAAAGTCATGATTCAGAATCAGTAGTCACCCCCTTGTGGCTGCTGTGATGCCTTCAAGCGCCCTTCCAACTCCGGATAGGCCACCGCCAGGATGCGGAATATCAGGGGGGTCAGGGTACAACGGGCACCCCTTCCTCATTGGGAGGCCAGCCCCAGCTGGGCCTCCGTCGTCTTCCTTGCCCAGCGGTGCAGGTCCTCCCACCATTTGCGGCAGTGGGTGCTCCGCCTGTCAAAGACACCCAGGGTCCGCACCACCTGGTGATGGCACGCCAAATACCCTTTTTCTGATTGGCGCTGACCTGCAGAAAAAATACAGCAGAAAAGGTATTAGTCATACCGTCCGGACTGTTATACTCATGGCCCAAAATATCCCCCCATCCCCTTATGCACATACATTTCCCACCATACATGCAGCACTCTGCCGAGGACTCCTCAGACTCCCCCCCACATGAGGCTTACACACACAGCAATCCATACATTCATGGCCCACGCATCATGCTCACAGTGTACCCACCTGTTGGTCTGGAGGACCATAGACTAAAATGTACTGGGGTAGGACCCCATCCACCAGTCTCTCCAACTCCACTTAAGTGAAGGCAGGGGCCCATTCCCCAGGCACTCGAGCCATTGTCGCTTCCAGACACAGGTCACAGCAGCACTTGCAGTGTAGGTCCTCTCCTGTTGAAAGTCAAGTAGCAAGTGAGTGCACAGATAGAAAATGGCGGTCACGTCCACAGCGGTGCGTATCGTCACCGACGGCGTACATTGCTATTGGCTCCTGGAACCCATACGGCCCAATGATAACCAATGCGGTGTTGCGCGTCGGTCATCGACCGCAACGGCGCACAACGCCAGCGGAATCACCTCATTTCCACTTGTCCCTCCTCACAGGTCAGGCAGACGCCATTTCAAGGGGGCACATGCCATGGCACCTAACTGTGTCAGAGAAGACATTGGCACATCAACTGACTTTTGAGTTCACATACTGTTTCTGTAAAGGAAAAAATGCATATTAATGTTGAAATAGGTTGTGGATATGACCTTCTGCTCATTGTTTTTCACTGTAGAGTTCAACCACAGAGGATGAATAGGAGATGGAGACATCCCCCCGTGTACAGACCCCTGGTGGACCTGGCAACAATGGAGACAGGCACATTATCCTCACCTACAGACTTGATAGGGCCACAATCCAAGAACTGTGTGCCCAATTGGAGCCAAACCTGATCTCAGCTATCCGCCACCCCACAGGTATCCGCTGTCTAGTTCATGTCGTGTCAGTGCTCCATTTCCTGGCAAGTGGTTACTTCCAAGTGACAGTCACCATGGTATCAGGGATGTCACAGCCTATGTTCTCAAACGTGCTGACCAGAGTGTTGTCTGCCCTGCCGAAACACATGCGCAGCTACATTGTATTCCCCAGGTGGAGGATTTGGCCACAGTGAAGGCTGACTTCTATGCAGTGGGACATATACCCAACATCATTGGCGCCATTGATGGTACACATATTGCATTTGTCCCCCCACCGGAGAAATGAACAAGTGTTTAGAAATAGAAAAAGCTTACACTCTCTGAATGTGCAGATGGTGTGATGGTGGACCAGTACATCTCCCATGTCAATGCAAAGTATCCTGGGTCTGTGCATGATGCCTATATCCTGAGGAATAGCAGCACCCCATATGTGATGACTCAACTCCAGAGGCACTGGGTGTGGCTAATAGGTGAGCCCATGGTCCCCACCCCATTGATGTAGGTATAATGGTGTGGGGTTGGCCCTAAGGGTGAGTGTGTGGCTAACAGGTATCTCAATATTTGCAGGTGACTTTGGCTACCCCAACCTCTCATGGCTACTGACCCCAATGAGGAATGCCAGGACAAGGGCAGAGGAATGTTACAATGAGGCACATGGGCGAACAAGGAGGATCATTGAGCGAACCTTTGGCCTCCTGAAGGCAAGATTCGGGTGCCTCCATCTGACTGGTGGATCCCTGTACTACTCACCCAAGAAGGTGTGCCAGATCGTCGTGGCATGCTGTATGTTGCACAACCTTGCCTTACGAAATGTACTGGTTCACTAGGGACACTATCTGCACATTCATGGAGTGAAAGCTCTTTCGATTTCTGAACACCTGTTCATTTCTCCGGGGGGAGCAAATGCAATATGTGTACCATCAATAGGCCCAATAATGTTGGTGATATGTCCCATTGCATAGAAATCAGCTTTCACTGTGGCCAAATCCCCCACCTGGGGGAAAACGATATAGCTGAGCATGTGTTTAATCAGGGCAGACAACACTCTGGTCAGCACTATTGAGAACATTGGCTGAGACATTCCTGGTGCCAAGCCCACTGTCACTTGGAAGGAGCCGGTTGCCAGGAAATGGAGCACAGATAGGACTTGCACAAAAGGGGGGATCCCGGTGGGCTGACGGATAACAGAGATTAGGTCAGGCTCCAATTGGGCACACAGCTCTGTGATTGTGGCCCTTTCCAGTCTATAGGTGAGGATAATGTGCCTGTCCTCCATAGTTTCTAAGTCCACCAGGGGCCTGTGCATGGGGGATGTCTACAAACACTACACTGCATTGCATGTTGTGACTGTAACAGTATATTGTTGGATAGGCCCAAATGGTGCCTATGTGTACTGTGACGCAGTTAGGTGGCATGGCCTGCTCCTCCCCTGAAATGGCATCTGCCTGTCCTGTATGGAGGGACATGTGGAAATGAGGTAATTCCACTGACATTGTGCCCCGTTGCGGGAGGCGGTCGAGAACCACTGTGCAACTCCTTATTGGATACCATTGGGCCCTATGGGTTATAGTGGCCAAGGGTGATGTACGCCAGTGGTGACGGTACACACCACTGCGGATGTGACCGCCATTTTCTATCTGTTCACTCACTTGCTACCGGACCTTCAACAGAAGAGGACCTACACTGCAAGTGCTGCTGTGACCTCTGTCTGGAACTGACCATGGCTCGTGTCACTGCCTTCACCGCTGCGGAGCTGGGGAGACTGGTGAATGGGGTCCTACCCCAGTACCGAATGCTGCATGGGCCTCCAGACCAACAGGTGAGTACACTGTGAGCACAATTCATGCGGCATGAATGCATGGAGTGCTGTGTGTGAGAGCCTAGTGTGGGGGGGGGATTGGTGGAAGGGCCCTGGGCAGCGTGCTGCATGTATGGTGGGCAATGTCTATGCGTAAAGGGATGTGAGGGCTATGGTGGGCCATGAGTGTAACAGGTAGGACAGTCTGACTGATACCTTTTCCTATATGTATTTCTCTGCAGGTCAGCACCCATCAAAAAAAGGGTATATGGCGTGCCATTGCCAAGGATGTGCGGACCCTGGGGGTCTACGGCAGGTGGAGCACCCACTGTCGGAAATGGTGAGAGGACCTGAGACACTGGGCAATGAAGACAGCGGAAGCAGAGGCCAGCTGGGGATGGCCTCCCAACGAGGAAGGGGTGTCCGTCGAACCTGACCCCCATGATGGCCAGCACACTGCCGGTGGCCTATCCGGAGCTGGATGGGCGCTTAGGGACATCACAGCAGCCACAAGGGGGTGAGTACAGTGCCCCAATATAATACTTGCGTATGGTGGGGTGGGGTGCGGTGGCATCTGAGTGGGGGATGTGGGCCTGTGGGTGCCCCTAGGCCAGGCCTGACATTGCAGGGTAGGTCCCATGTTGGGCAGGGTCTGATGTAAACCTCCTCCAACCAAGGTAGTAGGCATCCACTACTGGGCAGGGGTCTGTGGGTCTCAAGTATGCTGCAATTGACGTTAGGTATCCCTGTCCATGGGCTGGTGACTAGCATTGGGACTGTTAGTGCATTGCCTAGTGCGCAGGGCTGTTCCCTGTGTGTGTGTGTCGTGTACGCCAACGGCGGTGTTGTTGCCGCCATTGACCAAGGGTATCCTTTGTCTCTACCCTCCTTTTTGTATTGTCACCTAGGCTTTATGTGCATTAGCATCATCTGGCGGAGGAACAGAGGTACCGGCGATGGGGAGAGCTGCATCCTACAGGGCCCAGGAGGCCAAATCCAACAATGGTGAGGGTGCCACTGGAATGGAGGGCGAGGGGAGCACCACAGTGGAGACTGGAGGGAACAGTTCTGACAGTGATACATCCTCTGATGGAAGCTCCCTGGTGGTGGCCGACACCTCTGTGCCCACCCCAACTACAGGTACAGGTACAGCCACCACCCCCCATACCAGCACCGCCCTCCCAGCAGCCCCTCAGTGTGTTTCCCATGCCCGCTCATGCAGGAGGGTGGGCATCTCCTTCGCCCCAGGCACCTTAGGCCCTGCCCCAGTTAGCCCTGCTGCCCGGAGTGAGGAGGCTATTGACCTCCTGCGATCCATCTCTGTTGGGCAGTCAACCATTGTGAATGCCATCCAGGGGCTGGCAGCCCATTTGCAACAAACAAGTGCATTCCTGGAGGGCATTCACTCTGGCATGGCGGCCCAACAGAGATCAATCTAGGCTCTGGCCTCCTCTCTGATGGCAGCCATTATCCCTGTTTCTAGCCTCCCCCCTCCAACTTCCTCTATCCAATCCCATTCCCCTCAACCCCAACCTATCCCAAGCACACAGGCAGACCAGCATGCACACAAGACAACACACAGGAGTGGTTCACGCAAACACAAGCACCACACATCCTCCCACAGGCACTCACATAAACACCATTCAGATGCAGACATACCATCATCCACTGCCTCCACTGTGTCCCCCTCCTCCTCCTCATCCACCTCCCTCCCAGTTGCATCTACACTCACACCTGCATGCACTACATCCTCATCCACTGCCACCATCAGCATCACACCTATCACTACATGCCCCTCACTGGCAGTCACCACCCCCACATCCATGCACACGTCCCCTGTGTCCTCTCCCACTGTGTCTGTGCCCCCTCCTCCCAAAGTACACAAATGCAAGCTCTCAGACCCCCCAACAGCCATCCACCTCACAACAGCATCCACCCATGCACCTGCACCCAAAATCAGCAAGCAGACACCTCCTACAACCACTTCCTCTTCCTCCACTCCCAAACCTTCACCCTCTTCCCGCCCCAATGTCCCTAAGAAGCTTTTCCTCTCCACCGTTGACCTCTTCCCTACCACTCCTCCCCGTCCTTCACATCGGGCCAGAACCCAGGCAAGCACCTCAGCCACACAGTCCATGGCCACAGTAGTGTCGACAGCTACTGCAGGTGGGAGAAGATCCCTGGCACCAGGCAGCAACACTGAAAGGGTGCTGCACCAGCAGCATCTAGGAAGGGCAAGGAGGCACCACCAGCTGCAAAAGGGAAGGGCATGGAGGCTCCACCAGCAGCGTCTAGGAAGGTCAAGCAGGCACCACCAGCTGCAACAGGGAAGGGCAAGAGGGCACCACCAGCAGCGTCTAGAAAGGGCAAGGAGGCAACACCAGCTGCGACAGGGAAGGGCAAGGAGAAATCCCCAGCTGCTGACAGGAAGGGCAAGGGGCCTGCACCAGCAGGCAGGAAGGGCAGGAGGCCTGGTGCTGGGACTCATTAGGAGCCCCCACCAACAACCATGGTGGTTCAGCTGTCCGAGGCTGCAAGGGAAGGGCTTGAGCCTCCCTCCACCACTGCCAGCACCGCCAGCAGCACCACCACCAGCACCACTGTCAGCAGCAGTAGCCCCAGTATGCAGCCGTCCAAGGCTGCAGGGGATGGTCTGGAGCCTCCCCCCACCACGGCCAGCACCGCCGCCAGCACCGCCGCCAGCACCGCCACCAGCACCGCCGCCAGCACCGCCGCCAGCACCGCCGCCAGCACCGCTGCCAGCAGCAGCCCCAGTGGGCATCTGTCCTAGGATGCAGGGGATGGGCTGGAGCCTCCCCCCACCACTGCCAGCACCACCACCAGCACCACTGCCAGCACCACTGCCAGCAGCAGCAGCCCCAGTGGGCAGCCGTCTGAGGCTGCAGGGGATGGGCTGGGGCCTCCCCCCACCACTGCCAGCCCCAACACCAGCACTGCCACCACTGAGCAGCCATCACCGCCGGTGGACAGTGTGTAGTCCTGCATCCACGGGCTGTTGTGCGTCCTTGCCTCTGCAAATCCTGTGGGTCTGATACCCAGGTGAGAGACTGTAACCTTGCACTCCCCACGATCTGCATCACAGGAAGAAGCCTTCCATTCACCCCATCCTTCCCAGGATGAAGCACACTGGGCACAATGCCCCCTCCGGAACCAGTGAAAGAAGCCATCCACTCACCCCATCCTTCCCAGGATGAAGCACACTGGGCACAATGCCCCCTCCGGAACCAGTGGAAGAAGCCATCCACTCACCCCATCCTTCCCAGGATGAAGCTCACTGGGCACAATGCCCCCTCCAGAACCAATGGAAGAAGCCATCCAATCACCCCATCCTTCTCAGGATGAAGCACACTGGGCACAATGTCCCCTCCAGAACCAGTGGAAGAAGCCATCCACTAGAGAGACTGTGGCCTTGCACTCCCCAGGACCAAGCAGTGGGCAAACCACCCACTTGAGAGACTGTGGCCCTGCACTCCCCAAGACCAAGCAGTGGGCAAACCACCCACTTGAAAGACACAGAGGGCATGTTGCCCCCTCCACTACCAGTGGTGTTATACCATCTTCCAGCTGAGTTGCCCCCCACTCCCCATGCCCGTGAGGTGCCTATGTATTTTCGACCTGATGCCCCTGCAGTGTTCTCTCCGTGTTGTTGCAGGAGTGAGGTGGGGCCTTGGCCTATGTGTTGTGGCCCTGTGGCCCACGGACATTGAGGACTGGGCAGTGTCACTCCATTTGTAAATATGTATATACGTTTTTATTTTGATGCACTTATTCATGTTATTTTATCGTATTACACTAACTTTTTTCAAATCTTTTTGTCCTTGCATTATTCCTGAGCGGTACGGGGGAATATGAAATGTTACTGCATCTGGTTGTGTCTATGGTGTTCGGGTGGGGGTGTTGCGTGTTTTGTGTGTGTGTGTGTGTGTCACTCTCTTTTTCCTCCCCCTACCTTGTGTGCTAGGCGTAAGTACTCACCATGGTCGTCTTTGTCGGTGTTGCTATTCATAATGCAGCAGAAGGTAGACGAGCATCGGAAATATGTGCAGCTCGGGCTCCATGATGTTCTGGATGTTCCCTGAGTCTCCACAGGTGAGTCCTTTGACTTCTGAGCTCTGTTTCAACCATGCTTTTGATGTCGTTGGTACCGCCCCGGAAAAGGTGGCGGATAGGCCGGTCGTAATAGTGTGGGCGCTACATTGTCTTCCTTCTGGCTGTTGGTGATTACTGCTGTGGTGCTTGTTGATTCTGCTGTGGCGGTCAGTGTGTTAAATTGGCTGTCTGTCTGAGCGGTTTCCGCCGTGGTCATAATTCCATTTTGGTTACTGCCGGCCTGTTGGCGGTATTACCGGTGCTTTCTCACTGACCGCCAGGGTTGTAATGAGGGCCTTAATCTCAGTAAAGCACTTAGAAACACAATAGCTCCAACTGGGGGTATCATGAAGTCTTGACGGAATCATCCTGAAGAGTCTAATGCCACTAGCGGGGGAGTACGAGCCGGTCACAGTCGCATGGACCCCAGGCACAGTATCTTTGAAAACAACGAGGAAACAAAGACACTGCACAGAGCTGGGGAGGAGAGATGTCACTGGAGCCGGTGTGGTGCTGGTTCCTTACTGCTACCAGGGACGTGAGGTGTCTGTTCTTTACTGCTAGCCAGGGAAGGTGAGGGGTCGGTTCCTGACAGTTGCAGGGGAGGTAATGCGGCATCGGTAGCGAGGCATCAGTTCCTTACCTTCTGGCGGGGTCGATAAATCCAGCAGGTCAGGACACGAGGTGTCGACTTCACGCCACAATGAAGCCCGGGGCTACAGGTGCTGCGGTGGAGTCGGGTGTCACGATCATCGCTGACAAGGCACTCAGGACTCACGCTATGGTGGGACTTCAGAGGCGCTTCAGTGGCGTCAGGCCTGCGTCGTCAGCGGCAGTGTTGCACTCAGCTGGGACCAAGACCTCGATGCAGGCAGCGGCATGGAGTCCGACAGTGGTGTCAGCTCCGAGGTCTATCTGGAGTGGATGTACTTGGTTTCTTCTGAGTTACACCGGAACTCACTCCCAAGGGCCTAGGAACTGGATTTGGCAACACTTGGCAAGTCAGGGCTCTCAGCAAGAGAACACAGGTGCTGGCAGATGAAGGTTTGATGTCCGTGAGACTTGTAACAGGAGGCAAGCTCAGTTCAAGCCCTAGGAGTACCTTGGAAAGCAGGATGTAGAAAGCAAAGTCCAGTCCTTTCACTCCCAGGACAAAAGCAGAAAGAAGCAGGCCTGCACAGCAAAGTAACAGGCAGAGTGGCAGTCCATCCTACAGCATCCAGCTCTTCTTCCTGGCAGAATGTCCTCAGTCCAGAAGGATTCTAAAGTTGTGGTCTCAAAGGTCCAATATGAATTCCCATTTCTGCCTTTGAAGTAGGCAAACTTCAAAGGAAAGTCTTTGTAGTGGATAAGACCTTGCCTTTCCTGCCTTGGCCCCAGACACCCCTTGGGGGGTTAAATACTGCTTGTGTAAGGACAGGCAGAGCCCTATTCAGGTGCAAGTGTTGGCTCCTACCACCACTGTAGCCCAGGAAGACCCATCAGGATATGCAGGGCACACCTCAGCTTCCTTTGTGTGACTGTATAGAGTGAATTCACAACCAGCCCAACTTTCATCCTGCACCAGACGTGTACACCACAGACAGGGAGAAGCACAGAATGGTTAAGCAAGTAAATGCCCACTTTCTAAAAATGCCATTTTCAAACTTACAATTTAAAAAACAACTTTGCCAAAAGATGTATTTTTAAATTGTGAGTTCAGAGACCCCAAACTCTACATCTCCATCTGCTCCCAATGGGTAACTACACTTCAAAAAGATTTCAAAACAATCCTCATGTTAACCTATGGGAGAGATAGGCCTTGGAATAGTGAAAAAGGGATTTGGCAGTATTTCACTATCAGGACAAGTAAAACACACCAGTACATGTACTACCTTTTAAATACACTACACCCTGCCCATGGGGCTGTGTTAGGCCTACTTTGAGGGTGACTTATACGTAGTAAAAGGGAAGGCTTGGGCCTGGCAAGTGGTTGCACTTGCCAGGTTGAACTGGCAGTTGAAACTGCACACACAGACACTGCGGTGGCAGGTCTGAGACGTGTATAGGGCTACTCATGTGGGTGGCACAATCAGTGCTACAGGCCCACTAGTAGCATTTGATTTCCAAGCCCTGGGCACCCAGGGAGCACTACTCTAGGGACTTACTAGTAAATCAAATATGTCAATCATGAATAAACCAATCACCAGTAACAGGAAGCACTTGCACTTGCACCTTAGCAGTGGTCAGCAGTGGTAAAGTGCTGAGAGTCCTAAAGCCAGCAAAAGCAAAAATTTAGCACAGGATAAAAAAAAACTGAAGGTCAGAAGCCAAAAAGACAGGGGAAGCCCTGCGTAAACGATCATTTCCAACAGGCAAACAAAGCCATCCAGGTTCTAGACCATGTCCTTGACAGGTTTGCAAAGTGAGCGTGAGATCAATACAACCCTAACAGGCTCATTCGGCAAGGACAGAGGCAGTTTGAACGTGAGGTAAGTACCATATCCTTCCCCCATCATATATCATAGTCAGGGACTAATCTGAATTTCTAAACATGAGTCCTTGAGAAAAGTAGAGATGAAATATTAAACTTCTCCAGCCCATCAATAATTGGCCAGATGGCTTGAAGGGAGTTCTTTATTATAAATGATGTCTATCTGCCATAACAGGTCAGCGAGTGTTCTTTCTAAAGCCTGTTGCCCATTGGAATACTGTTATTGTATAAAGAAACAGCAGGTCTCCAACAATGCTTCCTCCCAGTCAGTTTTTGGTTTTTTTTGCAGGTCTTTTTCCACACGAACAGCATGTCCTGGAGGGTAAAACAGCTTATTTAATTTGTTCCCCTCACTTTGTTACTGAAAATCTTGAAGTCTGCAAGAAAGGTTGGCTACTCTCTGAACATTTTCAGAAAGATGAAGGCATTTGTTGTTTGCCCCTTTTTTGCAAACATTAGGAAACTGGGCTAAATGACTTGTATAATCTTCATGAACGACTAAGGGATGTGTGTGTACACGCTGAAAACTGACTTTTTTTAATCTAAAAACTGAAATGCAGAAACCCACACTGAATGGTGCAAGCACTGTCTGCATGTCATTCTTCTACTTTTTCTATATTCACTGAACAGATTTGAACAGGAAATGGTACATTTTAGATCTCTGCTAAATATCTGCATCACATGAACATTTTGCACGAATTTTGTTTTTAAGCATTGAGGGGGTCATTCTGACCCTGGCGGCCGGTGGCCGCCAGGGCCACCGACCACGGGAGCACCGCCAACAGGCTGGCGGTGCTCCAACGAGCATTCTGACCGCGGCGGTTCAGCCGCGGTCAGAAGCGGAAAGTCAGCGGTCTCCCGCCGACTTTCCGCTGCTCGTTTGAATCCTCCATGGCTGCGGAGCGCGCTCCGCAGCCATGAGGATTCTGACCCCCCCTACCGCCATCCTGTTCATGGCGGGAAAGCCGCCATGAACAGGATGGCGGTAGGGGGGGTCGCGGGGCCCCCGTAAGAGGGCCCCGCAAGGTATTTCAGTGTCTGCCTTGCAGACACTGAAATACGCGACGGGTGCTACTGCACCCGTCGCACCTTCCCACTCCGCCGGCTCGATTACGAGCCGGCATCCTCGTGGGAAGGGAGTTTTTCCCTGGGCTGGCGGGCGGTCTTTTGGAGACCGCCCGCCAGCCCAGGGAAAAACTCATAATACCCTCCGCGGTCTTCTGACCGCGGAGCGGTATTATGGGGGCGGAATTCTGGCGGGCGGCCTCTGCCGCCCGCCAGAATTAGAATCAGCCCCTGAGTGTTTTGAACTTTTTTCTGGGAGGTTTAGTGAAGACTGGTCAAGAGAGGCGTGTGTGGCGGTCAGTCATTAGTAACGCAAAAGGACCTTTCCTACGGAGCTCATGTTTCAATGAAAACTAAGAGGCACAGATGCAGTATCTGTAATGCATATATAGTTTCATAAAAACTTAGAAATGGAGGTCTCTAGTTGACAGAGGTTTGCACTCTGTCCACGCAGGGACCCCAATCCTAGTCAGAGTACACTCTAAAGGCTTACTTGTGCTGACCCCCTTAGCTTGGCACAGAGCAGTCAGGATAAATTAAAGTGGCAATGTGTAAAGTATTTGTACACACACACAATAACACAGAGAAAATACCACAAAGGGACTCATCACCAGTTTAGAAATATAGCCAAGATTTATCAGAGTCAAACTACAACAAAACTACAAAAATCACATGTACAAATTGAGTTATGAATTTTTAAAGATTAAATTAAAATGCAGTGCTTGGAAGTCAATAGCTCCAGCCGGGGCTATTTAGCTGAAACTGAATAATAGTGGAGAACTCAGAAATTACATTTACAAAGCTTGAATATAGTACCTTATATGATCATTTTGGGAAATAGTTTGCAAAAAACAGTAAAAAGATAAGTGAAAAGACTATACCATCAATCATGTGAAGACATATGAGTGTTCAAGTTCAATTCAATTCTTAGTAACTTTAATATTGTTGAAAATGATATGACAATTCTACAAATTATATTATATAATCCAAAGGAAAAAACAGTATGGTATACCAAGAGCAGTTTTGTAGATCAATTCCAAAACACAGAAAATGCACAACTAATGTCCATTCCTGTGGAGTTCCATTCAAAAGTGAGACTCCCAAAGTCCACAGTCTGACTCCAGTATGACTCCAGTTCATATAGATGTATATCCTGTAGTCCAATCTGTGATCCTTTGTCCATAGAATGTGATAGACTTCAACCCAAATGATGCTTATAGCCGACACGTGTTTCATCCCATAACCGGGACTTTATCAAGGCTGGCAATATATTAGCAATAAAAGATCAATAATCGTATTATCGTCTAAACCATATATGTTTGTCAGTCTTACTCATGCTTGACACTCCTGAGTTAGTGTATGCCAAGTGATAACTACCAGAAAAGGAACCCTATAGTCCAGTGCGCCACAGAAGCAGTGTCCAAAAACAGAGATCCCAAAAGTAACACCATATCACCATAATTGTAGGAAGTTGGCTCTGTATGTACTATTTCAAAGTAAGAAATAGCATGCACAGAGTCCAAGGGTTCACCTTAGAGGTAAGATAGTGGCAAAAAGAGATAATTCTAATGCTCTATTTTGGGGTAGTGTGGTCGAGCAGTAGTCTTCTCAGAGGGTAGTGTTAAGCATTTGTTGTAAATACACACAGGCAATAAATGAGGAACACACACTCAAAGACAATTCCAGGCCAATAGGTTTGGTTCAAGATTTGCACACAATACTTTAAACGAAGGTATTTCACTCAGGAATCTTAGGAACTTTGAATCAACACAATATCATGTACAGTTTTAGCAAAAATGGCAATAAGCTATTTTAAAACTAGACAGTGCAATTTTCAACAGTTCCTGGGGGAGGTAAGTTTTGGTTAGTTTTGCAGGTAAGTAAAACACCTACAGGGTTCAAAGTTGGGTCCAAGGTAGCCCACCGTTGGGGGTTCAGGGCAACCCCAAAGTTACCACACCAGCAGCTCAGGGCCGGTCAGGTGCAGAGGTCAAAGTGGTGCCCAAAATGCATAGGCTTCAATGGAGAAGGGGGTGCCCCGGTTCCAGTCTGCCAGCAGGTAAGTACCCGTGACTTCGGAGGGCAGACCAGGGGGGTTTTGTAGGGCACCGGGGGGGACACAAGTCAGCACAAAAAGTACACCCTCAGCAGCACAGGGGTGGCCGGGTGCAGAGTGCAAACAGGCGTCGGGTTTGCAATTTGTTTCAATGGGAGACCGAGGGGTCTCTTCAGCGAAGCAGGCAGGCAAGGGGGGGGCTCCTCGGGGTAGCCACCACCTGGGCAAGGGAGAGGACCACCTGGGGGTCGCTCCTGCACTGGAGGTCGGATCCTTCAGGTCCTGGGGGCTGCAGGTGCAGTGTCTGTACCAGGCGTCGGGTTCTTTGAAGCAGGCAGTCGCGGTCAGGGGGAGCCTCTGGATTCCCTCTGCAGGCGTCGCTGTGGGGGCTCAGAGGGGTCAACTCTGGCTACTCACGGGCTCGCAGTCACTGGGGAGTCCTCCCTGTAGTGTTGTTTCTCCGCAGGTCGAGCCGGGGCGTCGGGTGCAGAGTGGAAAGTCTCACGCTTCCGGCGGGAAACGTGGAGTCCTTTAAAAGTTGTTTCTTTGTTGCAAGTTTCAGTCTTTGTGGAACAGGGCTGCTGTCCTCTGGAGTCCCTGGTCCTTTTAGATGCAGGGTAGTCCTCTGAGGCTTCAGAGGTCGCTGGACCCTGTGGGACGTGTCGCTGTTGCAGTTTTTCTGGAAGTGGGGAGACAGGCTGGTAGGGCTGGGGCCAAAGCAGTTGGTGTCTCTGTCTTCTCTGCAGGGCTTCAGGTCAGAAGTCCTTCTTCGTCTTCAGGTTGCAGGAATCTGATTTACTAGGTTCTGGGGAGCCCCTAAATACTGAATTTAGGGGTGTGTTTAGGTCTGGGAGGGCAGTAGCCAATGGCTACTGTCCTTGAGGGTGGCTACACCCTCTTTGTGCCTCCTCCCTGAGGGGAGGGGGGCACATCCCTATTCCTATTGGGGGAATCCTCCAAAATCAAGATGGAGAATTTCTAAAGGCAGGGGTCATCTCAGCTCAGGACACCTTAGGGGCTGTCCTGACTGGTGGGTGACTCCTCCTTGTTTTTCTCATTATCTCCTCTGGACTTGCCGCCAAAAGTGGGGGCTGTGTCCAGGGGGTGGGCATCTCCACTAGCTGGAGTGCCCTGGGGCATTGTAACACGAAGCCTGAGCCTTTGAGGCTCACTGCTAGGTGTTATAGTTCCTGCACTGGGGGAGGTGTGAAGCACCTCCACCCAGAGCAGGCTTTTGTTTCTTTCCTCAGAGAGCACAAAGGCCCTCACGACATGGGGTCAGAAACTCGTCTCTCAGCAGCAGGCTGGCACAGACCAGTCAGTCCTGCACTGAACAATTGGGTAAAATACAGGGAGCATCTCTAAGATGCCCTCTGTGTGCATTTTTTAATAAATCCAACACTGGCATCAGGGTAGGTTTATTATTCTGAGAAGTTTGATACCAAACTTCCCAGCATTCAGTGTAGCCATTATGGAGCTGTGGAGTTCGTTTTTGACCAACTCCCAGACCATATACTTAATATGGCCACACTGTACTTACAATGTCTAAGAATAGACTTAGACACTGTAGGGGCATATTGCTCATGCAGCTATGCCCTCACCTGTGGTATAGTGCACCCTGCCTTAGGGCTGTAAGGCCTGCTAGAGGGCTGACTTACCTATGCCACAGGCAGCATTTTGTGTGCATGGCATCCTGAGGGGGATGCCATGTTGACTTTGCCTTTTTCTCCCCACCAACACAAACAATCTGCAATGGCAGTGTGCATGTGTTAGGTGAGGGGTCCCTGAGGGTGGCACAACATATGCTGCAGCCCTTAGGGACCTTCCCCGGTCACAGGGCCCTTGGTACCACTGGTACCTTTTACAAGGGACTTATCTGTGTGCCAGGGGTGTGCCAATTGTGGAAACAATGGTACATTTTGGGTGAAAGAACACTGGTGCTGGGGCCTGGTTAGCAGGGTCCCAGTACACTACTCAGCAAAGTCAGCATCAGTATCAGGCAAAAAGTGGGGGGGTAACTGCAATAGGGAGCCATTTCCTTACAATAATGGAAAGTAACCATTACAAATAAAGAAGCACCCATATGTTCACCAAAAAAGTAAGTGACTGCAAGGCAACAAATCCGTAGTACCTCAAGTAAAGTACATGTTTATTGAGTGAAAATAGAGAATATTGAAAAGAAGGTTTTCACAAAATAAACATACCAAGAAGGATACTGATTATAACTTCGATATAGTGCTTACTATTGATCCAAGGTCCAGATTTAATGTGATATAAGACCTTAATATTATATACTTTTTAACATAGACATATTATTATTTTATATAGATAAATTATCAACGTGACCAAGTTATAAGAAATTATAAATCTATAACTTGTTTAATTGATCTGTAACATCTCATCCAGATTATAGTAGCCATTGTAAGCATTTATCGACAAAGGTTATGTAGTAATGAATCGAAATGCCTTCAATTTTATAAGAATATGATATAAACAAGGCATTAAATATCCCATTAAATGATTAATTAATTTTCAAAAAGAGAACATGTGAGGCAAGCAAAGAGATACAAAGTAAGTGATCGTGGATGTGGAATAACTAGTACCACAATCCAACGGTATATATAATATTGATAGTCATGTGTAAAATCAAATGACTCAAAAAGCTGAGACACAGCTTTTTTATAAATGTAAAAAAGCATATATATGTCGTAGAACGCCACAGCTAGGTAAGAGGTCTCCCATATGTAAATAACAGCCAATTCCGTTTTATACGGAGAGTTGCTCGTGTGTAGAAGAAAACCGATCTCTGGACCCGAGCGGATTTAAGGAGATGGTAATCCAATAAATGGTCTGTTAATTGTCAGGTGTGACACAAAGACTGTGAAATATCCGTACTATTACGGCAGCCATTTTTTAATGGCTGAAGGTAGCGGTATCTGCTATTGGAACAATATATTATCCCAAACTTATGCAGCCATCAGATTTGACATAACTTATCCAGATGATTGAAAGTCATTAAAAGCAAAGTCAAAGAGATGCCAAACATTAGGCGATAATTATTGGTTATCAAGTTAGACGGACATGTCGAAAGAGGCCCCAGATAAAGTGGAAGCCATTTTGTAATGGCAGTATTAACAACTAACGTGATGTATGAAAATCTAGGATCCTAAGATCTTGTTAGTTATTTTTGACTCAGGAAGCAATTCATTATTGCAATAGTTCCTGCAGCGTGTTACATACTCGTCTTCTATAATTGAAACAATTAATAACAAGTATATAATAGTGGATCAAAATTAATAATAAGGATCAAACCGAACAAATAAACAGAAATATAAATGGTGCATTATCATCTATTTTAGCAGTCCATCTTCAGTTGGTATTTTAATCCTGCAACACCAAAGTGTGTAAGTAAGACTATGTGAGATAAGGGTTTGAACAAAATTTCACACAGTTCCTATTCAGTAAATACATTGTCAATTGCCAAGTATTTGTTTCGAAATGTTTATCCAAATACACATCATCACTGATATCCACACTTAGCTATAATATTCATAAAAAGTAATGCATTTCATAATCCGTGTAGATACTTTTTTTAATAGATTGCAATCTAATAATCCTTTTGGCCTCATTTCTCCTAAGATCCAACACTCTGTCACCTCCCCTTGGATGTACCGAGTGTGACTAATACCCATATATTTAAATGCATGGATTTCAGTGCTTCAAGCTTATGACTTATATGGCGTAGTAAGGGTGACGTTAGATCATTATTTCGTATTGACCACATATGTTCCTGTTTCCTTTCTGAAAGTGGTCTGATGGTACTGCCCACATATATTTCACCGCATTCACATACCAATATATACACCAAATATTTGGTATTGCAATTTATGAAAGTCTTGATCTTGTAATACTTGCTCCCATTGAAACTAAGGGCCAGATGTAGCAAGCATTTTGCATGGCGCAAACTGCGAAAATTGCAGTTTGCGCCATGCAAAATGCACATCGCGATGGTCATTCACAATTTGCGAGTCGGTACCGACTCGCAAATTGTGAATGCGACTCGCAAATAGGAAGGTGTGTCCCCTTCCTATTTGTGACTCACATCGCGATGCTAAATTGCTTTGTGACCGCGAGTGCAGTCGCAAAGCAATTCGCAGTTCCCACCAGTGTCATACTGGTGGTAACCCATTCGAATGTTGCCCAAAATGTTTTTTCAGAGCAGGAAGTGGTCCAATGGACCACTGCCTACTCTGAAAAAATGAAACCAAATGGTTTCGTTATTTTTTTTATTTTGCAACTCATTTTCCTTTAAGGAAAACGGGCTGCAAAATAAAAATAAAAAACTGTTTTATTTAAAAAGCAGTCACAGACATGGAGGTCTGCTGTCTTCAGCAGGCCACCATCCCTGTGAGTACAGGGACTCTCTATGGGGTCGCAAAATGCGACCCACCTCATTAATATTAATGAGGTGGGTCTTTGCGACCCCATAGCGAATCGCAGACGGTGTCTGAGACACCGTTCTGCATCTGATTCGCAAACTCTGAACTTACTACATCTGGCCCTAAATTATGTTGTTTTGTTTGATGCTATATTACACATATTACAGTGTCCACTTTGTAAAACCCACAGATTTTATTTGGAAGCCAAGTTTTGATGTTATCCTTAATCAGAGGTAAATATCTCTTACATACCAAATCTCGGATGGTTCTTCCCCTTTTGTGGATCATTTTCAGTTTAGAGGGTAGAATCTTAGATAAAGTTGGGTCAGTATGCAAAACCTTCCAGTTTTTACACAGGATTTTGTAAATATCATAACTATTTTGACTATAGACTGTACAGAAGGATATACATTTCTGCGCTGAATGAGATCTCAATCTACTTTTAGTTTTCATTATGGAGGTCCTCGATAATTTATCAATCTTTTGTCTGGATGTCAATAGTAGACTAATGGGGTAGCCCCTTTGGAGAAATCTATTTTCCAAGACATTCAGTTCAGTCTCCACCAGTTCAGACTGGCTACAGTTTCTTTTTATTCTAATCATTTTGCCAAAAGGAATAGCAGATATTTGAGACTTGGGATGACTACTAGATGCATGTAATAAAGCATTACATGCAGTAGGTTTCCGATGAATTGTGCTATGAACAATGTTATAGATTTCTAAATCTAAAAAGTGAATATGATCTTTGCTACATTCCTATGACATTTTTATGTTGAAATCATTCATATTAACATAATCACAAAATTCCAACAGAGACGACGTTGTTCCCGTCCAAATAAGTAATATATTGTCTACGTAACGTCCCCAAAACAAAATATGCTCAGTTAGATTGGGCGGGCTCCTCTGCCACATATGTATTTTTTCAAAGGGGCCCATATATAAATTGGCGTATGATGGGGAAAATCGAGAACCCATTGCTACTCCTTGAGCCTGACGAAACCAGTTGCCCTTATGGACAAAAACATTGTTGTCTAATGTAAACTCAATCATCTGTAACAACATGTTGGTATGCTCTAAATGTGAAGCGGAACGACTCGAAAGAAAGGATCGTATTGCCTCTAAACCCTTACTTTTGGGAATGCATGTATATAGAGATGTTACATCCATTGTTACACAGATCATCTCAGGTGACCATATTATGGCCCTCATTACAACCCTGGCGGCCGGTGTTAAAGCGGCGGTAATACCGCAAACTGGCCTGCGGAAAAAAAATGGGATCCGACCGTGGCGGAAACTGCCAACATAGACAGCCACTTTAACACTCCGACCGCCACGGCGGTACAAACAAACAGCGCGGCGGTAACCGCCAACAGACAGGCGGAAGACAATGTACCGCCCACCCTATCACAAGATGCCTATCCGCCACCTTTTCCGGGGTGGAACCAACGTGAACAAAAACATGGCGGAAACAGTACACAGAAGGGAAAACACCCACCTCTCCACACCCCACGAGGAACCAGGAGCCCGAATTGCAGATACTGCCGATGCTGGTCTTCCTTCTCTTCTATCAGGAGCATCAACGACGGCGGCGATGTCTACGGTGAGTAATGCACCTACAACACAGGGGAGGGGGGGGAGTGAAAAGAGTGTGACACTTACACACAGCACACAACACCCCCACCCACAACACCATACACACAAATACATGCAGCAAAGGTACACATACACCCCCCCACACCCTGGAAGAATGCAAGGACAAAAGGAATTGATTTGAAAAAATGTAATCATGTGAGATCTCATTATCAAAGTTCAAAATCCAGTAAACACAATTATGTACACCAACTACACAAGTCCGGATAGTGCACCAATCATTGTCCGTGGACCACTGGGCCCAAAATGCATGAGTGAAGCCCACACATGATACCTGACTGGAAACGGAGAGAACACTGGAGGGGCATCAGATCGAAATGAAACAGGCACCTCAGGGGGAGAGGGGCACCTCAGCCAGATGAACGCACAACGCCACTGCTGCAAGAGGGGGCTCCATGCCCATTGATGTATCCTGGGGAGTGCAAAGCCACAGTCTCTCAAGTCTCTCCAGTGGGTGGTTAGCCCACTGCTTTATCCTGGGGAGCGCAAAGCCACAGTCTCTCAAGTCTTTCTAGTGGGTGGTTTGCCCACTGCTTTATCCTGGGGAGTGCAAAGCCACAGTCTCCCAAGTCTCTCCAGTGGGTGGTTTACCCACTGCTGTATCCTGGGGAGTGCAAAGCCACAGTCTCTCAAGACTCTCCAGTGGGTGGTTTGCCCACTGCTTTATCCTGGGGAGTTGAAAGCCACAGTCTCTCAAGTGGATGTATCTCTCCACTAGTTCTGGAGGGGGCCTGGTGCCCAGAGTGCTTCATCCTGCCAAGAACTGAGGTAGTGGATGTCAATCTCCACTGGTTCTGGAGGGGGCCTGGTGCCCAGTGTGATTCATCCTGCCAAGGACAGAGGTAGTGGATGTCAATCTCCACTGGTTCTGGAGGGGGCTTTGTGCCCATAGTGCTTCATCCTGCCAAGGACTGAGGTAGTGGATGTCAATCTCCACTGGTTCTGGAGGGGGGCTGGTGCCCAGTGTGCTTCATCCTGCCAAGGACTGAGGAAGTGGATGTCAATCTCCACTGGTTCTGGAGGGGGCTTTGTGCCCAGAGTGCTTCATCGTGCCAAGGACTGAGGTAGTGGATGTCAATCTCCACTGGTTCTAGAGGGGGCCTGGTGCACAGAGTGCTTCATCCTGCCAAGGACTGAGGTAGTGGATGTATCTCTCCACTGGTTCTGGAGGGGGGCCTGGTGCCCAGTGTGCTTCATCCTGCCAAGCACTGAGGTAGTGGATGTCAATCTCCACTGGTTCTGGAGGGGGCTTTGTGCCCAGAGTGCTTCATCCTGCCAAGGACTGAGGTAGTGGATGTATCTCTCCACTGATTCTGGAGGGGGCCTGGTGCCCAGTGTGCTTCATCCTGCCAAGCACTGAGGTAGTGGATGTCAATCTCCACTGGTTCGGGAGGGGGCCTGGTGCCCAGAGTGCTCCACGTGCAGTGTGGACGGTACAATTCCCTCACCTAGGTGTGTGTGCCACGAGATTGGCGAGGTACAGGTAGCATGATATGCCATGGAGGCAGCGACATACCCCACACTGCTGCGGCTTCGCATTACACCTGCAGGTGACAACAGTGATGACAGTAATGTTTCATGGAAGCTGCCCAGGTTCCTGGAACTCACCACCAGCCTCGTACGACTGACCACTGGGAATGGTAGGCATGTCAGCGGTGGTGCCACTGTCCGAAGACGTCGCGGGACCACTGGCGGTGCTTGCGACGGTGTCTGTCGTGGCGGTGCTGGCGGCGGTGTCTGTCGTGGTGGTGCTGGCTGTGGGGTCTGTCGTGGCGGTGCTGGCTGTGGGGTCTGTGGCGGCGGTGCTGGCGGCGGGGTCTGTGGCGGCGGTGCTGGCGGCGGGGTCTGTGGCGGCGGTGCTGGCGGCGGGGTCTGTGGCGGCGGTGCTGGCGGCGGGGTCAGTGGCGGCAGGGCATGTATCAGCACCTGCTGAGGGGGAAAGCAGGATGTCTCCTGCAACCTCGGATGGCTGCCCACCAGGGAAGAGGCTGGGGACTGTTGCAGCGGGTGTAGACGTGCCAGAGGCGGTGCAGGTGGCGGTGTTCACCGTCGTACAGGTTGGCGTGGACGTGGACAGAAGGTGTGACACTGGTCCCTCAGTCTGTGCCACCATGCCCTCTCCTGACCTGCCCTTCTGTTTTTGGCCCTTCCACACCTTTGATGGTGGCGCAATTGTCTTGCCACTATCCCCTTTCATTTTCCGTGACCCCTTGGTGGCTGGTGTTTTCGGCTTCTCCCTCCAGGATGTGGGCACCTTTTTCACCTTGGCAGGTGGCGGAATGTCCTTGCCCTCGCTACGTGGCACACTGGCAGCCCTGATGGTTGGCGCACTCCATGACCCCGCAGTTGCTAGCACCACTGTGCCTGGGGATGTGGTGGCTGAGGTGCTGGGCTGGGACCTGGAAAGCTTGGCCCTAGGGGAAGGACTGGGGGAGGTGAAGGGAAGAGGTCAAGGTTTGCCAGGAAAAGTTTTTTAGACACACTGGGACAGGTAGATGGAGGGGGTTTTGGAGTGGAGGAAGAGGTAGTGGTTGTAGGAGGTGTACGTCTGCTGAATTGGGGATGTGTGAATGGTAGTGGGGGTGGTGAGTGCACATGAGCGGTGTGTGGTGATGGGCGTGCTGGTGATGGAGGTAGTGGCTGAGGATGTAGTGCAGGCAGGTGTGAGTGGAGATGAGACTGGGAAGGAGGAGGGAGACGTGGAGGAGGGGGACACAGTGGAGGACGTGGATATTGGTATGTGTGCATGGGTATGATGATTGTGTGAGTGCCTGTGGGATGTGTGGTGCTTAGGTTTGCCTGAGCCACTCTTGTGTGTTGATGTGTGTACATGCTGGTCTGATGGTGTGCTTAGGATAGGCTGAGGTACAGGTAATTGGGTCTGGGTGGAGGAGGTTGGAGGGGGGAGGCTGGACACAGGGACAATGGCTGCCATCAGTGCTGAGGCCAGAGCCTGAAATGCTCTCTGTTGGGCTGCCTGGCCAGAATGAATGCCCTCCAGGTATGCATTTGTTTGTTGCAAATGCCTCTCAACACCCTGGATGGCATTCAGAATGGTAGACTGCCCAACAGTGAGCAATCTCAGGAGGTCAATAGCCTCTTCACTGAGGGCAGCAGGGCTGACTGGGGCAGGGCCTGAGGTGCCTGGGCAAAGGAGATGCCCACCCTCCTGGGTGAGCGGGCACGGGACAGACGCTGAGGGGCTGCTGGGAGGGCGGTGCTGGTGGGGGGTGTGACGGCTGTACCTGTTGATGCGGTGGGCACAGAGGGGCCCGCCACCACAAGGGAGCACCCATTGGAGGAGGAGTCGCAGTCGCTGGTCTCTGCTCCTGTCCCCGACGTGGAGCTCCCCTTGCCCTTCGTCCCACTGGTGCCTTCAGACTCCGTTGCTTCACCCTCCAGGGCCAAGTGGGATGGAGTTCCCTCCTGCTCCGGTGCCAATGCTCCTCCGCCTGATGATGCTATTGCACACAAGAACAGGGAGACCACAAAAAGGGGGGAAAGACAGAAGAAAAACATGTTCAGTGCATGCAACACCACTACCATTGGCGGACACAACAGACAGTGAGCAGCCCTCTGCACTATGCCATGCATTTAGAGTTCCTAGATTTATCACATGCCCATGGGGTACGAGGCCTAAGCCCAATTGCTGCACACCTGGAAGTCACAGGAGCCTGACTACGTGTAGATGGCTCTAACCACTAGTGGGGTTGGGGTGCCACACAGCCTGCCTCACAAGGGACCTTGCCTACCAAGATCGCCCTGGCCTAGGGGAACCCACTGCCCACCTCCCCCACCCAGACACCTCATAATGCGCGCAGAGTCAGCTGAATGAGACTGTACTCACCCCCTTGTGGCTGCTGTGGTGCCCTCAAGCGCCCATCCAACTCCGGATAGGCCACCGCCAGGATCTGGAACATCAGGGGGGTCATGGTGCGACGGGCACCCCTCCCACGTTGGGAGGCCATCCCCAGCTGGGCCTATGCCGTCTTCTTGCTCCAGCAGCGCAGGTCCTCTCATCTTTTACGGCAGTGGGTGCTCCATCTGTGGTAGACCCCCAGGGTCCAGACGTTCTTGGCGATGGCATGCCAAATAGCCTTCTTCTGGTGGGCGCTGACCTAGAGGAATGGTACAGGGGGAAAGGACATTACTCACCCGTCCGGACTGTCATACTCATTGCCCACCAGTTCCGACCAATGCCAGGACGCACACAAACTCCCCATCCGCATATGTAGGCCTCAGCCCCCCCATGTATCTTCCATCCACACCACTCAAAGCAGACATTGCCCATTCAGCATGCTTACAGTGTACTCACCTGTTTGTCTGGAGGACCGTACAGTTGCGTGTACTGGGGGAGAACCACATCCACTAGTTTCTCCAACTCCTCCGAAGTGAAGGCAGGGGCCCTTTCCCCAGACACATGAGCCATCGTCGCTTCCAGACACAGGTCACAGCAGCACTTGCAGTGTAGGTCCTCTCCTGTTGAAGGTCAGGTATCACGTGAGTGAACAGACAGAAAATGGCGGTCACATCCGCGGCGGTGCGTACCATCACCGCCGGCGTACATCGTCATTGGCTCCTCAGACCTATAGGGCCCAATGTTAACCAATGCAGAATTGCGCCTCGTTCTTCGACCGCCCACCGCGACGGTGTACAATGCCAGCGCAGTTACCTCATATCCCCTTGTCCCACCTTACAGGTCAGGCAGCCACCATTTCAGGGGGCCACATGACATTAATAATAACTGTGTCACACCTATGTAGGCCTGGAATACACACAGTTACAGGCACATTGCGGATTAATACATTTGTGCAAATGACATTTTGGGATACCTCAGTGTTGGCTGACTCTCTGCTCGCTGTTCTCCTCCATAGGGCACGTCTGCTGGAGCAGGTGATGAGATGGCGGCATCCTCCAGTGTAGAGACCGCTGGTGGACCTGTCGACAATGGAAGAGAGACACATAATAGTCACATACCGGCTTGATCGTGCAACAATCCAGGAACTGTGTGTCCAATTGGAGCCAGACCTGATGTCAGCTATCCGCCATGCCACAGGGATACCCCCTCTAGTGCAGGTCCTGTCAGTACTCCATTTCCTGGCAAGTGTTTCCTTTCAAACAACAGTGGCCATTGCATCAGGGATGTCCTAGCCAATGTTCTCTAACGTGTTGTCCAGAGTGTTGTCTGCCCTGTTGAAACACATGCGCAGCTACATCGTGTTCCCTCAGGTGGAGGATTTGCCCACAGTGAAAGGTGACTTCTATGCCCTGGGACATATCCCCAACATCATTGGTGCCATTGATGGGACACATGTGGCATTAGTACCCCCCCGCAGGAGTGAACAGGTTTACAGAAATATAAAAAGCTACCATTCGATGAATGTGCAGATGGTGTGTTTGGCAGACCACTACATCTCCCATGTGAATGCCAAGTTTCCAGACTCAGTGCATGACGATTACATTTTGAGGAATAGCAGCATCCCTTATGTGATGGGGCAACTCCAGAGGCACCGTATGTGGCTAATAGGTGAGGCCAAGGACCCAAGACAGTGTGAATAGGTGTCTGGGTATGGGGTTGCCCCTAAGGGTTAGTGTGTGTCCCTTGATATTTGCAGGTGACTCTGGTTACCCCAACCTGTCATGGCTACTGAGCCCAGTGAGGAATCCCAGGACAAGGGCAGAGGAATGCTACAATGAGGCACATGGGCGAACTAGGAGGGTGATCGAACAAACCTTCGGCCTCCTGAAGGCCAGATTCTGGTGCCTCCATATGACAGGTGGTTCCCTCTACTACTCACCAAAAAGGTGTGCCAGATAATCGTGGCCTGCTGTATGCTGCACAACCTGGCTTTGCAACGCCAAGTGCCTTTTCTGTAGGAGGATGGGCCAGCTGGTGGTCTTGTGGCAGCTGTGGAGCCTGTGGACAGTGAATAAAGAGGAGGCAGAAGAAGAGGATATCGACAACCGAAACAACATAGTCATGCAATACTTCCAGTGAGACACAGGTAAGAAGATGTCACTGCCTCCCACATCTCATACAATTTTTGGAGGTAGCATAAGTCTGTCATTTTCACTCAGTGTATGGACCCTGACTTGTCACTTTGACTTTCCATTTCACAGATGTGGGTCCCACTTTGTGCCCTCTGCTATATTTCCTCCAGGCCTACAGCTGTGTTACATCGGTATGTGCACAAGTAAATTGACATTGCTATATTCCATGGTTATTGCAATTACACAATTGTGAAAGCACAGACTGACTCCAGATTGTTTTGTGATTGAAGTGTGTTTATTTCTGTGTTAATAAGTAGAGGGGGTTGTAAAATGGGCTGGGGGATGGTGGAGGAATGTCCATGGCAGAGTCCAGTCTATTTGTTTCACAGGTTCATTGTCCAAAGGGGCATAGGAAGTGGAGCAATGGCAGTTGAAGGATGGACAGGGTGACAAAGTGGGACAGAAGGGTGACATTCAGGGGGGTCTCATTTCCTGGCGGGGGTCTTGGCAATGTTCTCTGTCTTGTTCCTGGATCTCAGGAACTGTTTGCGGGGTGGTTCTCCATCTGCAAGGGGTGGGGTGCAGGTGTCGAGGGTTCCTGTGGCGGTGCCTCCGGTCCACTAGCGCCGGCAGAGGTGGGCCAGTACTGTTGCCATTGTCTCCTGGGAATGATGGTAAGCTCTCATGATGTTCGGGAGTGCCTCGTGGAGAGTGGGTTCCCTGGGCCTGTCCTCTCCCTGTCGCACAGCAGTCCTCCTAGCTTCCCTATTGTCCTGTGCCTCTGTCCCGTGAACCGTGTGCCCACTGCCACTGCCCCCAGGTCCCTGATCGTCCTGTGTTAGTGGGGTTGCCTGGGTTCCCTGTAGTGGTGGACACACTGCTGATTGACGTGACCTGGGGACAGAGGGATGGGTCTGCTGGGTGGGTGCTGTGCTGGTGTTTCCTGAGGGGGGAGGCTCTGTGGTGGCTTGTGACTGTGTCAGGGGAACAGACTGTCCTGAGGTCCCTGATGGGCCGGGCTGGTCATCTTGATCTAGTTGTGCAGAGCTGCTGTCGTCACTGTGGGTCTCTTGTGTGGGGGGACTGGATATGTCTGGCACCTCCTGTCTGGTGACGTTGGGTAGGGGTCCTGTAGGGGTGTAAAGGCATGATTATTGCATCTGTGTTTGCCATTGGGTGCAATGGGTGAGTGACCCAGTACTCCAGTGCTTGCATTCTTGGCTTGGTCCTTGTGTGATAGTTGGTTTGGGGTCTGTGTGGGTATCTGTAGTGGACATGCTTTGGTGATGGGTGTCCATGCATTGGTGTTACATGCAGGGCATGTTTTGGGGATGTGTGGGTTGTGTTGGTGGGGTATCTGTGGGTTGTTGGGGTGATGGGTGTGAGGGTGAGGGTGTGGGTATGTGATGGCATGCAGGTAGGGTGGGGGATAAAGTAGTAAAGATTTTCATTACCAGAGTCCAGTCATCCTACTACTCCTGGGAGGCCCTCAGGATGCAGTATTGCCAAGACTTGCTCCTCCCATGTTGTTAGTTGTGGGGGAGGAGGTGGGGTCCACCGCCAGTCCTCTGTACAGCAATCTGGTGTCTGGAGACCACAGACGCACCTTCCCCCGTAGGTTGTTCGACCTCTTCATGATGTCATCCCTAGTTCTTGGATGCTGTCCCACTGCGTTGACCCTGCAGACAATTCTGCACCATAGCTCCATCTTCCTTGCAATGGATGTCTGCTGCACCTTTGATCCGAATAGCTGTGGCTCTACCCGGATGATTTCCTCCACAATGACCCTGAGCTCCTCCTCAGGGAACCTGGGGTGTTGTTGAGGTGCCATGATGTGGTGTGGGAGATGTGTGAGGTGGTGTGTGTTGTGATGTGTGAGGGGATGTGTTGTGTGTTGTTTGAGATGCGTGGATGTTGTGTAAGTGATGGTGTTGTGTGTCTGTGGATTCTGGTGTTGTTTTAGGTAGTGTCTCTTTCTGGCCTGCCTTCAAATTTCTGGTAGTAAGGGTTTGTGGGTGATGTGGGTGTGTGCTTTATATTGGATTGGCTGTGTGGGTGTGGTGTGTTTATGTGCATCAGCTGTGTGTATTTCGATTTGTCCAATGTGGTTGTGTTTTGTATATGTGTGTGTATTTTGAGCGTGGCGGTGTGTACCGCCAATGGATTACCGCGGTTGAAAGACCACAGCGTTGATTCGTGGGCCATGATAGTGTGGGCGTATTCTTGTTGGCGTGACGGTGTGGGTTTTATTATCGCCAGTTTATCACTGACCTTTGGTGTGGCGGACTTGTGTGGGTGTCTGTATTATGGCGGATTCTGAGCTGTGGGTCGTAATACCTGTAGCGGAATTCCGCGGCCGCAGCGGTATGTTGGCGGTCTTCTACACGGCGGTAAGTGGCATTTACCGCCAGGGTTGTAATGAGGGCCTATATCTTCTCATTTCATAAGAACATCTTTTGTATCTTGTAAGTATGATGGTAAATTCTTGACAATGGGTTGTAAAAAACTGTCAATGTACTCGTAGAGTCTTTCGGTGGGTCCACCGAACCCTGATATTATGGGTCTACCTGGTGGTGATGTACTATTCTTATGTATTTTAGGTAACAAATAAATGCATGGAGCTTTAGGATACTGATTTAGAATATATTTATATTCCAAGTCAGATAGCAATAATTCATCTTGCCATTTATGTAAAAGATCCTGCAATTTTGTACAATAATATGCATGGGATTATCTTTTAGTTTCTCATACGCACTTTCATCTGCTAGTTGTCGGTAAATTTCTCTAGTATAATCACATCTGTTTAGGATGACTATATTACCACCCTTGTCAGCTTCCTTTATCACTAATTTATGATTATTACCCAACTCTTGTAGTGATAGCCTCATTTTTAGTTAGGTTGTGTGAAATATATGATTTACCCATCCTAATCTTGTTGTCTAATCTATTTAGATCTTCTTTCACTAGTTTACCAAAAATATCTATAACATTATCATCGGGTAAAGCTGGTATAAACTTGAATTTTGGTTTGAGTTCACTATTAAGCATTAAATCCTGTCCGATTTTCAAATCATCCAACAGTTGTTGCTTGTCCAAGTCATCAATGTCTGGCCTGTCCAAAGAGAGCAGAATTTGGATATCTTCTACATCCTTTAGTGTATATTCGCTGGGTGGTGGTTGGATATGCTCAGTTTGTTGTCTAATAGTCGTTTCCCAAAATAATTTTTTTAACTTTATTTGACGTAAAAACTTAAAGATATCTATCTGGACTTGTGTCATATCACAATAACTTGAGAGACAAAAACCTAATCCTTTGCTCAATACAATTATTTGTTATTCTGATAATGTACAGTCAGATAAGTTAACAATCAAAATATTCGAATTTTTGGTGCTATTACATGTTGCGCCCATATTGTGAGGGCACATTGTTAGTTGTTCTGAAACTTGGTCTTGGCAGCCTGGGTTTGTACTCCCATGGCTGGGTCCCTGTTGATGACCTCTTTTTCTTTTGGCCCTGCATGTTCTCCGCTTTTTTGGGAATTTTCTGTTCTAAAAAATTCCTTTTGTTGCCCAATCTATACCGTTTGGCTTCACATATAAAGCTCGAAGAAGCTCCTTGATCATTGTTGGACGTTATACTTGCGCTATCGCTTTGTTGACCTTCACCCCCAGATTCACCTGATGTAACGGAAATTTCCGACTCACTTTCTGACATATCCCTGGTTTCATGCATGTCATCATTAACAATCTTTGAAGCAATACCATCACATTTCCTGGCAAAAGTATATACCCTCCCATTTTTATAATCCCTATCATCTCTTTGTATTTTTGACATTTTCTTATTTTTAATATAAGTTTGATGTTTATCCAAAACCTCTTTGAGAATTTTGGCATTTTTTTCTTTCACTTCGGGTAAATTTAAAGCACAAATCTCCAATTTCAAATCACGTATTTCTTTTAACAAATGTTCTCTTTTTTCTTCTGCATGTCCTATTAGGATTAACATCATGCCTTTGGAGGCTTCAAAAAGTAACTGTTCCCACTCTAACATATGCTTTAGTGATAAATTGTCAAAGGAAGGAAATATCACTACTTTAAGGCCCGTGGGACTTTTTTGTCTTCTATGTACTTCTTGAGAATTGTTGAATCGCATCAATGGGACAGTTCCTATTTGCGCAGTTTTTCCAAGTAAACATATTTTTTCTTCATCCCTTCAAATTGTTTCACTGTTTTGCTGCCTCCTGATTTTTGACAGAACATTTCAAAAAATATCTTGTCTCTATCATCCCCAAATGTATCAATTTTGTTCATATATAACGTAATATCTAAATGTAATCAAACAAACAAATAAAGTATTCCATGCAAGGAGTGCCGGCTCGTCACTTAGAACAAAGAAAAAGAACCTGGCAACAGTGACTGTAAGCTGGCCGCACATCCAAACAACCAGAAATCAACTCAGAGGTGCTCAATAACACTATAACACATCCGTTGCCACCATGTGCGAGATGGAAATTCCAGTAAATATAGACATTGAATAATAGTGGAGCACTCGGAAATTAAATTTACAAAGCTTGAATATAGTACCTTATAGGTCCATTTTGGGAAGTAGGTTGCAAAAAACAGTAAAAAGATAAGTGAAAAGACTATGGGCCTTATTACAACTTTGGAGGACGGTGTTAATCCGTCCCAAATGTGACGGATATACCACCTACCGTATTACGAGTTCCATAGGATATAATGGACTCGTAATACGGTAGGTGGTATATCCGTCACATTTGGGACGGATTAACACCGTCCTCCAAAGTTGTAATAAGGCCCTATATCATCAGTCATATGAAGACATATGAGTGTTCAAGTTCAATTCAATCCTTAGTAACTTTAATATTGTTGAAAATTATATGAAACTTCTACAAATTACATTATAAAATCCAAAGGAAAAAACAGTATGGGATAAAAGAGCAGTTTTGTAGATCAATTCCAAAACACAGAAAATACACAACTAATGTCCATTCCTCTGGAGTTTCATTCAAAAGTGAGACTCCACTATTATTCAATGTCTATATTTCCTGGAATTTCCAGCTCACACATGGTGGCAACGGACGTGTTATAGTGTTATTGAGCACCTCTGAGTTGATTTCTGGTTGTTTGGATGTGCGGCCAACTTACAGTCACTGTTGCCAGGTTCTTTTTCTTTGGGGCTATTTAGTTGAGCTGGACTGGGGCAAATCCAAAAGTTCAGTCCGACTATGATGGAGCATGGGGCAGGTACAGGAGTCATGCAGACCCGCTGACAGTACCTTGGTTGCATCGATGTTCTGGGGCGATGCCTTGATCCAAAGGAGGGGATCTGTCGCTATTGCAGGCGATGCATTGTTTCCTGATTGAGCAACATCAATGATGCAGTGATGTTCAGAAGTGATGTGCGCTGGTTCAGATGCATCGATGCTGCATCGGACAAGTCTGGACAGTGTTGAAAGGTGAGGTTGTTGCAATGCACAGTCGGTGACCAGTGTCTGCGGCTTTGGTGCAGGCAACAGAGACACATCATTTCTACAACGGGATGAGACAAGCTTGAAAGGCTAAGGTAGTGGATGGCACAATCAATGCTGCAGGCCCACTGGTAGCATTTGATTAACAGGCCCTGGGGACGCATATGGCACTTTATCGGAGGAATTACTAGAAAATAAAATATGCCAATCATGGAGCTATGGGCCCTATTACCAAAGGTAATTTCGGTCATAAATGTAAGGCTATGGTTGAAATACTTTTTTTTAAGTACACCAGGAATTCACAAAAGGATTTTTGAAGGGTGCAAATGCATTTATTAGTGTAGTTTTCTCAGACATATGTGCTGAGAAAACTGCAGTCACAAATTCCAATCAGTGGGCTGAAAGTGGGAATTACAAGGTGTGTTTTGCTTTGGAAGTTTAGAAATACCTACACAAATATGTATGTTTAACGTGTGTTTGATGAATTTACAAATTCCATCCTGGCAGTAGTCAGAGATTTACTACAGTTGAGGTCTAGAGTAACTTACATTCGAGAGTAACAAGTGGGACAGATCATCCCTTGACTTGCTGGGAATATAGAGGAAGGGCTATCTTCACAGGGAAAAACATTTTCCCCACAAAGAAAAAAGTTTAAATATGAGTTTTGTACCGCAGGCTCCTTTTCTTCTGTTTGGAGTTTGCCTATGGACACCTTCTCATGTGGGAAAAGGAGCCTTTAGTAAAACTTCTATTGACACTGTTAGATGCATACTTTGGGCCACATTATACATGGTGCTCAGGGGTGCAACGGGAGTGAGCACCCTTTTTCTTCATCCCTGGGCCACAATGGTATGCTTGTGCACCCCCTGCAGTAATACTGATTGCGACAGCACACATGTAGCACCAATGCTATCATGAGAAGGCACTCCCTATTTGCCTTGGGTGGTGGCTCCATGCAAATAAGGGAATCACTTTGCTTCTGCACTCACGCCGTATTACCGATGTGGCCGTAGAAGCAAACATAGCTTTAGGAGGCACACTGAAAGCCTGCCCTTTCAGTGCATCCCCAAAAGGCAGCCCCCTGAGGGGGGTGGAGAAAGAGGGATCCATAGACCCCCCCCCACAGACACCTTTCCCTGTAGACAGGTACCATGAGTGACTGCACCCCCATGCAAGGAGATCTCTCTTCCCTCACGGAAGTGCAGGTGGCATGCCTTCTGCACTGTGAAACACGGAGAGGTTCTGAAGTAGCTGCTTCGTATTTGCCTTGAATGCGCTGCCCTATGGCAGCTCATGTTCGCGGCTGCCATAGGGGCAGTACATTCTGCATATTACAGCGCACTTTCCCTGTTTGCCCTCATTACACCTTTTGAAAGGTGCTCTGTAGCAAAAACAGTGAAAGTTCATTGTATATATAATAACATGGCCCCTAGAAAACTGCACCTAAATGTGTTTAAATAAAAATCATGTATATAAATATATATACATATATATATGTGTATATATATATAATATGTACAATCTGGCAAAAGTGCAAATCTCTGCCGTTCTTTTACAATTTTGTGTGAATGAGGCCCTAAATGTTATTCTTCAGAGTGGCCCTAATTGCTAAATGATGTTGTTATAAGCCTTCAAACTTCAGTCAAAGTGTTTAAAAGTGGTTTTATATCTTCAAATATTTTCAAACACTGCTAAGAGGTAGTACAAAAACTCCACTATTTCCATCTGGTGCCCCTTTAATTTCACATCTATTATTAAACTGAGCCTCCTTCCTGTTGATAATGCTGATTCTACTTATACAGTGTTGCAATTATATTCCCTTTATCCTACATATAATAACTGTGACCAAATGTATTTACTGCCATATCAATGTTCTCAGAGCTGCATCAACGTATAGCATCTTCCCGAGCCTGGGTAAATACCAATGTCTATATCACAAACGGAGCTGGGTATTACACGTCTTTATTCATCTGTGTGTAACCATAAACTCAACATTCTAAACCTGTATTCATTTCACTGCGATCTTACACTTATGTCGCAGTTCTAAGGAGTCCATCAGGGGCCAAAAGGGTTACGTCATTACTAACTCACACAACACAATAAAGGGCACCTATACCATCAGTGGTATTTTATCTTTTTCCCTCGCAGAAGTGTCATATGTCAGTGGATGTCAAGGGTATTGGTCATATCATGAGTGATGTCACCAGTTATATCATCAATGATGTAATTTGTAAGGGCACAAGCAGTTCAAAGGAGGAGATTTCTGGTTCTGTAACTTGCCATGACTGCTTTTTATGTTGTAGATTGTAACAATAATGCCAATCCAACAGAATTGTTAAAGTTGATGTCACCAGGAAGAACATCAATGAAGGCATTTGTTATTGATTCTATGACATGAGTGAGATCATAAGCACAGCATGGTGGAGTGATGGACATTTACCTAATAACAATGGGCAAATGTAAGTTTTTTTTTTTTTTTTAGATTGCAACAATAACGTCTCTTCGATTTCACTTTTTTCAGCTGGAGGTTACTGGTTATAACAAATGTTTGTTTGTCCCCGCAGTAAAAATAAAAAATAAAACTAACTCCACCTTCAGTATTTTGTTTGGGTTCTATCATGTTATACTTTTTTCACTTCTTTATTCAGTATATATCCCCTTTCTTAAAAGGGGGGGGGGTGCTTGCAATGATGACTCCCTCAAATGGATGCATTTAAATGACAATTATAGGAAAGTGGGGTACTATGCAGTGAGGCTGATTAGGCTTCACTAAGTAAAACTTTCAGGTAACCCCCAACTGGGTCCTTTGGATTCACACAAATATATCCCTAGCTCAGTTCTGGTGGTGTGGCACAGGGCACTCAGACTTTACTAGAGGAACGTGTACCCACATGAACGATAAGCAATTTACAACTTGAAAGAAGTCTGACACCAATTTATGAACATAAAGCATATTTTTATATAATTTTAGACACCAAAAGAAAGACAAACTGATGACTATACCCGGAGATCTAGATATTTAGAAGAAAAATCAATCAGTACAGTTCAATCTTGCAAATCTTTAACATTGAGGTTAATGAGGAAATGTACTCGTGACAATAGGTCAATTGCAGATTGAGTTCAGTGGAACCCACTGAGGGTAAAATTATGCGGGAGTCTGGACCAAGGTTCAGCAGTCAGTACAATTTTAGATGGCTCGTAGGGCCAGAGTGCAGAGTTCTCCTGGCTGTGCTTGGTGTTGAACACAGGAGCCGGTGACGGTTTTGCTGCTTGGATCGTGCTGGCAAAGAAAGTGACAATGGGGCCACTGGGGCAATGGGTTGATGATGTTGTGGTGTTCCCTTGAGGTGCAGCATAAAACAAAGTTAGTGGTAGGGCAGCTGGACACCAAAAAAACATGCAGGAACAAATTCAGCTTTTAGTTGTTTTGACTTCCTGGAATCCGACGGAAAACGGTAGCCACCTGAAACTTGCTGGCAGTCAGGACTACATTTTCCTCATCGCATTGGAACATTAACTTTTGGGCAATCCCTCCACGGGCCCGACAGCCAATGATTCTTTGGTTCTGGGAGAGTGAGTTGCCTGTGGGCTGCAGGGGCCTAGTACCTCTAATCCAAAGGTGTTCTGGAGCTGCCTTGGCCTGCAGAGTGGTTCCTCTTTCCTTTGAAGAAAGTCTCTGGTCCAGGATGAGTCAATGGCCTTGTAGTTGCAGAATTGTTGCCACAGGTTCAGGTTGTTGTGCCTTTGCTTTGTGCAGGTCCTGAAGTCACAGTCATGGGTCTCTTCTTTGTCTTTTGTTGTAGGTTTAGCAGATCTGGGGTTCTAGTGCCAGGGGAGCCAATTAAATGCTAGATTTTAAGGGTGTTAGGGGGTGTGGGTTTTCGTAGCAAATGGTTTACAAGCCCAGCATCTAATCTGCCCCTGAAGTGACCATTTCCTGTGGAGGAGGGCACCTTTCGTACCCAGTAACCTCTATTCTGCCACTTTTCAAAATGGCAGAACCCATCTTCAGCTGTACAGACCAGGTAGCCCACCCTAAGGGTGTGGCTAGCTGCCTGGGGGTGTATGTATCGTGACTAGCTAACATTACCATCTGCCTGGGAGCAAAGGTGGGTGACTAGGGGCATGGGGATGGCTTTATCCTCCTCTGGGAGGTAACCCACTTGCATATCAGAGGCAGAGTGGGTGTTGAAGCTCACCGTCTTGATGTGCTACTTCACTAGCCATCCTACCAGGGAAGGCGATGACACCTTTAGGCCAGGCAGACCTTTATTTTTGACTTCTGAGAGAGATTCCTGCCTTGGCTGCAGCAGCTCACAGACTGTCAGCCAGCGCACAAGAAGGCAGGGACAACCAGGTGGGCAACATCTAAAGTAGCCACCTGGGTGCATGTCACATTAAATCAGACTTGGGGAACAGGTTGGGTTTGATGAGACGTGTTCTTTGATACCAAACATGACACCTTTCAGTGAGGCTCTGAATGCCCAGGTTCCAGTCCATATTGTACTATTTTCCCCTGAAACCTTACAGTAACTCTTAATGAAAAGAGGCTACTATAGGGAAATATAAGCTTGCACTTATATGTTCACACCTTTAATGTAATGCACCATGTCTCCTAGGCAATGGAGCCCTACATTACAGGTGACTGGTTCGTATTAGAGGTAATGCAGTGACTTTGCCCCCTCTTGATAATTTGGTGACGGCAGTGTTGAGATTGGGCTGTTTTTCCACTGCTCCTACAGTCTGCAATGGCAAGACTGCCATCATCTCTTTTCTTGGGGCACTCATGGTGGAACAATAAGCGCTGCAGGCCCTGGTGACCCCTTTAACTGTCATACCCTGGGTACCACTGGTACCATTTACCAGGGATGCATAAGGGGGTTAAAGTCCTATTTCATATGCACCATATTTAAGGGGAGGCACTGGCACTGGAGCCAGGTTAGCAGGCTCCAGTGCACTTTTCAGAGTCATAACCATCAGCACTGGTGACAAAAATGCAGGGTGACCTAAGAAAAGGGCATCTTCCTACATCACCGCCACCAAACAAGAGATGATGAGCAGTTAACCTCCACACTGGTAGTTCTCACAATCTAAGTGGAACCACCTGGAAACACCATCTGTATTGGCATGGTCACTCCCAGGACACTCCCAGGTCTGTGTTCCACTGTAGAGTCCATACCCTGTAGAAAAAAAGACCACCTCAACAACTTGAGGTTGTCTCCTCTTATTTGTATCAGAAATCTGAGAGGTGTGTGGTCGGTTTGAATCTTCAAGTGAGTCCCAAACTAGTATGGTCTCAGCTTCTTCAGGGAGCAATCCACAGCAAGGGCTTCGGTCTCAATGGCACTCCAACACTGTTTCTAAGGAGGAGTCGCCTGCTGATATAGGCGATTGGTTGATGGTGGCCTACATCATTTGTTTGTGACAAACTGCCCCAATCCCATGTGCACTCTTTTCCATAGTCTGGTGCTTTCAAGACAGGTGCTGAGCGCATAGCTCCTTTCAGGGTGTCAAAGGACTTTTGGCAGTCTGTGGTCCAGATGACCTTTTTAGGCTGCTTTTTGCAAGTGAGCTCAGTGAGATGGCCACTATGGTACCATACACCTTCACAAACCTCGTATAGTACCCAGGAAAGCCCTGACTTGAGTCTGAGTCTTGGGAGCCTCCCAGTCCAGGATGGTCTGGATTTTGAGCAGAAGAGGTCTCATTTGGCCTCCACCCACAAGGTGGCCTAAGTAGACATGAACTCTGCCATATCTGGCACTTACTGACCCTGATAGTGAGGCCTGCAAACTTTTCCTCAGATAGACCAGGTGATGCTCTCAGGAGGAACTGAATACAACAATATCATTCAGATATGCTGCACTAAAATCCTCCAAACCTGAAAGAACTCGATTCACCAACATTTGGAAAGCCGCAGGGGTATTTTTCAATCCAAAAGTCATCACTTTAAAGTAAAAGTGGCCATCTGGGGTTAAAAAAGCTGATCTATTCTTTGCTCCCTGGGTGAGTCTAATCTGCTAATACTTTGATGTTAAATCAAAGGTACTTAAGACATTGGCTGCACCCAACTTGTTAATGAGCTCAACTGCTCTTGGTGTGTGATGTGCATCACTTTTAGTACTGCATTGAGATCCCTTTATTCCACACAAAACCTCATCTCTGGTTTGTAATCATTTGCGTGAGGTTTGGGGACAAGTACCACTGGATTAGCCTAGGGATTGCCAGAAGGCTCTTTCACCCCTAGCTCTAGCAGCTTTCTTACTTCACCTTTGATGCAGGCTTTGACTTGATCAGACAGTCTGTAGATTTTGTTTTTGAAATGGGGGTTGTCATATGTGTCCATATCATGAACACACCATGTTTTCTGACCAGGGGTCAAAGAGAAGAGCTCCGCAACCTGATTTAGAACTTGCCCGCAATCAGCTTGCTGTGATGCAGTAGGAGGGTCTGACAACACAACATCCTCTATCGAACCATCTTTTGGGATATTTAACAGTAGGTTAAGGAAGGGTTCACTTTCTTTCTCCTGGCCTCCGTCAGTGACCATTAGCTTGGTCAGGTTAGCCCTGTATTGGTGTGGTTTTAGGGGATTTACATGAAGTACTCCGTGAGGATTCCAAGGGGTGCCTAAGTACACCAAGTAGGTGATTATCTCTTTCTGTTTCAAGATAGGGTAGGGCTCAGTCCATTTGTCCTGGAGGGCCCTGGGAGACACAGACTCTAACACCCACACCAACTGAACTGCCTTGTATTCAAACAGTGTTGACATTTGGTCACAACAAAGCTTGACAAGCTCTAGGCTGGCCTCCAGATTCTTGCTTGCCTTTTTCATATACTCAGGCATGCGAGAAGAAAGACCCAGTACATAGTCCACAATATCAGGTGTGGGCTCTTTCAGGGGTTTCTCCAAGCCATCCCTCACCAACCTTAAGGGACCTATTACAGAATGGCCAAACAGTCGGACAACGCAGCTAAAGCCAACCCCCTTTTGAAGCACCTCTCTGTATGCAAACAATTGACAAGGTAAAAGGATATCCCATCCCCTTCTGAGTTTTTATCATGTCTTTTATGGTTTTGTTGAATCTCTCAACTAAACAATTTTTCTGGGGTGATGGGAGTAATAAACGTATAGGTCACACCACATTCATCCCACATCGATTTTAGGTATGCATACATGAAGTTGATCCCTCTATCAGAAACCACATCCTTAGGAAATCGAACTCTAGTGAAGATACCAAGATGGGCCTTTGCCACTGCATGGGCAGTGGTAGCCCTAAGGGGAAGTACTTTGGGCTACTAGTAGCATGGTCTACTACTACTAGAATGAATCTGTTCCCAGATGTTGTTTTTAGAGTTAATGGGATCAACAATGTCAATCCCTACCCTCTCAAAGGGAGTACCAACCATTGAAAGTAGAATTATGGGAGCCTTTGGTTGTCCATCTGGCTAGCCAATGGCCTGACAGGTGACACAGAAGCGACAAAACTCCTTACATTTTTCAGATATCCAGGGCTAATAAAAGTGGGCAACCAACCTGCCGTAGGTTGTGGTTCGTCCCAGATATCCAGCTAGGGGGATGTCATGGGCTAAGGTCAGAATGAACTCTCCGTACATTTGGGGACCACTACTCTCCTGGCTACCCCTGGTTTGGGGTCCATGGCTTCAGTGCACTGGAGCCCATTGCAGCCTGCTGCTTATAGCATTCAAGACTGGGGCATGTCCTTTGCCCTTGGCATGGGTCCTCTCTGGAGGGTCCCACTGCACCGAGGATCTCTGCCATGTCAGGCCAGGCTCTTTCAGACACAGTTGCCTCCTCAGGCACTAGGGCATCTCCCTTAGGAGAACTGTCCCCCTGGTCCTGCGATCTATGTGAAGCTGACTAGTAAGTCTTCTTGTCCTTTCTCTTGCTTTGGGAGGTTTGGGACATTATTCCAGGCTCCAAACTCCCATAATTTCCCTATTGTGCTATCTGTGCTGTGGTTGCCACACACACCTATTCAGGGAGACCCAGCCTTCCTCTCCACTTCTGCCCAAGCAGAAGTCTGTATATCATTTCCCAACAGACACTTCACTGGGATGGCAGGGGCACACCCACCTTCTTTGGTCTAGTAGCCCTTCCCTGCTAAACGTTTACCAAGGGCATAGAATGCAGCTTAGTCTCTTTGTCAGCACTGGTTACCTGGTGACTAACACCAAGTATAGTTTTCACCTGGCGAAACCAGTCTAGCTGCCACTATAGTGACATTGACACCTGTATCCCTCAGAGTCATTGATCTTTGGCCTTTGTCTATACCCTGCCATGCTTGGACGTAAGACTGCTAGGGATTCAATTTCCATCCCACTCAGGGACTCTAAGATAGGCTCTGTGTAACCTCTTGCCTCTCCAGAGTACGACTTAATCCCCACACCTATCCTAGCCAGTCTCTTAGATTTTCCACCATTGGGGGACTTTTTGGGGCACGCTGAACCCACCTTTTTGTGCCCCGACCGATGACAGCCATGGCATATCTCAGCAGCCTTTGTAGGATCCCAGTTCTCACCCTGATACCCCCTACCCTCGGGCTGGGATGAGTCTTGGGCCCAACCTACTGAGTCGAATTTTGGGGGTCTTTGGGGAACTCTTTCTTCTTTATCCTTGTTGTTGCTCACATCTTTCGCCTGCTAGGAAGTCTGAGCACCCTTCTTCTGATCACTCTAACCATGGGTCTTTCTGGACGCCCTGGTTCTAGACCATTTGTCAGCTATCTTCCCCAGCTGTCTCAGAGAAATTAACTTAGAATCCACCATAGGTTGACACAATTTCTCTGTTGTACAATTACTCAAAATGTGTTTCAGAATTAAATGATATTGCTCATTATAAGTGTATACCTCATTGCACTTCAACCAGCCATCTAGTGCTTTTACTGAGGAGTCTACAAAGTCTGTCCACCCATGTTTTGTTTTGACCTTTACGGGTGTACCTAAACTTCACTCTGTACTCTTTTTGGTGAAACCAACCCCTTCTATTGAATTTTCCTTCAGATGCTTGTAGAATACATTGTCTACCTCTGTCCTTGAATGAGATCAACTCCCACAAAAGACAGCCCTTGTGCGGGTGACCTATCCTCCTGGTTTTGCAGGCCCTCTCAAAGGCTTCGAACCATATGTTGTCGTTATCACCAACACTAAACTTTGGGACAATCCCTTTGGGGATCTTACAGTAAAATGTTTCCTCTTTTTCCCTGTTTGCACTGTTTGCATTCCTGCCACCATTATCATTAGGCTTCAAGACTAACTTGACCCCCCTTTTTCATGTGCTAGTCTCTTTTCCTCAAGTTCAAGGTTTTGTTCCTCTAGTGAGAGGATGTCAAGTTCTTTCTCAAGGGTCACTACCACCTTCCAGTGAGGGGTTGCTAGAGTGACCACTGCCACTTCCTGCCGGTGAAGTGGGTCTGGGAAAGGGTGGACAGTTGAGGTCTTCACCTTCTTCCCCTTTATATTCTACTTGGGCCAAGGTATCATCCTCATCCTTTTCATGATCTTCTTCTGAGGAATGGCCTGCCCTCCCTACTTTTTCTTTCTCATAGGAGCTAAGGTCTTCTTCAAGCTCCTCCTTTTTCGCTGTCTTTGTGAAGCCACTTTTTGGCTGTCCTTGTGAAGCCAATGCCCCTAATTTTGCACAAGGCTCTTAGATCACTGATCTTCAAAGCAGGGAGGATGGACAGGTCGAGGTTCTTGTCAGCCTTCATTGTGCACTAACCTTTTATCTAAAGGTTGGGACCCTTTTGAATTTTTATAAAAACGTTTAAACCGTTTTCTCAACTTTCTAACTTTTTTCATTACATTGGAATGGGGGTCTACACAGAGCCCTAAAAACTCTGGTTAAAAAGAATGTTTTAGAAAAATCTAAAAAAAAGAATTTGCACCTAATGTCAATAGTAGATTTCTCATGCAAAGTCACTTTGACCAAGTGGGACTGTGAAACTCAAGCTCAGGATCCTACCACTGTAATTCCAATGTAGGAAAGTGGGGCATTATGTAGTGATGCTGGTTAGCTTGCTATGTAATCTCACATAACCCCCAACTAAACCCTTTGGGCTCACACCAATAAATCCCTAGCTCTGTCCTGGTAGTGTGGCACAGAGCAGTCAGGCTTTACTAGAGACATCTGTTAAGCATTTCAGAGTGCCCGTATGAATAAGTAATTGACATGACTCAAAAGAAATCTGATATCAATTTATAAAAATAAAGCAGTTTTTATACAATTTTAGACACCATGATGAAGACAGTCAGATGAGCATAACCAGAGTTATTGATTTTTAAATGAAAAATAAATCAGTGCAGTTCACTCTTGCAAAACTTCAAAGTTGAAGTCAAGGGGGAAATGTACTAGTGACAAACGGTCTCTGGCAAGTCGAGTTCAGTAGAACCCACTGCGGGTATGGGTGATGCAGGCCCCTGGACCAAGGTTCAGTAGTCAGTACAATTTCACCTGACTCGTAGGGCCTGGGTTCAGAGTTGTCCTGGCTGTCCTTGGTGCTCAATGCAGGAGCCATGGGTACTGGTTTTGCTGCTTCGATGGCGTTGGTGAGGGTGAGGAAAGGGATGCAAAATCTTCCTAACGGGGCCACTGGAGTGTCGGATTGAGAATGTTGCTGGGTTCAGTTGAGGTGCAGCGTCGAACAAAGTTAGTGGTGTCCAACTGGCCACCAACAAGCCCTGACAGTAGCAAATTCAGCTTTTAGTTGATCCTGGAGTCCGGGGGTAAATGGTATCCACCTGAAACTTGCTGGAGGTCAGGATTATATTTCCTGCAATGCACTGGACCATTTAGTTTAGGGTGTTCTCTCGGCAGGCCCAATGGCCATTGATACTTTTATTCCAGGAGTGTAAGCTGCCTGCAGGCTGCAGGGGACTAGTACCTCTGATCCAAGGGAGATCTGGAGCTGCATTGGCTTGCAGAGAGGTCCCATTTTTCCTTGGAACTAGTCTGTAGTCCAGGATGAGTCATGGTTGTGCAGCTTCAAGATGGGTGCCACAGGTGTGGGTTATTGTGCCTTTGCTTTGTGCAGGTCCTGAAGTTGTAGTCACTCGTCTCTTCTTTGTTCTTTATTACAGGTTTATCAGATCTGCGGTTCTAGTGCCAGGGAACCCCCTTAAATCCTAGATTTAGGTGTGTTAGGGGGCATGGGAGCTAGTAGCCAATGGGTTACTAGCCCCAGAGGCTAGTCTACCCGGTAGCCTCTATTCTGTCACTTTTCCAAATGCCAGAACTCAGTCTTAGCTGTACAAACCAGGTAGCCCACCCTAAGGGTGTAGCTAGCCTTCTGTGAGTATACGCCACCTGTCTATCTAATTTTCCCACCTGCCCAGGTGCATATGTGCCTGGGGGCAGAGGGATGGCTTTGTTCTCCTCTGGGAGGTAGCCCACCTGCATATCAGAGGTGGTGTGGCTTTTGAAGCTCACCGCCTTAATGTGCCACTACATTAGCAATCCTGCCAGGGCGGGTAGTGACACCTCCAGCCCAGGCAGGCCTCTGTTTCTGACTGGTGGGGGTGCCCACACCTCCTGACAGGGGGTTAGATTCCTGTCTTGGTGGCATTATCTCGTGGGTTGTCAGCCAGGGAACAGGAAGGCTGGGGCAATCAGGTGGATAACCTCTAAGGTGGCCATCTGGGTGCATGTCACATTAAATCTGACTTCGGGAACAAATCGAGTTTGATGTGACAAGTTGATTAATACCAAACATGACACCTTTCAGCTGGGCCCCAATGGAGCTGGCACCTTCACCATCTTGATGCCCAGGTTCAGCCCATATTGTCCTGTGGCCCCCTGAACACACACAGTTGCCCTCAGAGGAAAAAGGTTCCTCTAGGGACATGTAAGCTTGCACTTATACGTTCACACCTTTAATGTAATTAGAGTTCCTGGTTTTATGGTATTTATTTTTTCAACATTTCTGTCTGTACGTGTGGGAGGCTGGACTGGCTTGTAGTGAGTACCAAGGGGCACTTACACCTTGCACCAGGCCCAGGTATCCCTTATTAGTGTATAGGGTGTCTAGCAGCTTAGGCTGATAGATAATGGTAGCTTAGCAGAGCAGCTTAGGCTGAACTAGGAGACGAGTGAAGCTCCTACAGTACCACTAGTGTCATATGCACAATATCATAAGAAAACACAATACACAGATATACTAAAAATAAAGGTACTTTATTTTTATGACAATATGCCAAAAGTATCTCAGTGAGTACCCTCAGTATGAGGATAGCAAATATACACAAGATATATGTACACAATACCAAAAATATGCAGTATAGTATTAGAAAACAGTGCAAACAATGTATAGTTACAATAGGATGCAATAGGGACGGATAGGGGCAACACAAACCATATACTCCAAAAGTGGAATGCGAACCACGAATGGACCCCAAACCTATGTGACCTTGTAGAGGGTCGCTGGGACTGTAAGAAAACAGTGAGGGTTAGAAAAATAGCCCACCCCAAGACCCTGAAAAGTGAGTGCAAAGTGACCTAAAGTTCCCCAGAGAGCACAGACGTCGTGATAGGGGAATTCTGCAGGAAAGACCAAAACCAGCAATGCATCAACAATGGATTTCCAGACGAGGGTACCTGTGGAACAAGGGGACCAAGTCCAAAAGTCACGACCAAGTCGAGAGTGGGCAGATGCCCAGGAAATGCCAGCTGTGGGTGCAAAGAAGCTGCTACTGGACAGTAGAAGCTGAGGATTCTGCAGGAACGACAAGGGCTAGAAACTTCCCCTTTGGAGGATGGATGTCCCACGCCGTGGAGAGTCGTGCAGAAGTGTTTTCCTGAAGAAAGACCGCAAACAAGCCTTGCTAGCTGCAAGTCGTGCGGTTAGGGTTTTTGGATGCTGCTGTGGCCCAGGAGGGACCAGGATGTCGCCAATTGCGTCAGGGGACAGAGGGGGCGCCCAGCAAGACAAGGAGCCCTCTCAGAAGCAGGCAGCACCCGCAGAAGTGCCGCAACAGGCACTACGAAGAGGAGTGAAACGGTGCTCACCCGAAGTTGCACAAAGGAGTCCCACGCCGCCGGAGGACAACTCAGGAGGTCGTGCAATGCAGGTTAGAGTGCCGTGGACCCAGGCTTGGCTGTGCACAAAGGATTTCCGCCGGAAGTGCACAGAGGCCGGAGAAGCTGCAAAAGACGCGGTTCCCAGCAATGCAGTCTGACGTGGGGAGGCAAGGACTTACCTCCACCAAACTGGGACTGAAGAGTCACTGGACTGTGGGAGTCACTTGGACAGAGTTGCTGGATTCAAGGGACTTCGCTTGTCGTGCTGAGAGGAGACCCAGGGGACCGGTGATGCAGTTCTTTGGTGCCTGAGGTTGCAGGGGGACGATTCCGTCGACCCACGGGAGATTTCTTCGGAGCTTCTAGTGCAGAGAGGAGGCAGACTACCCCCACAGCATGCACCACCAGGAAAGCAGTCGAGAAGGCGGCAGGATCAGCGTTACAGAGTTGCAGTAGTCGTCTTCGCTACTTTGTTGCAGTTTTGCAGGCTTCCAGCGCGGTCAGCAGTCGATTCCTTGGCAGAAGGTGAAGAGAGAGATGCAGAGGAACTCTGATGAGCTCTTGCATTCGTTATCTAAGGAATTCCCCAAAGCAGAGACCCTAAATAGCCAGGAAAGAGGGTTTGGCTACTTAGGAGAGAAGATAGGCTAGCAACACCTGAAGGAGCCTATCAGAAGGAGTCTCTGATGTCACCTGCTGGCCCTGGCCACTCAGAGCAGTCCAGTGTGCCAGCAGCACCTCTGTTTCCAAGATGGCAGAGGTCTGGAGCACACTGGAGGAGCTCTGGGCACCTCCCAGGGGAGGTGCAGGTCAGGGGAGTGGTCATTCCCCTTTCCATTGTCCAGTTTCGCGCCAGAGCAGGGCTGAGGGGTCCCTGAACCGGTGTAGACTGGCTTATGCAGAAATGGGCACCATGTGTGCCCATGAAAGCATTTCCAGAGGCTGGGGGAGGCTACTCCTCCCCTGCCTTCACACCATTTTCCAAAGGGAGAGGGTGTAACACCCTCTCTCTGAGGAAGTCCTTTATTCTGCCTTCCTGGGCCAAGCCTGGCTGGACCCCAGGAGGGCAGAAACCTGTCTGAGGGGTTGGCAGCAGCAGCAGCTGCAGTGAAACCCCTGAAAAGGCAGTTTGGCAGTACCCGGGTCTGTGCTAGAGACCCGTGGGATCATGGGATTGTGCCAACAATGCCAGGATGGCATAGAAGGGGGCAATTCCATGATCATAGACATGTTACATGGCCATATTCGGAGTTACCATTGTTAAGCTACACATAGGTAGTGACCTATATGTAGTGCACGAGTGTAATGGTGTCCCCGCACTCACAAAGTCCGGGGAATTGGCCCTGAACAATGTGGGGGCACCTTGGCTAGTGCCCGGGTGCCCACACACTAAGTAACTTAGCACCCAACCTTTACCAGGTAAAGGTTAGACATATAGGCGACTTATAAGTTACTTAAGTGCAGTGTCAAATGGCTGTGAAATAACGTGGACGTTATTTCACTCAGGCTGCAGTGGTAGGCCTGTGTAAGAATTGTCAGAGCTCCCTATGGGTGGCAAAAGAAATGCTGCAACCCATAGGGATCTCCTGGAACCCCAATACCCTGGGTACCTCAGTACCATATACTAGGGAATTATAAGGGTGTTCCAGTATGCCAATGTAAATTGGTAAAATTGGTCACTAGCCTGTTAGTGACAATTTGTAAAGAGAGAGCATAACCACTGAGGTTCTGGTTAGCAGAGCCTCAGTGAGACAGTTAGGCATTACACAGGGAACACATACCTATAGGTCACAAACCTATGAGCACTGGGGTCCTGACTAGCAGGGTCCCAGTGACACATAACAAACATACTGAAAACATAGGGTTTTCACTATGAGCACTGGGCCCTGGCTAGCAGGATACCAGTGAGACAGTGAAAACACCCTGACATACACTCACAAACAGGCCAAAAGTGGGGGTAACAAGGCTAGAAAGAGGCTACTTTCTCACAGTACGTATCCATATTTATTTTTTGCTCATTTTTTTCTGTATTTATCCAAATGTATACTCACATTTGAATGTCCAAAGGATTTCAGCAGTATAGAGTGCAATAGCATTAGTTGAAAACAATTGCATAGTAGAATGGCATAAATAACTGTAGATCTGCACTTTATTCAGCTTAATTATGAAATCTATTGTCTTTTTTCATCTTTCCTACTCTCAATCTGTACACCTACAGACCTGGCACTCATGATTTACAGTAGATAAAAAATCATCGAAAGAAGGAAACTGGGAGCCCCAAATATAATGAACCCTGCCTCATGGGTTCAGGAGGCCTGCATTAGGGGTGACTGACATTTATTTAAGATAGTGTGTGATTTTGCCACTCTTAGTAACGGCAAAGACATTTGGGCTGTTTGCACTGTTCCTGAAGTCTGCAATGGCAGGACTGCTGTCATCTGTTTGCTTGGGTCACTCAGGGTGGCACAAACAGTATTGCAAGCCCTGGTGACCCCATTAATTTCCATGCCCTGAGTATCGCTAGCACCATCTACTACTAGGGACTTATAAGGGGGTTAAAGTCCAAAATTTAGGAAGAGAGCACTGGCATTGGGGCCTGGTTAGCAGGCTCCAGGGCACTTTCAGAATCATAATTATCAGCACTGGAGAAAATGTGTGGTGGTGACCATGCAAAAAAGGAACTTTCCTACAACAACTCATTTTTAGACAGATCTCAAATAACATACTGAAGTACAATAGTAGCAAGCTCAGGTGAGGAGCAAAATAAATTCAGCAATTACAGAAGTGCCTGCTGAAGAAGGTTGGTTGCATACAAATTAGTCAGAGTTTATTGCAGGTTTCTTTGCCCTAAAAGGTTTTGTCAAGAATTGTTTTGTTCTGCTGCAGGTGGATGTGTCCACGACCTCTAATGTAACAAATTGGGTGGCACGATGTCCAAAGCATTGGTATTCTTAGCAGCAGAGCATTATCATCATTATTAATAACACAGTAACCATTCAGGCAAAATATTTCCAAGCGTTGTCAATTGCTCTGGCACATGCCTAACAGAAACGGTTGTCCTTAAAACCAGGAAATGTGTGTTCTTTTCGACTAACATTTTTTTTTTTTTTTAAGATGGGTCTCTTCTTTCCATATCAGCAGGAACTGCATCAGTATCAACTGGTCATGATCTTTGGCAAACTCTGAATTAAGCACACTATCCCTTTGCCACTGAACATGGGTCAAATAAATGACAATCTTTAAGTGAGGGCAAGTTAATTGGTTAAGCAAGGTTATCTTATGGTGTGCCTGGGACCAATAACATGTCTCAAGTGAAGGCAGTGTGGCAGACCATATGCAATCCATGCCATATTTCAAATGAAGGAAAGTCTGTAGCCTTTTGCCTACAATTCTTTTGCAAGCCAAACCAGCTTTATTATGTGTAACCCCCTTTACTACTCACACAGCAAGAAAGAACAACATTTGAAAAATGAGCTTTCATGTTCTTAAATGACAAAATAATGGCAAGTCCTTTTAAAAATATACAGTTTTCAAGTGATACGAGCAGCATTTCAAACTTCAATTGTTTGTATGTGATGTTCTTCAGCATGTACTTAAGCATCTTTTACAAAGAGTGTTTCGGCTACATGTGAGCAGCTTTGCAACACAGACTTGAGGTGGATTTTGGGTTGCTCAAGGAAAACAGGTCTGTCAGAGCTGTATTTCATAGGTGACATTTGTATTTTCTTTTGTGCCTTTCTGGAGAGGACTGTGGCTGTTTTCACTTTATCTGTGTTGTAGCTGGAGTAGCTCAATTTAGACTCAATCTTTTACATGTAACCATTGCACAAAATACACATTTACATTTGTATTATGTTTATTGTCTAACAATAAAATTGACATGTGTGAGAATGTACAATGTAATGTAATTACTGAAAGACTGAAGTTTTATAAACAAGCATACTAATGTTCATTTAAATTGCTTACATGTATTCATCATTCACATTTTACATTTATTCTTTAGGCTGTACTTGTTTAAGTAAAATGTATTCAACTTCTTCACATTTAGGTTTACTTTGAAAGTTACTGTGTTCATCTATAATCATGCAATCGAAATGCACATTAATTGTTTAGTTAAAGCCCTTCTTGAAAGGGAAAATCCAAGTTAAAGACATTGATTGGGTTAAAACTGACAGGACGATACAAGAGCCCAAAGGGTCGGTGCATGCTTATTATGAGAGATTGTTACAGGTGTTTAAGCAGCAGTGGAATGGAGACTCCTGAAGCTAAAGACAAGGGAAATGTTGTGTCCTAGTTTGTGACATGATTGAGGCCTGAGGCTAGCTTTATGATTCAACAACATTTAGGCCCTCTTTATGAACATGGCGGTCCAGACCGCCATGCCGGCAGTGGCGGAAATTACCACCACCGGCATGGTGGTCTGGACTGCCATATAATATTCATGGGGAGACCGCCACAGGCGAACTCCGCCACGGCCAGGCTTCCGCCGCCAGGAAGCCTGGCGATGGTGGAATTGTCCCCCAGCCTTTCCCTACCGGCCTAGGCTGCCAGGTAAAGGCTGGCGGAATAAGTGCCCTGGGCCCCTGCACTGCTGATGCACTTGGCATGGGCAGTGCATGGGCGCCCGTGCATGGCCCTGTCGCGCATGTCACTGCCTGATTTATGGGCAGTGATATGCGCGACGGGTGCTGCTGCACCCGCCGCACTGCTACATTGCCGACAGCTCCATGTGGAGCCGTCGGCAATGTACAGGCCCAGCATTCCGCTGGGTCGGCTCGCGGAAACACTGTTTCCGCCCGCCGGCCTACTGGAATGCAGTTTATTGGGCCAGCGGGGTCTTCAAAGAGCTGGTGGTCGTTGTTTCGACCACCAGCACCGAACTCGGCGGGATTTCCCACCGAGTTCGTAATGAGGGCCTTAATCTGTTGGCAGAATAAATCAGTTGATGAGATCATGAGGTATGTGAAATATTGTAACGATGGATTGGAAATTAAGCGGAAGCGACTGAAGGAGAAGTTGATGGCGGCACAGATGGAAGCAGCACAGAAAGGAAGTCAGAGTCCAACTTTTTTAAGGAATGCTAGTTCTACGCAAGGAGTATATCAGCTGGGTGTTCCTGTGACGCAAGGTGGAAACAGGTTCCAACAAGATGGAGGTTGTGATGTTCCAACTGACCTAAGCACTGGGATTGATGTGGCAACTTTGAAGAGCTCAAATCTTTGTCATTATTTCAACAAGTTAGGCCATTGGAAGTGGGAATGCCATCTTAATCCCAATAGAATGAAGAATGAGAGCCAGGTTCAGAATTCAGTGTTTGTATAGCCCCAGAGTAATAACCTTATACAGCTACAGAATGTACAGAGAATGCAAAATTTGAATATGTCCCAAGCACCATTTATGCAGGTTCCACAAGCACCAATGCCGCAGCAGAATGCTAGTGGTCTCTGATATAATTCAAATCAAATACCAAATTTAAATCAAAATTCCTTCCAAAATCAGAATCCATTTCAGCAGTTTCCTGCATTTGATGCCTTTGAAAGCTACACTTCCGATCAGTCACAATAAAGGAGGAAGATTGCATACTTGGCCCAATCTTCGAGGTATACCAGAGTGGTCCATTCATGAAAGGTGTGGTGAATGGCCACCCTATATTATTTTTGATTGATACTGGCGCTACCCGGTCTACTGCTAGGACAGTGTAGGTTCCAAACCTACCCCTCTCAGAAATAAGCAAATGACAAAACCCATACCAGAAGAAGTACCTGTTAAAATAAGGTCCTCTGAGGAGAATCATCAGTTTGTCGTGTGTGATTGGGGGTCCTGTGAGCTTACTAAGACACGATCTGTTGTGCAAGTTAAATTACACTATCTAGTGCATACCAAAGGATGCCAAATTCCAGACCCATGATGAGGATGTAGGACGTTGTAACCCGTAAGGACATCTGAGGATTTACCACTGTATCTTAGAGATATGGTGAAGCCTGAGGTTTGGGACTTTTAAGGAAAGGACATTGGTCTCATAAAAGGAGTTGAGCCTGTTCACATAAAAGTAAAGCCTAATGCTGAGTACCCAAGGACCCCACAGTACAATTTGACCCCGAAACAATTGATAGAATTACTCCAGTGATCAGGTCAATGATACAGCAAGGCAATTTGAAGGAGATAATTGGGGAGGTACATGTAATCCACCCATTATGTGCTTACAGGAGCCCAGCAGTAAATACTGCAAAGTGCAGGACCTGAGAAGGATCAACATTGTTATTTCCTGTTGTCACCTGGTACTGAATCCATCTGTGATTTTGTTTTAGATTCCATGAGAGGTTGAGTGGTTCACTGTCAGCGATTTGTGTCAGGCATTCTTTTCTGTTCCCTTGCATGAGGACAGCCAGTACCTTTTCGCCTTTTAGTTCAAGAACCGTGTTTTGGCATGGTGCCAATTCTCAATGACAATTCCCACAAGGGGATACAGAGTCCCACAATTTTCAACCAGGTCCTCAAGAAGAGAATCTTGAGGCCATGATCATGCCCTGAAATTTTGTCCTAATTCAGTACATTGACGATCTGTTGGTGGTGTTTGATACTCAAGAAGCTTGAAAACAAGACACCATTGCATTACTGAACCACTTTGGTGAAAATGGAAATAAAGTGTCCCTGAGTAAGCTGCAGTATTGCCAGAAAGAAGTTCTGCATCTCAGACATCAAATTGAGAAGGAAGCGAGGAAGGTGTCACAAGAAAGAATAACAGCAATTCTTAAAATTTATCTGCCAACCACCCAGAGAGAAGTCAGGATGTTCTTGGGAATTGTGGGCTACTGTTGCCAGTGGATACTAAACTTTTCCCTAGTGGCCATGCCTTTAAAGAGGCTGACACACCAGGAAATGTCTGATCCAATACCATCGGATATCAACTGCTTGGTTGCCTTCCTAGAGATGAGAGAAAGTCTCTCTTGTGCCCCAGAACTGGGAATACCTGATTACAATAAAGCTATTACACTTTTCTGTAGTGAGTGGCAGGACTGCACTCTCTCAGTGCTTTTGCAGATGCATGGAAATGCGAGAGCGCCTGTGACATACTTTTCTTCCACTCTTGACCCTATAGCCCAGGACTGCCCAGATGTCTTAAAGCCATGGTAGCAGTAGGTATTATCATAAAACTATGTGAGAGTATTGTGATGGGACATCCCCATACTGTTCTTGTCCCACATTCAGTTGAGATACTGATGACATATAATCGCACTAAGCAGCTTACAAACTGCTGTTTTACGAAATCCGAACAGATTATATTTGCGGCTGAAAATGTCACTCTTAAAAAGTGTGCTACTTTGAATCCTGCTACCCTCATGCCCCTCTCAGAAAGTGAAAATGATGATGGAAAGGTTGAGCATGATTGCCTTGATGTTACTGAACTATGCACCAAGCCAAGACCAGATATATTAGATGAGCCATTGGTGGAGTCTGATTACATACTGTTTTTGGGTGGGTCTTGTCTAAGAGATAATGAAGGAAACTTAAGAGCCGCTTATGCAGTCTGTGCAGTCTCAGGAGTAGTTGAAGCTTCATGGCTTCAAGAGGTGTTGTTTTCACAAGTGGCTGAATTGGTAGCCCTTACTAGAGCTTGCTGTGTCTCTGGCCAGTTAAGAGTGACTATATTTATATATAGTCAGCACTGCTTTGGTGTTGTTTATGATTTCGAGCAGTTATGGTCACAAAGAGGATTTATGATATCAAATCGCTCTCGGATTCATAATGGGGAGTACGTTATGAGACTACTAGAAGCACTAGACCTACCTGCACAAACCTCTGTTTGGAGTGTTCTACTCACTGAAGTGATGACGATTATGTGACAGTGTGCAACCGTTATGCTGATGAGGTCACCCGACATTGTGCATACAGGTCATGAACCTTCAACAGGAAGTAAGTTAATGAATCCAAAGGTGAGACCAACTATAACTTTTTGTTGTCAACCGACACCTTGGAGAAAGTGAAGAGACTGTTGGAGTGGCAGATTCTAATCAGAAAGGGGTAAAAAGGTCATATTTAGTATGGCCAGAATGGTACAGGATAGTTGTGACTTTTTTGGGTAAAAAACTATGATGTTCAACTGAAACAAAGAATTAGCTGAGATCAGAGTGCATTCGACGACTTCTCCCACATAGGGTTTCAAAAATGATGACCTCACTATCGCAGAACCCAAGTTTTTTTCATGGTGAATCAGAAGAAATGTATTTGTATTTATAAAGCGCATTTCGCCGAGGAATCGAAGCGCTCAGAAGGTAAAGTGAGGTGCCAACAGAGTACAAGATAATACAGAGGAAAACTAGTGCGGAAAAACCCACGTTTTGACTAGCCTCCTAAACGCCAAGAAATTAAGTTCCTTCCTGATAAGCAGGGGAAGAGAATTCCAGCATTTGGCCGCAGCCACCCTGTAGGAAGTTGGCTCTGTATGTGCTATTTCAAAGTAAGGAATAGCATGCACAGAGTCCAAGGGTTCCCCTTAGAGGTAAGATAGTGGCAAAAAGAGATAATACTAATGCTCTATTTTGTGGTAGTGTGGTCGAGCAGTAGGCTTATCCAAGGAGTAGTGTTAAGCATTTGTTGTACATACACATAGACAATAAATGAGGTACACACACTCAGAGACAAATCCAGCCAATAGGTTTTTATATAGAAAAATATCTTTTCTTAGTTTATTTTAAGAACCACAGGTTCAAATTCTACATGTAATATCTCATTCGAAAGGTATTGCAGGTAAGTACTTTAGGAACTTCAAATCATCAAAATTGCATGTATACTTTTCAAGTTATTCACAAATAGCTGTTTTAAAAGTGGACACTTAGTGCAATTTTCACAGTTCCTAGGGGAGGTAAGTATTTGTTAGGTTAACCAGGTAAGTAAGACACTTACAGGGCTCAGTTCTTGGTCCAAGGTAGCCCACCGTTGGGGGTTCAGAGCAACCCCAAAGTCACCACACCAGCAGCTCAGGGCCGGTCAGGTGCAGAGTTCAAAGTGGTGCCCAAAACACATAGGCTAGAATGGAGAGAAGGGGGTGCCCCGGTTCCGGTCTGCTTGCAGGTAAGTACCCGCGTCTTCGGAGGGCAGACCAGGGGGGTTTTGTAGGGCACCGGGGGGGACACAAGCCCACACAGAAATTTCACCCTCAGCGGCGCGGGGGCGGCCGGGTGCAGTGTAGAAACAAGCGTCGGGTTCGCAATGTTAGTCTATGAGAGATCTCGGGATCTCTTCAGCGCTGCAGGCAGGCAAGGGGGGGATTCCTCGGGGAAACCTCCACTTGGACAAGGGAGAGGGACTCCTGGGGGTCACTCCTCCAGTGAAAGTCCGGTCCTTCAGGTCCTGGGGGCTGCGGGTGCAGGGTCTCTCCCAGGTGTCGGGACTTAGGATTCAAAGAGTCGCGGTCAGGGGAAGCCTCGGGATTCCCTCTGCAGGCGGCACTGTGGGGGCTCAGGGGGGACAGGTTTTGGTACTCACAGTATCAGAGTAGTCCTGGGGTCCCTCCTGAGGTGTTGGATCTCCACCAGCCGAGTCGGGGTCGCCGGGTGCAGTGTTGCAAGTCTCACGCTTCTTGCGGGGAGCTTGCAGGGTTCTTTAAAGCTGCTGGAAACAAAGTTGCAGCTTTTCTTGGAGCAGGTCCGCTGTCCTCGGGAGTTTCTTGTCTTTTCGAAGCAGGGCAGTCCTCAGAGGATGTCGAGGTCGCTGGTCCCTTTGGAAGGCGTCGCTGGAGCAGGATCTTTGGAAGGCAGGAGACAGGCCGGTGAGTTTCTGGAGCCAAGGCAGTTGTCGTCTTCTGGTCTTCCGCTGCAGGGGTTTTCAGCTGGGCAGTCCTTCTTCTTGTAGTTGCAGGAATCTAATTTTCTAGGGTTCAGGGTAGCCCTTAAATACTAAATTTAAGGGCGTGTTTAGGTCTGGGGGGTTAGTAGCCAATGGCTACTAGCCCTGAGGGTGGGTACACCCTCTTTGTGCCTCCTCCCAAGGGGAGGGGGTCACAATCCTAACCCTATTGGGGGAATCCTCCATCTGCAAGATGGAGGATTTCTAAAAGTCAGAGTCACCTCAGCTCAGGACACCTTAGGGGCTGTCCTGACTGGCCAGTGACTCCTCCTTGTTGCTTTCTTTGTTCCCTCCAGCCTTGCCGCCAAAAGTGGGGGCCGTGGCCGGAGGGGGCGGGCAACTCCACTAAGCTGGAGTGCCCTGCTGGGCTGTGACAAAGGGGTGAGCCTTTGAGGCTCACCGCCAGGTGTCACAGCTCCTGCCTGGGGGAGGTGTTAGCATCTCCACCCAGTGCAGGCTTTGTTACTGGCCTCAGAGTGACAAAGGCACTCTCCCCATGGGGCCAGCAACATGTCTCTGGTGTGGCAGGCTGCTGGAACTAGTCAGCCTACACAGACAGTCGGTTAAGTTTCAGGGGGCACCTCTAAGGTGCCCTCTGTGGTGTATTTTACAATAAAATGTACACTGGCATCAGTGTGCATTTATTGTGCTGAGAAGTTTGATACCAAACTTCCCAGTTTTCAGTGTAGCCATTATGGTGCTGTGGAGTTCGTGTTTGACAGACTCCCAGACCATATACTCTTATGGCTACCCTGCACTTACAATGTCTAAGGTTTTGTTTAGACACTGTAGGGGTACCATGCTCATGCACTGGTACCCTCACCTATGGTATAGTGCACCCTGCCTTAGGGCTGTAAGGCCTGCTAGAGGGGTGTCTTACCTATACTGCATAGGCAGTGAGAGGCTGGCATGGCACCCTGAGGGGAGTGCCATGTCGACTTACTCGTTTTGTCCTCACTAGCACACACAAGCTGGCAAGCAGTGTGTCTGTGCTGAGTGAGAGGTCTCCAGGGTGGCATAAGACATGCTGCAGCCCTTAGAGACCTTCCTTGGCATCAGGGCCCTTGGTACTAGAAGTACCAGTTACAAGGGACTTATCTAGATGCCAGGGTCTGCCAATTGTGGATACAATGGTACATTTTAGGTGAAAGAACACTGGTGCTGGGGCCTGGTTAGCAGGGTCCCAGCACACTTCTCAGTCAAGTCAGCATCAGTATCAGGCAAAAAGTGGGGGGTAACTGCAACAGGGAGCCATTTCTTTACACACCCTAAATGCTTTGTCACCCCATTTCGCTTTATAGGTGCGGGGGACCTGAATACTGAAAGCTCCTATCAAGCGGAGTTGCCGATTGGGTTTATACCAACGTAGCCGGGAAGCCAAATATTTAGAACCATTTCCATGTACTGCTTTATAGGTCAGACATACGGTCTTAAAAATAATACGCTGAGCCACTGGAAGCCAGTGCGGTTGTTTTAAACTGCTACTGGCCGAGGCTGAACGGGGAAGATTTAAGATAGCCCGGGCAGCAGTATTCTGAATCAGCTGAAGCTTCTTCAGAGATGTCTTATCCAGATTGAGCATCAAAGCATTGCAATAATCTAATTTAGATATTACCAATGCTAAAGTCACTGTAACTCTCCATTCCCTTTGAAGAAAAGGGAAGATCTTTTTCAGAATTTTCAATGTCCAAAAGCTAGTTTTAACAATATAATTAACATGCGATTTAAAGGAGAGACAGTTGTCAAAAGTGACACCTAAATTTTTTGTGGCAGTAATAGGAGCCGGGGGAGATCCACAGTCTATCACCCACCAACGAGATTTCCACAATTCCTTTTCAGATCCAAAGCATAATATTTCAGTTTTGTCACCATTTAATTTAAGCCAATCTAAGTTCATCCATCTGTTGACTTCTTGCATACATTCGTTAAAGCGATCTGCCACTTCCTCACAGTTCTTGACTGGGATAATCAAATGGGTATCATCAGCATAGGAAGTCGGCCGAAAGCCAAAGGACCGAATCAGTCTGGCTAAAGGAGCAACATACAGATTAAATAAAGTGGGCCTAAGTGATGACCCTTGGGGAACACCACAAGGTAAGTGGTATGCAGGGGACTTACAGTCACCACAGCTCACTGTGGTCAATCTATCTTTCAAGAAGGATTCCAACGTCTTAATAGCCTCATCTCTAATCCCTGCTTGATATAAGCGGGATATCATAATCTGAGGAGAAATAGTGTCAAATGCCGCTGATAGGCCCAATAGGACTAATATAGCCCCTTGTCCTTCATCTACCATTCTCCGAATCGAATCAGATGAGGTCATAAGGGCTGATTCTGTTCTGTGAGCCTTCCTAAAGCCATGCTGAGAGGCATCTAATCCTTCTGAAACAATTAAAAAGTTGGCTAGTTCCTTATCAATATGCTTCTCAAAAATCTTGGCCTGGAAAGGAATTATGGAAATGGGACGTAAATTATTCAGGTCATGTCTAATTCCATCTGGTTTCTTTTTCAGAGGAATTACTGTAGCATCCTTCCAAGGAGGATAAACTCCAGAGGTAAGGACCTCACGAAAAATTGGTACTAAGGCTGTCGAAACAGAATCCGGGGCTAATTGACAGATAAAAGGGGGACAAGGATCAGAGGGAGAGCCTGATTTGACTTCTAACATTAGCTTTTTTATTCTTTCAGGAGATAGGTGTTGAAAATTAGTTACTATGGGGTGGTTGATATTTGATTCAGAATTGACTACATCTGAAACACCATCCCACTTATCAAAATGATTAAAACTAGCGTAAATTTGTAAAATGTGTGGCCACTTTATTGCAAAATTCCTGTGAGTTCTCCAACCCTAGGAGAGGCGGGGGGGGGGGAGTCAGCGCATTAATGACCTTAAAAAGTTATTTGGGGCATTGGAGGCCTCTTTAATTTTTGGGGTATAATGTTCAGATTTAGCTTTAGTGCTTGCCTCTTTGTAGTTTTTAAGATCAGTTCTTAATTTCTCTTTCTCAGTAGGATTAGAATTCAGTTAACTTCACAGAAAATGCAATGTTTGGGGTTTGTGATAGGCTCATTGTTGGTTTCTTAATCAGATGATCAAGTGAATAAAGAAGGAAATGTAGTTAGAGTTGAAGAGGAGACTGGTCTCACTCATCAGGCTTGCTGGGATTAGTAGATTACCATTGACATCCATTTAGGCTATTTTCCTGCAATTCTATATTTAATTGGTTCTTGTGAGACTTTACCTATTGCATTAAGGAAAATTCTCTATTTAGTATATTTCCCCTTTCCTAAAAGAGTGAGGGAGCTGGCACTGGTGTCTCCCTCAAATGGATGCATTTATTTAATCAAAACTCAATTGCTGTAAAGGCATCAAGTAGCATGTTAGAGTACAAAACCAGAAAGCTCAGGTCAGGAGCAACATAAAGTTGTCAGTTACACATGTGGCATGGGGAAGAAAGTTGGTTGCATAGAAACTAGAGTTTACTGCAGATTCCTTTACCCCGAAAGGTTTTGTCAAGGATAAAAAAAAAATATTCTGCCGAAGGTGGATGTAGATGTGTCCACAGCCTGTTATGTAAACAAAGTGGGCCGCATGATGCCCAAAACTTTGGCATCCTTAGTCACAGAGGTTTGCACTATTATAACTATTACAACAGCCATCCAGGCCAAATATTTCCAGACATTATCAAATGCTCTGGCACATTTGTACACCTGGTTCCTGGAGTACAGAAACAAGTGTCCTCTGGATCAGGATATGTGTTCCTGCCAACAAACTTTGTTTTTTTCAGATGGATCTCTTTGCTTCCTGCATCCTCAGTTCTTCACCAAGAGGCCAAATACAGAAGTTATGGCTTGTGATGCTTTCATTTAACTGTGGATAGTGTTGTGAAGCTGGGAGTTCCCACCAGTTTCCATGATTATGATGACTGGTTCGTTTAGTGAGGGAAAGAGCTGTTAGGATAAGTAACTCGTGTTGCCCAAAAAAGGGTATGGCTACATTCACTTGTGCCATTTTCTGATGATTTTCACAGGTTAATTCCAACATTCCAACAAAGGCAGAGCGCCAGTGGTAAATTTCCTAGATTCCATGCAAGGCTGTCCCTATTCACAAAAGGGAAAACACTTGTAACACGGCTGGCAGTGCACGTGCTGAGCAGCACTTTAAAGCGTGGGCACTCCATATGTAGCAAACAGAGGGAGCAGTCCCTATGCTTAAGTGTTGATTTGCTCTCATGAGCTAAATAGAGTCTGATTGCGTGTGCCAGCAGCCCGAGGCCATGTACCCACATGGGCAAGGGAGCAGATTGTGCATGTGGACCTCAGAGTGCCTGTTTGTGGAACATGTGCAGTACTACATTAGTACTCCGAATTCGGGATTTGAAACAAAATGCGATAAACAGAACTCCTCAGGCCACGAATGAGAATCAGTGAAAAAACTCCCATCGTTGAATTAATACAATTATTTAGGCTCAGTTTGTTCTGCATCAAGAAGAAAGCAGCTATGGGTGGGGAGCCTGACTCCTCGCTCTGGGAATGACATTTGTGCCAACCTCCTCGGCTCACACACGCCAGACTTCCCAAATGCACGCTTCTTGCTTATAGCCATGCTATTCGTTCAGGAACTGTATCTGTCGTTTTCATTTTCCATTTAGACGAATATTCATCACTTTTTAGCATCATAGGTGATCTTACCCGTACAAGTCTAAACAAAAATCCGCAGCAATGTTATAAAGCCATGCTTTACGATAGAAAGGTCGAACCAGTCTTTACTAGGCGATTAAAAAAAAAAAAAAAACATTTGGAGACTTTTCCTGGGTTTGCAGGCGTGGTGTTGTTTTGCAGGCTCGTCCAACGCTTATGCAGCTCTTTCTATTTGCCTCAAGCAGAGCTAATACTCCTAGCTGCGCAGGCAGGAAGGAGAGGAGGGTCGCCTTATAAAACTCCATTTCACTGGAGCTGCGCGTTGGTAATTCATGCACGGGCAATAAAGAGTCTGTCGTGCGTAGCTTTACTGTGGGGGCGAGGCGGGAAGCCCCGTGTCTTCCCTGTGTCTACAGCGCCCTCTTCGGCGACTCGTGGTAACGCGCATCTGCCTGACAGACCGCGCACAGAAAAGATGGCGGATAGCCCCCAAGAAACTAAAGGCAAGAACAGGGGTCCGCAATCAGACGCCTCCGCAGGGCTTCCACCGGGGATAACAGTTCCGCCAGTGCCCGGAAATCCGACCAGGAACGTGCCTTACAAGTTCCATGCAGAAATGAAAGCCATAAAAATAATTTGTGAAATTTTGAATTAATTATTATAATTATTAAAATTAAAAAGCGTTCTCGCCCCACCTTTGTTGTGCCGCCTCCACCCATCTCTGAAATAAATAAAGAAACGCTAACTACTCAAGAGCGGCTCCCTTTGATGAATGTGCCAACACATTAAACATTCGACTAGAGCAACCCACATGAAAGGGGAATCCTGGGTTCCCTCTTGTGATCGGCATTTTTTTTTCCAGTCACCTTGAAACGGTGCATTATGAAACGCTCGTACGCCGACGCGCAAAAAATCTTTTCTTATACAATATGAATTGAAGGCACAATATAGCTCACCGGGTTAGCTTTCTGATGGTTACGAAATGTTTCTTCATAAATGCAAGTTGGAAGTAATGAATTAAATGGCACAATTAGCTAGAAATTGCTAAAAATGGGAACTTAGCTTATTTTTGAATAATGAAATACACAGTTCAATGAAAATGTGGGTGGTAATTAAAGGCAACGAGTCATATGTAGGATTATTGAAGGATCCTCGGTACGTTACCGCTGGGTCATGCGGTAAAATGTCTGTGTTTGTGTTATTGTTGTGGTGGGCGAGATCGAGCTCCTGGAGAGCGTTGACAGCACTTCTGGTTTAGGGCGGGAGGCCGCTGAAGCCCTGACTGCATGCAGAACCGCCTCGTGATGCGTTGGCAGGGAGGTCCGAAGCCGCGCTCCTCCCTCATCGCTTGCTGCAGTGTCTCGCGCTCTCAATCGCTGACCTTTCCCGGGAGCCCGCTGTTTAGGGGGGAGGCGCGTCCAGGGATTCCCGCCCGGCTCGTGCATTATACAAACCGCCCTCTCGCCCCATTGGATGAAACTCTGGCATCAATTGTTCCGACACCCGACACCGATAGGCTGGCTCCTGATGCATATGTAAGTTTGACCACCGCCCATTTAGATCCGCTTTAATGTGTGTAACACGCTGGGCTCCAAATTCAGACAGTGGAACCTTGCGCGTCTAGAATCTCGTAGTAAAGTAGTGCCAGTGTTTATTTTTCTGTGGGCGTCGCTCCTGACTGCGCTTCCCGCGGTTCAAGGTCTGGGGAGGGCTGGTCTCGCTGGTCGGCACAGCCCGTGGCCGGTTCCCTGGGGACTGGAGGAGTTAGCTTCTGTGGGTGGAGGAAGGGGGCGTGGTGGTCTACCCCTCAGCTGTTGGACGCGGAGGGATATCAAAGGTTCCCTCTCGTCGGCACCAAAACATTGCGAGTTAAGAGGCGGCGCGGGAGCGGCTTTGCTCAGTGCTAGCGAGGCGCACGTCTGGGAGGAGCTGCGTGTGGATTACTGTGCGGAATCGGCGGGCTCGGACCGCGAATACCCGAGGATCCTTTTGCCACTGGATTGTTTTGTTTTTTTGCTGGAACATGTTACTGTCTAAGTTTGGCTCCCTGGCTCACATTTGCAACCCAAGCAGCGTAGATCACTTGCCGGCCAAGATCCTGCCGCCAGGTAAGGACGGCTGCCGACCCTTGGAGGGGGTCTCTCCGCCCGGCCTCTCTATCTCAGCGCCCCCGTTGCCCGGACGTCGCGGCTCACTTTCTCTCTCTTCTGTTCCCGCAGCCAAGCTGGAAAAGGAGCCTTTCGAGAAAGTCTACCAGGTGGGCTCGGTGCTGGGAAGCGGCGGCTTCGGCACGGTCTACGCGGGCAGCAGGATTTCCGACGGGCTGCCGGTAAGAGCTAATGGAGGGACTTCACTCACTGGTGGGGACGGCACCCGCCGACTCTCCACAACTTCTCCCAGCGCATTGCATAGGAGGCCCCCATCTTCCTCCTCATGACCCATGCAGCATCCTGCACCCCCATCGCACACAGAGCGCGGCGCAGGATCTGTACCCTGTCCCGGATCCGTAGTGTAGCCTGTTTTGTTCGTTTTAATTTCTAGAGGTCCTGGGATCGTTCTGCCCAGATTCGTGACTTACAACCGCCATGGATGGGTGCCGCTTCGGATCCAGGCGGTGCCCTGCAGTACCCACCACACCCCGGGCGATCGCACTGCAGCACTGTCATTCCCATCAACGTCCTGCTCCCATGCCGCCCCCACCCATCCTCAGTCGTGCGTCTGCAGCTATCATATCCCCGCACTGCCTAGATCTCGCAGCTCCCTGCCTACTGAGTGATTCACCCCCGCCAACACGAGGATGCTATCTTTATCTTCACGCTCCTGCTTCCCTTCTTTCCCTGCCTAGCCTACGGTCGTTCCCCCAGCCGTGCCTGGCGCTCTGCAACTACACCACCATTTCCAAGGCTACCCATCCAATCTCTCGGCAGTGTACTGCCCCCCATCGTTTATAAATGAGAGGTTTTATGTTTACCAACGTGAAAGTATCAGTGCAAATATATGGCTGTATCGTGCCTCCCTCTCTCAGCTGCAGTATTTGACTTTTCGATTTTTCACAGTGCCGACACGTATGCTGCTTCTCTCCTTTCTTGGCATCCTTACCAGACAGTCCTCTTGCCAGTCCCCTTCAACGCCCTGTGTTCTCCGTGCCTAGAATCACTGAGCCACCCTGCCAGCCAACGTGTCTGCTTTCTGGGATCTCTGCATCCCCGTGTTCGGCATCCATGCGTCACTCTGCAGTCTCCCACCCAAGCATCACTGCACCTCTCTGCTAAGGAACCTTCACAGCCCCGCACCCCTCGTGTCCAGAGTCCTGCGCAGCGATCAGCCCCTGTTTTTTATCATGTGTTGCCCTTCTAACGCTGTCTTTTTGCCCTCAGGTTGCGGTGAAGCACGTCTGCAAAGAACGGGTTACCGAATGGGGGACCATAGTAAGTATAGGCTGTTTCCTCTGGGATCTTTCTCCACCAGTCGGTACCTAGCCTGCGGTGTTTCCCCGTGGTTCGTTCCCTGAATAGTTTTGAGATTATGCGGTCGGGCTTCTCCGCGGATTCCTGGGTGTTCTGGTTTTCCCTTGCCCTCATTCGCCTATACAACAGCTCCGGCAGCCGGAATTCACCTTTCGTCCTCTAGGGGCCCATTTATTTGCAGATATCACTCTTTATGGTGTCTTTTTCTCTGGGCCTGCGCCCTTCAGTCTGCTCCTGTAGATCACTTTGGCCGTCAGGTTGGAATCCACTATTGGCGTTGCCTTAGATAGTGCTGTTCTCCTTACTTAAATGCTGTTCGCCCTTAGTTATGATGGGCGTAGAGCACATGTGGGTTTTTTTTACATCCTGGTTTCGCACATTGCCTGCCAGGTACCCATCCCTCTCCTGAATGCCCCTGCGATCCCCTGCCTCTGGGGTGGGTGCTGGCTTGTCTCTGGGGTGAGTGGGCTGCTTGTTTGTATCTAGGGTGAGTGGGGTGCCTGCTCTCCAGCAGTGCTCTGACCCACCTCCCCTCTCTCTCCACAGAACGGCTCGATGGTGCCCTTGGAGGTGGTGTTGCTGAAGAAGGTGGGCTCGCCTGCCTTCCGCGGCGTGATCCGGCTGCTGGACTGGTACGAGCGGCCCGACGGCTTCCTGCTGGTGCTGGAGCGGCCCGAGCCCGTCAAGGACCTCTTCGACTTCATCACGGAGAAGGGCGCGCTGGACGAGGAGGCGGCGCGGGCCTTCTTCCGCCAGGTGCTGGAGGCGGTCCGCCACTGCTACAGCTGCGGGGTGGTGCACCGCGACCTCAAGGACGAGAACCTGCTGGTCGACCTGCGCACCGGCGAGCTGCGCCTCATCGACTTCGGCTCCGGGGCCCTGCTCAAGGACACCGTCTACACTGACTTCGACGGTACGTGCGCTGCCTGGCAGCGGTGCCCATCGCGCGCAGCTTGCGAGACCCGTCTGCTGCCGGTCTTTGGCGCCTCTCTATGTGCTCCTCTGCCTCTAGAGGGCGCTTCTTTGCCCCTGCTTCCAAGTCTTCACACCAGCGCACCCCCCCATACTTCGCTGTGTATTGCCTTTTTCTCTCAGCACTGTCTGCTATCGCTACCGTTAAGTTTGGCGGCTGCCTTTCGGTTCCTTTATTAGCAGGAGTGTACTTGCTGCATGCAGTGTGCTGCCCTTGCCAGACAGCCCGATTATTGCTTCGTTATCGAATTGGTAATGCTGCAGAACAAATGTATGCGTTGATATTGTTTGTGGGAGAGACGTGTTAGGCTGGCCTATGTAGTGGGGTGATGGAACCTTTAAAAGCGACGTTGTTTACTGGCAACAAGGTCTCATTTCGATACTGTCAGGGGAAACAATCATATTTTTGTTTTGATGCGTAGTAACCTCCCCAGTGGTTTTAGGGGACCCCCCTCGGATTGCATCGCATGCTTGTTCTTGCGGATTGCCAGGACACAGTGTTTTGCAGGTTGTGGTGAGCCTTTAGGTGTGCATGTTTCTCTTTGCTCATCACCCCTTGGGTTTTCTCGGCTCTGTTAATGTTCGAAAAATTGACGTTGTCATTGCGGAGAAAACTAGAGGTTGCACAGTGGTATTTGAAGCCCGAGCCTTGGTGTTAACAGGCGTTCATATTGGTGACGTGGATTCTCGGAACGGTGCAGTTCTCCTCCTCGCCCGGCACTGTGCAGCACAGTCCCGGCTGTGCAGAGATTGGTGGTGCTGTGGTTGCAGCTCGGGGGTGTTGATGTAGATTCAGCTTTCTGAAAGCTTTTTGCCCCATCTTCACCCTTCAACTATAGTGGATGGGGGGAGGGTGGGGAGGGGCGGATTTTGGATGGGATTGTAGTCCGCAGCGGTAAAAGCCTCCCCGACACTTGGCATCTGTTTGTTGTGAAACCCAACGCCCGCCATGTGACCTCAGACGTCAGTTCGCGGGCCTGCTCTGTAGCCAAGGAGGGCGCTGGCGAGCGGGAGGGGGCGTACAGCTGGCAGAGGCAGCAAGCGGGAAGAAGGGTCTTGCATCGCTGACTAAAAATGGCACTCAATACAAATTTCCCTTTAACGGGATCCTTCTTAAACTTGTTCTCACCTCCCAATTACTATAATTAATTTTTAATACTTTAATTGGAAACCTTTTGAGAAATAGCGCACTGATCTCTTGCTTAGCCTGTAAATTTCCACATCGGACACTAAGCTGTACGCATAGCTTCGGTGGGAGCTACGGGCATCTTCCGCCATAACAGAGGCGCTGGCTAATAAATCCGAAAATGTCCGATCGGGAGGGAGGACAGGCAATGGGGCTCGGCGGAGTGCTGCCACGCCTCCCACTGAACAAGGCCACTAACAAAAGGGTCCCCGCCCCCACGGCGCAACTGCTTCGTTACTTAGCAGCAGCTTATTGAGCTAGGGAGGTGTCTGGTTCTCCACTGTGAAATGCGAGAGCATAGGACTTGAGGTGGTAAAAGGCTGCTGCTCAGCTGTCTCCCCGGTGCTCCTTTTGTGTCTATTTTGGGTGTGCTGTGTGCCACGTGGGCAGCGAGCGAGTAGGGAGCTCAGTGTTTATAAACAATCAGCCCTGGCAGAAGGCTATGCGTCTGGAGAGTGGCAATGTACTAAATGTTCTAACATAATCTACTTTTCCTTTGCTGTACATTCTGTTTTTAGCTGTTCAGTTTTTAAATATTGTACGTTTTAGGTATTTATTTCTCATTTTTAACATGTTAGTTTAATGATTTCTTAACTGTTGTTTTTCAGGGACGCGAGTGTACAGTCCACCCGAATGGATTAAATACCACAGATATCACGGGAGGTCGGCTACGGTTTGGTCACTTGGTGTCCTCCTGTACGACATGGTGTGCGGGGACATCCCTTTCGAACAAGATGACGAGATTTTACGAGGGAGGGTCTACTTCAGAAGGAGAATTACTCCAGGTTAGTGCATCTACGGTTTTCACTTTATTTGCTTTTTAGGCAGCGTCGAGTTGTGTGCAGTGAATTAATTCCCCCCTCTCTTTTCCCCAAAGAATGCCAGCAGCTGATAAAGTGGTGCCTTTCGCTGAGGCCTTCAGACAGACCAACGCTGGAACAGATTTTCGAACACGCATGGATGCGCAAATCGCCAGATGTGGTTAAGTCGGAGGACTGTGACCTGAGGCTCCGGACCATAGACACTGATGTATCTAGCACAAGCTCCAGCAGCGAGAGCCTCTGAAACCCACCCCTCCGAGGGGAGGTACTTGCAGACACACCACAGCGCTGCTGCCAATGTTTGGGAGGGGCTTGACAATGCATTCATTATTCTGTAGTTGAATCTTTGTGAGGGTCTGGTTGTATAATCCCCTCTGGCCGGTTCGGCTCTGGATGGGACTTCATAGCCGCGCTGATGTTTGTACTCTGCAGGCCGCTTCTTGGGCCAAAAAGACTGATCTTTATTTAAGAAAGCAGTGACCTCTTGAATATGAACATTTTTGCTCTCATAGAGCCCAGACTATATTTTATTTGCTTTTGAGTGCCTTTTTTGAAAGCTGCTTTAGTGGGACGTTTTCTTTTTCGAGCTGTCTATGTCCAAAGAAGATCCCTTTTGGTTATAGGACTAGGCTGACGAGCAAGGCCTACAACGCACTGGAACCTGCTCGGTAAACGGAAGTTGTCCCATCATACGGTGATGGAATACTTGAAGAGACATGTTCACCCCAACTCTCTGCTGCTCAGATACTTCCTATAGCCTGCACAGAAGTATGAACAGGGATGTCCGCTTTATCAGGAACAGCCACTCGTTTCCATTTCATCTCTACCACTGGGCCCCAAAAGCCCCTGTTTCGTCTTGACTCCCTCCTTTCTGTTAACCCGCAAGTCTTAAGTATGTGTGAGCATGTTCAATGCACAACCAATGCAAATATCCGAGGACTTTGACTTTCTCCCCATACCTGTATAATGTATTTATGTACCCTTGGTTATCTTCTGTTATACAGTTTATTTATTATGGCATTTGGACCGGTCCCACAGTTTTATCTGAAAGATATTTATTTTAATTTATTTGTTTAGAAATATCCAACACTGTGCTATCCCTTTCCTCTGCTGGTTTCCACCCTCCACCACCGCTCAATACATTACTAATCTTTTCTGCATTCCTGTTAACTTTTGTAAAAATTATTTCTGCTCTTCATTTTGTTTTAAAATTGTTGTACAAAGTCTAATTTAAGGGAATTTGGATTTTTTTTTTTTGTTAGTCAAGTTTTTCCTTTAACCGGAATGACTTTTTTTTTTTTTTTCAACCAGAAATGTAAAGTAATGTTTGGAAGGATTTTAAATTATTGACATTGTACATTTTTCATGCATTTACTCGAACGAGTCCAATTTAATTTATTTTAATAGCTGTTTTCTGTGATCTAGTTGCGTAAAGCAGCTTGAATTTTTTTCAGTTTAACTGTGTGAAAATGTATGGATCATATTTTTTTATACAGGTATTTCAATAAAACTTTTGTATAGAATGTTTATACTTAACTCGATTTTGCACGGTTTGAAGCATTTTCTAGCTTTCAGTGGGGCTGTTTGCGTTAAAGGGGACACTGAATTCAAGAATTATAAACTATTTCAGAACCCAAGGAGACCCCATCAAAGAAATACCATGCTAGAACGGATATTAGTGACTGATGCTGTATTGGTTAAAGGGGACTGCCTTCCCCCGTCTACAAGATTTCTTCAGGACTAGCCATAGAACAAATGGTGTTTCCATAGACATACGGTTTGAAAGCGACCTCGCCCAAGTCCCCCTCGAAACACACCACTGGAAATCTGTGTGTGTGTGGTGTGTTTTTTTTTTTTTTTTTTTTTTTTTTTTTTTTTTTTTTTCCCTCCTTCCACTTCAGGCTTGACCTTGTCCCAATTGTGTAATATTCGGGTTTCTCACGCTCACATTTGTTATGTGAGTATACTTAGGGTAGCTTTGGCCAGTTTCAAGTGGCCTGATTATGGTATGTATTTGGGCCTACTGCAGACTGAATGTTCCATCGGGCTCACCCCCTGAGGCTTGGTTATTTGTTCAGCAGAAATGCGTGATATGAGTTGGACTCACCATCTGATATGTTCCTTTGTGGCAGTTTAAAGTAGGGTGTGCGCCCATATCGGAGCAATAATATGCTGCTGCTCCTTGACTGTGACACTAGTCTGGTGTGACCTGCCGTACCTCTAAACGCGATCTGTAATGCTTTCTAATGTGGAACTCTTGTACTAGAGCATGCATAAGTAAATGGTGCTATTCCAATGGCTAGCGCCATCGATTGTGCAGCTTTACAGTGCATATATCACACTGACATGACTATAATATTTAGTATCAAATGTGTAAGAAGGGACACTGGTAAGCTCCCACTCTCCGGATATGTGCCTAGTACCAAGTAGGGAAAAACATAGGAAACAATTGTCTTCTGTCAAAGTGCTATCTGAACATTAAAATCTAATCTTCAATAGATTCCCATCTGGACACTATTAAAAAGGGGGGTCAATATTCTCTCTTAGGGACCTTCACCATACACAACTTGCAGATAGTGAACAAGGTCTTTGATTCAAATTTGATCAAAGTGGTGTGCAGTTGTAGAGAGGGCAAGTACTTGCAATGCTGCTTTCTACTACAGCAGAAAGCGTAGAATTTTGCTGCCCATTGGTGACTCTTTGGCCGTTCTATCACATCAAGTCGTTTTTAGATAATCAATTCTCATTCTCCACCTCTTTACTGGTAGATGGACCTTAATTCCAACATGCTATTAGGGCCCCGTAATCAAGGGAGCCGCTTATGCCATTTTTTAAAAATGTCTTTTGTTTTATACTATGCCTAACACAGGTAGTATGAGATACCCTAACGTAATGAGTGCAGTTCATTTGCAATGGGTTTGCCCTGCTCCCGTCTTCCATAAGGGCACATTTTCTGATATGTGGTTAATCCTAAAGCATATCATGGTTTTATTAATCCACACCTTAAAGGGCACTCTACCCCAACATAAATCATTAGTCATATGGCACGTTCAGCCAGCCCTTGCTTTTTAGGCCCAAAACGGTGCATTGCAGGGTTTGTACCTTTTTCTAGAACAATGTATGTCTAGTCTTCCAAATCTCTGAATACATACTCTAGGTATGGTTGCTTGGCATCACTTGCTTAACAATGAAGCACTGCAGGGCGAGTGATGATACGTAGTTGCTCCAGTGTATACCTGGCCGTCTTTAAGAACGTGCGAATCAGTTTGTATAAGGCACCATTGAAGTATTCAGTGGGCCAAAGGTAATGTACTCGGGTCGGCCATGAGTGATAGCAGCCTGAGCAAGGGTACGTTTCCAATGTTATGAGGTCAAACCACTAGTGACCAAAATCATTGTAGTGTAATAAGAGAAGAAAAGCAATTTAAGTTCCGGTGAGCAGGAACACAATAGTGATGCACGTTCAATTGTGAGGTGAACTGAGTGCAAGTGCTAACCTAACCCTCTGTGTGGGTGGTGTTCTCTAGACAGACGAGAGTGTAAGGGAATCTGGAAGGAATTTATTTAGGTTACTGAAACAATAGCAGGGTGATCTGAATGGCTGTAGGTGGATTTTGACTGCCAAGTCCACTCGTGTGATGGGAGCCCATGCAAAGTCTGAACAATGGTCTGAGGAGTGCACCCATGCAAGACTGAGGAGCCACCATTGTGCTACCAGACCATATGCTCAGTGGGTACCATTCAAGAGCTTCCGATGTAACGTGCTGGGAGTGGATATTTTACAGCAATTACTATTACGTGGACTGAGTTATATCTCCAGGATTGTTACTAGCCCAGCTCATTATTGCGCTCGGTGTAAGGAAACTGGACCGTGCGCTAACAATGTTTATGAAAAAGAAATGTATTTTGCTTATCAAACAGCAGCAGAATGGAAGGCTGTGGTTTTAATTAAAACAGGTAAGTGAAAGAGAGCATAGGTTATTTCCTTAGCTCTGTGGGCCTAAACAGGGAAACCGCTTCAATCCCTTTATGCGGAGGTGATGGAAGGGGAATTGAAGAGGGGACGTGTACAAAGGGGGAGGACTAGTCTTTTTAAAGCTGGTGCATCTAGACCGGTTGAGGCCAAAAGGTAGGTGGGAGAGCAAGGCTGAGTCACCCTGGATATGGGTGAATGATGTGGTCAGGCTCTGATGGGGAAGTAGCTTCACGAAAAGGGTCCAAATAGGGAAAACCAAACCAATCTATGCAACTGAATGTCTACTACAGTCCTCTACCACTCAAAAGCATAAATAAGAAAAAACTTTCAAGAGAACGCAACTCCAAGATAGTGAAGGCCGCCAAAAGCGTCCTTGAGTTAGATGGCATGTCTTCTTCTCTAATGCCCTTTAATATGCTTTAGCAGGGATTAATATATCCAGTCTAACTATTTAAGAGGAAGTGTCTAGACCAGGCTTCTCCGAGTAGATCGTGAGCTACTGGTAGCTCTCCAGCTGCCTGTAAGTAGCTCTCCTGTGTGTATTCCGGCCTACATTTTGCTTGGTTGAATTAATGTGTATATATATATATATATATATGCCCAAATCATGTATTCAAGACAAATATGTGAGAATCTTCAGAACCCGTGCAGATGTCTGGAGAAAAATGTCTCAATTTTCAATATATATTAAAAGCCAATTTTTGCATCATTAATCTTTTAGGGAGACCTGTTACTGATATTACTTTCATGTCAGGGGCACTGCAGCTGTGACTGGCATGTAGTACCTATGTAGGGGCATTTCAAATTGACAAAGCCTTTTTAACATTACAGCTGACACTTCTGTCTGCACTGAGGCGATCACTGCTGGTAATCTTGCATGGAGTGTCCACTAATGTAATCTTGACAATTGTGGTAGCTATTAAAGCACTAATAAATAATAGTAGCTCACCATGATTTCAATTTAATATAAATAGCTCTTGTTAAACAGAAGGTTGGAGACCCTGGTCTAGACAAATAACTCTTGTGAATGGAAATAGTAACCTCACAGTAGAGAAAGTAAGACATAGCACTAAAGTGCAGTTGTTCAGCAGTTTGTCAGATTTACGGCTTTGGTACCAGATGCTGAGATTGCAAAGATCCCTATCATAGCTGATCTATTGCACTTCTTTTCCTTTGAATCAAAGGGTAAGCTAAGTGCTGTAATGAAGAGCTAATGTCTGTGATTTACTAAAGGGTGGGTTGCTACGACCCTAAACCTTCACAGGCAGCTCACTGGCCCATGATTTTCTGCTTCAAATTATTTTCCTTGGTGAGGTGGGCAAGCAAGCTCTGAAGTTGTTTCACATCTTGTGTGAGCAGCTCATCCATTTCTGGTTTTATTCTTTACGTTCATGAACAATTTTTTTCCCTTTTCTAGTCATAAAATCAGTGCACCATGTTGTCATAGCATGTCATTTGACTTGAGGTGCATAGGGCAGGTCCCTTTTTACTTTATCTCCCTAGCTAGTTTTAACACCCCTAACCATCCCTTTGCTTACCTACCACTACAGCTACTTCTCAGTGTTTTGTCTGTGGGTGTTTGAATAATGTAACTCCAGTGGTTTAAAGGGGAAGTTCCAGGCATTGCCTGTTATGGCCGGTACATGGGTCCCATTTCTAAGTGTATGGAAACCAGGCCCCATTACCTCCAAAGATCACATCTCTCTTTTCCACCGCTTCATAGACTTCCATGGGATTATTGTAATCTTCCATTACAGCACACCCTCATTATTGCTTTGTTGATTGAGAACTAGACACATTGAGATGACCAACAAATCCAAGAAAATGCTGCTTAACATCTCCAGTGCCTGGTTTTGCTCATACTATGAGCTATGAATGCAGAATACGGCAAACTCTCTTGCCCTGTTTACTTTTCGGTGTAAAGGTGTTCCCCCTTACACGTGTTCTGTGGTCACCTAATCTTCGAGAGATGCTCTCTGTCCATCACCAGATCCAGCTGTCTGCACTTCTCCTATCTGTCTCTTCGTTCTCACCATAGCAATGGGACCCTGGCATTTGTCATCCAGCTTGTGTTTTGGCTCTGGTAGGCATGTGGGGGTAGGGAGGAAGCTACGGAGAGCTATATCTCCACCACATATCCACTTCTCAGCCCTGGCATCGCTATGAGACCAGAATTCAGCAGAGTTGTTGAGCCTGTGCTCTGGTGATCCACAGAGAAGGGATCAAAGTAGCATCCCACTCCACACATAGCTCCATGGGCAGTTAGAAAACACGATTGTCATGTTTATGTGAAATGAGAGGCCAGATCAAGGGTACACCTCACCCCAAGGAAACAATGGTCAGAGAAAGGAGACAGCTGTCTGCATTCATTGGCTCCTCATGTAACTGGAACCTCAGAACACCAGAACGAACCAGAATACTAACACCATCTCACCCCAGCAGGCGATAGCCCTTTGAGATGGGACACTAACATCACAGTGAAGGAAAAATGCATTCCTTGGAAATTAGCTGTCATTTTGGGAAGTCTGTGAGAAATGGAATGTACATCAGGCCCTGCAGCCAAGGGTTCGATGTCTTCATCCCTGCGCTTAAGGCAGAGGGGGTAGGTGTGCTGCCTTACTGTAGGCCTTGGGGGCTAACTCAGGATGCCAGTCTAGAATGCTGAAGGGTGCCTGTAGAATACTGGACAACTTGGTGCGGTGGGGTGACTATCGCTGTGCTCTCTCCAGGTGGGATGCCTGCAGTCCACCAGTCTCCTCCATCCAGCTCCTGCCATTGCATTTCTTGCCCTGGAAACCTTCGCTGCATCCTTTTGACATCAACAGCTGCTGTGCGTGGAAAGGCCATCAGCCTAAAAGGGATCCGCAGACCATAAAGACTGCCAAAGTGCAGTTTGTCCCAGAGCCTTGTATGGAGAGATACCACTCTTTTAGAAAGTTGTGCTTCGTTGTCTTTGTTCTTAGTATGCTGCCAGAGTCCTGATTCAGCCCTCTCTTTCCCACTTGTTGCCGGCTTCCTCAGTCCTGTTTCTCTCTCCTGCCACCAGTCTGCCATCGCTCACGGGGCTGTGTCTGAATCACCAGCAAACCTTCGCACAGTCTCCTCTAGGTATTTCCAGAATCTGGGTCTTAAACCCTACAGATCTCCACTTCCAAGACACCAGCTCTTTCGAAGTAGCCCCACCAGTGCATCACAGGCCTGGCTATTCCGGTAGGAATGCACTGTAGGGTAGGAGTGAGTACACTGAGTATACTGTGGTTACCACACAGTTATTTCATCAGCACAGTAAAGAAAAAAAAGTGTTTGTTTACAACCGATAGTTCGTTGTGCTTCTGTTGTGCTTAGTAGATAGTTTGAGAAGCATTGCTTATGGTATATAGTGGTCATTATTGCTCCCATTTTCTCACATGCAAGTGCCCTCCTCAGTCCATATTCCATCCTATTGCCCGAACGAAGTTTGGAGCCCAAAAGTGGAGACACTCGCACCCCACAGTCATCCAGCATCTGAGTGGGGGAACCCTGTACTAACTTCCCTATAGGTACTTATGTGTCTTATTCTCATACCTACCCACTGACTCGGGTCACCATCTACTTTCCTTGGTTAGTCACTGCCCTGAGGCCTGTGGGCAGGAGTGACAGTCGGTCTGCCTCCTTTCATTCCAGCACCTAAACTCTTTCTATATAACGAGAATACCATTCTGCATGTTACTCCACGAACCAGTCATAATGTGTGACCTATTTTACATTTACATTTACAGCAGAAAAATGTACCATACATGTTTTCGCGCTGCACACAAGGCTAGAAATCGGTCACATTTTAAGACAGCGTTTGCCACCAGCGACTGTGGTAAAACAACAGCCCATAATACAGCCTCAACACTGGTTTGTGCCTGTTTCGCCTAATTTCATACAGGAAGTCTGGCAGAATCAGGAACTGCACTAGAGAGTTTTCCTTACATTACTCTTAACGAGTGCCTTACTGATCTGGTGGGTTAGAAGTGTGGCATGATGACCCAGGACCGGCTTTAGCACTGGTGGTGCCTTGTGTGACAATGATTGTAGACGCACCCCAATGACCACCTCCACATTGGATTCCCTCACTTCCACCCTTTAACAGGTCCACTCTTGTCGCCATAACCTCTCTCTCTCTCAGAGATACATTTAATTAGCTTTATAGCATCACTCACCCCAGTGTAGGGTAGGTATCAGAGCACAGAGAGAATCTAACTTACGTGTGTAAATGCAATATATAGTAAATGTTACGTAAGACAGAGGACTACAAAATGTAGGAGTCACGGGTCATCCATACTGAGAGGCAGTATAGTTTGAGTGCTTGCTCTGGAGAAGCACAAACTCTGAATTTAAACTGTAAAACCATGGGTAGGGGTTCTCTTTAATAATAAGCATTGATTTCTACCCAAATTGACCTTTTTTGCAATACCAGAATAACGACTGGGGAAAAATCAAAACGCTCTAATCTATACCTGGCTGTTTGCATGCAGTTCTTTGATGACATTTAATAGCTTACTGTTCTGCATTAGGATTTTAACTTATAAACTGCAAGCAACAAAAGGATCTTTCTGACAACACTCTGACCTTTTTACATTATATGCACTTTGTGATCTGCATAGTGCACGTTCTTTGCAGTATAGTAACCCATCTGCATTACCTTTCGATGAGTCAAAACTTTCACTAGTACAGCATCCATTTTAGGACATTGTCATTCCTCACTCCGCATCCCTCCTTCTCATCCATCATCCATCATCCCTACTTCTCATCCATCATCCCCACTTCTCATTTATCATCCCTACTTCTCATCCATCATCCCTAATTCTCATCCATTATCCCCACTTCTGACCCATCATCCCTACTTCTCATCCATCACACATCATCCCTACTTCTTGTCCCTCACCCCTGCTTCATATCCCTACTATTCATCCATTATCCCTACTTCTCATCCATCATCCCTACTTCTTTTCCGTCATCCCTACTTCTCATCCATCATCCATCATCCCTACTTCTCATCCATCATCCTGACGTTTCATCCATCATCCCTACTTCTAATCCAATATACATCATCCCTATTTCTCATCCATCATCCCTACTTCTCATCCACCATCCCCACTTCTCATCCATCATCCATCATCCCCACTTCTCATCCATCATACATCACCCCTACTTCTCATCCATCATCCTTACTTCTCTTCCATCATCCCTACTTCTCATCCTTCATCCCTGCTTCTCATCCATACTTCTTTTCCATCATCCCTAGTTCTCTTGCATCATTCCTACTTCTCATCCCTCATCCCTGCTTCTCACCCATACTTCTCATCCATTTTCCATCATTCCTACTTCTAATACCTCATCCATAATCCCTACTCCTCATCCATCATCCCTGCTCCTCATTCCTCATCCCTCGGTCATACCAACACATTTACAGTTTTGTGACATACACCTTCACACTGATTTGAAATGTTTTAATTGAACTGTAGATTAACTGTATAACCCTTTCTCCAAGAGCTGATTTATGGCCCAAACTAGCAAAGCTTTCTGCAGAGGCCTGTGTAAACGGAAAAAGACTTAGTTAAATAAAGTGATATGCTGTGCAGCCTTGAATTCACTGGAAACAAACACACAGTTTCATTTCCTCTCCTCCCTCTTCACCCAGCACATACAATGAGAAGGCTGTTTTCAGTGAAATAGAATGCAGGCCTCTCTCATAACTCTGATTGTCCGTTGCCAACCAATCAGTGTGAAGGTGTGCTTCACAAAACTGAAAATTTGTTGGTATGACTGAGGGATGAGGAGTAGGGATGATGGATGAGGAGTATGGATGATGGATGAGGTATGAGAAGTAGGAATGATGGAAGATGGATGAGAAGTATGGATGAAAAGCAGGGATGAGGGATGAGAAGTAGGAATGATAGAAGAGAAGTAGGGATGAGAAGCAGGGATGATGGAGGAGAAGTAGGGATGAGAAGCAGGGATGAGTGATGAGAAGCAGGGATGATGGAAGAGAGGCAGGGATGATGTATGATGGCTGAGAAGTAGGGAAGATGGATGAGGAGTGAGGAATGAGCATGTCCTAAAATGGATGGATGAATAGTAGGGATGAGAAGTAGGGATGATGGATGAGAAGTAGGGATAACGTATGATGGATGAGAAGTAGTGATGATGGATGAGAAGTAGGGATGATGGAAGAGAAGTAGGGATGATGGGTGTATAGTAGGCATGATGGATGAGAAGTTGGGATGATGTATGATGGATGGGAAGCAGGGATGATGGAAGTGAAGTAGGGATGATGTATGAGAAGTAGGCATGATGGATGACGGATGAGGAGTAGGGATGATGGATGAGAAGTAGGGATGATCTATGATGGATGAGAAGCAGGGATGATGGATGAGAAGTAAGGATGATGTATGATGGATGAGAAGTTGGGATGATGGATGAAAAGCAGGGATGAGAAGTAGGGATGAGGAGTGAGGAAGGAGGATGTCCTAAAATGGATGCTGTACACCAGATAGAACTCGGATCTCTTGCCAGAAAGAACATTAATCACAGAGTTATCTTGATATTTTTATTGTTGCCTGAAAATAGCTGGAGGCAAGGAATGGCGGCAGCAGGTGCTTTTAAATTCATAATACACTTACAACAAGGGTGCCCCCACCTGAAGTCAGCAATGTTCGGTGGCACTGGTCGCACCGCCCTAGAGCCGGGCCTGGTATGACCTGCCCTGCATGATATGTGTCCGAGCTCATGTCTACTCTGCATATGCAGACTTGATCATAATGTTTTATGTAATTTGTACAGCTCTGGCATGCGCTTTTTTGTTTCAGTGTGCTTTAGGCCACGGTAAACAACTAGAAATGCAGCAATGCTTGGCACCCCTTGCATAAGTAGGCTGTGGTGATGTAATTGGGATTTTTAGTGTAGTTTTCCTTGCACGCATTTGTTGACAGGCACCCAATGTATCACTGGCAGTTTGCAGTTACCCTTTGACTTGAATGTGTGAGTCTAAAGCCTCATTTCAAATGCTGAGTTGAAATCGGGCCCTAAAACGTCTCTTCGAAGTACTTTGCTTATGAGTTTGGATCAGTGGTTGCTGAATTACAACTTTTGCTCCCTGCAATGAATAAAAGTACGCGCAAAATGTCATTGGGCAGTATTTGTGCATGGTATTCCCTTCATCACAAATGTGTCCTACAAACTATGATTTGTCTCAGTTCACGGTTTTGTGACTGACGGTAGCCAGTGCAGCTTGCCACCAGCTACTGCTAGGTAGGCGAAAGGGTGCTGCTGGTGAGCGTGACACAACTGGGCCCAGGAGTCATGGAATGCATCACTTTGCCCTAGGGAGGGAGTCTCCAGTGTTCAGTGTAGCAACATTTTGCTGAGGGTTGAGGACTGTGAGAGATTGCCTTCGTGTTAGGGGAACACTGAGACCAGGGGTGTAGCTTCCACTGGTGCCGCAGGTGCATCGGATCCGGGACCCATGTCCTTCCTTGCACTAGGGCACATGACACACTGGCTGCGCCACAGACCGAGACTTTGTTTTATGGCGCAATTCACAATGATGCCCTTCTCCGTCCCCGACAAAATATAAAGAGGAGGCCCCGAGTCTCTCTTAGCTCACGTGTCTTGGGGTGAATGGGAGCCCCATGAAGGATTGGAGGAGTCCCTGAAGGGCCGATCTCCCCAATCCCCCGTCCCCTCGCAACAGGGGCTTCAGCGCCCGTGTTATGCCCCTGGCTGCTTGAGGTTGCTGGGTAATGGGGTAAAGTTACAGGACCTTGTTGGAAGGGCTGGAAAGGATACATCACGCTCACAGAGGGACTGTTCATTTGAGTGCAGGACACGCCTGAACCTTGTCTAATAGAGGGTGACCAAAAGTGACATGCACTGAGGGACTTTGTCGAGTGTTGGGGCAGCAGAACCTTTCTGTGGTGTTTGTGGTGGTCAGGGGCCCGGCAAGATTCTGGGTGGGGAGAAAGGCACGCGCCGGCTAGTGATGGCCAAAGCCAGGACAGTTTGCAGGTGTCATATATTTCATGGGTCCACTTAGCGGCTAGTCTACTGTCTCCTGTCGTTGCATATTTTCACCATGTAATAATGACAGAGAGCTGTCAGCTGGCCGATGATAGGGGAGACCTCCTGCCATTCCGGCTTGTTAACTAACACCTTGCTTGAGCGGATTAGTAGTTTAGCTTTGGCCACAATGGCCATGTGATTTAAATCTCATAACGCAGTGTTGGCTAAAAATGCTGGACTAGCTGATAGAGACTCATATGACAATGCGGTCTGTTGGCACCTATATTTCTGGCTCGAATGGTGATCGGCCGGGGGCGCGGGCACATTCACCTCCCAGCGCAGCTCCAGGAGACCGCGGAAACATTGAGTGTAAAACGACGAATGCAGAAAAGCAGACTGCCAGCCAGCCTCCTGTGCCAGTAGTGCTTTTTACAGCGGGACATGGCCGCAGAACACGAGCTGCTCGTCTCGGTTTCCCAGGCGCGTGCCCACGCAAAGAACTCGTCTCGGTTCTGCCCAGGGTTGGTGGACTGAAAGAGTAACAAAACGTGTTTGTTGTTCACGTCAATTTTCTGCTCCTCGTTAGGGATTATATATTCCGAAATTGTCTATTTTCTCGGAATAATATTAATTTTCTCAAGGTGTATGTTTCGGAATTTTGACAGTGCGACATGCGAAAACTCATCAAATACTTCGCCTTCATTATTTATAAAAAAAATCATGCATGGATATCGCTTGGGTCTTGCAGCACTGCTCGGTCTGTATATCTTCTTGTGGCTGATTTGGAAGCCTACCAGCCGGTTCGTAGAGTTCTATCGCCGCCTACCGGTGAACGTTTCCTGTCTAACTGCTCCCAAAAGTGACACGTACACCAAGAAAAAGTCTCAACATTTCCGTATGTTTTTGCCAGCTAGCCGACAGAGAGCAAACTGTGAAGTATTTCACGCGGAGAAACAATGAATTGGACTCGAAAAGTGTTTTATTGTAACCGGACTGAGTGTGAATAAGTGCGTGTATAGTTGTATATTGAGCAAACATACAGTAGAAATGGATGCGACTATCAATTGACCACATGCTATTGGTTTCTCTCTGAATGCTGTTCTGTGAAGGGGAAGGGATATTAAAGAACTTCTTCACCAGTTTCAACATCGTTACTGATTAGTTTCAGTCACAATCCAGAGTTTTATATATAATTTAAATGAGTAAATATAATTCTTATTTTAATTTAAATGGAGTTAAAGTGTATTACAAAACCTTCATAGTGGGTGTGTAGGGTCTTAGACCCTAGACCAGCATGCAGGCATAAGGATGACAAAGACTTATCATTATAGTCTATAGAACTGGCCCAGGGCACCTGCACCTAGCTCCTTTTATTGGCAGGGTCACCTGACCGGTGATACCTGTGATGGATGGGTGTGGGGTGGACATAACAGGCCAAAAACTAGAACGTGCCAAGCAAGACACTACATCCCTCCCAAACATTATTGAGAGAAAAACAAACAAGTCCAACCTGTAGGAAAGAATGAACAATAAAGTAAACACCACGGAGTCTCTTCAGGCAGTCCACAGTGTGTGATGAGTGGACAGGTGCTGCAAGGGGCACCTGGCACCACAGCACTCATCCGTAGTTTAACTAGATTACTTTGGGTACGAAACGCAGTGTGGATGGAGTCCAGATCTCTCAATCTCATGTCGGTGGGATTTCAGTCCACCTGGGTGATGTTGTTCGGTCCCACCTGGTCTCACGGTGTTGGAGTCTATTTGCACAGTTCAATGTGGGATGTTGAAGTCTATTTACACATTTCAATGTGGGAGTGCATCAGGAGCAGTGTGGAGCCACTACAGAGATTTCTTTGGAGGTGCTCTGGATCCCTGATAGGCAAAACCTTCAAAGACTGGGATGACGGTTCAGTGGTAGGACATCTCCGTCTGAGGCCTTGGTGCCTCCTGGTACCTGTCATTGGATCAGCTTCAGACTCATCTCTCGTGCCAGGATTCTCTCACACCAGAATTCCCGTGACGCCCTTTTCAGTGGGTTGCCACTGGACTGTGTGGGCTGTGCAGTGCCTCTCATAGGCCGTGCTAAAGGGCTGCTTTGTAACCCCCAAGAGGACCATGTCCAAATCGCTCATGCAAACACAAGGGTAGGTGATGCAATGGTCGGGTGTGGTCTCTTCAGCAGGACTCAGGTGCACACGGGGTCTAACAGATGGCACTGTGTGGTGAGTTGCCCATGGCACCAGGAATGCCTTGTTGGTCTATGAATGTTTCGCAGGCAGAGGGTTCCACTCTGGTGGTGCGATGCTCTGTAGATGGTTCTGGCGATGCACCTGGTAAAGATGACAATCTTACCATTCAACAACTTGTTTTACAAGTGGCGATGTCTTGCTTGGAGTGAGGATGACTGGAGGGACTTCATGGCCACTGGACTGGTCACATCGTTGTGACCAGTCCAGTGGCCTTCTTCTTTTTTGGCATGTGCCCTCGCTAGCAGGGTGCCATATCTTTCAAGCAGCCAGTGACAGGTGTCTGGATGGTCTCACTGTGTAGCGTGGGGCAGCTATGCAGTCTGCGCACTCCAGCAGGTTACTTCTTGTACTCCCTCTGTGCTGTCTCCAATTACATCACAGCACCCCAGTGGCTGGCTTTTGTTGCTGGATGTACTCTCCGGTAGTGGTACAAGTCCTTGTCTTGTCGCTCATTTTTCTTCCTCCTGTGCACCTGTGGTTCTCGATATCTTCTGTGGGACAGGTCTGTCACTCACCTTTCCTTCACGCTGTGGCATCATGCCACTCTCTTCTCCTCACCAACTCTTTCATGATGTGGTGTTATGCCATTCTCTTCTCCCTTTCAACTCTTTTGTGATGAATCTGTGGAGAGCATGCATGTCTTCATTTGGAATGTGACATCATACCTCTGACATGTGGCTCCCGCAAGGGTGTTGGACCTCCCCTTTGTTTGAGTAAAGATTTGCGGAGTTCATTGATGAACAGATAACCACATCTACGACCAAGGGTTATTGAGGCCACAGCCTTGCATATTGTTTCAATTAAAATGGCCTCACTGTCTTTCTGGGTCTCTGCCACCTGCATCCTTTACATGGGTTTTGTTTATGTCTTCAAATGCAGTACCTGTCAGAGACATTCTAGAAAATAAAGATATAACAGATACCCCCAAAAATCGTGAAGAACTCATCTACCAGGCAGTAAAAGAAAGACTGATATCTAGGATTAAGAAGACTATAACACCTGCAATAGACCATCTTCTCTTACATCTATAAGACTGCAAGTTCAATGCACAGGGTCCATTTGCCTTGTAGGTCGAGGTGCATATTGTCTTAACTGTTTTTCCACTTCACCTTACCACACTAAGGAGTCAATGCACTTTTACTGCTACTACAAAGACCTTGATTGGCATTGGATGGATTCCACTCACCACGTCTCCGCTCTGCTTTTTCATCTTGAAGTGTCCATAAGCTTTGGAAAGTCTTCCCTGACTTTATCATAGATGCTTTTCTTTTTTTGTGAAGGAGATGGACAGTCAGTTGACAATGACCTTTTCACCTCTTCATGCCTGGGCCCATTTTTCATCGCGTTTCAAATGTTGGTACTAAAGAGAAGGTTTCAGAGAGCATGTTCTGGTTAACCTCACTGTTTTCATAGAACCTCAAGCTATTGCTTTCTCACATCTCTGTGCTCAGGACCACTTCCTACCCCGTGCTCATCAGTTAGAGACATCAGCCTTGTCGATGTCTCACTTTTTTGTTTATCACTCTCTGATCCATGAGCTCTTCTCCGGCCAAAGGGAATACACCTCCAATTCTTCCAACAGACCTGTCTGTAGGGTGCCACCCAACCCCTTGCTAAGGTCTTACTCTCTGCAACCAAAGGATCATAAGGACACGTGATTCTCCAACCCTATCACTGAAATATCTGCAACAGCTCCATGCCTTTAACAGTTCTCACTCATCATCTGACCTTCTGTCCTTCCTGCCCTCTATCTCAGCAATCAAACCCCAAGATTCTTGAGCCCATTATGAACCTGCTTACTTCCCTGTAGCAGCAGGGAATGCTCTGTGTATTATATGTCTCAAGCGAAGTTAATGTCAGACTGTGCATTCCCGCATTACCCCATCACTCTCTAAAGAATTCAGACAGGTAAACCTCCTTTTCTCTTTCACAAGAGTTCCTTGAACTTTTAAAATAAAGGAGGAAGGTTAAAAGAAACAAGAGGTTACACTGACCAATACAAGTAATATTTTTCTAACATCTGGCTCTCAGACACGAATCTTAAAATTGTCACAGGATAAAATTGCCCTGGATTGTCAGTTGTATCATATGTGGTCAGTTGTATCATACTGGTCGTGCTCTGTGAAGCAGTAGTCAGTGAACCAGAGTAAGCAGTGTTCCCCCTAGGTCTAGCACTTAGTTTTAGCAAAACAGGGATTGGCATTCTGAGGAATCCATTCAGAACCCTACAAAGAGAAACCCGAAGTTCATTTTGTTTTTCTTTGACATTGATCCTGGATGGGAATGTGTTAAGCTTCTATTATCTGCTCACAGTGGTTTTTATGTACAAGGCTACAACCGAGAATTTACCCTGCAGCACCGACGGAAACTCAATGTATCAATTTCCATCTCAAGTTCTGAGGTTAGCTCTCAGATTTAAAAAAAGACATAATATGTTTTTATAAAACCTAGTATCTGCAGTTACCGTCCAGGATTTGGCTATTGCCAACACATAATTAATTATATGTTTTAGAGTTGGTGGTCGCAGGTTCAGAGGAATGAGTCAGCTAGTGCAGCAGGACGCTTTCAATGTAAAGTCCTACATAGAGGGGGTCGATGATTCTGCTGTCCAGATAATCCACTATCTTGGTAATAGTTCGTGGGCTTGCCCACTCCTTTTCCTTCAGAATCACAGCTTCGACTATACAAGACAAAGTGTAATTTCTTTCATCCGAAATCAATTGCTACCATGCCGATTAATGCTTCTAATAGATTGCAGTCCTCCAGGAAACCAAAATTAAAGACTCAATTAACATGTGCAGTTTAGAGTAACAGCACTGTTTTCCCACTGCTTCACATTCTGCAGTAAATAACAAAGTGATAGAAGGAATACTTGTATTATTCTCACCACCAGTCTGACATTTTTCTCCCACTGAGCCACCATATAGACCAATCAAATGCATATCAGCGATCGAACAGTCTAGCCCGAGCAATCTCATTTGATCTTTAGGAAGGTTAACTTTTGACAAAAGGGTAGGATTGCTAGCTGTCTCCAGGTCACCAGAGCATATATTTCCCAGTCCTGGGCTTTCCTTTTACAAATCATTCTTTCCAGTATGCTAATCAAATTCACCTAAAACGAGACTTCAATTGCCAGAACACAGTGATTTGGCAGAAAGGAAGTAGGACTGGACATGATATAAAGTCATCACATGTAGTCATCAGTTACTACTAATAAGGCAAACCAGAGCCAGAATCTCTACACCTTGTGCGCTCTCTGAGCAAGATAGCCTGCAATATTGTGAGAAACAGGGTTACTGGTTGAGAAGGGTGAAACTTTACTCAGGTAGCAACTACAATACTTGTCAGGATGAGGCACAAACAACCCCCAAATTAATCTGTGCTCAGCCCTCTGGTAGATTGGAACAGAGCCGTCAGGCCTTAGAGGCAATGTGTAAAGTATTTATGCAGCACTTCAAACAGTAATAAACTGGAGAAAACTAACAAGGAAAATCCTACACCAATATAGAAAACTAGAACAATTTTTAATAAATAAAACAAGACCTAAGAGACAAAAATCCATGTAGGAGTAGAAACGGAGATATGCACGTTTAAAGATTTCAGTGAAAATATTGCCAAAAAGTACAAAGTGCCAACTGTGGATATCTGGTCTCGCTGGACTGGGACAAAGTTACAAGTTCAGGCTGATCATGATGGAGCGCGGGTCAGCTACTGGAACCTATTAAAACACTAAACAAAAGTACCTTAAGTCCTGGCTGCGGAACATTGCAAGGTCCTGCGCTGAGGATGCGTTGCACAGGTGAGGCAATACTTTGGGTCTGAGGAGCTGCAGAGCTGCGGTGCGAGGTCTTGCATGGTCTTCAATGATCCCGTCGACGAGAGCTTGCTTTGCAAAGTGCCTTGAGGATGCATTGCGCAGTTGAGACAAAGCATTGTCTCCGAGGAGCTGCAAGGCTGCGATACAAGAACCTCCCTCATCATCGATGCTGCCATTGCTGAGAGATTTGCGATGAGAGGGCCTGTGTTGAGCAAGCTTTGCACAGGGGCGGTTCCAATGCAGGCTGTGAGGTTGGTGCAGAGTCCTTGTGCTAGGAGAAGCCTCACAGCAGAGGTGATACATTGGTTCTGCTCTGGGTTGTGACACCCAGCAGAGGAGATGCATCAGGTCTGCTGGATCCACATATGGACTGGCAAAGCACCTTCCAGCCCACTCCCAAGGGTCCTGAACTGTGGTGGCACCACTAGAGGGTAGGAGCCACAGATGGCAGATTCCAAGTGCTAGGTTCAAGGTTGTTGGAGCCTAATACTCTAGTCAGGAGGCCAGCCAAACTAGCCCTTGGAGTAATTCTGTGGTCCCAGGTTCAACAGATGCAGGTCCACTCCTTCTCACCCAGGCAAGAGGGCACCAGGCAGCAGTTGAGCACATCTGAACAGTCGTCCTTCAGAGAAGCAGTCCAGCAGAGTAGCAGTCCTTTCAGCCGTACAGTAGTCCATTTTCTTTGCAGAGGTTCCACAGGTGCAGAAGTGTACTGAAGAGATGATGTCTGAGGTCCAATATTTATATCTGGTGCCCTCTTTGAAGTGGAGAAAGCATCTAGAGATTTCTAGCACCCTGGCGTGGCAGGCACCCCTTCCTCTCTGTCCTGGCCCGCACTTGTCTGAGGTCCCAAAGACTAATGACAATTCCTTTATGAGAGTGCTCATGCAGACCCTTTGTGATGTGCAAGTGTAGTAGGTGACAACTCCCCCCTCATTAACTCAGAGTGACCCATCCTGCCCATACCTATCTTCCCTTTGTCTCACTGGCTGGGAGTAATACACATAGACCAACTGTCAGCTACATCTAATCATGTGACCCAGGAACAGGCTACAGGCACCAAATAGTTAAGACAAGAAAATGCTAACTTTATAAAAGTGACATTTTCAGAATTATGACGAAAACTCTGACGTTACCATTATTAAGAGGGCTTTTAATTATAATTCTTTAGACAGCAAACTTGACTTGTCTACCTGTTCCCATGTGGAGGTTACAGCGCATTAAATGTAATAAGGTAAGTCTAAAGTTATTTTATGGGAGAGGTATGCCTTTCAGTACTGAAAAATGGCTTTAGGAGTTTATCTCTACCAGAACATGTGCAATTAAAAACTACATGTCCTACATTTAAAATAAAAAGCACCCTACCCTCTAGGCTGTTCATGGCCTGCCGTAGTGGTGACCTATATGTATCAAAAAGGAAGGTTTGGCCCTGCAAAAGGTTTATTTTGTCAGGTCGAAGTGTCAGTTTCAAACTGCACACAGGCTGCAATGGCAGGCTTGAGACATGTTTAAAGGGCTACTTAAGTGGGTTGCACAATCAGTGCTGCTGGCCCACTAGTAGTATTTAATTTTCAGGCCCTGAGTATAAGCAGGACCTATGTACTAGGGACTTACAGGTAAATTAAATGTTCCAATTGGGTATAAGTCAATTCTACCATGTTTTGAGGAGTGAGAACAAGCACCTTAGACCTGGTTAGCAGTGTTAAAGTGTGCAGAGTCCTGAAGCCAGCAAAAACAAAGTCAGCAAAACAGGAGGGTTGATGGCAAAAACATTAGGGGAGAACCACACCAATGATGCCGGTCTAACAACTATCATACAACATTAATAAGCCTTTTGAAGGTCACCTGTAAAAGTTTGTGTAGTTGGGCCCAAAAAGCCCATCAGACCTACAGGTAGCATGAAGAAATCTTTGTGGTGAAACAATGACCTGAGGGGTTGGCTATTATTTTCCATCAATTTTCTTTGATTTTGTTTGGTTTCATGGCTGGAAATGAGAATGGATGCCATGTAATCCCGTTGGTTACACCGCCACATAAAATAAACATATAAAGAATCAGATTGTACTAAAAAGAGAGTTTCACCATGCTTTTGCTGTTCAGCATGAACGCTACCTCTCATGAATCATAAATGCACTCAAGCAGCTATTTGAGTTACAAATTATTATTCTTTCATAGACCCTTGGGATTTACTGTCCCACTCTATTTGTGTCTGCATATTATAACATGTCAACTAATTATAATTCTCAAATCTGTTACAGATCCCAAAAAGCTGCCATCTCTTCTTAAACAGCAGTACATACCTATACATCAAATATCAAATTGTGTTTGTGGTTTATGTGGTTCATATTACTAATTGTCTCTTTTATCAAAGATGCAAATGCGGTTGTCAGTTCAGCAACTGGCTGGGGTAGCCAAAGTGGCATGCCACCATTTTGTTCCTCTATGACATTAATACATTTCCCCCTTGTTCCACCCTTAATCCCTCAAAAGTCTTTCTGATTGCTTCGGTAGCTCTAGGGAAGGGAGAAAGGTACATTACAACAAAAAGTAAACAGGTCTTTTGGACCCCTTTTCACTTTTTTGATCACATCTAAAACATCACATGTTGACATATTGTTAGATTACAGTGGGTTTAGAGATCACCCATTTCTTACCATTGGTTGGCTTTATTGTCAATCTCATTTGCTTGCTTCTTATTTGTCAGCTTCGGTGATCCCTAATGGATCCATGCTCCAGGAGAAAGACAAGCACCAGAAGGGTTCTGGTGTTTGTTCTTCCCCTGGAGCATGAACCCATTACTTGCATGCTTCTACTGCTCCCTTTTCATACACTACTTTCTTCTTTTTGGTGAAGCATTCTCCAAGAGCCCATGTATTTGAAAGCTGTCTCCCTTATGTACTTTACATTTCTCTCACTAATGTTTTTCTCCCTTTGCCCTTCCTCTTTCTATTTCCATTCTTGCTTCCTGTCCATTCACCTCCCATTGCTTTTCTTGCTTCCCCATCCCCACCATTGTCCATTTGCTTCCCCATCTGCGAGACCTATTGGCTTTACTAATGCTTGTTTTTCCTGATGATGCCTTTGTGACCCTGAAACTAAGAGTACCAGTGGTAGTCAAACTGCAGGCTAGGTGCAGGACAGAGCGTGTAACATGGCACACCCAGACATTTGCCTTGGAAGACAAAATCTATTATTTATTTATTTCATTTTTCTGTTTTATCTAGTGCAAACCAAACCCAAATAGGTGTTAAATAATTGCTTTTCATAAGAACAGCTTCCATACATATGCCCTTAGGGCTTAGAAAACAAAGGAGTTTATCATTTAAGATTTTTTCAACCGAATGAAGGTCAAAAACCATCTAATGTGAGCATCCATATATACTTTTTGCTCCTTTGTTAGACAGTACCCCCCTGCCACTTTCGGGCTAGCATCAGTCCTGTTTAAGCTCCATGCAAGGGTCCGATGGAGTCATGTTTCAGCATTCGCAACTGTTCTTGGCTGTCTCTTGGTATGTGTTGATTGAAAGATAGAATGTTTCAGCCTTCCTTATTGATCAGGGGATTGAAAAGAATGACAATCTAATGTAAGGATATAGACTGGCAGGTGAAATTATCTAAGATCAGAATTATGCATTTGTTAGGAGAAAGCTCAGTTGAATTGCCTAGTTTGTATAGATAGGCAGGCCATTTTCCTGGCAACATGGCCACCACCATCTAGACATGCTTTTCCATTCCAGAACAAAACTGTAGGTTAATGGTCTAATTGTGGTAGATGATTCAAAATAGACATGGTGATCTCTGTGTTATGTATGTGTATAGAAAGTGAGTACAGAGATTATTTCACTCTGCTACCTCCCGGAACAGATGACAGCCTCTATCAGGTCAGAGGCTCTCATCCAGCCACTGCATACATTTACAGTTAAAAGCAATGATTTAATTAGGTCTTCATTACTTATTGCTATGGTGTCAGTTACTCAAAGAACATGTAAAAGTGATCAGGACAAGGCTGCTACTGAAATTCATTTGCCCCTCAATAGCAACCTGCTTGTATTTCTAAAATGAAATATGTGGGTGTGATGTTCATCGGCATTAGCACACAAACCCATTACTTTGTTTTTAGACAAACCACAAGCAATACATTTTATTTACTCAATGGCAGTGAAAGTGGATATGTTATATGTGCTGCCCAAATTAACACACTGTGTTTTAAAATATTTTCAAATTTAATCAATTATAATTGCAAATACTCCTTTGTAAAGAGTAAGGTGGATTTGTAGAGTGATACCCACGAGGGTATCCAGGCAATGAGTAGGTAGGTTAGTGTAGGCATGTGGTGAGGCTGGGCCTGAGTACAGACAGTCTTGATGGTCTCACAAGAAGACTAATTTGAGAGCCAAGTCTTCAGCTTCTTGTAGAATTTAAAATGCGAGTAGGAGGCACTGATGTGTTGGGGGAGGTCATTCCAGGATTTGGCAGCTTACTAGGAGAATGATCTGCCTCCCTTTCTGCTTCTGTGGATGTGAGGTGTGTGCATGTTAGAGTGGTGCTGAAAAACGTTGACTGGAGGGTTGGTGAAAGTGAAGCTGGTAATTGAGGTATGCGAGTCCTGTCTTATGTAGTGAATTGAATGTGTGTGTGAGAAGTCTGGCTGGCAGCACTTCTGGATGGGGAGCCAGCAAAGCTCTCTGAGGAGTGGTGTGGCATGGGTTTGGTGCACAAGCTTGAGGAGCTCTGATGGAGATGTTTTGGATGGTTTGAAGTCTATGAAGAAGTAAATTGTTGGGATGCCAGCACAGAGTGCATTGCCGTAGTCCAACCTGCTTGTGATTAGGGCCTGCAAAATGGTACATCAGGTGTCTAGTGGAAGTCACTTGAAGATTTTATGTAACATGAGGAGGATGTGAAAGCATAAGGAAGTGACGGCATTGATCTGGGGATTCATAGTGAGGTTGGTGTCCAGGATGAGGCCTAGGTTCTCAGCTTGGTCGTTTGGGGTGGGTGTGGGTCCAAGTTCAGTGGGCCACCAGGTGGAGTCCTAGGGTGAGTTCTTCTTATTCCCAAAGATCAGCACTTCAGTTTTTGTTAGTGTTGAGCTTGAGGCAGTTTTCTTTCATTGAATTGGCCACACTGGTCATGCATTGTTTGAAGTTTCTCTTGGTGATAGTGTCATCTGAGAGGAAAAGAATGAGCTAGGTGTCATCAGCGTAGGGGATGATGTTGATTCTGTGGGATCTGATGATGTTAGCAAGGGGCGTCATGTGCATGTTAGAAAATGTGTGTGCCTAAGTGATGATTCCTCTCGGACTCTGCAGATGAGGCCCTTGGGTTCTGATGTGAACGGCATGAGTCTGACTCATTAAGTTATTCCAGAGAGGAAGGAAGCTATCTACTTGAGTGCAAGTCAATGTATCCCTGCTGTGTGTATTCTGGTGATGTGTGTGTGGCAGTGTTGAATGCAGTGGGGATGTCGAGGACGATAAGGTCGGCAGTCTGTCCGCAGTTGAGGTTGGTGCATATGTCATCTGGGGCAGCGATGAGGGCTGTTTTGGTGTTGTGGTTGTTTCAGAATCCTGATTGTGAGTTGTTCAGGGGGTTGTGGTATTCTAGGTGGTCAGATAGTTGTCTGTGGATGGTTTTCTCAATGACTTTGGTTTGTAAGGGAGCTGAGAGATAGGTTTGGTAGCTGCTGAGTACTTCGGGGTTGGCTGAAAGTTTTACTTTAAGATGTTGGTGACTTCTGCATGTTTCCGGGTATCTGGGAAGGTGGCTGTCTTGAGGGAGGTGTTGATGATGGAAGTGACTGCATCACTAATCAGTTCTTCCCATGGTGTAAATATGATGAGAGTAGGGGTCTGTGGGTGTCCTAGGGTGAGTTCTTCTTATTCCCAAAGATCAGCACCTCATTTTTGTTAGTGTTGAGCTTGAGGCACTTTTCTTTCATTCAAGTGGCCAAACTGGTCATGCATTGTTTGAAGTTTCTCTTGGTGGTGATAGTGTCATCTGAGAGGGAAAACATGAGCTAGGTGTCATCAGCGTAGGGGATGATGTTGATTCTGTGAGATCTGATGATGTTAGCAAGGGGAGTCATGTGCATGTTAAAAAGTGTGTCACTGAGTGATGATCCCTGTCGGACTCTGCAGATGAGGCCCTTGGGTTCTGATGTGAACTGCATGAGTCTCATTGAGTTTTTCCAGAGAGGAAGGAAGCTATCTATTTGAGTGCATGTCAATGTATTCCTTCTATGTGTATTCTGGTGATGTGTTTGTGGTGGGTGATGGTGTTGAATGCAGTGGATATGTCGAGGAGGATAAGGTCGGCAGTCTGTCCGCGGTCGAGGTTGGTGCATATGTCATCTGCAGCAGCAATGAGGGCTGTTTTGGAGGTTTGGTTGTTTCAGAATCCTGATTGTGAGTTGTTCATGGGGTTGTGGTATTCTAGGTGGTCAGATAGTTGTCTGTGGATGGTCTTCTTGATGACTTTGGTTTGTAAGGGAGCAGAGAGATGGGTTTGGTAGCTGTTGAGTACTTCAGGGTTGGCTGAAAGTTTTACTGTAAGATGTTGGTGACTTCTGCATGTTTCCGGGTAGGTGGCTCTCTTGAGGAAGGAGTTGATGATGGAAGTGACTACATCACTGATCGGGTCTTCCCAGGGTGTAGATATGGTGAGAGCAGGGGTCTGTGGGTGTCCCTGAGTGGACTGACTTTACTATTGCTGTAGTGGCCTTGATTGATAGAGCAGGTATGCTGTCATTTGGTAGTCTTTAGTTGATGGGGGTGGCTGGGGTTCGAAATTACTATAGATCGTGGTGATTTTTCCATGGAAGAAGTCAGAGAAGTTGTTGCAGAGTTCTTGTGTAGAAGTGATGGTGTTGACTTCAGCTGTGGGTTTGATTAACTCCTTGACAATGGTGAAAAGGTCCTTGCAGCTATTGGAGATATATTTGATTCTTAGGGTCAGGGCCTTTTTCTTGGTGTCTGTTTTCATTTTATGGTGATAGTGCCTAATGGCTCTTGTGGGTGTTTCGTGTGGTGGTGCCTCGGATGTATCTCCATTTCCTTTCGAGTTGTTTGCAAACTACCATTTCACTATGTCTCCTAAAATGGACTCTCGTATAAGTGTTCAGCCAAAACAGGATTCTACGCCATAGGCTAACAGGTACATGAGAGTGGGTTGAATTGGGCATTTAAATCTATAAAAAAAATGCTAAGAAAGGGGGAAATGTAAAGAGGCTATTAAACTGCCAGCAGTGTTTCTCCTTCATGTTGTCAGCCAATAAATACCTCTGAAATCCTTCAAGATGTCATCATAGGAATCCTCTTTGAAGAAAAAGAAAGGGTTTCAAAATAATTAGTCTTAAAACATATGGCAAGAAGGTGACCTGCAAAAGGAGTCCTGACTACATTGAGATTGTCCCTGATTTATTGGTAGGAGGAAATAGTCAATTTTTCAAGGAAGATTGGGAGAGCCCCATGCCAGATTCTTTGGTCCTCCAGATAAACAGAAAGGTTTATCAAATAGAATGTGTATCTCTTTCTCCCAACTCGGGGCTCAGGGAAAGTCCTTAGCCAAGATGTCCTGTAAAGAGAGAAGCATTTATGCAGGTAATACAGCAATTTTAGGACAAGAATGCAATAATTACTATTCCTCCTCAAGAGGTGGGAAACAGCAGTTACTCAAGGTTTTTTGTGTCTGAGATGTCAGGAGGTTACAAGATGGTAAACAATCACAGATAATTGCCCCATTGTGTAGAGGTGATTTAGTTCAAAATGGAGACTTTGCAAAAGTGATCCATTTAATTCCGGAAGGAGACCTTATGATCACATTGGATTTGCAAAATGGGTATGTTCACATCCCAATCCCACAATTGCATAAAAAAAGTACCTCAGATTTTGTGTTCAAGGGAAACATTTTTAGTTTCAGGTACTCCCCTGTTTTCTGAAATCTGCTTCTTGGGTGTTTACAAAGCTGGTAGCACTCCAAGTAGAGCAATTACATCTACAAGGTTCGTCCTTATTTCCATGCATGGACGATTGGCTTCTCCATGCCCCAACAGTTTCTAAGGTGGAAGAATTTCTGGAGGTCATCTGCAAGTGCCTGAAGCCTCGTGGGATCTGTAGCTGTCTGAAGATGCATGTTTTTCTCGGAATGAATCAAAGTGTCAAATAATAAATACCATCTCAAATTAGTAACTTTATAGACTGAGATTCAGGAAAGATGTTGGGTTGGTCCTGCTGAAGCAGATATGCTAATTAGAAAATTATTAATGATGGTTATGTGCTTGAATAATGAAAAGCTTGAGGAGAACTTAATCATAGAGAATATAATGTGCACATTTGAAAATGTGCCCTCAGGGCATGACATCCATACATACGAGATTGTACTAATATAACTGAAATTGTATGAAATGATGAAAAATATACAAGAATAATGTAGTAATATTTCATATTGAAATGTATAACCTATGTTTTACCTTAACTTATAGTGCTAACTTAGCTGAAATCATGGCTTAGCCTTCCTCGGCCTTGCACTCAGAGAGCAGAAATAATAACCGCGTTGCAAGAAGTTGACACGACCCTGAACTGCCCGATGTTAAAGTTGCTTAGCTAGAATTTTCTGCAATGTACCGGCAGACAGGAGATGATGAAGACAATTTGATAAAATTATGTGTAGAGTAGGCTAAATGTACTTTCCCAGGACTTGAACAATGAAGGCACTGACTGAAGAGGAACATGCAACCATTTTGATACCTAAAGAGCCGGATGATGAAGACATCGTATAGTGGACCAATCCGCATCTTGTGAAAGGACTAATATTAAAATTGGTAAATTTGGTAAATAAATACTATAGGTTAAAGTCATATCTACTGACTGACTGACCAATTAGGAATTAGGGGGATGGACTGGGAGACCCTAATAAAAAGTCATGACAAGGGGCTAAAACTTCAGATGCGAGTGATGCGAGGGGAGAATTGATGATGTCAGGAGACGCTGTCCGGGGTTCTGTTGGGCACATAATCTGTGAGCCTGGCGCGTGGCTGACTAATTGATGATCTGAAGACGAAGACTGACTTTGTTGTTGATCCATTTTGTGGATAGGTAGCTATGAAAATGTGACTGGCTAAATGTGCCTTTTCTTCTAGGTACCAACTGCGCTGATTATAGAATTCTCACTTAGATAGATCTTTTTCCAAATTAATGTTTTTCTCTAAATTGTTTTGCATGAAGCTGATGCTAATCTTGGCTAGGCAGGCTGTTAGGGGTGACGTTGATGGTGCCAAATGACTCACAAGCTATCTGCTGAACTCTGCTATTAATTTTGGTATTCTTTTGGCGTATGTAGGTGCATTCACGCATATGTTTTCTTCAAGTTATGTTTTGATATTTTTCATTAACAAATTAATAATTGAACTGATTGAATAAAGATTGATCTAACAGATGATTTAGTATTGTAATCAATAGGGAAATAACAAATTGTATAACTATTTACCGAGTTGTGGTTATTCGTGAAACAATTGTTTTTGGAGGTTTCTAGCTGAAAGCTAATAGTTGTTTATGCTGAATTGTTGCCCTCGATAGTCACTACATGACTAAGATACTCCATGCGATCCAAGTGGTTCATCGACCTATACGCGTCCCCTTGTAAGTTTACTTACTAAAGACCAGACGTGCTTGCAGTCCTTTCGCCAGAATCTCGAGTAGTCGAGATCCAGGAGCTGCTAGAGATATTGTTTGGAATGCCTGACTTCCAGAAAAGTTCTGGTTAGAAGCCAGGGACACGTGGCCTCTTGCATGTTCACCTGTTGAGTCTTTGAACCATATGAAACCCAGTTGTCAAAATTTCGAGACATTTATTACAGTATCACAGGCTATCAAGAGTTCTTCGAAGTGGTGGGAACTGGGGGGTCTCACAACATCCAGACCCTTCAAAAGTCATAACTACATGTGCCAGTTTACTAGAGTAGGTGACTGACTGGTACTGCATCCTCGGGCCCTCTTGGAAGGTCATCACTCTTCTAGTTGAAGGTAGCTGATGGCAGTCTACAAGGCCCCTAAACATCTGAAACATTGAATCAAAAGTCATCATGTGTTGATATAATCTGACAACATGGTGACTGTCTCTTGCACAAATCACTAGGAAGGGATGAAATATTCTTCTTTGGGATACTGGGTCATCTTCCTGGGTCCTAGGGAGAGAAGCACCTCTTGCCCCTGAGTGTGGTTCATATCAGAGGAATAAATAATCGATTTGTAGATACTCTGAGCAGGAAAGTTCTTGTTAACAAGAACTAGGTCTCCTCAGACCATTCAGGAAGTCTGTTGAAGGTTTTGGCTCCCAGTTTCTTCTATTAAGAAGAATGTACACGTTGTGATGTGTGCTACAGGTTTCAGATGAGCAACTCCTGGGAGTGGGTGCTCTTTCAGTAGATTAGCCTCCAACTCTTCCCTTTGCTTTCCCTTCTTTTTCTCTAATACTGGTGGTCTTTACCAGACTACATGTAAAGGAGAAGGCTCCCTTTTGGCCCAAGAGGTCTTAGTTCTCTTTGTTGAAACGACTGGTGAATCACTGGTGATTCTAAATCTGTACACCTGAATAGGACTAAAAACTTTAGATCAAGGGAAGAAAACGTCTTTCCTTTCAGTCATTGGATCAGATCTCTGATGGTCATGGCCTACTTAGTAGCTGGCATTCCTAACCTGGAGAGAATCAAATGTAGATAAACAAATAGTTCGGCAGCCTCCTGGGCAGAGTTTAATGGTGTGCCTCTTTCTGAGATTTGTAGGGCTGCTACATTGTACATGTCATTACAAACTTTGTGGTTTGCGAAAAGAGACCAGAATTTTGGAGGTAGTGTGTTAAACTCTGTAATGTCATTAATCTGTGCATTTCATTAAATCACTATGTGTGCATTGAAATCTAGCATGACCGTGTATTGTTTACTTTAATCAAAGTCAATTTGTGCCTTTGTGTTGCTCGTTAGTAATGACTGAGAAAAGGATGGGGGCCATGGAGGGTGTGGCTTGATTACTTAGCAGTAATCTTCATCACTCCTAGTCCTTCTTGTCCCAGTCATTACAGACTAAGATATTCACTGGGACTTGGTATGTCAGGTGCATGTTAGGAAGGTAAGCCTTCTTATGACACCCAGATGGTGGGAAGGCTTTCCTTTCAGCATTTCCTATCTTATTGAGGTAGAATTAACTCATTAGTAATTACTGGGATGAGGATGAGTATGACTAGGAGTTATGAAGATTACAGTTACATAATCAGGCTATTATCCTTCAACCAATCTTGGATGCAGGCCAATACAATTTATCCAAAATCTTACCAGTCACTTTAAGTGAGAAATAGGACTTTTACTCCCTGGTGTAGTCTGAGCACTAGTTTGTTGTGTTTTTTTTTTAAAGAAATCAACACTCCTTCTTTACTCCTTCCCAATTCAGTTTACGCTGAGGGCAAGAGTAGCACCTGAAACCATTGTGTGGTGGCTGAAAAGAAATCGGCCTAAGTCCTGTTAGCGTCTAGTGCTTCTTTAAATATTAATAAGTAAGTAAATCCTTGTCAAAGCCTGCTCATAGATTAAACTCTGAATTGCAAAAGCTCTTATTTTTCACTGTATTAAAGTACACAAAACGGCGCCTACTGTCGCGTATGCGATGTTCAAATGCATCCAACTGGGTTGTACAAACAACATAATCAGGGCAACTTTAGGGCGGTGTGAACGGTGCAGCTGCACCTGTCTATGATTTTCGTTTTGGGGGGGGGAGACGGGGGCGACGCTGTGTTTATAAATAACTCTTGGGTTTAAAGGTATAGGAACTTCCTTGCGCTCCAGCAATTGTCAGGCAACAATAAAAATGTCAAGATAACTCTGATGATTAATGCTCCTGCTGGTGAGAGAACAAAATTGTGTCTAGAGGCAGTTTGAACTAAACATAAAGTAGTGCAGAGAGTTAATGTGCTTGCTGCAAAGAACGTGTACCAAGCAGATCACAGAACTTAGGGCCATATGTACGAAAGTTTTTTCCCGTAGACACAGAATGGGTAAAATCCTTTGGTACATCTGGCCCTTAGTGTGAGTGAACTATAGTATCGCTTTAAAAAATACATCTATGCCAGAGAAGGGCTTTGGCGGGAGTGCTAGTGAGAGAATTTGTGGAGAAGGAGTTCATGGACGGCAGGTGGGGCACCAAAAAAGATTGTCTCACCTAGCTTCATCAGCGCTAAACGCCTGTCCTGAACATAGCAAATTAGTTTGCTTATCTATACTTTCGTTTTGGTGGGCTATTGAAGCAACGAATCTATAAGTCCAAATACTGTGAGATCAGTCTGGTAACCGAATAGCACACCTAAGCTATCCATCCCTGAAAAATGTATTTGTTCCAAATTCATGACACGTGCTGAGAAAGTGCCTGAATTATTTAATGCTCACCTGTTTCCTGGAAATGAGCTGGTGTGCTGGATCACAAGATGCCGGCATATGCATTACCGTTAGTTTTCACCCACTCTGAGCCAACACGGCGATTTAGTAGTCTCCAGGGAAAATATTTGGGTTTTAATGGCTTAATGTTTCTGAAATTCGGTGGGGCGAGAAGTGACGAGTAGCAGACAGTACGGTTAAAGAACTTACTCCGTGACGCCACTGAGCGCAATGGTGGCTAAATATAGGGACAGGTGATGCCCGGTTTCACTTTACTGGTAGGGTACTGCGGCTCACCGCTTGTTTAGCATTTCCTTATACAACCGCTGACGTCAGTGCCTCCTCTGATGCGCCGAGAGCGCTCGCGTTCATTCTGTGAGCCAGAAGAAGAAAACAACTGCCTTTATTCCATAAAAGCGGAAAATGAAATGTACACTGACGGCAAGGAAACTATTACAGCGCACCAACCATTATTATGATTAGTTTGTAAAGGAAATGTAAAATTGCTTACTATGTGAAACGTTCTACGCAATCGATACGACGTATCATTTTTGACGCGATTAACACTAATGGTTGGAGGCGAGGGATACATGTAGAATTCCAAGGGGGGTGTAGTCTAACAAGAGCCCTAAAGGTGAATGGGACCATGCTGAGGCGGGGCTCGTGAGATGCTGCCTTTCTGGAACGCATTAAGGCCCAGATTTAAGAGGGCCTATCCACGCTAAAAACACATCAGCGTCAATTTTGTGACACTAATGTGGCGTTAGCTGGCCAAAAATGCTGCACAATATATACAAAGTGGCGCAATGCATGCATTATGCCACTTTGTAACCCTTGGTGCTACATTATGCCTGCGCCAGGCATAATGTATGCAAAGGGGGCGTTCCACCATTTGGGTGGCTGAAAATTGGGATGCAAGGAAATCTAAGAGATTTCTATGCCTCATTTTTTCCAGTACTTTTAACGCCTGCTCTGAGCAGATGTTAAAAGGAGAATCCCGTTGATTACAATGGGCCTGTAGGTGCTTTGCAGGATTAGTATCAACATTTTTTACACTAATCCTGCAAAGCGCCGTACACTGTAAAGAATTCTGATGATAGTTCCCTAACGCAGTGGTGCGCCGTATATTAAATACGTCTCACACATGTGGCATTAGGGGGGCACTAAGGGGCGCAAGAAAAGTGGGCTCCACCTAGTGCAGCACCGCTTTTCAGAAATATGCCCCACAATACTGTTGCAGAAAACTGTGGAAAAGGTTTAGATAATTGATTGTAAATAAATGAGATAAAAGGAAGGTGTCTTACCTCAGCACAGCTCAAAGTTTGATAACGCCTTGCTATTCTCCTACACTGTTGCCCCTGAATCCCTGTCTTTCATGAATGGGCATCAAGCACAACTTTCCCTTCTCCCATCTCATTCTATTGCAAAACTTGCAGATAATTCACATAAACTGTGGGACATTGTAAGGAAAGAACCTTTGCTCTTGTCTCGATCACGACACACCAGTTTCCAAGCCTTATTCCATTTTTTCTGTATTACTGGATAAAAGTAGATTAAAGCTGTATAAGTCACAAGCCACTGTCCTCTCCACATTACCCAGTTGTTTGTTTCTGTTGGCCTAAGAGGGCTCCCTTTGGCCTAGTCACTAGTGTAACAGTGTTTTTTTTTGTGCTTACCTCTACTTTTGTTCTTAGACCATCACCAATATACTTTTTCCATTGCTAATAGCATTGCCTCTCCACCTATGAATACCAAGCATTGAAAACAAAGCATAGGACAACACTTAAACACTGCCAAATCTGATGAGGATAAGGAACTGGAGGCAGGGGCAAAGTTATACTGAGGATCTAAAAAGTATATATCATGACTACTATGAACACTGCCACAGGAAACATTTTTCTGTGCAAACTCTAAAACAGCTACATGAAAAAAACACTTAACCTTAAATAAAGCCAGAAGAATAGTAGAACAAGCAGACAATGTGGCAGAGGCTACTGTCATAGGCCCTTGGATAAGAGTGGGGAGGAGCAGCATAGAAGCGTAGATGCAGTTGCTGAAGCCACCACCATAGTGAATGAGATTAAGTGAAATGCAGGCTAACCCTTTGTGACTCTTAGCCACGGCACAAATATGGACGAGCAATACATGCCTTCTAAATTTGGTGCCTTTTTGTTCAGCCATTTATTAGAGCAAAAGCCCCAGTGGATTTTTTTTTGAGCCTGCACTTTAAGTAATCCCACCACATCTGGCAGCATCAAGAAAGGTTCATCCTTTCCTACGTTTGCCTTGCTTCCATTCTTCGCAAGTGATACGATGGGGAACTGGGATGAGTGGAAAGCATTGCATTCTGAGAGATAAATGGCATAACTGTTTTGCATTTCCTTGTGGACAAAGTCGTAGTCTCACAATATCTGTCACATTTCTTCATTCCTCCATGCAAACTACATGAAGAGGCTACATTGAAAGGCTAAAAAATGTTTCTGGTGTAGCGTTGCCAATATCTTTGAATCTTCAAGGCTGCATAGTGATTGCCTGTGTTCACAACGGGGTCTTTGTTCAAAACAGATGTGCATTCATGCAGTAAGTATTCTGGGGGAGGGCGATACGTATCAGGTATGCAATTTGCACATGATCTGGACTTGTGCAACTTATACATGAATTCACCTGGTCCGCGGATGCTTGGCTGCAAGTGTGCATAATGTAAAAGTTTTGTTTGAGGCATTTTTTACATACTGCAATCTCAAACTCAAGCATCAAGCACAATTTGCACCCAAGGCGTAATCCATTTTCAGGCTCTTGAAAAGGGGTTACCAGCAAATTTATGAAGAACTACTGAATGAATGAATAAAAAAAGGCCTTTTAAAATCTGACTGCTATTCGTGGGAGTATTCTAGCTCTGATGAAGCAATAGCTGTACAGAGCGAAAGTCAAACCGCAAGAAACAGCCACGTTTTGAATTTTTTTTTTGAGAAGGTAGCGAAAGTGAATGGTGAATAGCAGCAAGGATGGAGTCTTAGGCACATATTTATATGTTTAGAACCCCGCGTTTGCGCAGCTTTTTGACGCAAAAGCGGCGCAAACTTACAAAATACAATTGTAATTTGTAAATTTGCGCCGCTTTTGCATCAAGAAATGACGCAAATGCGGCGCTAAAAAAGTATAAATATGGGCCCTAATGTTTGGCCGCCAGATAGAAGAACGAGAGGCCACCTAAGCAAGTGTGGCGAATGCGTGGGAATGAAATATTGGTTGATGAATTTGCAAGAGCCGAGATCATAAGGACTGTACACTTTAGGGGGTGCTGGATGGGAGAGTGAACAGGTGCAAAGATCACCAATTCTAAAGCAGTATCGATATAAGAACAAACAATGTAAATTCTAAAGTGAGATTGTAAAAAATAGTAAAGGATTATTGACTACATTCTCCCAAAAATAGAAGCCAGTGGGACCTGCACCGCTATGGAAATATGTAGAGTCAAATGCAATCCTGAAAAGTTGTAGAAATGTTTTAAGTGCTGCTTTGCCTTTTTTTATGCAGATCCATGCAGAAAAGCTATGCTAACAGGTTATGGTAGGACAGATGCGAAATGTGTGGACTGGTCAAACAGAAATAGACACCGCAAAAATCTACCTCTGCAAGTCCATCTGCTCCTCTATTGTATATCGTACTCCACAGCTTTAAGCACCGAGAGGTCTTAGTAACTGGGTTCTCAACAGCAGGAAGACTTCCCCACTATGGTCCTAAAATAAATTAGGAAGATGTCTTTTACGTTGTACATTTTTTAGTGTGGTACGATTGACAAAAACAATTTTGCTTCCTGGACAGCGAAATAAAAATTTCTTCTAAAAAATTGTTTACGAAACTTGTGGAGGAAGTTTACCGCTTTTATATATAAAAATCTCATGCCATTTGGCGCACTTTCACTCAGCCATCTTACATCCAATATATAAACAGTTTGCTAATTTCGAAATCACCAGAGATTTGGTTTTAGATTCCTTTGATCAAATATCAAAGCTACGCATAATCACAGCCTTGCTGCTGGGTACAGGCCCTGGGAAATTAGTACTTCTGTTAAATCAAAGGGATGGTCAGTGATCATTCAGATGAAGGGGTGAAAGAAACACTGCACAACACTATTACTGGTGCTCACGATTGATTAATATGTTGACTGGCCTTGTTACTGATCAGTCCTGACCAGGAGATTTCCCAGAGAGCCCTATTACACACATATACTTCAACAGTAGTTGAACCAGAGAGAAGATTGTGTATGCTGAGTGGCTGGGGACGTGTTGAACTGTGCTATAGCATTGTCAATTCTTAAGTGGACTTTTCTTGCCACATAAATTGAAAATGAAAAGTAAAACAATTTACATAAGCAAGCCAATTCAAAGTGACACGGCCGCCATGAGCGTGAGCCGGGAAGGAGAGACCCAAAAGAAAAAAGAAGTTTGCTCACAGTCAAACATATCAGCAATCGTGTAATTATCCATGTAAAAGAGTCGATAGCCAAGGCGGTAACAAAACTGCCCCAAAGAGGGACAAAAGTAAAGCATTTACCAATGATGATAAAGGATTTTTTAAAGGCAAGCCCATGAACGATTGATAGTGATGGGTGCGTGGTGGGCATGGTTAAAAGCCCACAGCTAGATTACAACACATCAGAGCGCTTGTGCGCTCGACCTAAAAAAGTACAGGAGACTCTTGAAACTGCCAAATTTGGTCGTGATTGATCAAGGCACAGGTCCCAAAAAACATTTTCTCTATAAAATGCCTGAACATAAATGAGCCATATTGAGAAAGCATTTCCTGCTCATCAGTGCTTAATTTGTAAATAAAAAGGTGCTGGTGCTCAAAGCCCTCCTCAAACACGCGGCTGCAGCAATTAAATGTGCGAGCACGGAATACTGAGGCAGCGTAATCCTGAAGCCATCTTTGGCCTCTCCAATCCCTTTAAAGCCACTCCCTGCCCCTTCAGCTCACTCTAGCAGTGTTCTACTTTCTCTCTTTGTGCCGCTTTTTCGTTTTTCCCTTCATCCATCTTTCCCACATGTGTCTTTTGCTCTCAGCAAATGCTTGAGGCAGAAGAATAAGCGCCGGCCCTCAAAAATAAGTGCTGGTGCTCAGCACCGGAAACAACAAGCACAAATTAAGCACTGCTGCTGGGCCATATTTGGGGCCTGATTCTGACCCTGGCGGCCGGTGACCGCCAGGGTCACCGGCCACGGGAGCACCGCCGACAGACCGGCGGTGCTCCGAAGGGCATTCTGACCGCGGCGGTTCAGCCGCGGTCAGAAAGGGTAAACCGGCGGTCACCCGCCGGTTTACCGCTGCCCTTCTGAATCCTCCATGGCGGCGGAGCGCGCTCCGCCGCCATGGGGATTCAGACACCCCCTACCGCCATCCTGTTCATGGCGGGAAACCCGCCATGAACAGGATGGCGGTAGGGGGTGCCGCGGGGCCCCTGGGGGCCCCTGCAGTGCCCATGCCAATGGCATGGGCACTGCAGGGGCCCCTGTAAGAGGGCCCCACAAAGTATTTCAGTGTCTGCTATGCAGACACTGAAATACGCGACGGGTGCCACTGCACCCGTCGCACCTTCCCACTACGCCGGCTCAATTCTGAGCCGGCGTCCTCGTGGGAAGGTTGATTTGCCCTGGGCTGGCGGGCGGCCTTTTGGCGGCCGCCCGCCAGCCCAGGGCAAATCTCAGAATCACCGCAGCGGTCTTTCGACCGCGGTGCGGTGTTCTGACGGGGTTACTTTGGCGGGCGGCCTCCGCCGCCCGAAAAGTAAGAATGACCCCCTTGGTGTCTTTCCCAAGACTTTTGAATTTGAAACAAGCAATTTCTGAGAAAAAGACAAAAATATAGCCTTCTAATACTTAGGTGTGAGTTATAGATCAAAGGAGGAGAAGCAAAATACACAGGTTTTTTAACCATCATAAACGTGTTGTAGCATCTCTCCTTCTCAGAATAATGCGTTAAATGAGGTCAATAAATCCTTGGACCCAGAGTAAGGGTGTGGAGAAAAAGTAATTACATTTCACAGCAAATCAATTCAAATACATCAGTATGACCAATGTGGCCACAAAAGCAATTCTCCAATCTGAAATATAGTTAAGGGGTTTTATTACAAGCTCAAAGTCAAAGGCATATAGACAATTCTCAAAACAAAGTTATAAAGATACAGAATTACCAAGGGTTGACCAGCACGAACGAAAAGGTGCAAACAAACTAACATTAGCAGAACTAAACATTAAACGAAAACAATACAAAACATCAGAAGAATCACTTGTTCAGTTCTTACAAGCATTACGGCAATTTAAAGTCATTGGGCAAGGGAAAACCCTGCAGATCAGCCAATCAAAGAATACCATGTGCTGGGCTGAACACAAGTGGACAAAAAAGACAAAAGCATAAAAAGGACAAAAAGTATTTGGAAAAAGGAAATCTGGAGTAACATATTGCTATCTAAAATGCGCAAAAAAGTATGTAAAAAGGGAAAGCATCAGCATTTCAAAAGTTCAACCAAGAATCTTCTTCTCTAAGTCAGGGGAACAATCTCGAAGTCTCAGCAAAGCATTTCAAAGGGGCAAGGTCAGAGAGGACTGTACCCCTCAGAGTCCAAGGGGTTCAGCAGACAGGAAAGAGTGGGGAAAAATCTAATCTAAGTCCAGCTGGGGAACAGTATATTAAAGTTCATAGGGCAAGATGATTCATCAATGCATCACTCCATATGATGCAAAAGGTGGAAATGTCCAATGGCAAACAGTCATGCAATTCAGACTGCAACATCTGTGAGAATTTCCAGGATCTTCATGTGAATGGCTTCCATCTGCACTCTTCCATGTGACTTTGAAACATTATATATGTTGCCAGTTCCACAGTTCTGAATGTACTGGTCTCAAGGTGTAGCTCACAAGCCTGCTATGCATAAAACTATTGAATATCTATTTCCAAGTTAGCTTTCTCATGAGAATTATTTCTGAAAGAAAGTTCATGTTAGCAAGAATGACTAAACATTTTCTGCACAGTCATAAAGCAGGGCCTTGCAGGACTCACTTAGGCAAATGCAAGTAAACTAAAACAGCACATTCATTTATGCATTTGATATATATTTAGCATTCTAAACCATACAATCATTATTAATATGCTGTCAAACTTATTAATGTTACAATATATTTAAAACAAAAAGACTCTACTAACCCTTTCATGGAACTACAGAGTAATGCTACATTCTCTACATTTGCATGTTACTTTTAGTATACTTTTTTGACAAAATCTATTATCGTTTTAATACAAACTGTTAATTAACATTATGAACTATAAGATGAAAATAAATTATTCTGTCAAACATAAACTTGCATGACTATACCACATGCTTAGAGTCTGACAATCAACAGTGCATGCACATTAATATAGCTTTTCAGTGCACTAACTTACATTAGAATGATTAGTACTTTAAATAGCAAAATGCATAAACTGCCATGTATAGATGATCACTGTGACATGAGGAACAGTGCTAACATTTCTGCTAGATCATTCCCCTCGATGGTGAATCAAACCATCACACAAACTACAATCTCTCATTTTAATGAGACAGATCAAATTTCAGAGGCCTTTCCAGGCAAAAGCTTCTGGACTCCTCTAATTGCTTGATGTCACTGTAATATAGGCATCGTCTAGTTTCCATCACTAACTCCTCTCTCCTACCTCCTCCACTGGTTCTCATATTTTTCAGCTTCCTGATCAACTTATAAAGACCAACTGCAACTATGGCTATTATCCAAATAGGCCTCAAGATGGTTCCAACAATTCCTTTCTGTAGACTTCCAAACCATTTTCCAACTGCTGAAAAACATCACCTATTCCTTTCCAGGCACCTGTCCTCTTTCAATTCTGTCATGCTGGAAATATACTTTCTTAGCTCCTTACTATTATCAGAGACATAAGTGCAGCACTGTTGAACTTGTAATATTTTGAAAACTCTGCCCTCCTTTGCGAGAAGAATGTCTAACACAACACAATTTTGTAAAGTCATGGATCTTAAGGCAACCATTTGTGTCTACCAAGAAAAAGGGAACTACTGCTTCTGTAGAAATCTTATCTAAAATAGTTGATAACTTCCTTATCTTGTGGTCATTCAGGATAACACCTACCGATGGAACTATGACACCAACAGTATCTTCAACTATATCTGAAGTACGGGCACCTCTCTTGACTCTGGTGTTTGATTTGTCATCCCAAACTGGATCATTGAAATCCTTCACATGATAATCTTTTGGAAAGTCTACTGCTAGGTAACATGTGCAATACCATCCTTTCGGCAGCCTGTAATAGGCGTTTTTCCCACAAATGAAATAAACTCCTAGTATGGCAGGGTCTTGTCCATTCAGCATAAAAGTCTATAGACTTTTAAACAAAAACACATGTCTACGTTCAATAGTCCCTACAAAAATTGTATCAGTGTTTGATTTGGGTCTACATACACATAACTTACCTACATGCTGCCAATCAATTGCTAAGAATCCTAGGTTTCCAGCTATTAACTGAGCTTCTACTCTTTTCAACTTGGTAATACTATTCCCTTTTTCACCTTAGCTTTCATAGCTCTTCTTCTGTCTTCAACTTGTCCGATGAATTCCTTTTCTGCTGGGATCAAAATGTAGGTCAGGTTATTTCTATGGGCAAACACTGTACCAAATGTCAAGATAGGTTCAAAGAAACCTCCTACTGTGTCAATGTTTTTCACTTTTGCAACGCTACTCATGTGTTTCTTGATTGGGACAATTGAAAAAACAGATCATAGTTGGAATAAATAATTTATAATATTCCTGCTGATACAAAGATGTTAACAGCAGGCTACAGGAAATTCGATAGATTAAGGGGATACTATGATAAATGATTCCTTCACTATCTAATGACGGCAACCAAGTGCACACATATCAGTTTCTAACCTCCATCGTATTTACATATTCATTCAACAATTTATAATAAACATTTGTGGACAAGTTTCCTTTGGATCCATCCACATGTAACTCTTCCTCATTGAACATTGATTTCTGGTTTCTCCTTTGGACATGCAAAACTCAGAGCACTTGTAGATCTGACCTTCTATGAGTCACTAGGGGTGGGAAAACTCAACCCAACTAACAATAATATTATCATTATGACTGTCACAACTAATAATCTTACACATAGGTACCTAAGCTTGCTCCTTTTATTTACGGTAGGCTCTATGAATTCTCAAATTTCAGTCCAAGAATCCAAATTCAAAAATCAAATATGCAAAACTAAAAATGCAAAGCAACTTCAATTTATCATTGTCTCTTTTCAGGCCTTTTTATTTGTGAGCAAAGCAAATATCAGAAATAGTCTATTTTTCAAAAGGTTCCAATTCTTCAAAAGAAATTTCAATATCATCTAGAAAGTTAATCAGGTGTGATCTCGAGGGAAAGCAAGATAGCGGCCGCGTGAATCGTCCGTGAGTGTCCGCTTCAGCCCGCTCCCGTCAGAAAGTAATGACTTTCCCGTGCCTAGTACCCCCGCGATACCGGATTGAGGAATGTGCGCTGACTCCGGCAAGGGGAAAACCTTGCAGGCACGATCCTCAGGAGCCGCGAGGATACTTTGTTTTCTCCGACGCCTGCTTCACTGGCTACATTGTTGCGGCGTACATACCTTCTGGAGGCTCAACGTGAGACGAATGCAGCCGAAAGGAGCGAAAGCGGCGTTCTCTGCGCGACGCGGAAATCAGCTGAGGATCAGCACGACCCCCCGGCAGGGTGCAGCAATTGAGGTAAAGCGCAGTTCTGGGGAAAAGACGAGCGCTAAAGCTAAAAATACCTCACTGGGCAGATTAAAAAAAAAAAGCAGGGAGGGAGTGCCGGGGAAATAGGAATGACTGCCTCATTGTTGGTGTCAGAGCAGCCTGTGCTCATTGAGACTGGAACTGTGGTAGGACCCCCCTTGCAGGAAGGAGTGGGGGGTTCTAGAGACGATAAGTCAGACATGTTACAATCAAAGAACCCTTGTGACATGTTGTTACAGTAACATCATGTCACAGAAAATCAGGTGGACTTAATGAATAATCGGCGAACTGATATGGCACTAACACAATTAGAAATTGTACAACAATGGTCCCCCGATTGGTAGTAACGGAGGCAGCCTAGCAGAGGACTTGGTAAACCCGGGCACTGTTAGCCTATCAAATGATGGCAAAGTGGAAGCAGCACGGCTAGCTACACCCCGAGGCAAGGAAGTGGTACAGAGTGATAAAGTCTTCTCTTTATCAGATCACTCACGTGGTCAAGTAATGAGCAATCAGACTTTGAGGCAGATAAAATTTCCCCTGAGACAGATTCTGAAATATCCTCTTTAGCTTCGGACAAAGAACTACTTGAGAGTGGCAAAAGTGCCACTGTAAGGAAGAAACAGAGGAAGAGGAGCGAACATTCAGGATCTACTAAACATTTACCTAAACCTCAGGATGCCAAGGGTCTTCAATGGGACTATTCCAAGGGAGAGTTGACTCTGTATGATAATACTGAGAAACAATATAATCCCGTTTCGTTAGAGACTATTTATCAAAGTATTATTGAGCACCGAGAGGAGTCAAAGATTGAGAGCCGCAGAACTCAACTAGCCTGTCGTAAGATGCAAACTCAAATCCGTCGGGTAGCCAAAACATGTTCGGAGTTTACTGCACGTATGAAGGTGGCGGAAACTCGGATTTCTCGTTTGGAAGATGATATTGGATCTCAGAAAATGACTCAGGAAACCATGGAGAAACAACTTGAAGATACTCAGTGGAAATTGACAGATTTAGAGGATAGATTGAGACGCAATAATTTACGAGTACTGGGTATACCTGAAGGAGCAGAAGGGTCCGATCCACGTGGGTTTATGGTTGCTTTGTTTAAAGAGGCCTTTCTGGATCTGCATCAATGGGAATGGGAGAGAGAAATTCAAAGAGCTCACCGGTTCCCCTTTAACAGGGCAGGTATATCCTCCACAGAAGAAGGCGGTAGACCAAGGGCAATGTTAATCTCTCTCCTTAATTTTCCTGGTGAGACAGGCTGTCTATGACCTTGTCCGACCCAATTCCAGATGTAAGACCAGGGGGTGTGATTTTTTCGTGAGGCCAGATTTATGCCATACGACAGTTGAAAAAAGATGGAGGCTCCGTCAGTTAATTCAGCCTCTGCAAAATAAAGGCGCACAGGCTTTTTTGATAAATCCTGCTAAATTAAAGGTGGTAGTTGGCAGTAAAATTCAGTATTTTACGTCTGAGGCTAAAGTAAGGGATTTCCTTGGTGGTTTGGGTGTTTGATAGGGGAATTAGGTTGAGGTGGGGGAGATGGAAGGAGGGGGGAAGGAAAGAGAGGAGAAAGGGAAAGGAAATGAGAAGAGGGAGGGAAGTGAGGCGCTAGTTTTGGCTTCTTCTTTTCTCTCTCCCCCCCTCTCCAACGATAAGAACTAAACTTTGGGAAATATGGCATTGGGGAATAGGGTATCATGGTGATTGTAATGAGACTGATGAGGCTTTAATATATGATATGCAAACAGATAAGGACGGGCGGGCAGAGCGGCACGTATCCATCATCTTTAGGGACAGTGGGGTCCCATAGTTTCCAGGAGCAGGATGTAAGGGTAGTGGGGGGGTTAGGGAGGGGGGGACTGGGGGGAGGGTGGTAGGAGGGTAGGGGGCAAGGGTTTGTGGTGGAGGATGGGTGGGGGCTGGGTGGGGGGAGTCTGGGGGAAGTTCTCACAGCCAGTAATGTACAGGATAACCAAGCAAAGACATACAGGAGGTTGTTAGAGAGGATCAAGGAGAGATTCGAGCAAAGACAGCGTCTAGGTTTTAGTGGAGGAAGGAATAGAGGAGATGTGGCGATATTAAAACAAGATGTACATTCAGATAAGGAAGAATGGCAGGCAGATTAAGGATTTGCACTGTGAACATCTGTGGTTTTCATAATCCCCAAAAAAGGAGAAAAGTGGCAGCCGGCCTTAAACTCATTCAAGCAGATTTATAATGTTTGCAAGAGACACATATTCCATGGGACAGACGGGAGGTGTTAAAGGAACTTGGGCTAGCTCCTTTAATTTGCACTCGGCAGAAGGTGGCAACACAGGGTGTGGCGATATTAGCCAGAGCTGGTAGTTTCATATTAGCAGCTCGCGCGCAAACAGCGATGGGCGGTGGGCTCTTGTGGAATGCTCAGTGGGTATACACAAATTTACTCTCTGCACTATCTATGGGTCAATTGTTGATGAGGCCGAGGTCTTAGATATTCTAAATGTGGAATTAACTGGGTGGCCATTACCATTGATAGTATGCGGTGATTTAAATATTCATATAGAAGTAGGCAATAACATTACGGGTACCCAGAGCCAATATAAAGGACGGAAACCTAAAGTATGGAAGGCCTTAAGAAGACTGGTGTTGGATCATGGCTTATCCATGGTCTGGGAGAGCATTATGGCTCCAGACCCGGGCTATACCTACTATTCTTCCCCACATGTGAAATTAGTACTTTTGGATTATTTTTTTATTTTGCGTAGTTTAATCCAAGGGGCTAGAATAGAATATAAACCTAGATTTTTGTCGGATCACAATCCGTTAATTCTGACTGTGTTGGTAAAGGGGCTTGTAAGCCCACGCCGAGTCTGGACATTTGATAGGAAATTGTTGGTTGACCCAGGATATGTAGGACACATGAAGGTTTGGATTCAACAATTTTTTGATATTAACAGAAATACGGCAAAGAGTGGGATGGTGTGGGATTCATTTAAAGCGGCTGTCAGGGGTGAAACTCTAAGCTATATCTTGGGATTACAGAAGGCTAAGGGGAAGGAGGTTAAAGAGCTTCAGGAAAGACTCATAGTGAGGGAGAGGGAGTTAGCTTTAAAAATTACTAATAAGGAGGATTATACTCCCACACAGACCCAGATTGTGATGCTAAAAGCTCAAATTAATGCATATTTGAATAAGGAAGCTGCAGCTGACTATCAAAGCCACAAGATTGAGTATTATGAGTATGGTGAGGCAACCGGTAAAGTTTTAGCTAGGCGTATAAGGCAGAAATCGGCAAAAGAAAATATCCCAGATATTATTGACGCAAATGGCCAGAAATATGAAAAACCAGAGGAAATTATAGAGGTCTTTAAGGACTTTTATCAAGAGCTATACAGAGAAGATATAGTATATTCTGAACAACTGCAAAGGGAGGTTAGAGAATGTTTTGGAGAGCTAAAAACTAGGAGACTCCCCTTTGAGGAGCAAAGGATACTGGATACACCAATTTGAATTGAGGAGATAATGGAAGCCATGAGCTCCCTGGCAACAGGGAAGGCTGCCGGACCAGACGCCTTACCATTGGAATTTTACAAGGTCTTTCTTACAGAAATAAAGAGGGATGTGCATAACACTTTCTGTAAAGCACAAGAAGGTCAGGCACCTTTATCATGGGAACATGCAATTATAGTGTTTACAAAAAAGGATAAGCCACCAGGTCTCCCCGGTTCATACAGGCCAATTTCGCTGTTAAATGTAGATGGGAAGATCTATGCAAAGGTGTTAGCCAGTAGACTGGCAAAAGTTATATCTACTTTAGTCTGTAAAAAGCAGCATGGATTCATTGCCGGCAGAGGAACGGTTGATCATATAAGGAGAATAATCTCTTTGTTTGATCTTGCAGAGCTGCATCGAACACCTCTTGGATTATTATTATTAGATGCTGAAAAAGCATTTGATTGTGTGGCTTGGAATTTCCTATGGGAAAATTTGAAGTGGAAAGGGAAAGGGACAGGATACATAACAGCTATTAAAGCTCCATATGAAGCCCCTAAAGCCAGAGTGTGTGTTGGGGGCTTGGAATCTGGTATTATATCGATCTCAAGGGGGTACTAGACAGGGGTGCCCATGCTCCCCTCTGCTTTTTGCTTTGTATATAGATCCCTTCCTATCTAAATTGGAGGGATGTATAAATATTAAGCCACTAATTTACTATGGGGAAGAGTATAAGGTGTTTGCTTATGCGAATGATGTAGCTGTAATAACAAGTGATCCGGAGAGTGCCATCAAGGAAGTTGAAACGGTGGCTACAAAGTTTGGAAGATATTCCAGATATAAATTGAACGCGGGCAAGACACAGATAGTATGCTCTGAATATGCCTCGATAACGGATAAGCGGGTGGTATCTGATGCAATGTATTAGGGGATAAAAATCACTGCTGCTGTAAATCAACTGGTGGAACTTAATTTTGCTCCTTTGTTAAGTAAAATAAAAAGTGATCTAGATAGAATGCATTATTTATATTTATCACTCGAAGGTCAGTGCAATGTTTTTAAAATGATGATTCTGCCAAAAGTACTATACTTATTTCGAGCTATTCCCTTGGAGATGACTAAAAACTGGCTTAAAAAAATTGAAAAAATAGGTAATAACTTCTTGTGGGGATACACTAAACCAAGGAGAGCAATGAAATATATGATGCTTCCCAAGTGTCGTGGAGGCTGGTCGGTTCCTAACTTCACATTGTATTACTATGCCTGTTGCCTCCAACATATGAATGAACTTATAAGGGGAGACGTCAGAGAAGATATTGAAGCAATTCAACCCTCCCTATACGCAATGATGCTGGGTGGGGTAGTAAAAGGATGGCTGTCGAAATTTGAGGAACCTAGTTACTTTAAAAAAGTAAGATTTAAACCTCTCCTAGCAGCCTAAAAGGTATGGGCACAGGTAAAACGAAGTCTGGGACTGGGCAAGATTACTGTTTATACGCCATTGGACTTCTCCATTATCCCTAGTCTCATTTTTAAAGATCCCATCTTAGCCTTTTGGCGACGACAGGGAATAAGGAGTGTTGGGGATATATATGGAAATTTAGGTTGTAAATCCTTTATGGAGCTGCATTCACAATATGGTTTACCCAGGACCCATTTTTTAAAGTTTTTGCAAATACAGGATTTTTTTTTATCGCCATAGGCATGATATGCTGTCCATGGACAAGATCGCATTAGTAGAGGCCATTAGTCATGGGGATAAGATGCAATATTAGTTGACCTTCAACAAGATGATATGGTACAGCAGAATGAAAAATGGATTAAAAGGGTGGGTAAGGTGGGGGAGTGGATGGGTCAATCTTTAGAAATGCCACATATAACCTTTCTCTCAGCTAACTTGAAAACGCAACATTATAAAACATTGTTTGATCTATATTATACACCAGCAAAGCTGAGAAAATGGGGGAAAACAGATGGGCATTGTAATCGTTGTGGAGATGAGGAAGCAGAGATTTTGCATATGTTTTTTTTATGCCCCAAATTGAGATTATTGCTTTTTGAAGTAGAGTTATTTCTTAGTAAGATTACGGGATGCAACGTGAAGCTGTCATCTATACTGGTATTATTAGGACTTATTGATTTAACAGGAGAAATAGAGCTGGCATCGGAAAAAATAAGACTTTTCTTGTATGTCGCAATGGCAATATTTCGGCTCTGTATTACCACCGACTGGATTAAAGAAGAACCCTCCACGTTTGAGGTATGGCGATCAAGACTACTAGCAATTTACAATATTGAACTGAGTCTATATAAACTTAAAGGACATAAGAAGAGACATAGGGGGGAACGAATCTGGGCACCATTGACCAAATGGCTGGAAAACCAATGCATATAGTAGAGGTCGTCTGATAATCGATTGATTCTTTTTTTTTCTTTTTTTCTTTTCCTCCTCCTTTGTCTTTTTTTCTTTCCTTTGCTCTTTTATGTTCTCTCTTCGTAAATGTACTGTTTCCTTTTTTGGTATGTCAGTAAAATAAAAAAAAATAGAAAGTTAATCAAATGTTTCAACTGACAAATATTCAAAAAGCTTCTACTAAAATTCAATTGTCTCTAAAAGCACAACTTGTAATCGGTAATAATCACTTCCAAAATGTAATGTCTTTGTAAATCAACTGGCAATAAAAGTTCAAAGTTCAGTTCTACCGTAATCACAAACTCAAGAATTTGAACTGGATTCAGATTGTTAAAGAAAAAGTTGGCAAATTCCTTTTTACCATTCATTTGCAGCAAACTGTATCCATTCAGGTGTCAAATATTTTCGACTAGGTATTCTTCTTCTCTTTATTATCTGAATTACTTGACCCTCAGCATCACTGTCACTTTGATGTGACTCTTTAGTTTCTTCAGCAATGATTGGGGGCACTTGTACAGCTGGCACTGTTTGTTCACTTGGCCGATTGTCTCCTGGTACAGCTTTTCTCAATTTAGCATTTGGTCCTTCATCAGCATCTGAGCTTGCATGAGTCAGCTAATTCTGTCTTGACCCTTCTGTACCAACCACTGCTGTTGACTCGCTCAGACCCCCCCCCTCAGACTGTAATTGTACTCTAACAGCCACTTGTCCAGCCCCAACAGCTTGACTAACCTGATCCCTCTCACTCACTGTGACCGACCCTTTGAGGACAGGTGCTGTATCATCTAGGGGATCTGGAACTTTGCAAGAATGGCCGGCATGCTCTCAGTTATGGAGATCAGAGTACTTCACAGCTGTTTGAGTGACCACTACCACTTGGTGAGGACCCTTCCAATGCGGTTCCAAGAAGGATTTCTTCACATGTTTTTTTAACCATGACCCAATTGCCTAGACACAGGTCATGCAGATCTCCTGCTGCAGTTGTGCTGTAGGTTCTCCAACCTGATGAGACACAGAACGAACCATGTCAGCTAGGCATATTCAATAATCCAGTACCAATCCATCTGTAATGTTCAGAAGCGCATTCACAGGCACAGCTGAAAACATCCTGAACAACGAGGTCTAAACCACTACTGCTAAACAACTAAAAAGTCTCTACAACTAAGTACTGAACAACTACTGACTGTCTACACAACAATTGTGCCTGAATAACAATTGCCTGAACAACAAATTTTAAGGTAAGTTTTTCTTTTTCTTTTTTTTATGGTTTATTAGTTGCTTAGAATGTGTATATATATATATATATATATATATATATATATATATATATATATATAAATATATATACGTTGTTTAGAATATATATTTATATGTATGTATATATATATATATATATACATTTATATATATAAATATATATAAGATGTATGCAACTGAGTCAAAACTGAGCAATGCATCCCTCCCGCTCACAACAATACAAAGAAAAACATTTGTTATAAACAGGCATTCCCAGAGCTGGGGTATGACTGAGACTTTCTCTTAGCTCTGTGTAGGCACGTTTGAGGTTGCAAATCAGTCACATCTTTGTGTGTCAGTCTTTATAAAGGCTTGGCCAAAAGAGGAAAGTTGGAAATCCACTGACAACAGTATCCAACCATTCCCAAGAACATTCTGACTTCTTTATGAATAATGGGGGAATTAATTTTGAAAATTGCTGAGATTTTTTTTTGTGACTTCTTCCTTGCACCTTTCTCAATGTGGTGACCTAGATACAAAATTTCTTTCTGGCAATAGTGTAATTTTGCCAGGGAAACTCTATGTCCATTTTCTTCTAAATGATTCAAGAGAGCAATTGTGTCTCTTCTATAGGCTTCTTGAGTGTTTGATACCCCAAGTGGGTCATCTATATACTGAACTAATGTTAAATGATAGGGCATTTTAAGTGACTCCAGATTCTTTTTCAAGATCTGGTTAAAATTGAGGAGAGTATACAGTTGGGGGACCTGGCACCATGCCAAAACATGACTGCCAAACTGAAACACGAAGAGAAACTGGCTCTCCTCATGAAATGGTATGGAGAAAAATGCCTAGCACAGGTCAATCACTGTGAACCATTCTGCTTCACATGGAATTTGGACTAAAATCACTGCTGGATTCAGTACCATGGGAGAAAATGGAACAACTATTTTATTGATTTTTCTAAGATTCTGGACTATGCAGTAATTTTCACTGGGCTTCCACAGTCCCATAATGGGTGAGTTACATGAACTTTCCATTGCCTCGTTTAGAATTACCTATTCAATTACACAGTTTATCAGGGGTGTAATTCCTGCAATTGTCTCCAGTGACATGTTATACAGGGGAATTTCCAGGCACACTGCATTTGGCTTAACTGTTATTTTTACAGGTTTAACTCATTTAATTGGTCCTATCTCTTTTCCTAGAAAATCCCAAACTTCAGGTGACACAGTATCTTTTAAAGCTTTGGGCAAACCATTGTATGTCAGCATTGGGTACAATGTGACACTTGGGTACTTTTGCACAATTTTACATGGCACATACTCATCATTTGTATGGATCTCAGTTCCTTGGGATGCGCAGATAATGGAACAGTTTAGCTTATATAACAGGTCACTCCCAAGCAAGCTTACAGGGCTTGAATTGCGGACCACAAATTGGTGCTCATCTTCAAAGGAACCTATTTTTACTGGGACATATTCTGTTACTGGGCTGGACAATTGTTTATTTTTAACTCCCACAAACCAAATTTTTCTCCCTGAAAGGAGCTAATTTGGTACTTCTGCTGTTCTGAAGGTGCAGCATGTAGCACCAGTGTCAACTAGAAATGACACATGGTTAACCATTGCATCAGCGTTTACACAGGGTTGATGTTGATCTACTTCTAGGGAAGCACCTAGCATGCAATCCTCATCATCTGTGCTATCCACCTGAAGAATTTCTAAAAAATCCTCATCAATCAGATCCATTAAGGGAAACTGTGATCTCAACTGATTCATGCCCACATTTGCAACCTGATTAAAATTCTGTCGGGGAATATATATCTGCTGCTGAGTCATCAGAGCTAGTCGTATCTACATCTGCTGTCTTTGGGAGAAATTTATATTCTGCACTCAGGATCTTTGAACTCTCTGTATTTGACCCTGATTATTGCCTTGTCCCTAAACAGCTCCATTACTCTGTACCTGATTATTCACATTATTAAAGGGGCACTTCCTTCTCCAGTTGGCCAAGTTTCCGAACAAATGACACAGATTTGTTCTTTTCAAAGACTAGACATCAACAATACCAATCTGATCTACCTGAACACTATGTCCCCTTCCTTTAGGATGGAAAATTTGAGTTCCCTTTTTTTGCACACCTTACATACCACCAGTGTTCACCCCCACCAGCGGACTTTAATTAGCTTTCTGTGCAGCTTCCAATTGCATCACCATAGCCTTCTCTTTTAATTTCCTCTGCTTCAATTCCAATTCATAGCAGCAGTATTTTGCATGCTGCAGGATCATGCCAACTGGTTTGTTCTACCAAAAATCAAATGATGCTGGATCATTTCACTTATTTTGGGTTTCAATCATTTCACAAATCTGAACACAAAATGACCCATATCTTTATCTCCCAAGCTTTCTGTACTGCTGTAATGTTTGAAAGCCTGCATTAATCTCTCATAAAAGGAATGAATAAACTCTTTCAATTCCTGATTCGTTCTGTCAATTTTCATCCAATCAATATCTTGCAGATACACCTTGTCTTTCAAAAAGCCATTAACCATGTTGTTAGATATGGGGTCTGTAGTTGGCAGAAGTAAACACCCTTGTCCAAGTAGGGACGACAATCCTAGTCAGGGTATGTCACACAGAATCCAAATTATCCTGGGCCCACTCTGTGGTAGCTTGGGCAGTCAGGCTTAACTTAGAAGGCTAAGTGTAAAGTATTTGTGCAATAAACCATGCAATGCCACAGTGAAAACACCACAAAAATACACCACCCAGGTTAAGAAAAATATAATATATTTATCTGATTAAATTAAGGTCAAAATGATCAAGATTCAATCAGCACAAGTTGAAGTATAACTTTTGCAATGTTAAGAAGAGTCTTAATTCTGTAAAAATCAACAATTGTCTCTTGTGTACACAAAGTACCTGGTTTGCAATCAAAATTACGCGCACGGAAACTGCAGAGGAGGAGATGCATGGAAAAAGGAAGGTGTCCGTCGGATTTACCAACGCGGCACAGATGATGCGTCATTTCTTCCCACACTGCAAGGGCTTTGCATCGATTTCCGGCACCCAGTCTTGGATCCTCACTGCGATGCGGGGTTCTTTTGATGCCCAGGGATGATGTTTGGAAATCCTTGGCTTGTGGGACGAAGTCACAGGTGCTCTGTCGATCCGGTGGGCGATGAGTAGGAGTTTCTGTCACACGGCAGGTGCTTCCTCGAATCTTCAGTCAGTAAGTCGGGCTACGTTGTTTCGGCTCGCCTGAGCGTCGATCCGGAATGGCTGTGCATCGAAGTTCCGATCGCAACGCAGGTGCTGCGTCGATCTCCATCCGGGAAGTCGGCTGTATCATTCTTGTTTGGTGATGTGGCGATTTTCTGGTCACAGGGCAGGCTCTGCATCGTTTCTGGCAGGCTGTGCATCGATTTTCGGCGCACAAGGAGCTTCCTTGAAGAGAGGAAGTCTTTTTGATCCTGAGACTCCAGAAACAGGAGGAAAGCTCAATCCAAGCACTTGGAAAGCACTTCTCAGAAAAGTCAGAGGCCAGCAAGGCAGCAGGGCAACAGCAAGGCAGCTGTCCTTCACAGCAAAGCAGTCCAGGTGAGTCCTTTGGGCAGCCAGGCAGCTCCTCTTGAGAGGTTGCAGGATCTGGTCCAGAAGTGTCTGGTTTGGTGGAGTCATTGACCCAGTTTATATACCCAAAAATGCCTTTGAAGTGGGGGAGACTTCAAAGAGTGATTTTGAAGTGCACAGAGTCCCCTTTCAGTACAGGTCTGTCTGCCAGGGTCCCAGCAGGGGGTTTGGCAGTCCATTGTGTGAGGGCAGGCCATTAGCTTTAAAATGTAGGTGTCAGGCCCCTCCACCCTTCCAGCCCAGGAAGACCCATTCAGTTTGCAGATGTGTGCAGGTGTGACTGAGTATCCTGTGTTTGTGGTTGTCTGGGTGAAATGCACAAGGGAGCTGTCAACCAGCCCAGACAGATGTGGATTGGAGACAGGCTGTAAGGCACAGATGGATTTTAAGTGCTGAGAAATGCTCACTTTCTAAAAGTGCCATTTGTGCAATAGCAATATAAAATCCAACTACACCAATAAGCAGGATTTTGTATTACCATTCTGGCCATACTAAATATGACCTGGTTACCCCTTTCTGATCAGAATCTACCACTCAAACAGCATAATGTTATCCTATGAAAAGAGCAGGCCTCATAGTGGTGGAAAAATAATTTTGGAGTTTTCCACTACCAGGACATATAAAACACACATGCACATGTCCTGCCTTTTACCTACATAGCACCCTGCCCTATGGGTTACCTAGGGAGTACCTTAGGGGTGAGGTTATATGTAGAAAAAGTGGAGTTTAGGGCTTGGCAAGTACTTTTAAATGCCAAGTTGAAGTGGCAGTGAAACTGCACACACAGGCCTTGCAATGGCAGGCCTGAGACATGGTTAAGGGGCTACTTATGTGGGTGGCCCAATAAGTGCTGCAGGCCCACAAATAGCATTTGATTTACAGGCCCTGGGCACATGAAGTGCACTTTACTAGGGACTTACAAGTAAGCCAAATATGCCAATTGAACCAATGTTACCATGTTTAATGGAGAGAGCAGATGCACTTTAGCACTGATTAGCAATGGTAAAGTGCACAGAGTCCTAAAACCAGCAAAAACAGTGTCAGAAAAGTGGAGGGAGGCAGGCAAAAAGTTGGGGGATGACCACCCTAAGGCTGTCAGATCTAACAAATGTCCCCCCACAGCTGAAAGTGGGGAGAGCTACTCAACCCCTTGGGAGGTCTCATCGCTAAGTCAGAAGTATCTTGGGAGCCATCAGCATTGGCATGGTCAGTTTCCTTGTGATGCTCCACCGTAAAGTCCATCCCCTGTAGGGAAATCGACCACCTCAAGAGTTTAGGATTTTCACCCTCATCTGCATGAGCCATCTGAGGGGCCTGTGGTCTGTCTGAACCCAGAAGTTAGTCCCAAACAGGTGTGGTCTCAGCTTCTTCAGTGCCCAGACCACAGTAAATGCTTCTCTTTCAATAGCATGCCACTCTGTTACCGTGGTAATAGTCATTTGCTTTGGAGTAGTCAGGGGCCCTGAGCATGGGTGCTGTGCACGTGGCTTCCTTCAGGGAGTCAAAGGGGGCCACTATGGTGCCATAGCGCTTAACGTATCTGTGATAATACCCGGTGAGACCCAAGAAGGCTCTCAATTCTGTCTGGGTTCTAGGTGGTTGCCAGGCCTTGATTGTCTCAATCTTGGCCTGGAGGGGCTGCACCTTGCCACCATCTACTAGGTGTCCCAAGTACACCACAGAACCCTGCCCAATCTGGCACTTACTGGCCTTGATGGTTAGGCCTGCCTGTTGCAGAGCCTGAAGCACTTCCTTGAGTTGGAGCAGGTGTTCCTCCTAGCTGGAACTGTAGATGGCAATGTCATCTAAGCAGGGTGCACAGAGCGCATCCTTGCTAGCTAGGACCCTGTTAACTAACCGTTGGAAGGTAGCAGGGGCATTTTTCAATGCAAAGGGCATTATTCTGAACTGGTAATGTCTCTCAGGGATAGAAAAAGCAGATCTCTCTTTAGCCCCCTCAGTCAAGGCGATTGGCCAGTACCCTGACGTGAGATCAAAGGTACTGAGGAACTTGGCAGCGCCTAGCCTGTCTATAAGATCATCAGCTCGGGGGATGGAGTGAGCGTCTGTCTTTGTGATAGAGTTGAGACCCTGGTAGTCCATGCAGAACCTAAGCTCTAGCTTGGCACTGGGAGTGGCAGCCTTAGGAACAAACACCACAGGGCTGGGCCAGGGACTGCTGGACTTCTCAATCACTCCAAGTGCCAGCATCTTGGCAACTTCCTCCTTGATGCTAGCCCTCACCTTGCCTGACACTCTATACATTTTGTTTTTTACTGGGGGACTGTCTCCTTTGTCAATGTCATGGACACACAAGTGTGTGAGGGCAGGGGTGAGGGAGAACAGGGAAGAGAACTGTTCTAATAACTGGTAGCAGTCCCCTCTCTGATCTAGGGTCAGGGAGTCAGAAAGATTGACACCCTCCACTGACCCATCATCTTCCTTTGCAGAGAGGAGGTTGGGGAGAGGTTCAGTCTCCTCTTTCATACCTTCATCTGTCACCAGAAGCATGCTGACCTCAGACCTCTCAAAATGAAGCTTCAGTTGGTTCTGATGGAGCACCCTTAGGGGGTTTCTAGGATGCTTGAGTTCCACTAGGTAATAGGCCTACCCCTTCCACTCCTTGATTTCAAATGGGCCAGTCCAACGGTCCTGGAGAGGTCTTGGCTCTACTGGCTCCATTACCCAAACTTTGGAGCCAGGTTGAAACTCTACTAGGGTGGCCTTCCTGGTCATACCATTGTTTCATAACCTCTTGACTGGCCTCAAGGTTTCCCTTGTCCTTCTTCCAGAAGCATTGCATCTGGTTACGGAGGGCCAGCTTGTAACTGACTGAGCCCCGGGGGGTTTCCTAGGAGCTTTCACCCACCACTCTTGTACTATGCTTTGGGGTCCCCTGACAGGGTACCCATAGAGTTCAAAGGGGCTGAACCCCACCCTTTTCTGAGGCACCTCTCTATAAGCAAAGAGAAGGCATGGCAAGAGGACGTCCCACTAATGCCTCATGGCCTCAGGGAAGCCTGTGATTATGCCTTTCAAGGTCTTGTTGAATCTCTTCACAAGACCATTGGATTGAGGATGATAAGGGCTGGTGAACCAGTAGGTCACCCCACACGCATCCAACATGGACTTCATGTACGCAGACATGAAGTTTGTGCCTCTGTCAGACACAATCTCCTTTGGGAATCCCACACGGGTAACTATCCAGTTAGAGCTCTGGTCACCACCAGTGCAGTCACTGTCCTCAGAGGGATTGCCTCTGGGTAGCGGGTGGCATAGTCCACCAAAACCAGGATAAACCTGTTGCCTAAGACACTTTTGGAATCCAATGGACCAATGACGTTGATGCCCACCCTTTCGAAGGGGGTGCCAATGGTGGGAAGTTGGGCCAGGGGGGCCTTGAGCTTTTACGCTGTCTTCCCACTAGCCTGGCAGGTGGGGCAGGACCTACAGAATGCATCTGAGCCCACCCACATTCGGGGCCAATAAAAGTGGGTGACAAACCAGGTGAAGGTCTTGTCTTGCCCCAAATGTCCCGCCAGGGGGATGTCATTACCCAGACCCAGTAGGAAGGCACAGTAGCACTGGGGGACCACCAGCACATTTGCTGCCCCAGCCTCCGGTACCTTAGGCTCACTGTAGAGGAGATCATTCTCCCAATAGATATGGTGATCACCAGGGTCTTCACCTGCTGCTTGGGCTGAGGCATGTGGCCTCAGACCCTCAAGAGTGGGGCATTCCTTCTGCACCTTGCAGAATTCCTCCCTGGATGGCCCACCCTCAACTTGCCAGCCAGCAAGCTCAGGTAGGTTGCCCAGGGCAGCAATGTCCTCCCAGTTGGCTCAGGGGCCTCCTCCTCAGTGACCCCATCAATCACTGTGGGAACTTCTGGGAATGGTTTCCCGCACCCCTGGCCCCTCTCCTTTGCAGCTGTCTGGGCCATTGTTCCAGGCTCCAGACGCCCTTGACTCCCTTCCCGGGCAGGCATGGACCTTGTGGTCATGCAGACCCACTCAGGCAAACCTAACATCTCCAGGTGGGACCTTAGCTCTTCCTCCTTCTAGGTAGTATGCTCAAGGTTGTTGCCTAAAAGACAATCTAAAGGCATGGCAGAACTCACAGGTACTTTCAGAGTACCAGAAGCCCCTACCACTCAATGGGAACCAGAGCTACCAGTAGGTGGTTCTCGTGATTGTCAGCCTCTATGACCTGGTCGAATGTATTGGGGATGACCTGCTCTGCTGACATCAGCTGACCCGTGACAGTAGTCATACTGGCTCCTGTGTCATGCAGAGCCTCCATCCTTTGCCCATTAATGGTGACCCAGTACCTATACTTGGAAGTATTAGCAGGCATGTGTGCTTTTGGCACCATTTCTTCATCTCCCAGGGACACTAGGGTTACCTCTATCTGCTCCCCCAAACTATCTGGGACTACCTCCACCCGAGCGCTACACTAGCTAACCCAGCTGTCTGCCCTCGAGTGGGGGGCTGTACCCGCTTTGGACACTTGGATTTGCCCTCGGAGTGACCATACTTGGTGCACTCTATGCATTGGGGTACAAACCTCCCTTTCTTATGGTCAACAAATCCTGGTTTCTTTTCAGAATCAGGTTGGGAATGATTACCACTACCTCCCTGGGAATTATTTTCGGTGCCTTAAAGAACTTATTTTTACATTTTTCTTTCTCCTCTTTCTTCTGGTGGGAACCCTGACCACCTTTGTGGGTGTCCCTCCCAGTTATCTTTTTGGACACTCTGGTGCTAGCCCTGAGATCCGCCTCCCCAGCAAGCATCCTGGGATCAGTCAGCTTACTGTCAATCAAGTACTGGTTCAAATCTGTAAAGCAAACACTGAGCATATGCTCTCTCAGGATCAAATTACACAACTCCACATAATCATTTACTTTAATGCCCCACACCCATCCATTCAGTGCCTTGCTAAAAAAAATCAAAAAAGTCTACCCACGTTTGTGTGGAGAGTTTGGTGCTGTCCCTGAATTTCTGGCAGTACTTCTAAGGGGTCAGACCAAACTTGGCAATTAAAATGACTTTCATGAGTGGGTATGTGTTCTGGTCCTTCTCTTCTAGTGTGGGAAGTGTGTCCCTCCCAGTTGCAGGTACATGTTTCCACAAGTCCACCCCCCATTGGCCTTCAGAAACCCCATGGGTCCTTAGTGCAACTTCATAGGCAGCAAACCATTTGTCAACGTCATCTGCCACCACATAACTTGACACCACATCTTTGGGAATACAAACCTTTTTGTCTCCAGCCGGTCCTGTATGTTTGCTGCCACCATCATTGCTGGACTCAACCTGCCAGGCCTTGAGGTCCAGCTCCTTTAGACTCAGTTCATGAGCCAGAAGTAGTTTCTTTTCAGCAAAGGCCCTTTCAGCCTCAGCTCTCCTCTCCTCTGCCTCTCTCTCTGCTCTCCTCTCTTCCAGTTTCAATCTGACCAATTGCAGTTGGAACTCTCTCTCCTCCCTCCTTTCTTCTGCGGCCAGGCCATCGCTTGAGACACTGCTCCCTGGTTTGGCAGGGGGCACACATTCAGGGGTGCCACCCCCCCACTGCTATTGGAGAATCCTCTGGGGAGACATCCTCTGACCTCTCCACCTCAACATCCTCTTGTGAACGGGCTTCTGCCCAGGACCATAGTGCCTTTTGGTACTCCTCCTTCCAGGAGGCACCCCGGGTAGGTACTCCCATCCCCTTGCAGAACCCTTTCTGCTGGCTGACAGTGTATGTCTTCAGCTTAGCTAGGTCAAACTATCCAGCTCCTCCTTGAGACCCAGCCTGAGACATGTTGTTGAAGATTAGATTAAAAACGTCAAGCAGAAAGAAATTGCAGTAAAAAGAGCAAAAATCAAATTGACCTTTAACTATGACTAGGTAGTGTACATGTATCTATTGTATCTTACAGCACAAACATAAGTCCTATCCTCACCGCTGATCACCAATGTTAGAAATGGGGTCTCTAGTTGGCAGAGGTATACACAGTTGAAGTAGGGACCACAATCCTAGTCAGGGTAAGTCACACACAATCTAAATTATCCTGTGCACACCCTCTGGTAGCCTGGCACTGAGCAGTCAGACTTAACTTAGAAGGCAATGTGTAAAGTATTTGTGCAATAAACCATGCAATACCACAGTGAAAACACCCCAAATATACAGCACACAGGATTAGAAAAATATAAGATATCTATCTGATTAAATTAAGGTCAAAATTATCAAGATTTAATAAGCACAAGTTGAAATATCACTTTTGCAATGTTAAGAAGAGTCTTAAGTGTTTAAAAATAAACAATTGTCTCTTGTGTGTACAAAGTACCTGGTTTGCGTCACAATTACATGCACCGAGACTGCAGAGAAGGAGATACGTGGAAAAAGGAAGGTGTGTGTCGGATTTCCCGACGCAGCACAGATGATGCATTGTTTATTCCCATGATGCAAGTGCTTTGCGTCGATTTCTGGTGCCCAGTCTTGGATCCTCACTGTGATGTAGGGTTCTTTGGACACACAAGGACGATGCGTGGAAATCCTGGGCATGCAGGAGTAAGTCACAGATGCTGCGTCGATCCGGTGGGCGATGCATCGGAGTTTCTTTTGCACGACAGGCACTGCATTGAATCTTCACTCCAGAAATAGGGCTGCATTGTTCCGGCTCGGCTGTGCGTCGATCTGGTATAGCTGTGCGTCGAAGTTCCAGTCGCAATGCTGGCACTGCGTCGATCTCTACTCGGGAAGTCGGACTACATTGTTCTGGTTCAGTGATGCAACGATTTTCTCAATGCAGGGCAGGCTGCACGCCGTTCACGGCAGGCTGTGCGTAGATTTTCAGTGCACACATAGTTTCCTTGAAGAGAGGCCCTGAGACTTCAGAAACAGGAGGCAAGCTCAATCCAAGCCCTTGGAAAGCACTTCTCAGCAAAGTCAGAGGCCAGCAAGGCAGCAGGGCATCAGTAAGGCAGCAGTCCTTCACAGCAAAGCAGTCCAGGTGAGTCCTTTGGGCAGCCAGGCAGCTCCTCTTGACAGGTTGCAGGATCTGGGCCACAAGTGCTGGTTTGGTGGAGTCAGTGACCCAGTTTATATACCCAAAAATGCCTTTGAAGTGGGGGAAACTTCAAAGAGTGGTTTTCAAGTGCACAAGGTCCCCTTTCAGTACAGGTCTGTCTGGCAGGGTCCCAGTAGGGGGGTTTGGCAGTCCATTGAGGGCAGGCCTCTAGCCTTTGAAATGTAAGTGTCAGGAGCCTCCACCCTTCCAGCCCAGGAAGACCAGCTCAGTATGCAGATGAATGCAGGAGTGATTGAGTATCCTGTGTTTGTGGTTGTCTGGGTGAAATGCACAAGGGAGCTATCAACCAGCCCTGCCAGACGTGGCTTGGAGACAGGCTGTAAGGCACAGATGGATTTTAAGTGCAGAGAAATGCTCACTTTCTAAAAGTGGAATTTCTAAAATAGTAATATAAAATCCAACTTCATCAATAAGCAGGATTTTGTATTACCATTGTGGCCATACTAAATATGACGTGGTTACCCATTTCTGATCAGAATCTACCACTCAAACAGTATATGAGGGTAGCCCTATTGTTATAATATGAAAGGATCAGGCCTCACAGTAGTGGAAAACCAATTTAGAAGTTTTCCACTACCAGAACATGTAAAACACACATGTACATGTCCTGCCTTTTACCTACATAGCACCCTGCACTATGGGTTACCTTGGGCCTACCTTAGGGGTGACTTATATGTAGGAAAGGGGGAGTTAAGGCTTAGCAAGTACTTTTAAATGCAACGTTGAGGTGGCAGTGAAACTGCATACACAGGCCTTGCAATTACCATGTTTAAGGGAGACAGCAAATGCACTTTAGCACTGATTAGCAGTGGTAAAGTGCGCAGAGTTCTAAAACCAGCAAAAACAGTGTCAGAAAAGGGGAGGAGTCAGGCAAAATGTGAGGGGAAGGCCACCCTAAGGCCACCCTAAGGTTGTCACTTCTAACACTTGTAATCATTTTTCATCTCCTCTTCATGGTACATGATCTCTTGGAGGTTCACTTTCTGTCCAGTCAGCAAAAACTTTGCATTCAGTCCACAAATATCTTGGAACCACAATGTGAAACAACGTATTCAAATCTTCCAACAAGCATTTTGAAAGTTTCACAAACCTTTCTGCCTGCTTGCCCCATTCCACTGGTATCTCTATAAATTTTTCTCCTACTCCAACGTACGTAGACATACCATTCACCTGAAATCTCTTATATGGGAAGCACGTTCACATCTACCTCAGCTTGATTTGCTCCTGTTGGAGGCACGTCTATGTTTGCTTTTATTTGATCTCTTTTCTATCTACCTTCTGACTTGTCTAACGCTCTTCATATATGAATTTACATGATCAATTCTTTAATATGCAATTTAATTCCAGGGGAATTCATGTTAGCGATATCCTTTATGCCAAACTCAAATCAGTAACTTCTCTTTAAGGGCTTTGAATTCTCCAAATCCACATCACATTTCACAGCCACTCCAGCCTGTCCTGCACGTTGGGTAATCTCTTTGTACATGAACAGAAGTTCATCCTATGTGCATTTGTCTAATTGAGCTGAGTCTAAGGTTCCTAATATAAATTCATTTAATTCTAATTTCAATCTGGACACATTCAGTTATCTATCTCTCTGTGTGATTTCTTCTGTTCTCACACTGCAATTGTTTATAGCTGTTGAACCTTCAGGACTCAAATTATTTAACCAGTCATTCAACTGCTGTGCAGTGAAGCCTCCAAACTTACAGAATTATTTTGTAACACTTCTGTTCATGGTGGACCTACAATTTGCTGGTTCAGGGTACTCGTGATAGATATATTCTCTGGTGTGTTAAAAGGTATTCTTCCATGCGGGTTACTGCAGTTAACATTTGGCATCTGCTCTGATCTAGGCATAAAATAAAGTGAGGATTTCTGAGGAAAAATCACATCAGGGGTAATTCCTGTTTGACTTGTCATTGAAGTTGCATCTGAAATCCAGGTAGGGGGTAATAGTTCGAAAGAGATTTAATTCCCTCCATTTGAATATACTGATCTTTGCGTACTGTTTGGTGTCACCCCATTGGATATAACTGATGTATCGGGCACAGTCGGAACATGTAATGAATGGGCATTACTTCCACACATGCCTGGAGCATTCAAAGGAACAACTGCAACTATAGTCACAGGAACTGTTAAAGCATCTGGCCCAATATAATTTGGCTGGTTCGGGGGAATTGTCATTCCTACACTTTGTCCTGACAAGGCAATACTAAAACTCTGTCCTCTGTGAGTTGGAAAAACATTTGGTATGGGCTGATTTGGACTGAACATTTGCACTGATTGACTTGGACTAAAATTTTACACAAGTGGATTCACATAAGGTGTCTGCACCAACTGGTTTCCATTAGAGTTTGGCACAATCCGATTCACATTAGGACTGTGTACATGCTGAACTGTGTTAAGCCCTGAACTGGTTGATTCAAACGAGGTATCTGTGTCACTAAACTTGCAGATGTATCTGGCACTATCTGACTCAGGTTTCTGCAACCGGAGCTAATGTCTGGCACATTAGGGGGTACATCTCGTGCAGCTCCACTTGGCATTCCTACTCCTACAGAATGATACGGAGGCGGACGATTTAACAAGATCTGATTTCTAAATTCATCATCTGAATCACTCTTGTATGTCTCAGTCTTTTTCCTTTCAGTACCTGTTGTCTGTTCTGTATTACCCGTGTTTTTCTCAGTTTTATGTTTAGTGCTTTCTTCTTCTTCTTCACTTGAAATGGCTGGATACAATCTAGTTCCCTTAATAACTTCTGCTCTCCAGGCTATCTGCTCCCCATCCCATCTTGCCTCTGCAAATGACTTTAATGCATTCTGTATTCTGTTGTCATACTTGGTTTATAGTTTCAGTCGTGCTGTATGTTCCCAAATATTAAGTGCTTCAAATTATGCAGTTCTCGGAGGTGGTTAAATTTCATAATGTAATCACCTCAGGTTCTCAAGAAATCTTATATTAAACATTCCATAATAAAGAAATGGTAATGCACCTTCCCTGTCTATAATTTTGCACCACTGTTGAAGCCACAAACATGCATGACGACCTATTTCAGATGCTACATAATGACCTGGAGTACCTTCAGGTGGGGTGTCTATACCCTCTCTCACTAGAATAAATACATCTCCTGTCAATATACATTTCTAGCCTTCAAGAAACTTCATTTTCAATCAAATTCCGTGAATCGCAAAAACTTTTCGTTTGAATCAGGAAGTAACTTCAATCCTACAATCCTCTTTTCAAAGTTCTCAACCAATAGCAATGTAGGACTCTCTACAATACCAGTGCCGCTTCACACCAACTGACCTATACCAGTGCAACAATCAATGATGTCACACTCACTCCTTGCAGCAACGCACTTGCTTTACAATTGTCTCTCACACAATCACTTCACACACACCTCTAATGCAAAATATTGCTAGCAAAAACCAACAACCTGACTGCTCACTAAGGGATAGGGTAACCCAGCATTTCAAAGCAGTACGGAGATATACTTTCCGAATATAGCTGTCAGAATTACACAACGAATGAGACCTGACCAGCAAACCTCACTCCTGTTGATACAGATCCTCCATGTGAACTCAGGATCCACTTAATACCAACCAAACCCACATTCACTCAAGAAAAACTATTGGCACTGTCGACAACGTCTCACAGAAAGCACCTCACTGTAGACTACAAATTAACCAAGTATCTTCTACACTTGTGTGTTATCCCCGGAATCTTAGGGCATGACAAACCCATCAACAACAACAGCAACCGCAGATATTTTTTACCAACAAGCGCCACAATCACACAACTTCAAAAAGTCCTCAAAACACTTCACAACATCACACTTTGCTGCATTTTTCAGGGCAAAAGCAATGCAAGCACAAAACCATTTAATAGTCACACATCCATCTCTGTCAGGAATGACACTGGAGCTTCTTCAGTACAAACCATTAGTCAGGATTTGGGTGGGAAAAATTCAAGTAAGCAGATCTCATGGGACTAGTCCTATCTTCCTAACACTATGCCTAATTTGTCCTCCCTCTCGTGGGGCAAATCATCCTCTACTACCAGATTTGTTGTAGCATTTCTCTTTCACAGGATAATACTTTAAACAAGGTAAATACATCTTTGGACCTAGCATACGGGTGTGGAGGAAAAATCATTACATTTCACAGCAAATCAATTCAAATACATCATTATAACCAATGTGGCCACACAAGGAAATCTCCAGTCTGAAATAAAGTTATGGGGTTTTATTACCAGCTGAAACTCAAAGTCATATAGTCAGTTTTCAAAACAAAGTTATAAAGATACATAATCACTAAGGGATGACCAAGGTGACGGAAAAGGTTCAAAGTAACATTAGCAGAATTAAACATTAGACGAAAAGGATACAACACATCATAAGAATCACGATGTACAGAAAACAAGCACTGTTCAGTCTTACAAGCATCAAGATAATCTAAATTCATCGAAGTTCATCTAGTTTGGCCAAGGGAAATCCTTGCAGACCAGCCAATCAAGGATTAATATGTGCTGGGCTAAACACATGTGGGCAAAAAGGCAAAAGCACAAAAAGGACAAAAAGAATTTGGAAAAAGTAAATGTTGGGTAATAGATTACTAACTAAAATGAGCAAAAAAATAAGTAAAAGGGCCAACGTCAGCATTTCATAAGCTTGGCCAAGATTCTTCTTCTCTGGGTCAAGGGAACAATCTGTAAGTCTCAGCAAAGCATTTCAAAGGGGCAAGGTCAGAGAGGACTGTACCTCGCACAGTCTAAGGGGTTCAGCAAACAGCGAAGAGTGGGAAAAATGTGATCTAAGTCCAGCTGGGGAACGGAATATTAAAGTTCATATGGCAAGATGATTCATGAATCCATCACTCCATATGAGTAAAAGGGGGAAATGTCCAATGGCAAACAGCCATGCGATTCAGACTGCAACATCAGTGAGAATTCTCAGGATATTCATGAGTGGCGTCCGTCTGTACTCTGCCATGTAAGCTTGAAATATTATATACGTTACCAATTCCACAGTCTTGAATGCACTGATCTCAAGATCTAGCTCACAAGCCTGCTATGTATAAAACAAGAGAATATATATTTCCAAGCTAGCTTTCTCATGAGAACAATATCTAAAAGAAAGTTCATGTTAGTAAGAATGACAAAACATGTTCTGCACGGTCATGAAGCAGGGCCTTGCAGGCCTCACTTAAGGTAATGCAAGTGAATTGAAACAGCACATCCATTTATTCATTTATTATACATTTATCATTCTAAACCATAAATGCATAATTTATGTTCTACCGAGCTTATTCCTGCTACGATACATTTAAAACGAAAAGACTCTGTTAACCTTTTCATGTTACTATAGGGTGGCACTACATTCTCTACATTTGCAAGTTACTTTTAAAATACTTTTCTCGTAAAATCTATTATCTTTTTAATGCAAACTGTTAATTAACAACACAAACTATAAGATGAAAATGAATTGATCTGTTAAACATATACTTACGTGACTGTACCACATGCTTAGAGTCTGACAGCCTACAGTGTATGCACATTGCTATGGCTTTTCAGTGCACCACTTTACATTACAACTGTTAGTACTTTAATTAACAAAATGTATAAACTGTCAAATACAGCTGACCACGGTGACATGAGGGACAGTACTAAAACGTCTGTTACATCACGTGCAACCAAAAATTGTGCTTGCTGTGTAACGTTTTTTTAGAGCGAGAGCACAGAAAAAAAGTGTGGTTTTTGCATGCATAATGAGCAACAACCAAAAAAAATTGTACTTAGAGCGACACAATGCTACATTGTGAATATATGGGTTGGTCTTGTACCCACCCTTTTATGCAGGGCTTTCAACAGCCTGCTTTAAAGATAAAGGACAGATGTAAATTAAAAAGCATATGCCCCCTAACCTTCTTGCCTGTTCAGGAGTGGTTTAAAAGGAAACTCCCCAGCCTTGGTCATGGGCCAGGTTTCTTTTAGAGAACATTCTTAAAGGGCAATTGAAATAACTGATGAGGAATTTGCAGGTCTCTACCTCCACATAGTGCTATCCCTTCCTATCCTTATGAAAAGTCCAGGGTGGTTTGGTCAATAGTACTCCCTCCTCCCACCTTGCCCAAGGGCCACGAAGGGTTATCTTGCATTTTTCTTAATCTCTTCTACCAGTTAGGTGTCTTCAGCCACTTCTATGCTATTCCTCCTCAGCCTTGTCCAAGGACCCATGAGAGTGGCTGCTGACACATCCCTAGCCTTTACATGCCTTCCTCTGCATCTGTTTAATAGCTAGGGAGTGTTTCCTTATCACTGCAAGAACCATCTCCCCTCTGACATGCCTTCAGGTGCAGTGGAGTTTTTCATGGGCCCCTCAGCCTCTGCCCCACCTTGCCCAAGTGCGCATCTGGTGCTTTTTCATTTAGCCGTTTTTTTGTTTTTGACAGAGAAAGTTCCTTATGACAGTGGCCACACGAATTATGATATACACATTTCGGACCCTCACTATAACTTTGCTCCTCTCCCAGTTCATTAATCCACACCAAATTTGGCAGGTCAAAGTGATAACCCAGGCTTTGTTTCTGATGCTTGTTTGTATATTGATAAGTGGGGGCAAAGTTATTAGCAATGGAAAACATCTCTGTGGTGGTCCAAGAACAAGAGGTAAGTAAAAAAATCTCGCTGTTACACTAGGCCAATGAGAGCCCTCCCTGGCCTACAGATGCAAGAATAACATCTGGGAAGCCTATAAAATATCTCACATATCTCGTTGTTTCATTGTAAATCAAATCACTGGGATAGCCTTTTATGGTATGACTGTGATTTACTCTGGTGAATCGATTGATCAGCCTGCCCATACTTTCTGCTGATCTGACCTGTAACAGAAACGTCAGAAAATCATTTTGTATTTAATTTCTGGCAGTTTGTCTCGTCTTTGTGCTACCACTGAGCTACACAAAGTAAACCATTTTCATTGAATAGAACATTTGCAAAACTGGAAAACACAAGGAATAAGTAATTAAATCCAAATCACTCAAATATTTCTAGATGAATTGAGGTGACAAAAACAAGAGTCAGAGGCCACTCGACATAGGAATGAAGCCATAGAAGCACCGAATATTTTAGATTTCATTGTTGCTGTGCTGTGAAGTATCATCTCATTACCTAAGATGAACCCCTTGATGTTTTGTTGTCATAGTAACTAAGAGAAAAATTGGCAATTCAATGTGCCTTATTAAAATTAAAATTCAAACTGGATTTTTTTCAGTTGTTCTCATTTACCCTGAGAGAGAATAATAACCTCTCTAGTTTTCATACTCTGCAGATAATGCAACAGCAACTTCACTGCTCATAGGTTAGTTTTTTACGTTTTCTTTCTGGTGACGAAAACACATGCACAATAATTGGGTAATTTCATCTTAGAGATGTTTTACACCAATGAATCCAATTGCAAAACAGCAAAGGAGATTGAATTAGGCAGTGTTTCCTTTAAAACAGAGTACTGAAGCTAGACCGAGTCTACCTTAAAGCCGTGTAACTGCTACCCATATATTTGTAGTTGCAATGCTACTGATTCTGAGTAATTTCAGAACTTCTTCAATGTTTGTGAGTTTCATAAGAGCGGCTAGATATATGAAAGACTGCTAGACATTAATTTACTGTAGGGCTCACCTGTTGTCTGTTGGTAAACAGACCTATTGTCTGTAACAGAGACTTAGAGTGGTCTTTATGTTCCCCCTTCCTCCTTATTTAAAAGCTTTCTTTCTTTTTTAGCTCACTTCCCTGCTACTAATTCAGTTTCTTCCTTTCTTATTCTTCTGTTTCTTCTACCTACAAGCATTTCATTTACAATGTGTTTTGATAAGATAAATTAATCCTTCCACTGTTGATGTCAGACCTTCCACTCCAAGCATAAGGGACTATTTTCTCTCCGTCTTTACTTCTCCTCCCCTTGCTTCTTTCCCGCCCCACTTTGTTTATTTAAAAATGCCCTCTAGCTGCCTCTTGAACCCCTATCCCCCAGGTCCTCAGAGCACGTCTTCCTGGTGTATTGGCTGGTGGCTGTCTTACAACAGTTTTTAAACCGTTCCAAAATGGATACCCATGCATGTGCATCTAAGTGCATGCACAATGGTCATATTGTAATGTTTCTTTCTAACTAAAGAAAAAAGGATTCTACGGGGGCTATCATGCATGCATGCACCTGTGTGGTGGCGAATTTGAAGTACTTTTCATTTACCTCAGAAAAATCATTACAAGATAGTAGAAATACATGCATTCTCATGAGCAGTGACCATCATTGAAATATGGGGTCAGTATGTGAATATCAGTTGGCATATGTTGTTAATGACACACAAGAAACAAGTCAGGTTAGGATTTTTCACATCTATACCAAAGGCTTACTGTGGGTAGAAGAAGACTTTGGCCCTCATTAGGAGTTTGGTAGGCAGCGGAGGCCGCCTGGCAAACTCTTCCCGTCTTCAGAACGCCTGTGCGGCCTGTACCCCACCAGTCCTATTAGGAGTTCACTGCAAGGCCGGAGGGCAGAAACACTGTTTCCCCCAGCTGGCCCTGCGGTGAACAGGGCCTTAACAGTGACGCCGGCTCCTAATGGAGCCGGTGCCAATGTGACAGTGCGGCAGGTGCAGCAGCACTCGTCACGCACTTCACTGCCCGTAATTCGAGCAGTGGAACGCATGACGGGCTGTGCATGGGGGCCCCTGCACTGCCCATGCCAAGTGCATGGGCAGTGCAGGGGCCCCTGACACCCCATTCTGCCAGCCTTTCCATGGCCGTGTAAACCGCCATGGAAAGGCTGGTGGTATGGGGACCTGTAATCCCAAGCAGCGGCGCCCTGGAGGATGAAAACCACTAGGACCGCCAGGCTGCTGGCTTGCGGCAGCCTGGCGGTGTCGGTAGTTTAACCGTGGCGGCTCCGCCATGGTCATAATGTGGCGGTCCCTCTGCCAGGCTGTTAGCGGTGGGACCACCACCGTGAGTCTGGTGGCCATGAGACCGCCAGACTAGTTATGAGGGCCTTTGTGTGCTCTGCAGTAAGACGGGGTGCTGCTGGATGCCACACACAATGCTTAGCTGGATGTCATCATGGCTTTGTCCATTCTGATGGTTCTATAATCACTGTCACTCAGTAGGTTGTTCCGTGATCTGTTGGAAACATTAGTCAACATGAGCAGCAGTGAAACTGGGCAATCCAACAGCAGATGAAAAATGGTTCTGAAGGGTAAGGTGTGATAATACATGTAAACGTCCCTTCAAAAGATGGTGGATTGTCCAGGGAACCCTGTTGAGGGTTTGCAATGCAAGATGAAGCATGGATTTTCTTGTGGTGTCAGTTCCTGTTTGAATCACATATAAAGGACCCATTCACAAGAGCTAGGTGAGCCCCAACACATTCAATCCCCTAATTGTTGCTGCCTTCATCATCCACTTGTTCTATCCTTGATTTTTGCTTCTTGCAGCTGGATTCCTTTTGAATTCATCTTGTGGGTTCTGTGGAGTGGTTCTTTCCTGTTCAAAAGGAGAGTGGTGCCTGGCTTATCTACTGCAACACAAATCTCTATCTCCAATTATATTCTATCTTAATGCCAAGAATGTTTCTTTTATATCTATGTGGCTCTTTCCTACCAGTTGTGACCATCATAAGGAGAAGGCTGGAATCTTACACATGTGTTTCACTGTGCAGGGTCTCAATTTGGATACTGGTATTGGGAGGAGTTGTCCTTCCCTTTAGCAATCAAGAAGAAAACAGAGCAGACCTTCATTGCATCCAGTTCTTGTCAGCTCTCCCCACAAAACATGCTTCTATATGATTTGGTATTGATATTTAGGTAGTTTGTCCCATATAGGTTCAAGAGAAAGCCTGCTGGCAGAACTGCTTAGCTCTTGTGTAGCAGTAATGGTATGTAATGCTTCCACACATGCATTAACACACAAGAACTTTACAATGCGGGCATTACTATGCAGGTGAGTAACACAGATGCAATTAACTGGCACACTACGCGCAGACTTTACTAAGAACATGTCTTTTTTTAAATTATATTAAATAAGGGAATTAAAGTGAAGTCAGTGGTGAAGGGGTTTCAAGGGTTTGAAGATTGCTAAGGATATGGGATAGTCAGAGGGATTGAAGGCATTATTAGGAGTCAGGGATGGATAAAGATTCAGGGTAGTAAGGGGTTTGTAGGGCTCAGAGATGGGTAACAGTAGAGGGTAGAACGAGATTTAGGGAGTTTTATGGGTTCGGAAATGAGTCTGGGTGTGGGGTAGTAAAGTTGTTAGGATTTAGGGATAGATAAGGGTGTGGGGTCATGAGGGATTAGACATGGGTAAGGGTGCAGGGTAGTAAGGGATGTATAGGTTTCAGGGACTGGAGTATTAAAGAGTGTAGTGAATCCTATTTAGCTTTTAGTGGGACTCAGGAGGTTAGCTTAGCCTTTTGGCTTGCAGGCCTGTACCCCGTCACCTAGTGACCATTAACCTACTTAGCTTGCTCTGTTTTAGCTCATTTATTTGATTACTTCTTTTAAGATGGCTGCTATTGCTTATAGTTAGAGAAATGTTTTGATTTGCATTATCAGTGTCACTCTGTGAAGGCATCAGTATCAGTGTCATAATCACGATTTGTATTGAGGTAGTCACATCATGTCCCTTTCTCACTTATGTGTGACAGGAACAAAATGTACAGTTTTTGGGGATTGTTTACATAATTGCCGCCACAAGTCTGCCTCCTTATCAATTGTTTGGGAACATACCTGCCTCAGGGGTCCTACATGATCTTTATAAATACAACTCTCACAGACAAGGTTATCAGAAGGATTCCTTCCAGATGCCATCTACGCCATCTATGCTACACATCATCTTGCTGCAGAACTCAGCCTTCGTGTCACCATAGAGTCCGACCAAGAGACTTTTTTCCAAGGTAACAAGGGTTGGGGGCGCTTCACATGAATGTGGTACTGACAGATTAGGTTTATCATACCTAACTCTCATTAGGTTATGGATTAGGTTATCTTTGTTATGAATTTTGCATTTCATGTTTATTGCAAGATAGTGGGGTCTTTGATTCACAACTCTCATCTTCACAATTATGCTTCTTTAATTGTTCATTATCCTAATCATTGCAGCTCATGCATTTTACCGTAAATTGCAGTCTTTTCAATAAGCCAATTGAAAGCTTTCCTGCATCTCTTCATTGCCTGTGTGTGACTGAAACTTATTACTAACGAGAGAAAATGATAACTTCTGTTCCAACACAACTCATCAGAGAAGTTGAGTCCTTGCAAGGCTGCCAGAATTCACCTTTTACTGTTTGGGATTTTGGTGAGGTGCTGCTTGTGAGCCAGGAGGGTTGGGCTGACAGTTGCAGCCTTTGTAGGAGTGACCTAAACACTTACAAACAAAAGTGCTGTAATCCCTAAACCAGCAGTCTCACTTAGGAGCGAGAGTCCAACTACAACAAGAGTGTCTGAGGTTCAAAGTGTAGTAAGGGTAGGGGTTTGTAAGGAATTTAAGTTTTTTTTTAGTGTTCAGGAATTGATAAGCATACAGGTAGTAAGGGGTATTTAGGGTTTAGGGATAGGTAGTGGTGGAGGGTAGTAATAGGCTTTTAGGGTTCAGAGCTGGGTAAGGGTAGGGTAGTAAAGAGGTTTTAGGTATTTAAGGATTTAGAAATTGGTATGTGTAATGGGCAGTAAGGGGCTTTTAGGGTTCAGGGATGGGTAAGGATACTTGGTTGTAATGGTTTTTAGGGCATAGAGATGGATAAGAGTAATGGGGAGTAAAATGTTTTTAGGGTTCAGGGATGGGTAAGGGTAAGGGGTAGTGAGGAATTATTAAGCTTCAGGGAATGAGGTATTAAGGTGTTTTTAGGGTTCAGGGTTGATTAAGAGTAGGGGTAATAATAGTTTTTAGTGCTAAGGAATGGGTAAATGTATGAAGTAGGAAGGGATTTCAGGAATGGGTAATGTTACGATTAATAATTGGTTTTTAGGGTTTTAAGGGTTCAGGAATGATAAGGGTAAGGGGTTGTAAGGAGTTTTTAAGGTTTGAGGAACAAGGCATTAAGGTGTTTTTAGAGTTCAGGGTTGTGTAGGGGTAGGAGTTGTAAGGGTTTTTAGTTTTCAGGGGTGGGTAAATATGTCGGGTAGTAAGGGTTTTTAGGGTCCAGGAATAGGTAATTGTATGAGTAGGAAAAGGTTTTTAGCATTTTCAGGGTTCAGGAATTGGTAGGGGTAATGAGTTCTAAGGTTCAAGGAATTAAGTAGTAAGGGGCTTTTAGGGTTCAGGGGTGAATAAGAGTAGAGGAAATACTGTTTTAAATTAAGAAAAACTCTGAAATTCACCAGTTAAAGTTATCTTAAGAAAGCTTCTGAAGCTGTGAAACATATGTTGACTGTATGTTATGAATATTTTTAAATAAAGAAGATAACATGTTAAAGCCTACAACGAATGTGTGATGTATCATTGAAGTAAGCCATTGTGAAAAGTTCATGGACTGTTTATATGAACACAAAGCTCTTAAAGTTTTCATATGTTATATGGCGCTGGCTGGTATCCAGAGAATGAGAGTGCACCGGATGTGAAACCTTATTACAGTTTTTGGAACTTTGCTACCGTTTCATGAATCTTCACTACATTTTTTGAGTAGTTTGCCACTCACTCTCAAAACCCTTTTTCCCCATGCAATTTCCCAAAGGGATTTTGGACATTGCTACAGCCTGAAACACTTGATAGAATTACAACACATTTTGCAGGAAGGTAGTTCTTGGCCCAAAAAGCACGCTTTTTGTTATTTGGTATAAATCCATTTAGTCATTTCTGAGATATTAAAAGAAAAACAAATTTGTATGTCTAGAGACACAAATACTTAGTGACTCCTCCTGATCTCGTGCAGCGATCTGATTGTCTGCCACCACCTCAACCAGGAAGTGTTGACAGCCATTTTAGGACTCAGACAGCAGCATCGTCCCCGCAGCCAGTTGCAGCACCTGCAAAACTTTAAAACGAAAAACAATAATAAGCTATGCTTATTATCGTTTTATTTTTAAAGTGGTGGGGCCATGGGGGATGACAGGCAGGGAGAGGGAGTGGTGTGCACTCCCATCAGTGCACATGTGTATTTGGCCGGCCGTCTCAGGACAGACAAACACACATGCGTATTGAGCTGTCTTCAACCCGAGCTGCATTGCGGATTGGAGACAGAAGGCACAGGCTCCCAGTCTGCCTGGGAGTGCAAAGCCAGGGTGCTCAGGCCAATCCTGACGCTGCTGTCCTGCTGCCAGCAGCATGAGAGAAGCGTTAGGATTGGCTGCGTGGCAGGATGGGAGCCTGTGCATGCCTGCAGTGCAGCAGAGATCTGAAGAGCAGCGACGATGCAATGATGCAGCTATGCGGCTATGAGGCAGGGTCAAGGTAAGTTTGTTTTTATTATTATTTATTTGTTTTGTTCACCTCCCGCTGTGCAACTTTGCCCCACTGCCAGCCGCGAGTGGACTCGGACTTAGCTGAGTACCAAAAAATAATGTAAAACAAAGAAAAGGGGACAAGGTAGGAATACCCTGACCCCTAAGCCTTGGTGATGGGGTCCCCCTGGGATCTTGCCAGGGCCAATAAGCATTTTTCAAACATTTTTGCCACAGAATCACGGCAGCTTCTATTTTCTCCTGAGGCGCCCACCTTCGGGAGATAGCTGTTTGCTTTCGCTTGGTGGGAGCTGTGACAGCTCCCATCAAAGAGAAAACACTAATTGCGCTCCCAGCAAGCGGGAACTGTCATACTGCTCCCGCTCACTGGAAGCATAGTTTTAATCTATTTCCCTGCCTGATGTCTTCATCCCTTGGGGGGCAAAATGTAAGCAAATTTGGGCATTTATATGCCCCAGGGACCCATTCCCCTGGGGTTGAGCACCGTCCTACTCCCTGAGAATAATTAGGCCCATGAGACCTCATCCCCTGGTGCCGAAATGTAAATAAAAGAGGTAGGGTGCCATGCAGCCCACTTCCCTGAGCTTTTAAAGGACCTGGGGACTCCATCCTCCGGGGCTGTAACTTATTTAAAGGAGAGGGGGGCTCACAGCCCCCTCTGCAAGCTTAATCTTTGACCCGGGGACCCCATCCCCCTGGGATGGCCTTTTTTAAAAGGGGACAGTGCCATGTGACTCCCCTTCCCGAGCCTATTTTGGCCTGAGGACTTCATTCCTTGGGGCCTCCATTTTAAATAGGTTGATGTCCCAATATATATGCTCCACCTCGACCGCTGCAACCACCGAGTTGCCAATGAAAAAGTGGCACTAAAATCCAGCCGGGCAATAGCTTACTCCCTCCCAGTCAACTTAAATGGAGCATCCCATATGGGGAACTCATCAGGGCTCAAAGAAATTGCAGTGACAGTACTTTTTTCGAGGAAGAAAAGCAATAATGGTACAACAATTTCTAAACAGGGGTTATCCTAAATGGGTACAGGACAAAGCGATTTAAGGTTTGGAAATGTACGAGGACAGAAATTTTGTTTGGCACTAACACGGAGAAAGAGGCTAAAAGTGAGAGAGTGGAAGAGAGTGAAACAAGAATCATCAATACATATAATGTTAGATCAGGAAACATATGTGAGATTTTAAACAGAAATTGGGATATGTTGAACTATGACCCGCTATTGGGTAATGACATAGAGGAAAGACCCAGGCTCACGTACAGCAAAGCTAAATCCCTGCAAGTTCTGTTGGTAAAAATAGACATAAGTAAGAAAGCTGATAAGATCCATGCTAGGGGAGAATCCTTCGAGGGCTTCTTTGTGGTAAATGTAAAGCCTGTGCACATTCATCTAGCTGCAAAGTGATTACATTGTAAGATCACAGCAAAAGAGTAATTTCTAGATTCATCAGCTATAACACCTCTTTTGTTGTGTATGCCCTAGAATGCCCGTGTGGTTTGAAGTACATAGGAAGCAGAGTACACCTGGTTAAAAAGAGATTATTGGAACATGCCACAGCAATAATGAATCATGATGAAAATTACCTGGTTGCAAGACACTTTGAGATACATCGTTCTAGTAATCGGAATCTATTAATGTATGTGGGGATTGACCATATTCCATCAATGCCCAGAGGGGGAGACAGGGTGGGCTTTCTACGTAAGACTGAATCTAGATGGATTATTAGACTCAATACTAAAGTCCCAAATGGGTTGAACTCTGATGAGGAGTTACATGTACATCCAGATTAAAGGATAGTGGGTATTCTGGTAGAAAATATTTGAGTAGGTACAATAGAAAGTTGCAATTTTGTGCTATCAGCAGAAAAATGAAAATATGAAGTGAACTGTAACTTACAGGTGATATATGATGATATGGTTTTAGACACCCTCTCAGTGAGTTAATGTATCAAGTATTTGTTTTGTTTCTTACAGAGGAGAGGAAAGGACTCTCACCTGGGAAGCTGGGTTTGAGAGATGGCTTGGGCACACTACCATTTTCTTCTGGCACTGGGACCACCAGGGTAATGGTTTTTCTTTTTTTCTTTTGACATATTATAAGATACTGGACTAGTAGTGCCATCTGAAAGATGGTTGAATATGACCCACCTGTGCCTTGTGTTATTTTATATTAATTAATATTAATGTATTTGGAAGGTGGTTATAGCAACAGCTCACTTGGGCTTTATGGTAGGTTTTGATAACCTTGAACAAATCTGACAAATTTGAGATTATAGTTTATTGCTAGTATAGGACTTGGTCTAGAACATGTTGTAATTTCCATTGAAATAACAATTCAACAGTGTGACATTTGAAGGTTGAGTACAGCACCACATTATCATATGTTTATACTACCATATGCCCACTGGGGCTTATTGATTGATGCAGCAGTATATAATCATGTCATTGACTACACTAGTTGAGCCACCTGCCCCCCTTTGTAAAATGTATGCCCATTATTCATAATTACCTATCACTGTGGGGGATGAATAGCTGGCCTTATAGTAGGCTTAGAGTATGACCGAAATACTATCAGTTAAGGGAGCTGCGGACTTATTAATGATGCTTATGATCAATTAATGAAAGAACTGTTTGGTTAGATCTATTTAGCAGGATAGACTATTATTATTTTATATCTGTGATAGACCCTTATTAAGTTATTTAAGTATGATTATAACAATGTTAATGTTATCAGCTCAGCTTCAAAATGGTGATTCCGGTGTAATTGAGGAACAGAGGCATTTTCTGGTCATTTTATGGGGTTGTGTGTCATGCTTGTATATGTTGGTTGCTATGCACCGCCGCCCCAAGCGGGAACAAGGCTGGGTATAACACTTGAATAAAACCAGTTGAATTGACCCTGAGTGCGCATCTCTTGGAAGTGTGAATTAGAATATATATATATACACACACACACACACGACAAATAGAATCACTCCAAATTTTACAGAAAGCTAGATTTTTACTCACAAAAGGCCTGATTTAGATATTGGCAAACGGGTTACTTCGTCACAACGGTGATGGATATCCTGTTCACTGAAATCTATATCCCATTATATTTCATGGGATTTACATTTCGGTGGGTGAAATATCCGTCACTGTTGTGACGGAGTAACCAATATCTATCAGCCGAAATCGAAATCCCATTATATTCTATGGGATTTAGATTTTGGCATGACGCGATATCCGTCACCGTTGTGACGGAATAACCCATCAGCCAATATCTAAATTAGGCCCATAATGTGCTGTTTGGTGCAAATCCATTCAGTTGTAATTGAGAAAATAAGGTTAAAAATATACAGATACCTGGATGGTTGAGTTCACGGGACTGTCGCAGGGGTCCCGGGGACTAAGAACTTCAAATAATAGTTTCATCTGATTGGCTGTTGGCAGCCTCACTCCAGCAGAAGCAAGAAGTCCCCTTGAGACCCGCAGGAGCTCCATCTCTGATTGGCTGACCACAACATGAAGAGAAATGCTACAGGTGCCGCTGTAGGATGCAGGGACTCTGTCCTTGTGTCCTAAAAATGGACGTGGCATCGGTACTCTGACTTCATGCACTTTGTGGGGGGGTCTAAGAGAGATGCAAAGGTCAATGTGTTGTGTTATATGTGTGGTAAAATCATCGATTGTAGATGCATGCATGGTGGCAACTGATATTCACCAACAACTTAGAATTAATAGTAAGAGAACATCATAAAAAGGTCAGGGCTAATCTGGGATGCAAAGTTTCAAATCCAAACTCACATTGCACTGAGTGAGCCCAATCCCTCATCATTGATTTCTATGAATTCTCAAAGGTTTCTTAAAGCACTTCTAAACAGAAGCTTACTAAAATTTCAGTGCAGGTGGTAAGATCCCATCAGTGAGTGCTTAACCAACTGGGCTTTGCTAAAACATGTATACAAGTACACCCCTAATATTATTAAGCACAGGTGCTGCAACATTGGCCAAAAGGCTAAATAAAACCCTGACATAGATGTTGAGTGTCACTGGACATCCCTGTACTGACAGGCATATACAATATTGTGGGTTTGAAGCTTGGGACACTATCATGGACCTCTTTGGACAATAGAGGCTGTAAGGAGGACTGGCAATGATATATCTGGCTCTGTACTGGAAAGAGAATAGATGTACTGAAGTCTGTATCCCGATCTTCTTGTCTTCTCTAGTTAAGATGTCTTTGGGCTGGCTGGCACAGATACTTTGACGAGCAGTAGATGCACCAAGTTCTGACAATATACAAAATCTGTTGGAAATTACCATCTTTGGCATGATATTCTCCCTGATTTTTACCTTGACTGTTTTTATTGGCTATAGCACTGTGTGCACTTCGTTACTGCTAACTAGCAGTAACCTGCTAGTGCCCCACCTTTAAGCAGGATGAAAGTGGTATACAACTGATTGGCACATTTAGCTTACCTATAAGTCCCTAGTATATGGTGCCAGGTGTACCAAGGGCCTATAAGTGAAATGTCACCAGTAGCCTGCAGCACCCATTGTGCCATCCTCTACACTGACACTATAACACATGCCTCAGGCCTACCATTGTGGCCCAGCTGTGCAGTTTTAAAGCCACAAATTCTACCTGTCAATATACCCAATTTCAACAGGCCTACATCTTCTTTTTAAATATCAGTAATTCACCCACCAGTAAGCCTTATTGCCCATAAGGCTTAATGTTTTCAAATAGAACATGTAATAGTGAAGCTAAATCTTCTTTTTGCTCTCTCCCTTCTGGCAGGCACTAATTAGCATTTCAGTGGGTGTGAAAGAGATGGGAACCTGCTCACAGGACAGGGACAAAAGTCCCTGGGTATAGAGAGGTGTTGTGTTCTTGACAGAATGGCCTGTTGGGTTGTCGCAAGAGCTTAAATAACTTAAAATAGGCCTACACTGTCGCAACAAATGTAGCTAACACCCAGGCCTGCACTCTTCTTTTGCCCCACCCAGCCACATTGGCTTTCATCACAGCGGGCTTCTTGTTGAAATCTCAGTGTCAGATCCTGCTGGGGTGTCAAGACTTGCTTGAGAGGTCTTCTGAGATTTTCCATATGACATTTGGAGCACACTTCAAAGGAGGGAAATAGGATGACACAACTTCAAAAAGTCTGCCCTTCTGCTAATTTTGGGAATACTTTTTGAAATTGGTAGGATAACTAAAGAAAATTCTTCTTGGTCTTTTCCATTACAAATGTAAATCCAGCATGATTTAGAATCCCACAGAGAAGTGCAAAACATGCTTAGAAGAGGCAGTGACTACAATAGTGATTCTGAGAGAGACTCCTCCATTGAAGTTTCCACTAGATGTTCAAGGGAAGTATGTGAGCGATTCATGACTCTAGGTATAATGTTGTTAGCAGTAGACATAAAAGTAGGCAAGTAGGCAGACCACTAGGCTCATGGTTCAATTTCAAGGCTTAATATTCTTAATAAAAGTTCAAAGTAAATCCACTTGAATGTAAACCAGAACCACTGGAATTATGTGATTGTGCAGTTGCGGCGATTTTCACATGATTATAAATTTGCTGCATTTGACACATAATCCATCAGCTCCTGCACACTCTGCATGTTTTAACAAAAAAATGTTTCTAGTGGAAATGGTTCAAAACTTACTTGAAACCCAGCTACGTGTGTTGCTGTGTATTGAAGGGCATTTTGCAAAAGTTGATTTGCCAAATTTCTGTAGCTTATTGCTATATTTCGGTATTAAACGGGTACTGATGAGGTACAAATAATGCCCAGACAGTTTTAACAAGTTTAAAATGACAACATAATGAAGTAACACTATCACAAAATATGCAGCAAACTGCTGCATTATTTGCCTTTTCTTGCCACATAATGTATTCAACCCTGACACATAATTTGACTCTCCCCTGTGGAATAATTCTAGTGGCCCTGATTTAAACCTTGTAGGAGTTGAATATTTTTTTTTGTCTGTTGGGTGAAGCACAAATTGAAGAATACAAGTTGGTTGAAAGTGGCCACTAGTGTTCCACTAAGATTTACTTTGGGCATTCCATTTTTCAAAGTGATTGGCACAGGTATTTGCTCCAATAAAGTGTGGGAATTTGATTAGGGTATTGGTACTAAAATATTGTCAACAAAATATTGTCTGTTAGAAGTAATGTTTCCTGAATATTGTTTACAAACATATCACCCCATTGAAGCTATTAATAGAAAATCTACACCCAAATGCTAATAACAGAAAATAGACACCCAATGGGGACATTTGGTTTGTAAAAGTGATAATTAAGACACAACATTAATGTCAGACATTATATGTGTAATAACATTCCGACATACAACCTATGATTGGAGTGGTCAACCAAATCTAACCTTGATCTGATATAATCAAAAAACTTACTATTTGTGTATGGCACTTGCTACTATAGAAGCTAATACGCAGATAGTTTTCCTTTCATGTTTTTTTAATATTCACTTTTTTACGTAAGTTGGTTAAACACAGACATCTAACAAATAACAATTGATTGCTACCGCCATTCCAATATGCATCCCAACAAATCCATAATTAATAAATCTAAAAGGCCTAATTATCATCATGTAATCTGGCATATTTCATACTCATTACATTTAATTCTAAATCCATCATGATAATCTAAAATCCAAGAGCCAAATATTATGATCTAGCTACATTCATTTGGGACAAGACAGCACAGCATATATTTTTATCTTGTGCGCTCCTCCTCATAATTTAAAAGCCCTTCCCACTTCTTGAGCCCCACTCAAACTTTTTAATATCCAGATCTAATATTCAATATCCAATAATAGAAACAAACTGTGAACAAGGTGTATAAATCTAATATTTTCTCAAGAAGCTGAGACTCAACCAAATAGCTATTTAGAGATGCATTTGGTTGATATATCCTGTTCTGCTGTTAAGGCTACCAGATCAGGAAACCAAGAAGAATATCGATCCTGATTTTGGTCAGGAGATCGCACCCCCACGTCCGCAGCACCACCAAGCTGTTCCCTTGCCCATGACCCCGCACACGCTGCTGATCGCGTGTTCGAGGCCCTCCTCCACCCGCAGGCATCTGCCTGCGCCTCATCCCTGGTGTCTAGTGGGCTCTGGTAAGCGTCACTAGACTTGTACTTTGTACCGTTTTAAGTTTTGTGACTCGTTTTCTGTGCCTTGAATTATTGTGCCATTCATGTAATTGTGACTTGTTTTCTGTGCCTTGTTGAATTACTGTGCCGTTCATTCCTCAGTTTCCTTCTGTGCCCATTTTTCAGTTTTTTTTCTGCCGCTTTTGCCCCTTGTGCGCTCCCCCTTGCTGGCTCTCTGTGAGCCGCCTTCCCCGCCACTGCCTCCCTGTGGCCCGCCCCCTCGCATCTCCATTCGCAGCTCCCTCCTGCCTCCCAGCTGCTCCCCCCTCCCTTCTTAATGGTGGTCGCTGGGTGTCGAGGTTGAGCGACCTCTGACCTGATTTTTGTCAGGAGATCGCTCCCCACGTCCACAGCACCACCAAGCTGTTCCCTTGCCCTTGACCCCGCAGACGCTGCCGATCGCTTGTTAGAGGCCCTCCTCCACCTGCAGGCATCTGCATGCGCCTCATCCCTGGTGTCTAGTGGGCTCTGGTAAGCGTCACTAGACTTGTGCTTTGTACCCTTTTAAGTTTTGTGACTCGTTTTCTGTGCCTTCAATTATTGTGCCATTCATGTAATTGTGACTCGTTTTCTGTGCCTTGTTGAATTACTGTGCCGTTCATTCCTCAGTTTCCTTCTGTGCCCATTTTTCTGTTTTTTTTTCTGCCGCTTTTGCCCCTTGTGCACTCCCCCTTGCTGGCTCTCTCTGAGCCTCCTTCCCCGCCGCTGCCTCCCTGCAGCCCCGCCCCCCTCGTGCCCCCATTCGCCACTCCCTCCCACCTCCCAGCTGCTCCCCCCTGCCCCCCTCCCTTCTTAATGGGGGTCGCTGCGCATGGACCGTGCCCAGCGCCACACCCCATAGTCCGTGAGACCCCTGCACCTCCAGACGCCGCTACATGTCCGACCAACTCAACGCCCTCAATCCCGGCCTCACCACAGCATGCTTCCAGTCCTCACCAAGAAACACCAATGGACCCTTCTCATGCCGCACCTGCAGATTCACCTGCGACAGAAAAAAGAAACCAACAAAGACCGGAACAAACCACCTCCACTGCATACTCCTCAACACCCGCTCTGCACGCAAGCATGCCATCGAGCTCTGGAACCTGCTCGACTCCACCGCCCCAGACGTAGCCTACCTGACCGAAACCTGGTGGAACAACTCCTCAGCGCCCGACATCGCAATAGCCATCCCCGACGGCTCCAAGATCATCCGTAGGGACCGCACCAACGGAATCGGAGGAGGAATAGCCATCGCCCACAAATCCACCCTCAAGGTCGACACCCACACCGACGACTCCCTCAAGACAGCCGAACACCTCCATTTCCGCATCCACACCGACCCCAACACCACTCTCAGAGGAACGCTCATCTACAGACCCCCCGGACCACGAGCACCTTTCTGCGAATCCCTCGCCGACCTCACCAGCACCCACGCACTCACCTCAACGGATTACATCCTCCTCGGGGACCTATATTTCCACCTGGAGAACAACAACGCCACCAACCTCACCAACTACGGCCTCAGGCAACTCGTTGACACACCAACCCACATAGCTGGCCACACGCTTGACCCCATCTTCTCCTCAAGCACTCACGTCACTTTCAAACATACCACCGTACTTCACTGGACCGACCACCACTGCATCCATTTCACGTACAGGAAACCTACCGAGCACCATCGCACCCAACAGCCACCCGACGATGCTGGAGCAAAGTTACAGAAGATCAGCTTACCAACACCCTCGCCCAGAACCCACCCCTGACCCCACCGACCCAGACACCGCCGCCCACAACCTCACTCGGTGGATCAACGATTGCGCGAATACCCTCGTGCCACTCAAGAAACCCATCGATAACCAAACCAGAAAAAAAGCCACCTGGTTCACCGATGAGCTCCTAAACTCCAAACGCGACTGCCGGAAGCTGAAAAAGGAATGGCTCCTCAAACGCACACCCAACAGCCTCACAGCCCACAAGGACGCCACCCGCAATCACCACCAACTCATTAGACAACCCAAATGATCACATTTCAAAGACCGCCTGGACAACAACGCACACAACAGCAAAGAGCTCTTCAGCATCGTGAAAGAACTCTCCAACCCCAGCGCCAAGGTCAATGACATCCCTCCCTCCCAAGAACTCTGCAACACACTTTCCACCTTTTTCCACCGGAAGATCACCGACATCCACGACAGCTTCAACGCCACTCCCACGCCAGATCCCACCTCCGAACACCCCACCTGCACAAACCACCTGACATCCTGGACCAGCGTCAACGACATAGAGACACGCAATATAATGAACTCCATCCACTCAGGATCTCCATCAGACCCCTGCCCCCACCACGTATACAACAAAACCGGCTCCACCATCGCCCCCCAACTACGGAAGGTCATCAACATCTCCTTTGAAACAGAGACATTCCCGGAAAGATGGAAACACGCAGAAATCCGTGCCCTCCTCAAGAAGCCCAAAGCAGACCCCAATGACCTCAAGAACTTCCGACCCATCTCCCTACTCCCTTTCCCAGTGAAGGTGATTGAAAAAATCGTCAACACACAACTAACCAGCCACCTCGAAGACAACAACATACTGGACCCCTCCCAATCCGGCTTCACACGAAACCACAGCACTGAGACCGCCCTTCTCGCCACCACAGACTACATCAGACGCCAAATGGACAACGGCGAAACATCAGCCCTCATCCTCCTGGACCTATCCGCCGCCTTCGACACAGTCTGCCACTGCACCCTGAAATCACGCCTCCAAGAAATCGGAATTCAAGAAAAAGCCCTCGACTGGATCACCTAATTTCTCTCCGGCAGAACCCAGAGAGTCCGCCTCCCCCCCCTTCCGCTCCGAAGCCACTGACATCATCTGCGGCGTCCCCCAAGGCTCATCCCTCAGCCCTACGCTGTTCAACATCTACATGGTCCCCCTCGCACAAGTAGCCCGACAACACAACCTCAACATTCTCACCTACGCTGACGACACCCAGCTCATCCTCTCACTCACCAAAGACCCGTGCACCGCCAAAACCAACCTCCACGAGGGAATGAAATCCATCGCCGAATGGATGAGAAGCAGCCGTCTGAAACTAAACTCGGACAAGACGGAGGTATTCATCCTCGGATCCACCCCCTCCGCCTGGGACGACTCCTGGTGGCCTACCGCACTAGGAACCCCACCGACACCGACTGACCACGCTCGCAACCTGGGCTTCATCCTCGACTCCTCCCTCACCTTGTCCAAACAGATCAACGCAGTTTCCTCCTCCTGCTACAACACACTCCGGATGCTCCGTAGAATCTACGAGTGGATCCCGACAGAAACCAGAAGAACTGTGACACAGGCCCTTGTCAGCAGCAGACTGGACTACGACAACGCACTCTACACAGGCAGCCCAGCGAAAGACCTACTACGCCTCCAACGCATCCAAAACGCCTCCGCCCGGCTGATCCTCGATGTACCCCACCACATCTCCCACCACCTGAGAAACCTTCACTGGCTCCCCATGGACAAGAGGATCACTTTCAAGCTTCTTACCCACGCTCACAAAGCGCTCCACGACACCGGACCAGCCTACCTGAACAACAGACTCAGCTTCTACACCCCCACCCGCCAGCTCTGCTCCACTAACCTCGCCCTCACCATCGTTCCCCGCATCCGTAGAAAGACCTCCGGCGGCAGATCCTTCTCATACCTCGCCGCCAAAACTTGGAACACCCTCCCCACCAACCTCTGACAGACCCAAGACTTACTCACCTTCAGAAGACACCTCAAGACCGGGCTCTTCGATCAGTAACAGTACCCCCCCCAGCACCTTGAAACCCTCACAGGTACGTAGAGCGCTTTATAAATCCAGTGATTGATTGATTGATTGATAAAACATTTTAAAAATGCATGTCTAGAGGGCTGACTGGCCCTTTCATGAGAAGGGCAAACATGGTGCTAGGGAATGTCTTAATCTAATTGTATCGCCAGATTAAGGGCACTATCAATGAGCTCTCCCAATTGACATATTGGATTTACAAAAGTATGAAATAAAACCAAAGTTTCATGTTCTTTGTTTAGGACAATTACTTATGTTAAAAGTTGACGATGTTTGGTTGGGATTTAGGGGGTTGATGCATGCATCAATTGGGCAAAGCATTGGAGACTGCTGAAAAAAATATCTTCATCTGGTGCATAAATTGACTAAATGGGCCTAGGTTGGCATACATTGGACCACTGTTTAGGGTGTGAACTCAAAGTTAAAATGTAATATATTGAAATGAAAGCAGGTAAAAGCAAGTTAAAAAAATTGCTTTAAAGTGTTGGTTCATTTTTTATATTTAAAATATGGTAGAGCAAACCAAATTGTATTCAGCTGATGTATGTTTTTCTCTTTGGCTCTGAAAGAGATTGCTGAGTATTGTTATTTTTACATGTCTTGCATCTTTTGTTTTTTTGTGTGCTTATTAAGCTATGTAAGACACTTCAGCTGAGTTGCAGTACATACCAGGAAATAGGCACATAAGGGCAGTGCAGATTGTTTTTGGGTATAGGGAACACAGATAGTAAAGAAAAAAGAGAACTTGCTGCATAGAGATGACATAAAACCTACACACAGAGCAAAGACTTTGATAAATTTAGAGCTTACTTTATGTTTACAATGTAGGTGTTTTCAATCAGGATAGAGATTAGTCATTCTAGGGAGGATAAGGAGTTTGGGTGGTCCAGAAATTAATTTTCAAGCTTTCTGAAGTGAGCTCTCTATGCTCTTTGAAAATGAGTAACTGGTTTAGATTTGAATAGGAAAGGTGTGCCACAGCAGTTGTAAGAACAACAGACTAGTTGTTTGGGTAGATTATGTGGGCTGCAAGCCACCTCATAAAACTCAGACAGGTGCCTTTGTTGCTAACATTGCTTAGCTAGGGGCTAGAAGAGATGGTTGGTGAACAGAGACTCGCTCCATCATACAATTAAATTACATTTGCTTATGAAATACTGTCACAATGTTGCAATCCTTTTTAATATTCTACTTATCAATTGTACTGAGTGCCACTATTTTGTTTATTTACATAGATACAGCCATATATATTATCTGTACTAAGGTATGATGAGGATTTTTATTAAAGCTTTAAAATATATCCATGGTGTGGAGTGTGCTTGTGTCAATTCATGGGGAAAGGAGTTCAGAGCTCTTTAACTAACAGTTAATCTTTTAAATCTTGCAAAACTGACTGTTGCCCAGAACACATAATTTTTACATACAACAATGCCCTAACGGGGAGAAACCAACAAATTATTTATACATCATAAAACAACATAGGTGAAAGCAAAAAAGCTATTTATTCATATAAATGTATATATTCATTGATTTACTTATACATAAATATCCACTTAATATATTCATCCTAAATGGACAACCCAGGGACAGATAGCGTGCGAAAAAGTGCTAGATAGAAAGGAGAATAATACATATTCCAATGAATCAAAAACCTATACAAAAAACATTAAAAACAGTTGGTTGGTTCTTTTTTGTTTGCCGCATTAACTCCATTCCAAATCCTCAGAGAGTCTAAATCAATGCCTTCAATCCTCCAAAGATCTTATGCAGAAACCAATCCAGACTATGATATATCCGTCGACGTTTCGACCCCTCTATATCTTGGGCAAGATCCCAGCTCCACAGTGGGTCTTCTTCAGGACTAATACGATGGGAGTCCCATACATATATCCTCTGACTTCTTCACTTCTTTTACTTGTCTATTTATGAGGAGATCAAATCTGATTTTAAAATATCATTCCTCCTCATATACCAAGTCATATGTGAGTCTTCGAAAGACTGAGCGTTCACCAAGCTTGGTGAACGCTTAGTCTTTCGAAGGCTCACATATGAATGAAGAATGCATTGGAATTGACGGGTGACTTGGTATATGAGGAGGAATGATATTTACAAATACACTAAAACACAAACCCAATGCAAGCCGACAACACATTGCTGTTTTCTTATCCCCAGGGAAGGGTTTTCACAAAAATACAGCTTTGTAGATGATTATTCGGGTAGGCCCAAGCAGTAGTTTCAGGTTGGCACACTGGGATTACTGCTGTTAAATCATTTTTTTTAATTTCAGCCCTGGTCTCTCAGGTGGTGCTGTGTTGTTGTCCCTGCACTTAATCTTCGTATATTTCCCTCTTCCTCCCTTCCGTCTCCTTTTTGTCACTGCTCTCCTTTTATTGCCTCTCACCTATAATTAAGCACATGTATAGTTGGTTCAAGTGAGGGGAGGAGAGAATTTGACCTGTGAAAACGAAGGACCCACCTCACTCCCTAAATAACTAAAATATCTCAAGCTACAAATATTTGCAAAGGCCAGGCTTGCATATACTCTCCCTGCACTCACAGAGCCTTAGGTGGCCTCGTATGTCATGGTTCACCTAGAAGATCAATCCGCACAGGCCACAGAAACTGTGTGATTACAATGTCTGAAGTCTCAAGGAGGCAGTACATGATGAAAACGTCTTTAACTTAAAGGTGATGTTATTAACTGAAAATGTGCACTATTTTTCCCTTTTGTCTGAAATGTATCCCACATTTGTTGGCGGCAAACAAATGTGAGGTACATTCCAGAGAAAAGGAAAGATAGTGTGTAAACACGGCTATTGTGCTGCTGGTGTGATGCAGCAACCCAATGCACTTTGTCGAACAGAGAAGGAATAGTTGGAGACCTCAGGACATTAAGGCCCTCATTACAACCCTGGCGGTCGGTGGTAAAGTGGCGGTAATACCGCCAACAGGCCGGCAGTAAAAAAAAAAGGGATTTGGACCCTGGCGGTTACCGCCATCCAACACCGCCACTTGAACACACTGACCGCCAGGGTGGTAACAGCCGGTGGGCTGGAGACTTGGGTCTCCAGCCCAGTGGCCGTCACATTCCCACCCTCGGCATTACGACCCGGCCTACCGCCATGGTTTTCGTGGTTTCTGTACTGCCATGAAAACCATGGCATCAGTGCTGGGGAATCCCTTCCCTGGCACTGATAGGGGTCCCCCCCACCCTCACCTCTCCCCAGAGTCCTCCCCCACCCACTCCTGCCCCCGAACATATACACACCCACACGCACACCCATATACACACATACACACACACATACCCACCTCCACCCACGCATGCACACATACATACCCACACACCAACATACCTTGTCACACACACGCATCCACAACACACGACTCTCACAATCACTCATTCACGCATGCATCCAACGCGACTCACACCTGCATGCACACATCCCAAAACATACACACACCCCCCCACATACACACAACACCCCCCACTCCCCTCTCCAGTCGGAGAACCAGACTTACTTGCTTGCAGGGGGGACCTCCAGCTGGAGAGGGTCCGCGGCGCTGCTGTCAGCAGCAGCGTCCACCAGCAAAACACCGCCAGTCTGTATCATTGCTCATGATACGGTCGGCGGTGTTTTGTTGGCGTGGCGGTGCTGTTGTCAGCAGCGCCGCCTTACTGCCGTCTGCCGCCATGACCAACAGTGGTGTTCCGCCAGATTTCTGGAGGAATACCGCTGGCGATCATAATACGCGTTGCCAGCTGGTAGCCACGGCGGCGGTATGTTGGCGGCCACCGCCGTGGCGGTAGGCGGTCAATACCGCCAATGTTGTAATGAAGGCCTAAGTGTCACTATGAGAGGGGCCAGGCTCGGCCTGTTTTAGGCTGGAGGGTCCAAGAGGACCCCAAGCTAAGCCAGGCATCCAACTCGAGCCAGGTTCGACCTTGCATGGGCTTGCCCACCTCTATGCATAATACATTACTAATTGCTCCTCTTATAAGTTAGGTGACTACCATCCAGAAATATAAAAAAATAATCCACCTCTATCCTATTGACCATTTTAAAGACCAAGAGGAAACATTTGGGGGAATAGCGCAGTTTTTATTTGGATGCTAAACAAGCAAATTCTTTTGTTTTGGAAGATTCCATGTGCATCCACCTCAAATTCAGAAAATTGCATCAAATGTTTCACACTTTTTTTAAGGTGCGAAGATTTATACCACCTGACTGAATCTTTTGTGCCAAGAAACTGGAATTGCGGATAGCACTCTTTGCAAATCCCAGATGCGTTGACTTCATCATGTTCACTCCTCCTGACGGTTCAGTTTGACACTACTGTGTGCAGAGGTTGACATAGCATGTCTGCTGTTTGAAGCTCATAGGAGTAGCCTTCAGTAAAGAAATGCATCTTTTTGGATGCCATCCCCCACACACATTTGCTGACTGATGCTGCTGGTTTTTGAGTGACTAGACCGTTTTTGAGATCTAGTTATCAGTGAGGCCTGATAACTGGACCTCAGTGCCAGTATTCTGACACTACAGTATACAAATTGCATGTCAAATTGGATACACCCAATTGGCAAGGACTGGCCTTACTATTAAATCCGTAGTATATGGTACAGAAGGCATGTAAGGCAGAGTGTCCACTCAGAGCTGCAGCATTGTTTGTGCCACCCTGTGTGTGACACAGTACAAAATGGCCCCCAGCGTGCCACTGTAGACTGGAAGGACAGTGTTTTCACTGTCAGCTCAACTTTGCCATTCACACCAACAGCAAAGCCACCCTATGCCTTAACACATTTGTGTACGTCTCTCCTAAGGAAGGCTTATAGAGCCCTATGGAAGGGAGCTGTACTTTGTTAAGTAAGGCATACATTTGTAATATGTTTGATCAGAAACTCCTCCAAATTGTTCTTTTGCTGTGGATAAAGTTAGTAGCCCCAGTGGCTAACACAGGGTTACCGGCTGGCATTCCAACCTGGCTAACTTCTGAATGTGAAGACCTAACTGGGTCATGTAAGGTATCAAATTAATCATGGCATTAAATTCGACCTGGTGCCCTGGTTGAATTTAACATCACTATTAAAGGTAAGCAACTTTTAGAAAGTTGCCACTCTCTACTCCAGCTAGCCCTGTGGCCTCACAAAGGCCCTGGCACACAGACAGCTTTCTGACCACCTAGGGAGATGTGGGAATGACTCCCCAGCACAAAAACAAAGGCAGTTGTTGCAGAGTGAGGTGTCACGTCCTCCCCCAGAATGGCCACTCAGGGTGTTAGCCCTGAAGGCAAGTATCAAAGGTGAAGCCACCTTTGTGAGGGAAGTAGCTCCAACACCCCTGACCGGGATAGCTTTTGTTCCTGCAGACAAAATGGAGACGGGGTCAAGAATAGAAAACACAACCTCGAATCGGTTCTATTGCGGATGTGTAGCCCTCTGGTAGCCACTTCTAAAATGGTCCATCAAGCTCCTGACGACTGAGGTAGAGTTGTTCCATCTTGAAAAGGGCAAGAATGTGGCATGATGCCACACAGCACAGCAACTTCATCAGTAGGTGAGAGGGAATCCAGTAATCCATTGGCTAGTGAACATGTGGTCCCCTCAGGGCACTTTTCCTGGAAAAATATGGCACCCCTGGGACTCTGACACCCAGATCACGCTAAAATCTGAGAGAGGACTGAAAAAGGACTGCCCAGCTGGCCTTGGACCTGAACGAAGTGAGAGTGCACCATTGGAAGAACTACACCTGCTGCATTCTGGGCTAGCAACGCTTGAACTGGTCCTGCAGTTCTTGGCCCAGGGAAAAAACCTATAGCAGTGACTCCAAGGATCAGTCCACTGATCTCTTGGAACCAGCACCAGGGACACAAGAGCTGAAGTTGCTCAAACCGACAAGCTGGGAGCCATAACAGATGTTTTGCCTTTACCAGTCTCCAGGGACCCAAAAGGACACATCCGAGATCGTCAAAAGTTAGTCCACAGGCTGCCTCATCTGGGAGTTGTATCCAAGTCCCGATTCATCTCACCCAAGGGACACTAGCCCCCACCTAAGATTTTGCCCCATCTGCCATTAAGACTGACCAGTAGCCCAGCATTGGCTAGATTGCTACTGCAATGTAGAGGACTTCAGGGGACCCCGATCTCTGTGGCCAAGTTCACTACACTTCACCCATGGACTGAGGACTGGGGAACACCCAACAAGGCACGTCCTATGACTGCACCACAACCAGAGCATCCTTTGAGCATCGTTTGCCTGCAACCCTCAGCATCAGGACCACTCCTTTGACATCTATGGTTGTTGTCCTGTTAATGTTGGTTTTTGCTTAAAAATGCTCTGGTGTCCCAGGTACTGCCCAAAGTGTCTATTCTGGTCCCCTAGACCTCTGTCCTGCTGGAATTAGTCACCCAACCCAGGCCAGAGTAGCCAATCTATCTGTTTCAACCTTTTTAAAAGTTTCCAAAGTTTATGTGGACCAGTGTTTGTTTGAAGTTGCGTTTAAAAGTGATAATATCTTCAAAAATCTGTATCTCTGCAACCCTTGGGAGGACTTGGTTCATAAGGGTTCCTAAAAATCCATGAATAAATAAACTATTTTATAAATCAGTATCTTATTTGTTTCATGTGTCATTGCTTTCTTATTTTGCTGTTTGGTTCTGGTAAATGCTTTACACATAGTTGCTTTGCTTAGCCTTAGTGCTCGTAGCCACAGATACTCAGGGTTGAGCTTGAGGTCAAGTTAACGAGTCTGACTGGACCCAAGTCAGTATTTGTGAGTTTACTGCATGATAAGGCCACACAACCATATCATACAGTAGACTCAAATCCTCACAGCTTCTCATGCAAACTATGTGATAGGGTATACTCGACCACACCTTAGCCTTCTTTTAACAATACTTTTCATGCTAAACCAATATTTGACTCCAGACAACAAAACACTAAAAGGTTAGAGGTAGCACAAATTACATCCCATACCCGAGTGCAAATGAGTGCTAGTGGCCGACATGCCTTTCATACAACTATAATGTGGCAGCACATGAGCTTGGATGATTTTTTAATTATTTTTCAACCTGCCCTTCATGCTTCTTCGTCTGTGACTATCATTGGCATGGAAGCTGCAGACAATAAGTCCCTCTTTTCTGGTCTTTTCTTTGCAGGCTTCTGGATATAAATGAATGGAACATTTTTTTGCACTCAACATATCTCTCCTGTTACCTTGTTCTTCATATCACCAACAACCCATGCCAGCCCAGAACTTTATCTTCTGAATGCAAACAAGGGTTGTGCTACCCACACTCTAATTTATTTTATCTATCTATCTATCTATCTATCTATCTATCTATCTATCTATCTATCTATCTATCTATATATCTATCTATCTATCTATCTATCTATCTATCTATCTATCTATCTATAGATATGTATAGGTGAAAATTTCAGTGGCAATGTAACTTTTAAACAAAAGAAAACTCTGAAATTCACCAGTTATAGCTATCTGAAGTAACTATAACTCATGCCCTAAGGTAAGTATAACTCAGGCCCCCTCCATAAACAGTTCTGTCATCAATTATGTATTTTCAGATGGTATAGTCATATTGTGTATGATGTCATAGATCATGTCATCAGTGATTTAATATGTGGGGTAATTAGCAGTGCATGTCAAGGGGTGGGTTACAGTTACTTTAGGGCAAGATATATTGTTACTTGAGCTAACTAAAACTGGTGAATATCAGTGGTTCTAAACTGAAAACGTTACATTGTCACTGAAATCTTCACCTAACTATAATGTCACTTTAATTTTTGGCTTTTTCAGTGAATTTCCATGTTATTTTAAATTGAAATTAAGCAGCTCCATGTAACACATAGCCTTTGGTCGGACCTTTCACCCAGCGCCTGCTGTTGCCCATCCCCCATCTGCACCTGATCCCTGGACAGTCAGATGGTTGAGTGCAGGGCCTGGGTGTAATTTTAAGTAAGGCAGGATTACTAAATTTATCAAAGAATCAGAACACCCAAAAAATAAATTAACCTTATAGGATTTATGGAGGAATCAGAATATCAACATATATAAAGCACATGTATTGTATATTTTAAAATATGACCTTTGATTACAATTAAATGTATATTTCAATAATTCACACAGTGCAAAGTTTAATAAAAGTGGCTATCATAAAAAAAAGTATTAAAGTTTGATTAAGAAAAAAACACCTACATGTCTTTGGGTCTTTTTTAACCATTTCCAAGCTGCATGGAGCAGCCACAAAACCCACCACAAGGGGTCTCTGCACTCCAGCTATGAGTGCTTTAAAAATATGGTAAGCTCTCTGGGGTCATGAATTCAATGACCCAGGAAACGTACAGTTCTTTTTAAAAACAAAATGCTGCTGGGGGTCTGCTACACTCCTTAGAGCCCCTATAACATTAAAACATACTTGGTAGTGTCCCAGTGCATTCGAAGGGCACCACCAAGCTGAAAAACAATATGTTTAAAAATGCCTTGCAGGGGATTATAGGATGCCCCTTGCAAGGAGTGGTGAATTATAAATGAGTGGCTCCCGCTGCTCATTTATGATTCATTTTGTAAAACTGTTATTCACTGAGTGTCCCGGTGCCCACCTGGAACATCCTGTTTTAGATCTGGTGTTGACCAAGCCCTTTTGATTTTACTAAAAATACCAGTAAAATAAAGTCACATAAAGGGGCTTTTAGCCACCTCTTTTCATTAATTGGTCTGTTGTAGTGTCATTTGCATTTTGCTTCCTCTCACTAAAGCATCTAAAGCATACAGCAAGGGGCTGTGGGCCAGCCTACTTCAGCCACTGGCTAACTTCACTTTGAGTGAATGCATTTTGCTCTTTCAAAATTAATTTTACTCTTCTGCACATAAGGTAGTTCTATTAGTGCCAGTGTTTATGTTTTTACTTAATGATCACCTTAGTGTTGTCTTTTTGTTTGTTTAAAGTCTGGTGCAATAGCAGGAAATCTTTGAAGTGAACACAGGGCACATTCCAGCTGATTTATATCTTCCTTCCTTCCTTGCGCTCACTTTCTGTCGTTCTGCCTTTTATCCATTTTCCTTCCCTTCTTCCTTTCCTTGTATCTCTCTTCCCTTTTTTCTTACTTCTTTTTTCTGTTTAGCATTCTCTCATTTTTCTTTCCTTCTTTTCTCCTTTCTTTCATGTTGTCATTCTTTTTTATTTCTCCCACCTTCTTTTGATTTTACATTATTTTTCATTTTCCCCTTCATTCCTTCTTTATTTGTTTGTTTCTTTCTTACCCTCATTTTCATTCCTTCCTTCTTTCTTTCTTTTTTTTCTGCATTATTTCCTTGTTCTCTTCCTTCTACTTTTCCTTCTTGCCTATGTTTTTCTTTTTTGCTTTCTCCTCCTTCTCTCTCCTTTTATTGATTCTTTTAATCTTTCTTTCTTTCTTTTTTTCTCTTTCGTTTTACATTCCTTCCTTTTTTCTTACCTATTTTAGTTTTTGCCACCTTCCTTCCTTTTTCGTCCTTCTTCTTTTTTGCCTTCTTCCCTTTTGCCTTCTTTTTTTCTTTCTTTCTTCCTTTCCTTCTTTCTTTCTTTCTTTCTTTCTTTCTTTCTTTCTTTCTTTCTTTCTTTCTTTCTTTCTTTCTTCCATGCTGCTTTTCCTTTTTCCTTCTTTCTTTTTTTCCTTTTTTCCAGTTTTCCTTACTTCTTTCTTTTTTTGCCTTCTTTATTCCCTTTTGGTTCTTTCCTTTCTAGTTCTTTTTTCTTTTTTCCTTTCTTCTTTTGTACCTAATTTCTTTCCTTTTTCTTTCTTTCCTTCATTCTTCTTATTTGTCTTCTTCCATTCTTTCTTTCTTTGTATCATTATGTCCTTATTTTCATCTTTCTTTCTTTTCTTCTTGTTTTGTCTTCTTTTCTTCTTTATAGTATTCCTTTGTTTTTCTTTCCTTCTGCTTTGCCTTCTTTCCTTCCTTCTATCTTTTTGCCTTCTTTCTTTTCTTCCTTTTCTCTTATCTTTTTCCTTCCTTTCTTTGTTTCTTTTTTCTTTCATTGTTACATTCTTTGCTTTTTACTTCATTCCTTTGTGCTTTCTTTTTTCCTTTTTTGTATTCCCCTCTTTCCTTCTTTGTGCCATATGCTCCTCTTTCTTTATTTCTTTTTTTGCCTTATTTCATTCTTCTTTTCTTCTTTTTTCATCGTTCCACCTTATTTGCCTTCCTTCCTTTTGGCCTTTCTTGTTTTTTTTAATTACTGCCTTCCTTCCTTTTATGCCTGCCGTCCTTCCTTACTTTTCTTTCTTGCTTTATACGTGTCGAACCCGGGGGATGGCGTACCCAGGGCCTCGGAAAGACTGAGAGAGGGGCTGCTCATCCCCCTTCCTCCATTTAAAAAAATATCCCCAGGCGATGGTGTCCCCGAGGTCATATGAGGCTCAGGGAGTGGATCCCCTCAATTATTTCTTCCTAAGATGACCCTGGTAGATGGGGTCACAAGGGCCTTTCGAGGATTGGGGGGTGCATGCCTCCTCCCCTTAGTATTATTTGATAGGTCCCAGGGGAAATGGTCCCTACTTATGCTCCCCTCTCTATATAATTATATCTATTGACCCCTGGTCCCGGGCCCACCCCAGGATCATTTTAATTTAAAATAAATGGTGCCACTACTGGGTAGTTATAATTATGATAGTGTTTCCTTAGGACCTTTATTTTTATTTGCTGAATCTTCATTAAATTTTTCAAAGAAGTGCTCTTTTTTTGCTTTTGCTGCCTCCTGGAAAGTTTCGGGTGATCCATCAACCAGGAGCTGAGAAAAAGAAGGGGTCCAAAACTGCAAAATCCCCATTGTTTTTTTCTATAGACGTCTTGGTAAACACTGAAAGAAATTGCACTTAATGTGGCAGGAAGCTGGATCTTGGTCCAGAGTGAGTGCTCAATGTGATTTGGTCTAAGTCCGTTCAGTAGATTTTGGGAAATTAAGTTTAAAAAATAAATGTAATACTTGTATATCTGGATGGTGGAGTTTGTGGGTCTCTTGCAAGAATCCTGCAAGCATAACATCAAAAAATGGAGCGTTCTGATCAGCTGAGTGTTTTTTTCCCCCTTTGGCCACCTCACTCCCACAGGAGTATGGGTTCCACAGGAGTAAGTGCACTTTTTGGCTGGCTGCAATGTGAACAACAATGTTTTAGCGACCTATACAGGACTTGGGGACTCAGTCCCTTGTCTTGAAAATGTTTATTAAAAAAAACAAGGACAGGGTAAAGTACCCCCTGAGGCCAAATGTTTTTAAAATTGCTTTTTGCCGCAATCCTCATAATTGCAGCAAAAACAAAAGTGTCAGTCATTGTTGTTTTAATTGAATATGTCCCAGGTGTGGTGGCGAGGGCCCTGGTGTCAATATATAAAATTATTTGGGGATTTTGTTTACATCTATATTCACCCCTTGGCTAACCTGGTTGAACGCTGTGGTCTTACTTTATTCTCCTATACGGATGATACTCAAATCATCTTCTCTCAATCATTTTCTCTGGAACACAATTCTGTGTCCTTTAACTCCTGCCTGGCTGAAGTACCCTCATTATGAAGAACAACTCCCTGAAACTTAACAGAGATCAGACCGAGGAGCTGGTGCTTGGAAAAATCCATCCCTTTGGGGACCACAGCACTGGCTGGATGCTCTGGGAGATATCCCTGTCCTGGCCCTTAAAGTCAAGAATCTTGGCAGCAGATTTAAGAAAAGTGGCGCTGCACCTAGTGAAGCACAACTTTCCTTGCTCCCCTTAGCTTCCCACTACTGCCATCATGTGTGCACCGTATTTAAAATACATGCCACCAAGGCGCAGGGTAGGGGGCAATAGCATCAGAATTTTTGACACTATTGATGTACTGTTCAGGGTGAGTGCCAAAATTTTGCGTTAACCCTGAACAGTACATAGGGTCCCATTGTAAACAATGGTGTGCCCCCTTTTAACGGCTGCTCTGAGCAGGCATTAAAAAAAATGCTGAAAAAAATGATGTAAAGAAATCTTCTAGATTTCTTTACACCATTTTTTCGGCCCCCCTAATGGGGGAATGCCCACCCTTGCATACTTTATGCCCAGTGCAGGCATTATGTGACGCAAGGGGTTACAAAGTAGTGCAATGCATGCATTGCACCACTTTGCAAATCTGGTGCAGCGTTTTTGCCATAATATCGCCACATTTGCGTAAAAAAAAAAATGACACGAATGTAGCGATATTATGGCGCAAGGGACTCTTAAATCTGCCCCTTGGCGTTTTAGTGGACACTAAGCTTTCCATGAAGCACCAGGTGGCAAAGATATCTGCTACTTGTTTCGTGACCATGAAATGGCATCGAAAAGTTATCTGGAGACCCCCCTTTTTCTCCCAAAAAACTTTCACCAGGGCACTTATCTTGTCCAGACTGGATTACTGCAGCATCCTATAATTGGGGGTCGAGAAAGCCTCCATGAGACATCTGCAGATGGTGCAGAACACGGCTCCCAGGCTGATCTACAGACTGCCAAAACATGCATTGGTTACATCTCTCCTCCTTGACCTTCACTGGCTCAAGGTTGAAAAACGCATCCAATTCAATGCCTTGTGCTACCTCTACAAAGCTAGGGCAGGGGATGCCCCCCACTATATTACGGGCCTGATAAAACCTCATCAGCCTACTCCCTGTCTGTGCTCCAGCATCCTTTGCATTGTTTCTAGGATCAAATGGATTCCCATCGGAGGTCGTTGCTTTGCGTACCACGGCCCTAAGCTTTGGAACGCTTTACCGGAATACCTGAGATTTTGCACTTAGCTGACCATCTTCCACAGAAAATTAAAGACATGGATGTTCTGAGCTTGTTTGTCCTGGCGGAACCCTACCGGTTACCAAAAGTCCAGAGTGCGTAGCTGTTGCGCTAAATAAGCTTCTTAAGATAACATAACATGACATATATCCTCGTATCCACGTGGCAAGAACAGAGGGTTTGATTTAGGTGATCGTATGTAAAAACACAAAGCAAAGCATTAGATCAAAAATCATGGTGGGTGCTACTTTTTGATCACAGATACTTTTTTTACCAAGAAATATAAATGCGCATGCTAAACACTCGAATTAACATACACGTTGTTTGGACCTGCACGAGTAGCGTCCACCGATTGCGATTTTCTTTGAAAAGCCCAGCTTTTGGCGGCAGTGGTCGTGTCAAGCCATCTCGGTGACTTAGGGCCAGATGTAGCAAGCAGTTTTGCCCATTCTGTGTCTATGGGAAAATGTGTTCGTACATTAGTGAGTTAAATGTTCCCCCTGAGTTGCTGAAAGTGATTGTGATATTTAATTAATGTGTTTGAAGCCTGACAATGCCATCCCAGCCTTCTGCACTCCCAACATAGGTTGACTGAGAATCTTTTAACTGGGTATAAGAAACGTTTGTGGTGAAAAAAAGCATCACATTTTTGGGACATTTTTAATGTATTTATTTTGAAAAAACGTGAACACCTCAAGCCAAAGGCATTCCCTGCTCTGTAACCGAATATGGTCATTGTGTAATATTACTGTAATGTATTCACATTTTCTAGTAACCAAAAAGGTGGAAAATAGCCACATGCCTTTTGTTGTGTAACTTCTCCTTTTACCGCGACCTGGACCTCTGTCGTATGTGTTTTGGGATTGGTTGATGCCTACATGGGCTTGCAACTCCTGCGAACATAGAACGAATTTCTCTGGGAGGTTTGAGAATAGATTGTGCATGGAGATGTATTCTCAGCACAGCACTGTGCAGCTGAATTAAGACCCATTAACACACATTAACCAGACAGCCACGGGAGAGCTCCCTTGCCAAGCGTGCGTTTGATCTGAAGGAAATTGGTAATTTGTATTCACTTTTTAAGGGTCAGCAGGAGCAACATGCTAAACAAAACCCTGAAAAGTCCATTTGACTGTATTCATCACACTTCGGTTCACGTCGCCTTTAACAAATCAGAAGGATTGTTACGTGCAGTTAATATGCACATGGTCGTAGTCAGTTTTTGTGTGACGTAATTGCTCAGTTCGTAGCTCTCAGGAGGGACTGATTTCCCTAAGTCACATAAACTTCCAGAGTGTCACTTCCTTAAACTTTTATATTTCCTAAAGGAAGAAATTTCCAGTTGCCAGGACTCTTTCCTGAAGGAGAGCCTCCCAAGATAACAAATTTTCAGACTAGGTACTTAAATAAAGTGAAAAATGAAAATGTTACTTCCTTGTGCATAAAATAACAAAAAACACAGTGGGATTTAACAGAAAATGACGGTGCGCGCAGCTGCGCCAAGTTTGGCAGCGTCACGCACTGTCATTTTCAAAACGCAGAGATGCACTGTATTTACTAAAATACGATGCACCCCTGTGTTTCCCCCTGCGCCGGTGCTAAATTTGCTGCCATGCACCAACGCAGCAAATTTTGTTCCATAGTGCAAGGGTGGCTGCGTTGAGGGGGAGATTGTTTTTGTGCAGAAAGGAAAGCTTTCCTCCACAAAAACAGTCTTAAATGGCGATTTGTTCTTCCTATGTGCACACATAGAAAGAGCAAAAAACGAGGAAAAATGAAAGCATTTCTCCTCACTTTGCCATGCTAACAACTCCCCTGGGTTGGTGTTAGATTTTGGCACTGCCTCAGGTTTACGAATACTCATAAATCTGAGGCAGCATCAAAATGCAATGGGTGTTCCTGTGGCACGCCCACAGCATCATCCATTGCACGCCCCTTCTATGCAAAGTGCTGCGTGTGAATGGGCTGTATTTACAAAGTGTCGTGAAGCCACAAAATGTGGCTTAACACCACCTTGTAAATACTGCGCAGGGCATTGCACCACCGGAGAGTCATGAAAAGTGATGCTCTGGTGGTGCTTGGGACTCTTAAATATGCCCCAGTGTTCCTTATGTGAAATGCATTGTGACTGAGTTTTTAGTACTGTTATAGATTAAAAAGGAGCCTTCATCTCCTAACCTCTGGGCAAAAATAAAATGTAATTATATATAGCTCCTACAATACACTGGGAGTAAAAGGGGTTACTATTACCCAGTTTAATAGTATTACATTTTTAGAACATTGTAGAATGAAGGTCTTATATATACTCATCAAATGTGTTTATTATTTATAAATAAAGATCGCTAGAGTCCGTTTTTACTGATTTTGACAGACATACGCAGAAGGAAAATGATATGTTTCATGATTGTATTTATCATCTGTTAAATGAATGTGGAGATAGAGGAGCGAGGACTTCATTTATTCACAGACCACTAAATAAATACAGATAAATACCAATAAAACGGGCAACACATAAATATGGATAAGTATAGAAATGTTGAAAAAATAAATACTATTTAATATTCAAGGACTTTGTACTGACCATTTAGTTACTCTATTTCCCCAAACATGAGGGAGACCCTGTCACTGGTAGAATGAAAGTCACACTGTCAACAGTTACAGTAGTATATTGCTTTCTTATGTGTGCCTGTATTGATTGCTTCTATTGTACCAGAAGGCCTCAGGTCGAACGGTTGCATGACATTGTTTGTGGCCTGCTCTTGACAGCATGACACAAGTGCACTATCCCGGGAGTGGAAAGAGGGAGGATGAAGGAACGGAAAGATGCAGAAATTTTATACCACTTCTACAATGTAGACTTAGTTATTATAGAATTTGTATGGCACCCTCCATCACGGCTATGAAACCATTTCAACATAAGGTTGAGAGAGACATTTCAGAGTTTTCCAAAGATTAGATCAAAAGTGACTTATTATTCATATCATACAATATATAATCCCACTATGCATAGGTAGATAAAACATAAGCAGATTTACAATTCATAGAGACAGTTTTGCTAGTAGAAGCGATTACAAGATCAAATAATTTCATATTCATATATCCAGTTAGGGTGTAACAAGGTAGAACTTTCCCATAACAATTTTATGAGAAAGATGAATATCAAATTGAAAGAAAATGTGAAATTGTATCCCAAACATCAGCCCAAATTTTAAAACTGATTGGACAATCCAGTAACATATGTTGCATGTATCAGGTTGGTAATTGCAAAGACAATAATCTGGTTTGTTATATAGTTTTGCATTATATAATATAAGAGGAGACCTATGGTATTTATTAATTATGAATGAATTGGTCTGACGAGTAGATGATGGTAGCCAGCTTGAAATATTATATAACTAATTTACTAATATTTGCATATTTTGAATAAATTGTTAGAGTTGGTGGAGATCAATTCATAATATGTTTTAAAAGCATTGGGACCAGAAATTTGTTTGTCCTAAGGAACAATTCTATATCAGAACATTGATGATGTGGAATAAAGCAACTGTAAGAATTAAGAATTGCATTACACAATATAAAATACTTGTGTTATTCAGAAGAGGGAATATGTAGCTTAATTTGTACACCAACAAAAGATAAAAACATGTTACTTTGACAAATATGTCAGATGTAAAATATACTGGCATCAGTTCATCTTTCCCAATAGGAGATGGAGTGTATTCAGTATAATCATGGGACTGTACCAGAAGGATACTTTCTTAGAAGGGACAGTTCTGTTATCAAATATTGCATCAAGACTGGATAAAACACTTTTGGCTAAATTCAGACCTGGAGAATTAAGTCACACTTTTTAACATCTATAGTTATGATTGCTGGTAAAGGAAGGGATGCAGCAGCATTTTTCTCAAGTAAAACCCATTTGGGTGTTAGGTGAGTTTCCAAAGTTTGAAACCAATAGACACTTTGCACAGCTAAAAAAGAAAACTAATGTATCTTGAAATTAGGAGCGCCAATTTACTCTCAGATTTAGAATCTTGCAATATTTTCTATGTAATCTATAGAACATTATTATTTTGTTTAGGTTTATAAAGAAAGCTGGCTGTAGGGAAGGTAACAGGTAGCTCTGATAGTACAATATGTGTGGAGATATTACCATTTCAATAGCCTCAAAAGATCCCCCCCGATAGAATCAGTAAAAATAATTTGTCTACTTTCGCTGTAACTTTAGTTAATAATTTGTTACAGTGTAAGTCAACTGTACACTTTATTGTAGCTAGAAAATAAATACCAAGGTACTAAAGACCAGATTAATTCTTACAATGCCAATACTATGTAACATATTTGCAGTACAAAATACATTTAGTAGAAATAATTCAGCTATAATAAAATACAGGATATATCCTGAATATCAAGTTCAACTGGTATAACATGTAGAAGGTCATTAATATATAACAAAACACTATCTAGATAAGCAGAACCTTTCCACACCATTCTGTTAATTGAAATTGCTTTTTATGTATATAGTTACAAATGAGTTATAACAGTGGTTTGATGGCTAATAGAGCTAATGAAAGAGGCGAAAGACACTCCTGACTGAGCCACTAAATATTTGAAAGAAGAGGAATTAATGCTATTAAAGTTGCTGAAGGGGAAAGGTACAATGATTTAACCATTGACATAAATGTAGTACCAAAACAAAATTCAAATTCCTGCATAGTTCTAAATAAAGATTTCTAATTACCCTTATCAAATGCTGTTTCAGCATCTAGAGCTGATAACTCTATATGGTGTTTAGATTTATGTAGGGATGTAAGAGCGACCAAATATTCTTATATTGTGCAAAGATAAACTAACTTTCAGGAAGACAATGTACTCTGAATGAATAAAGTGGTTTAACACTGGAAAAATACTAGTTTCCAACATTTTTGCATACATTATGAAACCTTCATTAATGAGAGAAATCAGGTGATAATTAGAGACCAAATTATAAACTCCACTGGGGTCCCATTGGGGACAGGTGATTATTTTAGAATTTAAGGATTTAATTGCAGTACAAACATCTTCTTTAGTTCTAAGTGTGTCAAGAATATCTGTGTCAGCGTGTGATAATGACAGCAAATGACAATTAAGTGAGAATCAATCAACTATAGTATCTTGTGTACCTTGAGGTTTGCCTTAAAAGTTTCAAGAAACCTTTTCAAATTCTTTAGGTATATTGACAGCAGATATAAATAACTGACCATCCAAGCTTCTTATGACATGTATCTGATTCTTATCTTTTTTAATGTGTTGATAATTTGCAAATGTATGGCCAGATTTATTGGTGTTAATTTGAAAATTATTTTTTGTACCTACAAATACAAAGGCCTGTTCTTTTACTAAATATTATTATACTCATAATGAAGATTTCGTAATTGTATTTTAGGTTGAACATCTGATGATGCCATACAAATCTTTCTAGTTTTGATGATTTGTTGTTGCAGTGTATTAATTTGAAATTGAATATATTATTCTAATGCCCCACTGTAGAGACAGTAACAACTCCTATATAGATGTTAAAACATCCCAATGAATAATCTTAGAGGTATCTGTTGGTTTATTATTATATAAATGGACAGAAATGGCAGACAATGATTTATATTGATTGCATCAAAAACTTCAATATCAGTATGCATTATTCTTCTAGATATATGCTTAGGAATATCCTCTGGGGTTAAAGAAAATAGAATTAAGGTGAAGTCCGAAATAGTTAATTTTTTCAGTCTTAGGATCTGAAACCCTATGGTATAAATTCATGGAGAACGTAAGTAATAAATATCCAAATATATAGAATGAGCATTGGCAAAAAAGGTAATATCTTTATACGTGGGGTATGTAAGTCTCCAATGATCAAATAATTTAGTATTGGTAAAATGATTTAAGTCGAGCATAAGAGGCTGTAGGACTAAATTCAACTATCTCTGAAATCATATTAAAATCTTGGCACATAAATAAAGGGACGTTCCCAATAGTATTTCTGAGGATATTGATTTCCAAAATATAGCATAATCTTGGGCTGGAGCATAAATATTAAACAAAGAGAGCATTCATAATTCTGGATTTGAACAAAACTAATACCCTTCACTGTCATTTTTGCAATTTAGAATGGCAAAGTGTAATTAAGGGGAGCAAAGTATACCCACACTGCTTTTGGGCCCTTGTGCTAGTGAGGAAATTACAGTACTGGCCCATGCTTTTGTCATATAAGCTAAAAGGTTATCAACTACATGTGTTTCTTGTAAAACATATATCAACTTTGCATTTATGGAGATAATCTAATATTTTCCTTCTTTAGGGGATATAACCCCTAAAGAGTTAATGTATTATTTTTTAAATTATATCTATTAGCCATACCAATGTTTTGTTATAACAGTATAGAAAATGCTATAAAACATATTTATATAATGAATAAATAAATAAGTAGCCTGTAGTTAATAACCATCAGAATAGACATAACAAACAGAATATATGTAACCCATAAGTGAAAACATACTAATAGGCACACTGTGACAACAAAGGTACACTCCAAGAAGTGGCTAGAACTCCATGGTACCTGCTTATAAAAAAGGCAATACAAGAGTTGTGTGGCAATGAAGGAATCAGATACATGATTTTTCAGTTTACTCATAAGTGATGGATCAAAAAATCAATTTTTATAACCAGCGTCTGTGAGCCTGGGGCATAAATCAGAAAGTTGCTGAAGTAAATTTACTGTTTCGCTTGCAAAGTCTGAATGAATATAAATTTTGTTTCCTTCCACCATTAGAGATGGAATTTCTCTGACAATTTTCTGTATTGGTATGAGATGATGATGCAGCTCCTTAAATATAACTTGATGTGGTTTAGATTCATTAGGTTCATGATACGAGTCTACGCAATGAGCTTTATCAATTTCACATTTCTAAGATGGCAGAAGGTTTTCCAGGAAAGTGCTACATTTTTGGTCCTCAGTTTTTTCTAGCAAGTTGAATATAAGTAAATGATAACCTGTGGTGCTAGGTGACTAAATGAAGCTTTATTATCTCTTGTTTAATCTCATTATTAAATCTTTTTATTGTTAGTCCCCGAATATATCTCTGGACATATTTAACATGAGCACATATGGCATCAGTACATGTTACATGAATTTCTTTGTGTATTTTTGACATTGACTCTTCATGGGGCTCTAGTACTCTGGCTTTAGCAGGAGGTGGAGAAGAAGATTACATTATATTGTTAGAAGGATGCTGCAAGGGTTTTATTTCCATATTAGAGTCAAACATATTCACTAAGTTCGAATTGACAGAGTTAAGTTGTTGAAATATATTGCCATAGTTGAGTACTAAAGCAGTTTCTTCCTACTAATTGTGAAGAGATATATAATGCAAAAATACCAGAAGCTGCACATCAGGAAAGGAAAGCACTTTGTCAGGTTTACCTGATATAGAATGTTTATGTAGCAGAAGGAGAGGAATTGGAGAGTATGGAGCAGCAAGTTAAGAAAAGTAGTAAATTAGTAGAACACACCTCCTCAGACAAGTCCAGTCCTTCATGTAAACAGTCACCTGAATGGAACTGTACTTGCCAATTGAGATGCTCCCAAAAGGTCCTGTATTGACAAAATATGCCAAAAGTGCTGAGCAGAGGACTTCACCTCTCTTTTTATTGCCAGGAAAGACACCAATTCACCACAACCTGTTGGAAAAATAATTGTGGAAAAGGAGGTAAGATTGATGCTCACAGTACATCCATCATATACAGTGGAGGGTGGGCAGGTAAATCAGCAAAAGAGGAAGACATTTAGAAAACATACACACTCTCAAGGAATGCTGAATGAAAAGAAAAAGTAGTTCCCTAAATGTGAGCAGTAGAATGATACAAGTAAGAAAATCAAACGGATCATAAAGAGGCTATTCTCCAGTGGATAGACAAGCACAAGAAGAAAAAGTCAAGGAATCAAATAATAAATAATAAGGGAGCAAATTAGAGTGACAGTACGACTCTATATCCACTTTAAGTTCGTGATAGGTCTATTTCAACTGGGCAGCACCAGACAGCTTGTGCTGTCTGTAGGTTGACTTTACAAGGAGTTCTGCCCTTGTGAAAGAAGAGGGAATGGGTCTTTGGATACAATGAGATGGGAAAAAAGAATCCCTACATATTGATGATTTTTTATCTCAGTGGAGAATACAGTTGCCAAAAGTAATCAAAAGTGCAATACATTTGTTATCATAGGCCAAAAAAAACTAAAAACATTCTCATCTTAGGTGGAAAAGTTTGAGTTATGGACTCCATTCATTTTTGTGGTGGCCTCTGATACATTTGTTTAGATTTTTCTAAAAATACAGAGATCCATTTCCTAAACCTCCTAAGATTTAGTCAATGTGCCAACCGAATAAGAAAATCAGTTGTACTGTAACCACCATACAGCCCACTGAACAATATTTGAGTGAGACGTGTTCCAAGTAATGACCAATCCTGTGAGACATTACAAGTATAATTATTCAAACCCCAAACCCTCTTTCATTAAGGATTTGCATGCTCAGGAACACTAGAACACTGTTATGAACACCATGACAGTTCTCATTTAGCCTGTTTTCAGTCCTTGCATGCTGTTCTTTATCTATGATAGAAAGCATGGAGTTCTTAGAGCATTCACAAAAATGCTGATATCATCATAGCCACCCACTCTGTCGACAGCCATGTTTCTTGTTCACATTAATGTACGCGACCATTACAATATGGCCTCTTGCATTATAAGCTTATTGTTTACAAAGATGGAGGCTTAATGTCAACATGTGGAAAGAGCTTACATACTTTGCATCATGTTAGTTTAGCCTTGCAAAAGCCTTAGGGGGTCATTACGCCAGGGAAAGGCTGAAGGAAGGGGTGCTCTGGGGCCCCCGTGCAGTGCTCCATCACGCAGGTCACTGCCCGATTTACAGGCAGTGATCTGCACGACGGGTGCTGCTGCACCCACCGCACACCAACATTGGCGGCGGCTCCATTTGGAGCCGCTGTCCATGTTATGGCCCTTTTCCCCGCTGGGCTGGTGGGGAAAACATTATACGGCTGGCAGGGGGGGGGGGAGGGGGTAATTGCGCTGGCCGTCTTCCATTGACTTCCAGCGCGGATCTCGTGGTTTTTACTGCCAAGATCATACTGAGGGCCTTAGTGTCTCCAAACCTTGTTTTATTTCGAAATTATGAGATGAAATCAGTGCTCTTAAAATATATAACCCCAGGATTTGAACATTTATTAGGAAAGGTCTTCACGCTACAATTTTAGCCAGAGGTCACGCCAGATTGCTGAGCCAACCACTCTCTGTTGAAGAGTTACTTTCAGAAGCCATGCAGAAGGTGCCCTTCACCAAGAGCACATATTTTGTTTCCCCTGCAGATCTCTAATAAAGAATAGCAGTGGCCAGCTATTCAAAGGTATGATGTGTGATCCATCCTAATAAACTCAAAAGGCAGGTTTGCTGGTTAATGCTTCGGCTAAGATTTTGCATAGTGGTTAAAAAATAGCTTTGGGATATTAGGATGTCAGAAACTCAATAAAATGCTAGAAACATTTATCTTGTTCTTGCTGCGTACTACATACCTAACTTTTATTTTTGCATTCTGTGTGGGCACAGTTCATATTTTATGCATTAGACTAAGGGTTTTAAAATAAACATTTTAAGTCACATGTCCCCATTCCTAAAAGCTATCTTTGAGTTACTGACAAATCTCATGAATTAAAGATTGTTTGTATTGCTACGGTGACCCTCAACACAGGACTGATAGAAACTAGAAAACCCTGCTTGCATAGGATTGTGTAGGATTTCTCAGTGGACTCGTGTTGTGGCTACAGTGAAAAGGGCTTTCTAATTCCATGTTGGTGCATTGAACTAAGGGGCATATTGACAAGAACCGACGCATCAGCATTGATGCATCAGATTTATTGCGCCTGCTGCAAATGCCTTAATGACACCATGGATGCACTATATTTACAACACAGGGCTCTCTAGCACAAGGATTAATGAATCTGTCAGAATTTCTGATGCATCTGTTGGTGCTAAAGTGACGCATTGCTGGAGTTGGTCGTAAGTCTGACAAAACTCCAGCAGTGTGTCAGAACACAGAGACGAGTTCCATGTTAAAAGCTGTGTCAATCCTTATGCCTGGTTTGAGAAGGCATAGGGATTTTGACGCAGACAAGTTGTAGAGTGATACTGTGATAAGTTGTAAATTTCACTGTGTCAGTTCTACGTGGCTTTTAATGTTGGAACACCTACCCTGCATACGTTGCACCTGGCACAGGTGATGCAGGCCTCTACAAACTGATGCATTGGGCCTAATGCCTCAGTTTGTAAATATGGAACAGTGTGGAGCGCTGAATGCGCTGGCACTGCACCACAACAAAATGACGCTGAGGCAGAGCATGGCTCCTTTTAAATTCTATGGGCCTCGATCCTAGCATCAGGGGGTTATAAATCTACCCCCAGCGGCTCAGGGGAATCCACCAGATTTCATATCAACACAAGGGATACATTTTAAAGATTTATTTAAAAAATCAAGTCCTAGCCTAGTGCCCACAACATGAATTGTAACCACAATGAAAACTAAAAAAAATGCAGCAGCAACATTTACTAAAACTGTCAATAAGGGAAACCATTTCATCATGAATAGTATTATAAACCTATAGCTCTTCATGTTGTTATCCGAGGACTGACACCTAGCTGAAGATCCTCGATGGCAATTGGAATTGGGAGTCCAGGTCTCAACTGTCCTGGTCTATCAGAGGTAAGTGCAACTCCTTCAAGTGGCCATGATGGCACTCAAACTTAACTGTGCCAAAACAGTTAGCGCCTTCCAGAAAAAGTCCCTGTTGCAGGAAAAAGCTCAATGGCCAAAAATACTTCAAGGAAGGCAGAGGAATCCAGGAGTGGATGGCGGAATCCAGGAGTGGCCAAAATGATTCCAGAAGCAGGCAAAAAGAAATGTAGGAGCAGGAGGAAGAGATCCAGAGAACAAGCTGAGCAACCAAAAGCAAACTGAATTAATATGCAGGGTTACAAAGAAAAAATAACAGGGAACAACTGGAAGCACGTTGGGAGTGAAGAGGCTAATGACAAGACTGTAAAAGTGTTCCAACACAAAGGGGAAATAATTCTGAGATCTTTTTATACCACAAAACAAGGAAACGACATCAGGAAGGATGGTGCCATGATGGACTGAGGAGATCTAATCATAATCTATGGATGCCACCATTTTGGTTTGGGAAACTATATTCCATGAACCCTCTCTAGAGGATTTTGGGAAGAAGATAGTCTCTGAAGAGCCTCATAGCCACTGTTCCCCCAGGGAAAGGACCACACTATCTTGGTACTGGTTGGACGCTGCCAATCTCAGGTCCGTCGCCGCCCCCCCCCCCCCCTTGCCTATGCTGGACAACTGAGATACCTGTGCTCTGTAGATGACAATGGGACCTTAGTGGGAACTGCCTTGAGGTCTAGTTCCTCATTGGGACACACACTGTGCTCTGGGGCTCCACAGGCAAACGGAGTGCTGTCCACACCTCTCCTGGCCCGCTGCGCCTCTCTGAACTTTCTGTCCTCCCTTACTCAGGGTTTTCTGACATGAGCCAGAGAGCTGCTGCATCAGAGACACAAATGTGAAGCACCTGAGAATGCCGCCAGTTGTGCTTGGAGACACTGAACACCTTGGAACCCTCAATCTACGCCCAGACACTCTGGTTGAGAAGCTGAGTAGCATTTTACTAATGAGGCATTTGACTTTTCCTCTTGCTCCACTTGGGCAATGGCCCGCTAGACTGTATGCCGGCCTGCGGAGGTACCACGGGGAGGTGGCCTCTAAGACACTGGCTGCTACATTGCTGCATGGAGGACCATGGACTGTGAACTCCAGAGGCTGCTCCCTCTCCCCCATTATCAATTCTGCCTGCCACCCTCTGCCTGCTGCGCTGACTCAATGGGGAAAGGCAAGCCCTCTAGCGGAGTACAGCAGACAAAGGCGAGAGGAGATCCTTTACTTGGGGAGCAAATGGGGGACCAGGAGGCTCCATGCGACCCCACTGGTGCACAAATACTGGCCGCTATATAGGCTTCCAGCATGGCTGTGAAGGCTTTGGTGTCTTGCCAAATGTTGGACTTCTGAGGGTGGACCTGTGGAGTAGCGATACTGCAGGGCGAGGTCACCGACTTGAAGATGGTGCTCACAGACCTCTTGCCTAGGTGGCAGCTCTAGAGCACAGGGCCAAACACACAGAGGGTTGATCTCGACACTGCAATCTTTGCTTTGTTGGTTTTATGGAGGGGGTGGAGGAGCAGTATCCAGACCTCTTCCTTGAATGATGGGTTAAGGATACTCTCCCAATGGCCAACTTGTCCTCCCTGTTTGTTGTAGAGTGTGCACACTGGGCCTTTGCTCCAACTCTGCCAGTGAGGGCCCCGCCGAGCACTATGATTGGGAAAATCCTAAATTACAGGGACCTCGAAGCAGTTCTCCGAGCTGTCCAACAATCTGGCGGTCCCATATTTGAGAACCGCACAATCCATATTTTTCCATATTACCCTTGCTTGGTGCAACAGATGCAGATGTCTTTTGAGGCGGCAGGTGAAACAAAAACTGATGGTGTTTGCTATATGCTGCTCTACCCTGCCAAACTGAAAGTGCTGCACGCTGACTGTGCACACTTCTTTATTACTCCAGAAGCCGCATGGAACTGGCTCAAGGTTTGGGTGGATGGCCGGAACCCTGCCCCGGCCATGCATGCCACTGGAGACCAGACCTCTGCAGCTCACTCCACTGGATCGAATAGGAGACGCGGACAAGCGAGTGGACTGCCTTCCTGATCCTCCTAGCGGGCTGTGGTCTAGCATTTAGAACCCCAGACCTTGACCAAAGGGAAATGGAGCATGAAGGGTCGAGGCCCCCCTTCTGGACCTAGAACACCAGAAAACTGAACGCGATCAGTTGCAAGCACTTGGGGAAGTGGTGACTGCCTCCAACTCCAACGATAGTGGTTTTGATGTCATGGAGGAGACTCTGTCAACCGCTCAGACCTGAACAGACCAGGGGATCAATGGATACCCTGGACTGAACTGCTGTGAAGGTGGCGGCTGGGCAGACAGGACCGATGGAAAGGGGACAATGGACGAGGATTTGAGGTTGACTTCTTACTCCTTCTTTCTGTACTGGTAGTGGGATGCAGGTGATGACTGAATAATGGCTGGCAGTTGGTGGGGCATGGCCATCATCCCCCAGGGTGATTCGGTTAGTGGATGTTTGAGTGTGATAGTGCACTGCTTCCTGGGTGATAGACGGTGCAGTAGGAGCTATTCTTTTTTATGACTGTGCGCTTGAGTGTTACTGAGATTAGGGAATGAGTGTACGTGACCTGGTGTAGTGGTGAGTAGCTAGGTTCCACTGCAGCTGGCTCTGAGGCACACACTCCTCTCAATGCTAGTTTGTTATTCTGATGAGTGGGAGGTTGAGGGTGCTTAGTGAGTGGTGGGGAATGAGTTTGAAGATGTTAATTACTCACTCTTATTTCTTCCTCCTTGTGATTTAATTTAATTGTTCATATCTTGTTGTGTCCACCCCCTTCTTGGGCAGTGGTGATTTCTGATGGTGGGTTGATTGTTTTACAGGATGGATTTAGGAAAATTGCAATGTTTGTGTAGGCACAAGTTGGGGCAAGTTGTTGCTTTACTGTGTTTAGCTGGTGGGAGGGTCGGATATGTTTACATTTTTTTTTAATATGTTTCGCAGTGACGCTGGTGGGGTTCTGAAGTGGAGACGATCAGAGAGGAGGGGGGTCTGGGGTGGGGTGAGGAGAGATGATGATGCACTTTAACTTTATAATGTGGAATGTTTGTGAGTTCAACTCCTACAAAAAAGACATGCAGGGTAAAGACTTATCTCCACATGCATGGTGTGCACATATCAATGTTGCAGGAAACAAGCTTAAAGGAAGAGGATGCCCGCAAAGGTCAGAAAAAATGGAGGGGGCAGATATACTGCGCTACATATTCAAACTATGCCTGTGGGGGGCCTATCTGGGTGGCCCCACAGATTCTTGTTCGAGCTTGGGGCTTTAAATCCTCCTACATGGCCTATTAGATGGTATGGAAATGTGTCTGCTTAATGCCTACACCTCGAATGTGGATGATAGTGGTTTCTTTTTGGAATTAGAAAGGGAGCTGATCCCCCATGCTGAGGTGCCTCTGTTGTGGGCTGGTAATTTCCACTGTGTGCTTGATGACCATATCAACAGGTACCCCCCCCCAGATTGCTACTAAACCACACATATTAATGGCCCTACATTAGGTCATGAGGTGATAGAGTGTCTCCACTGTGTGGATGTATGGCTTGAGACACACCCTGGGGAACAGGAATATACCTGCTATGTCCCCACATGTGAGACATACAGTTGGCTTGACAGATATCTGGTCTCTGGGGACCTGGCGGCTGCTGCATCACGCACCCAGATTCTGGGTCAGTGACTGTCGGAACAGGCTCCGATGCTAATACAATGGAGAACAGACAGGATTCACCCATGAGTACCCCTTTGACGACTCTAACTGGAGATATTGGGTGATGCGTTATTCTGAGGAGAGTTCTGTGAAATAACTGCTGTGTATTTTGATACTAACTGGATGTCCACTGCTCAGAAAGGACTAGAATGGGATGCTCTGAAACTGATAATGTGTGGAGCATGCTTGTCGAGGGTTGGTGGCACAAGGCAATGCCTGAAACTGGATCTCACCGAGGCGGAGGGGGTTCTGTCAGGCCTTCAGCTTGCTGGCCCTGTTACAAAGGCGACTCATTGGTCACTGCTGGCAGCGCAGCATGGAGTCGGGGAACTATGGGACAGACTTGATTGCATAACCAGATGAAAGTTCCAACAACTTTTACACCAGGAGGGTGACAAGTCAGGTAGATTGGTGGCCTGGCTGCTGAAAAGAGAATGTCCGCCCCCTCTTATACTTTCACTGCAATGCTCAGATGGTACATTGGCTAATACACAGGCAGGCTTTAAGTGTTGCTATGTGTTCACTTGGCATCTGTTTATGGGGGGTGCCATCGAACTGCCCCGGCTGTGACTAGGAGGTTCCTGGATGATCTGGAACTTCCATGCCTTAGGGAGGCACAGGGGCAAGGTCCTGAAGAAGACCTCCAGTTGCAGGAACTTCATAGGGATATCAGGGACATGGCCCACTGTAGGGCATCAGACCCAGTTGTGCTCCCTGTAGAGTATTATCAGACGTTTGCCGGCCTGCTGCTCCTCTACTTGCTTGAGACCCTCCAGGTGTCCAGACGGATTGGTTCCTTGCCGCGGTCCATGCTGGAGTCATAAATAGTCATGCTCTCTAAGCCCAGAAAGGATCCAATAGATCCTGGTTCCTATTGTCCCTTGTCCATGTTAGGAGTTGACACTAAAATACTGGCCAAGACCTTGGCGATGCACCAGGGCCATGTGGTGACACACCTGGTTCACGATGATCACTGCAGCTGTGGAGGCTGTCCAACACGCTCCACTCTGTTGGGGGCACTGACCTGCAGGTGGAGGTGGTGGTACCGGATATCGAAAAGGCCTTCAACACACTCGGTTGAGATTATCTCTGGGAGGTGTTGTGGAGGATGGGCTTGGGCCTGGTGTTCCTCTCTTGGATCTGATTGCTCTACACCCAACAGATGGTGCGGGTCAGGAGTGGTGGCATGGTTTCCAAGTGCATATCCATAGAGCGAGGCACAAGGCAAGGATGCCGGTTGTCCCAGCTCCTCTTTGCCCTGGCAATAGAGCCCCTGGTGATCTGACTATGATGGGATATGGGCCACTAGGGCATTGAAGTAAATGGTCGCAATCATGTTGTCTCCACAACAAGCTAATTTATTTCACCCACCCAGAAAGATCGGTAACTGCACTTCTAGGGATAATGACAGCCTTCCAGGAGGCCTCGTGGTCACCCTACCCGCTATGGACCTCACCTTGGAGTGTGCTCACTTTATCTATTTGAGTATTTAAGTGGCCTGCACCCTGAAGATAATTACAACCTTAATATGGGGGTGGTACTCACTAGACTTGAGACCGCTATTCAATTCTGGAATCGTCTCCTGGTCTCCATCATGGGTAGGGTGGCACTGAGTAAGATTGTCCTGATTCCATGATGCCTATATGTGCTGCAGAGCTCCCTCTGCTGAATACCTATAACCACATTGGTCAGATTAAATAACTTACTATTCTCCCTGGCGTGGCAAGAGAAGTAGGGTAAAGCTGGAGATATTAATTCTAGATACGGAATTCAGGGGTCAGGGGGTACCGGACCTGTGATTATACTACATTGCTGGTTTACTGCAATAGGCAGTACATTGGTGCTCTGATGGTGTTAACGGAGAGCAAACTTAGTTGGTCGGATGGGGTAAAGGGGCAGACTTGCCTGGGTGTCTCATGAAAGGATCGTGGTTGCCAAGCGACTGCCCATTCATAGTTTGCCAGGTTGCTGAGGTAGGGGAGCAGGTGGTCACCATGGTATTTCGTAGGTCCATATATGCTAGATTACTGCCCCTGCAGTGGCTGCCCTGCTTCTGGCAGATACAGTCAGTGATGGGACTAAGGCAGTGGTATGATGAGGGTTACTCCACGACTGGAGCCCTGTAGATTAATGGCAAAATCCTCACAGTGGAGGATATTCAGAAGTGCTTCCATATACAGCCCGGCCAATTCCTACATGCCAAGATACGGCACACAGTCCATGAGGTCTGGGTTAGATTCCTGGTGGAGCCTGAGAAGTTGCAAATGTTGGGATTGCTGCTCGAACCGGGCTCCCACAGAGGATTAATTTCCCATAGATATAAAGCCCTGAAGGCAAATCATAGAATTGACGTGATGAGGATCCGGGTCCATCATTCACCCAACCTGCCAGAGGCCCTCGCAGATGTGAAGTGGCATTTTGCGCTTTCCCAGATCCACGACCGCTTTAAGCTTATACAATTCCACTATCTGTACTGTACATACTTGATGCCTCAGTGCCTTCAGAGACTTGATGCAGCACAATCTCCCACTTGTCCCTGTTGTAGAGTGCGGCTGGCAGCGTTTCTCCATGACATGTGATTGTGCAACACTACGGACCTATTGGGAGGGGATAGTACAGGAACTAAAGGAAGCCACTCGAGTACAGATTGAGACATCGGTCAAGCACTGCTTGTTGGGAGCACTGCCATCCCAAAACGAGGGACGCAGACTACCCTTCGGTTTGCCTTGTTGGGGCTGGTGCTGCTCAAATGCCGTGTCACAATCAACTGGACCCACTTCAACCTCCCAACATTAGACAAATGGAGGGCAGACTTATGCGAATGGGGTTTAATTAAGGTATACCACGGCAGCTAAAACTGTACCACACTTACAAAGATGTTGAGAGGGATTTGGAGTCATGGGGAGGTAAATGTATGTTGGTGAGGGGCCGCGAGGGTCCATCCCCTATGGACACTATACGGCAGTGGGACTGGTGATCTCTTGGTTGAATGAATGCATTGGTTCTTCGGACTTTAGAATGGCGAGAACGAGTACAGTAGCAATCGGAGTGACATAAGAGTGACAACGTGTGAAACTGCCTATGCAAGAAAATGGTTGTGTACGAATGTGGGGGAACATGTGCCCGTAAACAGGAAACGAAAGATGGTATAAGTGCAGCACGGTAGACTGCTACCCGGTCCTGCCTATCTATACAAAGCTTCAGGACACAGTGTCTGTTTAAAGTTTATATTATATTGTAATTTATTTGAAGAGGGCTGATAGGGAGATTGTTCTTGGCGCTTTAGGAAGACACAAACTGAAAACGTAGTGACGGAGGAAATAGGCCTAATTGTTAAAAAGATAGGTTTTCAGGTGGTATCTAAAACATTAGATTTATTTCTGCCCGCAAACCCAAAAGTGAAGCATTCCATAGGACAGTTTCTGTAAAAGAAAAAAAATAGTCTCCATGTAGATTGATGAATTTGGCATTCCTAGGCCCTTATTGTACTCCAATAATTTAGGGAATCTGATGTTGTCAGCAAGCAACTGATTTCCTGTGATCAATGAATTTAGAGTCTATTTAATGCAGATCTTAATCGCCCTGTCTAATTTATTTTCTTCTAACTAAAATACCACCACTCCTTTGGTCATCAGCAGTTGTGTTTTGAGTTCTTTCCTATTCTACACTATTTTAGCCCCCAAATAAGCATTTCTAATTATATGACTACTGTCCTTCTGTAGTGCATTCACATCGTAACAAATGGCTTTATTGAGAGTGTGGTAGTCAGATTATTATAGAGGAATGTATGCCTGTGGAGCTGCTGGAATATAACCTGTCATATTGAGAGTTCTTTGCCAGGGAAGCAGACATCTCTGTGCCTTCAGCAGAAGCCCCATCACAGTGACTCTACTGAAAACACTAAAACGTTTCTGAGCAGCCGACATTTTTAATGCTGTCCCTCAGCAAAGTTATATGTTCTTGAACACAAACTCTCAAAACAGGAGCTTGTTACTGAAAGAAAAGCAATTTATGTCTGTGTTATGCTATGAATTTTCTCCTAGAATATGGAGGTTATTTATTTGCTTTCCTGCTCATGACTGCCAGGCTTTTCCTGGTATTCCTTCGAAGGCAAAAAGTATGTTGGACATACCCCATAAATAAGGCAAACAGTCTAAGGTACTTGCTCTGATGGGCCATAATCCCATGGACTGTAGGTCAAAGGCAAACACCAGTTGAGCTAGCGTAGGTATTGCTGGATGAGACCTGGTAGTTCACCCCACTCTACATCAGAGGCTTTCAGATTGTATGGCGTGGCCCTTTGGGGCCCGAGGTTGCATTCCCTAGGGGGCGCGAGAAAACCTGAAGATGACCTGTTTGTTTGTTACATTTCCAGGCTGTCTTTATTTACAAACTTTCCTTGAAGTGCATAAAAAATGATGAGACCTGTGATCCCGAGTATCATGGGTTTGTGGATCAGTGAGTCTGGTGGCATGGTCAAAGAGGTGGCTGAATAGATCAAAATATTCTGTAAGTATTTTGTTGTTTACTGCCTTCAGGTACTGCTTATAAAATCATGTGCACACAGCTTAAGTGAAAAATAATTGTGAGTTAACCTAATTGGTGGGAAATGTACTCCTTTATGTTATGAAACCTCAGTTGGTTAATGTGATCACTACAGACGTCGAGGTGTGTGATACCAGAGAGGGATTGAACTGAATCCTAGTTGGCACAGTGGGGAAGAGTTACTAGTATATATTTAGGGCCATGATGTCCCAGCCTGTGACAGAAAGCATTGTTAATATATATGTCATTATTTTAAAATAGAATTACATACAGTATAAGCTAGACTGCCACAAATTGATGTAGTGTTTGAGATAAAACAAGTTCTTTCAAAATATATATTTTAGCAATCAGTAATCAGACTGTACCTACTGCAAAGAAGTTTGTGTCTCGTTTAGTCCAGAAGTCAGCTTACGTTACCTCGTAAAAATAATACATTTTTGTCTGACACCATAACGCTTTCAGTGACTCCATCAACTAAACACTGATTTACTCTTTAGTTCTGTCTACTCGGAAGGGTGCATGGAGGAAACCAAGAGGGTTGCATTCAAATGCATTCAAATGCAGAACCCTAATCTTCTTGGGCCTCAGGGTATAGGCCCAGGAGAAAGCAAGGGAATGAAATCAGTGGGTAGTGTCAAAGATATAGCTTGGAAGAGGGAGCATGACGTGAGGCAAATTTTTTGGTTTACAGATGGACCCAAAAGAAAGGGACAAAATATGAGGCATTTTTAAGGGCCTTCACTATCATTAGAGCAGTGGGTACTGAGGCCAATTATGGCTATGTTACAATGAAAAAGTAGAATTATGGTCATTTGTCCTTGCTAGCGTTAGAGCAAAGGGCTTCTGTGATGCTTTTTTAACACAAAGGGGAAGAAAGTACCATTGGTGCTACAGGTAAAAGGGCACTGGGGCCCAGTGGTTTGAAGAGCCAACTTAACCCTAATAATTGCTTTTTTACTATCCTTCTTTGCTTGTTTGAGGGCCCAGTGCACACTTGCCATACCAGTACTACTTTTGACCACCAAGCAATGGCTCAAGGGAGGGGAAAATTGAAGCACAGGAGACACCTAAGTTTGGCCTTAGAGAGATGTCAAGGAGGGCGATGTGGCAAGATGGGAGCCAAGTGTTTAACAAAGGCCAGAGGAGATAGCCCATTTAGCAAGGCAGTAGCTATTATTAGTGCAGCAGGTACAGCAGCACTGGAGCCCTCTGTATCGCAGTTCTGAATGTCTCACATTAAAAAAAAACATGGGCTCTTATTTTCCTTTCTAGCACTAAGGTTGGAGGCACAATTGCAGAAAAAAAGAAGACAACATACAGGAGCTCATTATTTTATCGATAAGGACAGAGAGCCTGTTTTAAGATTGGGGTGACAGGCATTGTGGGTAAAGTGTGAGAGAGGCAGAGATGATAGACTGCTACTAAGAGCCTCAATTATCCTAAGTGTACCAGGTGCATTTGCATTTTGGGCCCTGTAGTGTGAGGGGCTTACCACACCCCAATTATGGGGAGCAGTAATTTTGGGTCAATTGCTGGTTTTGTATGATTCATTTGCTGTTTTATGTGTCACAGTAAGTGTGGATTATGAGTTATAGAAAAACGTACACCTGAAATAATCTCATAAACCCCCCACACTGCACTCAGTCTGTCCCTCCCGCTCCACCAATCCTTGCCATAAAGTTTTGGAGAGGGACCCGACTTCAAAAAAGTTTGCTTGGGGGGCTCAAAGCAAAAGAAGTTTAAGGCAGCTGCTCTACACGGAGTGGGGCGATCACGAGTTTATGGTGAGGATATCTTCCATGTTTTTGATAGTGTATCCTATTCGCTAAACTCTAAATGATTGATGGCCATAGTATCTTCCCTTGCCTATAACACTTTGCGAGCCCTTGAAGCTAGATCTGTACCTTTATAAATACCAACAAATATACTATATATAACAAAATGACTAGGAACGAGCTTCAAAATGCCAGCATTACAATTAGCATCAGATGTGATTGCATAAAAGGGAATTCTACTCGTTTGTTTTACTGTGATTTACCTGTTCAAAGCTGCACTCAGTGAAACTGCGACCTGACAGTAAGCTTTTGTGTCATGTGCTATTCCAGCCCTGTCTTTATAGAACAGTGAAGAGCAAATGATATACCATTTATTTAACAAGCCTCTTAGCAAAAGAAAGAGAGAAAGTAATAATAAAAAAAACTTTAAGAACATCTATTAAAGATTAAAGAAATGTAAAATGAGCATGTAGTCTGAGATCAGAAGGATTAACATAGTGAAGGAACATTGATGCGTGTTGAGAGTGGATTACAGTGGTGTGTCTTTCTTTAATCAAACTTAGTTGGTGTGTTAAGGGATACATAGCATTTACCGAGGGTTACTTGAGGACTTTGAGTAACTCTTTTTTAAGGTATCCAATCCATAAAAGACATTGCACTTAAAGGCTATATAACGCACACCATGTCCCAACTGCAGTTCTTTATTGTCCAATATATATGATTGTATTCAGTTACGTTTATTACAGTTTTGGACAACGGTCATTGAAACGCGAGACACAACGTGTTTTCACCTTAAAACGTTTAAATACAAACACAAATTATATAAATGCTACTAAATATTCCTTAAAAACAAATTTTGTTATGCCTAAATAAAACGTCTATTCACTTATCAGTTTTCTCGTATATAAACGCAAGAACTTCTCTTTTTTAGTGCTTTGCATGATAATTAAATGTGATTAAAATGCAGGCTTTGCAAGAGGACAACTTAAGGCTTCAACAATAAGATACAGTTATGTAACAAAAGAAATTCAGAACTGTGACAGATTGGCTAGGTCTCTTCTTCCTTATTAACACAAAACAAATGTTTGTCTGATTTAGCCCGAACCATGGTGTTATGTGTAGTGCTAAGTTATTGCAATGCTAATTTCCAGCCTCGCATGTTCTTCAAAAAGGGTACTGAGGAACAGAGACCAAAAATGATTTACCATCAATCTCACAATGTGATCAATTGGGGATGCCATGAATATGAGCAGCTTAGCCAGTTAGGTAGACATATTTATTTGGTAAGTGTTAAAAAAAGATTTGTTTGTGTTTAAAAAAACTTTATAGATGCAATGAAAAAAGACAAAGGTTACTGTAACATTATAGTTAGGTGAATATGCCAGTGATAACATTAACATTTTGAACTCAAGATACCACAGAAATTCATCAGTTATAATTAGGTGAGTGTGTCTGTGACAACATTAACGTTTTGAACTAAAAAAAACAGACATTCATCAGTTATAGTTAGCAGAGTTGTAGTTTAGAGACCTAACTATAACTCATGCCCCCGCCATGCACTGCCTATGACCTCACATATTACATCTGTCATGATGAATTGTATGACATCATTTATGACATCACTGATGGAATCTCAAATAACATCAATGATGACATAACTGATGACATCACTGATGACATCATCCAAGGAGTGTGTTAGTTTGTTTAATAGTGTACATAGTAGCTACCATATCAGTTTCCTTCCTAATTTTGTACAGTCTGTGTCCAGCTAATAGGTGTAAGTGTTTACAAAATGCATACACTCCTAATGCATCATAGATATGTAGAGGTGCTGAACATGTTATAAATATTTACATTGAAGAGGGTACTCGCCATTCTAAAGTCTGAAGAACCAATACATTCATTCAATCGAGAGATCACCAGTCCCACTGCTGGATAGTATCCATAGGGGATGGACCCTCATGGTCCCTGGCCAATGGGCATTTATCTCCAACATAATATGTGAGGTCATAATCAGTGCATTGTGGGGCAAATGTATAGCTAGCTCTGCTAACTATAGTTCTGCTAACTATAACTGGTGGATTTCAATGATATTAGTTCAAAATGTTAATGTTGTCACTGACATAGTCACCTAACTATAATGTTACTTTACCCTTTGTTTTTTTTTTACGGTGAATGTATTATATACATAATGTATATGTATGACAGTTGTATGTAGTTTTGTGAACTAACAATACATTGTGGCCCCAGCATGTACTGCTAACTACCCCTGCAAAAAAATTGTGTTGTTGGTTGACTGAAGTGTGAGCCCTGGTCAAGCAGCAACCTTAATCATTCTCAAGGTAAGACACAAGCAAACTCCAAATTAACCTGTGCTCAACCCCCTGGTAGCTTGGCACAGAGAAGTCAAGCTTATCTTAGTGGCAATGTGTAAAGTTTTTGTGCAACACTTCAGAGTAACAGAGTGAAAAAGGCTAAAAAAAGGAGTTGCAGCAGAGTTAAAAAATAAAGTAGTGTTTTTAATAAATAAAATGTTTTAAAGTTTCTTTTAACAAAAATAATGCCAAAAAGGTGTAAAGCACCAACTCTGGATATCTGGTCACTCCAGAAATGGACAAAGTCACAAGTTCAGGATGACTGTGATGGAGCGTCGAACAGCTATAGGGGCGCAGTTATGCTTGCTGAATAAAGTACCTTCAATCCTGGTTTGCGGAGCATTGTGTGGATCCACGTTGAAGATGTGTTTAGCAGCCGTAGAAATGCGTTGGTTCATAGATGCTGCGAGGCTGTGGTGGAAGGTACTGTTGTTTCGATGTCAAAGATCCTGTCCACGGGATTTGCAATGTGAAGTCCAGTGTCAGGAATGCAATAGGCAGTCTTAGCGATGCATCACTTCTGAAGAGCTGCGAGGCAGCAATGTGGAGTCCATCGCTGTCATCAATAAGAGCTGCAAGTGCCTGCAGTTCCAAGAGTGATGTGGACTGTGGCGGTGATATCAGTCTCTTGTGACGAGTCACAACCGCACAGCAGAAGAGATGCATCAGTTCTGCTCTGGGTTGCGCTGCTCAGCAGAGGAGATGCATCGGTTCCACTGGATCTACAAGCTGACAGAGCACCTTAGCCCACATCCAAGATAGATTCTAAGACTTGGGTGGCAACACTTGGCAGAGTCCAGGTGCAGAAGCTGGTTATTTACCTGATTAGCCCTTAGAGTTACTTTAGGTTCTGGGTTTAGGAGATGCAGGTCCAGTCCTTTTTATCCAGTCAGAAGGACTGCAGGCAACAAGTCAGCATAGCAGAGCAGGAGTCTAGCAGAGTACAGTCCAGCAGAGTGGCAGTCCTTCAGCAGCACAGCAGTCCTTCTTCCTGACAGAGTATCCACAGGTCTAGAAGTGTACTGAAGTGGTGGTCTATCTTTTATACCCTGGTGCCTTGGTTCTGGAAGGTGGGAGACACGTTTAGACTGTGGCTTTGAAGTGGAAAGAATTCCCTGACTCCCCTGCACTGGCTCCAGGCTGGCTGGAGTGACAATGCAAGCTTTTTAGGCCTTTTATGTGTGGACAGGACACATCCTATTCAGATGTATGTAAGGCTTTGTCCAGCTTCTCCTTCCCATTCTGCCAGTGATGGCCTATCAAGTCACACCTTCGCTCCCATTATGTGTGGCTGTCTAGGAGAAATATACAAAGCCCAACTACGAACTAGACCCATTCAATTGACCAGAGACAGGTTGCAGGCAACACAGGGCTCAGACAAGAAATTGCCAACTTTCTAAAGTGGCATTCCCAGAATTACAATTTAAAGTCTGACTTCACCGTAAGTTAAGATTTGAAATTGTGATTCCAGAGAATCCATACACAAATGAGTTATCTCTTGCCCCAGAAATTACACTTATGAAATGTGATAAGGCAACTCCAATGTTATCCTAGGGGAGAGACAGGCCTTGCAGTAGTGAAAAACAAATTTAAGCTTTTTTTACTACCAGGACATGTAAAGCTAAAAAGGTTCTATCTTTTAAATACATTGGGCCATGCCCTCTGGGCTGTCAAGAGCCTACCCTAGGGGTTACTTGTATTTATTAAAAAGGAAGGTTTGGGCCTGGCAAAAGGTTTATTTTGCCATATCAAAATGGCAGTTTAAACTATATACACAGGATCTGCAATAGCAAGCCTCAAACATGGTTTAAAAGGCTATGTAAGTACGTGGCACAACAGTGCTGCAGGCCCACTAGTAGTATTTACTTTGCAGACACTGGGAACATGTAGTGCCACTTTAGTAGGGACTTATAAGTAAAATTAAATATGCCAGTTGGTGATAAGCCAATATTTCCATGTTTAAAGGAGAGAGCACAAGCATTTAGTACTAATTAGCAGTTGTGAAGTTTGCAGAGTCTTAATACCAGCAAAAACAATTTCAGAAAAAGTGGAGTAGGAAGGCAAAAAGTTGGGGGGAATACCACCCTAAGGCTGACATGTGTAAGACCCTCACCTGTTAAATCACTCATGATGTTAAATGACATCATTAATGACTTCATTGATTATATTTAAATAACAACATTCTTGTAATTGCTGAGATCAACAAATTATTTTGATATTGTGCTTTACACATTTTGAACGAGGAGTCATACAACAACTTAAGTCAATGATTGGACTCTCAGCACATGTTTACATAGTCAGATAGTCAGTAAAACAGCATTGCAGGTTCTGCAGGTCTAGTAGAAAGATCTATGTGATTCTGTGTCCCTGGGACTCATTTTAGACATAATTCACAGAATTATTAGTTGCAGTACTTGGCATTAATTAATCCACAGCCACCTGCATAAATATTATTTTTTATTTTGCTGAAATGGATGGAAATTTTCAGAAAATGAATTTATGTGGTAGCACTTTCACCAAGCACTTAATGTGTGTTTAAATAAAATAACTAAGCTGCAAAGTTGAATATAGTGCCTTAGAAAAATAATACATATTACATTTGTGGTGCACAATTTATTTGACTATATCATGCAATATTAAATCAGCTTACCTGGTGGTGAGGAATGATTTTTGGACAGCTATTGCCACGTAATGACTGTATTAATTACAGTGGCCCTGTTTTTTCTCTACGCTGGTTTTACACCTTTGTCCTAAAACCCCTTCACCCCTAGTCACTTGCTTATACAGCAAATATGAATTTTAGGTAGGGTTGATGTTTTAGGCTAGGACTTTTGTTGGGTTTAGGTTTGGCCAGGGGTAGGCTGTGTGGTGGTGAATGGAAGGTGGAAGATGGGACAGAGTAAGTGTTGGCATAAGAAGAAAGTAAGAAGAATAGAGAATTGTAGCCTTGACTTTGGAGCAGAGATGGAATTCCTTACGAAATGCAGTTGTTTCCATTGAGAAAGTAGTTATTACTTGTCCCAGCAGCCTCTTGCTCTTCGTGTCCTTTACTCATAGTATGTTGGTCTTCATCCTCCTCCTCAGAATCAACCCTGACAGCTTCTAGAAAAGAACAAAACACACTTATTTAGTAATATGACTACCAACTTCAGATTTGGCACAAATAAAAAAAAACAATACCAACTGAATCTTAAATTGTTGTGCACAAAGCATTGCTTTAAAAGTAACGTTTATTTCTATATTTTGAAAATCAAAAAGCCGAAGTTTTATTAATGGGAAAATGGCCCGGAAAGTGTCAGGAAGACAATGGTAAGAGGAAGAAGGGTATGGAGAAGAGAAATGTAAAAAAGGGAAATAGGCTGAGAAAACAGAACAAATGCCTCGCATGATGTACTTCTCTGAAACATGTAAATAATCTCCCACTTCATACCACACCATGTCCATTAGCTGCTGTCCACCAAGGGTGACTTCTTCATTTTACTTCAGGCAACCACCCTCCAATTAAAGTGTACTAGGGGAAAATAGGTGGACAGGAAGATAAGGATAGCAAGGTTTCGGTTTGAATGTAAGAATTATAGAAGGTAAAAGATGAAGCAGTAAGCTTAGGAAAGTTGACCAACTATGCATTCAGCTTATAAACTGTGGTCTGTTCCTGCTGGTGTACTGGTAGTTTAAAACATATTACATTTATTGCTATATGCTGATGATGCTGCCATGGATTTCTGCTGTGTGTCAGAACTCAAGTGATATTCCAGCTAAAGACCCAATAGTTAAGAGCTGTTGTGTCTGCCATAGTCAAGTGACCTTGACCTTTACCAGATTCAAATTATTTTAGTTATTACTATGAGCTAGTTATCTGCACCATGCCGTTGGAGTCTTGTTGTGTGTCAGACTTCAAATGAGATTTCAACTAAAAGGCTAATAGTTTAGGGTTGATGTGTTCGCCATAGCCAGGTGACCTGGATCCTTGCCAGATTCTAATGATTTGTTTTATGAACATGTATCTTCTGTGGATATCTTGAAAATCTGGCATGGACTCATGGACATTTGTTGAACTCCCATAATTTATGGAATATTATTGCAGCTACAAGCATCTCTTTTTTTGTAATCAATGATATCTGAGTCTATTTAATGCAGCTCCTAATTACAGTGTCCCTGCATTGGTATACAAATGTTTCCATTTCTGTGCACTATTTTAGTCCCCAAATGAGCCCTTGTGAATGGTATTGCCTTTGAATTGACTTATTGCAAGGAATATTACCTTTTGTCTATTTGATGTAACATTGTCAGTGGTAAAAGTATGCTCAGACATGGGTACTCACACTCACGTTCCCACTGGAACCAAGCTACAACAGACAGATGAGTCCCAGCCAGGGAGACACCAGTCTTAGCTTGCTTAAGTGCCAGTTCATTGAGGGTCTGGTCTCGCATTTAGGGCTAAACTGTTCTTATTGGAGCAGGGTCAAGAGTGATTTGCAGATGGTTAGGTCTGAACTGACACAGTGGCATGGGGGGCCAAAGAATGATGGGATTGGAAAGCTTCCCAGAGTGATACCAATGGTAGATATTTTGCAAGCATTCCTTCCATCAGTTGGGATTTGTCCTCCTTCCCTGCTCCTGCCTTGATGTGTCATTTGCCCTCACCATCTCAGACGTTTTGGGTCAATTATGTGCAGTTTGTTCCCACCACTTTTCAAGCAAGAGGCTGAAGTTGTCATGCAAGGGATTGGCAATGGAGCAGAGTCAAGACTGATTTCCATAGGGCTGGATGCAACTGAGGTGGCATGTTAGGCAAAAGAACAGTGGGATAGAATGCTACTCCAAGAAATTGCCAGTGGTTAGACATATTGCAATCATTACTCCCATCACATTATGTTTGTTTGATTTAACGCCTTAAGTGGCAGGAGTATGTCTTGGCATGGGTCTTGTGCTCACTGTGCCATTGGAACCAAGCTAATCCCAACTGATTGGCCCCAGTCAGGGTGAAACTTGTCTTGGGTTGCTTGTGTTCCAGTTCAGGGAGGGCTTGGCCTGGCATTTGACATTGGACTATTGTTATTGGAACATGTTCAAGGATGATTTGCATGTGTCTGGGTCCAAACTGAGGTGGCACGATGAGAAAAAGGATGATGGCTTGGCTAGCGGGCAGACATATTGCAAGCATTCCTCCCCATTACCTTTTGTTTGCTTGATGTAACACCCTACGTGGAAACAATATGCCAAGACGTGGATCCCGTGTTCACTGTGCTGCTGGAATCAAGCTACACCTGACTGATGAGTCCCAATCAGTGTGAGACCGGTCTTGGGTAACTTGTGTTCCCATTCAGGGAATGCCCGCCTGGCAGCCTGGGATGGACAGTTCTTAATGGAGCAGGGTCAAGACTGATTTCCTCATATCTGGTTCCAAAATTAGGTGGCATGCCGGGCAAAAGAACGATGAGATGGGATGTTGCCCCGAATGATTGCCAGTGGTGAAACGTATTGCAAGCATTTCTCCCATCACCTTTTGTGTGCTTGATTTAATGCCCTAAGTGCCAAACTGTGGTCAGATGTGGGTCCAGTTCTCACGTTGCCACTGGACCCAAGCTACACCCAACTAATGAGGCCCATTCAGAGTGAAAATGATCTTTTGTTGCTTGCTTATCTTCTGGTTCATGGATGACTTGGCCTGGCAGTTTGGACCAAACTGTTCTTATTGGAGCAGGATGGAGACTGATTTGAATACAGCTGGTTCCAAACTGAGATTTGTAAGTGGGCAAAAGAATGATTGGTTGGAATGCTACCCGAGTGATTGCCAGTGGTTAGTCTTCTTGCAAGCATTTCTACTATCAGCTTTTTTGTGCTTACTTGAGAAAATCCCTGACACATTGAGTTTTCATCCCAGTGTGCGGGTGTTATTTCTTTGCTTTTCAGTTCAGAACTGCCAGGCATTTTCAGAACGTCTGCCCTAAATAGAGCAATGCTGTGAAGAACTTTGACCAATAGCCAGTGTGGGCGCCACTGGTAGAAACATGGTTGGACCCCCAACTTTAAAAAGAGTGTGGAAAATGAGAGTTTGGAGCCCGAGATACTTGCCACATTGTTGGCAGAGTATCTCCTCCACCAAACTTCAAACAAATGCCATAGTCTCTGTCTCCATGTAGAACACTGTATGCCGCAAGGCAACATCTGAACTTTATGAATAGCAACAAATAAACTATATGTGTAAAAAATGACTAGCGACGTGATTGAGGTTTGTTTAACCATGATAGCAATAACATCAGTATCAGATATTACGGTGGAAAATAGTAAAAGGGTATTCTGCTTCAGTTTGTTTTACTGTGACACCTCTGTTCAAAGCTACACTCAGTAAAGCCGCAAGAGGACATGACAATCAGCTTTTGTGCACAAATGATGTATACTTTATCTAACAAGCGTCTTAGCAAAAGAGAGAAAGTGATAATATTAACTTTAAGAACTTGTATTAAAACTACAATGAGCATGTAGGTCGAGATCAAAGGGATAAGCAGAGAAAGAGAGTTTTGATAAATGCTTTGTACCGACTTGATTACAGTGGTGAGTCTCTATATAATCAAACTTAGAATGTTAGGGGATATTATCCATTGAGGGTTAGTTAAGGATTTAAAATGACCCATTTAAAGTATCCAATCCGCAATGGAGATTGTACTAGAAAGGCAATAGCCCCCCCCACTATTTCTTCAGTGTCATGAAAGTGAAGGCACATGGCACACTGAATTGGTCTGTCATCCCATAATGTCTAATAAATTGTATGTTTTTTCCAGTTCACTATGCTACAGTTTTGTCAATGCAATGGTCTTATAAAAAGTGCAACACAGCTTGTTTTTACATAATTTTTTTTTTTATTATAAACATGAATTAAACAAGTATTTGCAATGCAATGGGTCTCACGTTTACTTGAGTTAAAGCTATTAGCGTTGTAAACTCCTAACCAGACTTTTCTTGCTACATAAACTGAAAAGTAAAACAGTTTCACATAAGCAAGCCGGTGGCCACCATGAGCGCAAAGCAAACACACAAAAGGAAACAAAAGTTCGCTCGCAGTGAAACGTATTGGCAGATGTGCAATTATCCATGTAACCGTCAAAAGTGCAAATATCCATGCAACAGGGTCGATGTCATGCAAAGTGCTCCACTACTGCCCAGCGAGATAGCGCTGCCTATGAAATAAAGAGAAAAAATTGTGCAGAAACCATACGGAAAACATGGAGCCTCCTATGTTTTCAGTAGTTGGCCGGTGCGCTTGAGGTGGGCTAAACACTGGAAAAGGCATGACGTATGCATGTCTTCCACTAATTAATTCAAGCTAATTTTAAAAGGCAAGCCCATGAACCAACCAAACGGATGGGCTTGACATGGACATGGTTAAAAGCCCGACCTTAAATAGGACACAAAAATCACAACTTTAAAAACTTTGGGCTAGATGTACCAACACTAGGAATACCAACTTCCCAATTACGATTCGCTCCGAATCGCAATTAGGAAATTGATGTTCCTAATGTATAAAATTCCTTTGAGTTTCATTAGCGATTCCCAGTGGGTCGCAAATAAACCTACTTCATGGATATTAATGAGGTACGTCACAATTTGTGACCCATTAAGAATCCCAGCCATCACAGGGATGGTGGCATGCGGGGCTCAGAAGGCCACCATGTCTGTGATTGCTTTTAAATGAAGCAAGCTTTTTTTAAATGCAGGTCATTTTCCTTAAATAGAAAATGGGATGCCTTTGAAAAGAAAAGAATTAAACTTTAAAGTTGATTTTTTTAAGAATAGGCAGTGGTCCGTGGGACCACTGCCTGCTCTTAAGAAATATTATTATTACTTTCTCAAAGGGGAAGGTGTCATTTGGGGACCTTGTTCCCTTTGCCAATGGGTTACCACCAGTTTCAAACAAAGTGGTGTAACAAAGGCCCCCCAACCCAGGTGGTGCAGGGGTTGGGGGGCTCGAGCTTCAGGAGGCCCCCTCAGCAGAGTCCCCGGGCCTGAGTTCTCTTGAGTGAGTTCAGAGCGGCCCCTCCCTGTATTTTGCAGGGGGGGGCTCAAGTTTGTTACACCACTGTATTACTGATTTGCAATCGGATTTGGTCGCAAAACAGTACTACATACCATACCGATTCTGTATATGAAAGAAACACCCTAAATGCACCCCTTCCAAATACGAGATCGCAAGCACAAATTGCAATTCGGTTATGTGTTATCAATTCGCAATTTGTAGTTTGTACCTAGTTAAAAGCATTTTTGCGGTCGGAAATCGCCTGATCCGGGTGTTTCCAACTGCAAAAATGCTTTGTATATCTGGCCCCAAATTTGTTATGCATAAATAAAACATCTATTCACATATCAATTTCCTGATACATAAACCTGCATGAATTTCCCTTTTTTGCGCTTTGTGTGATAATGAAATTAATTTACCGACTTCGCCAGCGGGGAAAGGGAAGTTCCAACAATAAGACAATGTCTCATAGCAAGGGAAAGTCAGGACTGTGACAGGCTTAATAAGCCTCTTTCTCCTTATTAACAAAAAAAACAAATGTTAGTCTGACTTTAGCCAGAAATCATGGTGTTATGCATAGTTGCAAATTAGCTAAACAACAAATTATAAAAGTGCACAAAAAAAGGCAAATTATAAAATAATGATTATGTGTTATGCTTGCAAAGTAATGGTTATGGCATTTGCAGAGCTGCTCACTTTAGAAACAAGAGGCATTTGTCTGAATCTGTGAGTCATTCTCTCCCCAACTGAACACATCATGTGACCTTTGGTTTAATAACCTTTGGCCCCTGTGCTTTAGTTCCCCTTTCAGGGAAAAAACAAGTGCCTAGACATTAGACTTATGGTGTCATTGTCTCCACATAAATTACTGCTCACCTAAATGTTCTGTGGTTGGTTTCAAATGGTGATGTTGGATAGTTCCTCACCTAAAATAACCCATATTTAGAGAAATTGGATTTCCTGTGAAAACAACCCTAGGAGGTAATGTCTTTGTTACAACCATCTAGGACAGCATTATCTCTGCATTCTCAGTTTATTGTCTAGCTGCTGTACATGCATGATACAAACTTTATAGTCCAGTGAATAGTAAAATAACAGTTGTGCTTCCATATTTATTTTTGCGATATCAGCACAGACATTTCAAGGCATTGGCAAGATTGGCAATTGCCCAGGGCTTCCTGTTTTAGAGATTCCTCTGAACAGGTGCTCAGCAAATGCCTCCCTGAGCCTGCCATGCTGTGCTACCAGGTCTGCCAAATAACCCCAATTACTGAAACACCAACTTTTTAAGTGCTTTACATAGTTTCCCTAGATGGCATAGTTGGAAGTCCACTAATTAAAGGCTGGCTAAAGGGGTGTTATGTCAAGACAGGAGGCTAGCATTATGCAGAAACCTTTTACTTACCACTTCTATGCAACACCTTCAAAGACTAAAAAACAATATGAAGTCACAAGAACAATAGAACCACAACAGTACATATAACTCCATGACCACAGCATTCTTCTACTTTTGTTTTCTGCTTCCCTGAAGACTAGTATACCATATGTACAATTTAATTTTATGAAATGTATTGAATAGTAAGTAGATTATATTGTGTAGATGGAGAATGAGAGGATTGGTGTTTCATACCCCAATTTTCGGGTAAATGCCATAAATATAGAAAGCAGGTTAAATTATCTTTTATTCGGTAGTGTTTTTTTTAAAGTAGTGTGAGTTTGATAATAATTTAATATTGAGATACAGTACTGAGTAAAATTTAAAGCGGTTTTAAGACTTTAAAATGTTTTAGTAAAAGTTACCATTTGAATGACTTTTTTTTCATTTGAGTGGCTTGAGCGCTTCCTCATGCTCAGCTGTTTGTCTTCAAACATATGAGCGCTCCCTCGTGCTCTGCTGAGTTGGTCCCCTTGTGCAAGCTCTCCCTCGCGCTGTGCTGAACTGCCCATGCTCTGCTTCACGTTTATATATTTCACAAGTGCTTCCTCGGGCTCCAGCACGCACTTCGCGCACAAGGAATCCTATTATTTAAAGAAGGATTTTGTTTAAATCATGAGCCTATTTCTTAAGGAAAGAGAGCTCTTATTGGAAATTAATGATGCTTCATGTTGTTTTGGCTCTAAAACGCTGATCTGTTCCTAAGCAATGGTTTCTTTCATGGGAAAGACATCGTTGGGAATGGTGATTGCGTTTTTTAAGGACAAATGGTTTATTAATTGATATTTTGGGAGAACAGGCCATATACAGATTTAAATCAATACTTTTTTATAAAGAAGAAGGTACAAATTACTTTAATGATTTAAAAAAAAAGAATGAACATGTCTTATATATTAATTTTTAAATATTTAGAAATAATTTTCATACTAGTATAAATTAATACAGAGTAAATGTCAGAGTCACTAGATCCTCGGGGTCTGCGCACGTTCCCAACACTTCCACCACAAGACAGCTCCAATACTCTGATTAGAATTGTCACAGAGTCTAAGAGAGTCCAAGTGGGGAAAAGGGGATTAGGAAGGGAACAGCTGGGAAGGAGACCTGTAGGAGGCAAAAAGGTTAAAAAACACAATATCAAGATTACATCATATTAATCAATACTAAGCTATGACTCTAAGCATTGTCATTCTGAAAACATGGACAACCTAAGCATAGACGTAAAATGACTAGGCTTCAAGATGACTGGAATACCTGTGAGGGAATCAAGAAAAGTTCAATTCAAATTTCAAATTCAAGTATTATCTTTTGCATGAGGATCAGGAAATAATCTGAATGATTTCTAAACCATAATATAAATCGTGTTTGAGAAACTCATTATGTACACACAACATTACATCTAGAACTCTAGCTTTTTTTGTTCTCTCAAAGTTGCTGGAACATGAATTGCGCACATTGCAGATTTGTACAAAGGTTGTAAATACCATAGAATGATTGTGCACCATGAACAACATGAATTCGAGAAATAAATCACGCGTCTTGCCAACTCGAAAGCCACCAAGTAAATGCCTTAAAATGGTAGCGCATAATGAACACCGTGATTTTAAACACAGAAAAAGAATCACGTGACTTTGCCGATTCGAATGTCACCATATGAATGTCAGGAAATGGTAATGTACAATGAATAACATGAATTACACACAAGAAATGAATCGCGTGTCTTGCCGATTCGAATGCCACCATGTAACTGTCAAGAAATGGTAGCGTACAATGATTATCAAGGGTTAAAGCACAAGGAACTAATCGTCCGTCTTGCCGATTCGGGTGCCACCATGAAACTGCCAAGAGATGGTAGCGCAAAATGAATATCAAGGGTTAAGCATGAGAAACGAATCGCGCGTCTTGCTGATTCGAGTGCCACCATGAAACTGCCAAGAAATGGTAGCGCACAATGAATATCAAGGGTTAAGCACGAGAAACGAATCTCGCGTCTTGCCGATTCGAGTGCCACCATGAAACTGCCAAGAAATGGTAGCGCACAATGAATATCAAGGGTTAAAGCACTAGGAACAAATCGTCCGTCTTGCCGATTCGAATGCCACCATGAAACTGCCAAGAAATGGTAGAGCACAATGAATATCAAAAGTTAAAGCACGAGAAACTAATTGCATGTCTTGCCGATTCGAACGTTAACATGTAAATGCCAGAAAAAAACAGAGCACATTCACACACGCAAGATAAAATCTCTCAACATGAAAATTAGGCCCAAGAACTCGGATGTCTCCGAAAACGGGATCGCGGGCCCAGCCCGACCTCCGTCTTACCGCCCTGATCAAGGATCACCAATGTAAATGAAGGGCAAAGGCCTGGAAGATCAAAGTAGGCCACCGGAACAGGAGCTCAGGAAGTTGCGGGTGCTCTGCACCGGGACCTCTGAATAGTGAGCACGTGGAGCTGGGCTGTCTCCCTTTTATAGAGTCTTAGCCCAGCCCACCAACCACACCCAGGCATGCTGCAGGGAAAGCTTCTAGAAGGCCCTGGAAGGGGACCACACCCTGACACAGTCTGAAAACCTGCAGCAGTACATTACATTTGAACAGTATTTAAATGCATGCTGAACATAAGTCTTCAGGATTAAACTCTGCAATGCAAAAGGTTAAACAACATCATATCAGCACAATGCATAAATTATGTTAGCTTAAAATTGTTAGGTTTTTGCATTCTAGTCGCCCTTAGAGCGCGCACTGCCCGGATGTTGACAGTAAACAAATAAATGACAGAATAGAGTAACATCTCAGGAAAAGAAATTCAGGAGGAGGTGATAAGGACACTGATAACTCAGGAGATTGGGGAGACAGTTCAATTAGCAATAAAAAATGTATTGAAAGAAAATAAGAGAAAACATATTGAGAATGAGGATGTAGCTAGAGATAATCCAGAAACTACAAAAAATATACTGACTGTTGTCCTAAGCGGCACAATGGAACAGCAGGACAACCCTGCAAAGGATGTGGGCAGTAAGCCTGATTGGATTGAAAGGGATTTACAAATGAAATGGATGAATACATATTTGATTTGAGTTATGATGAGGAAATGGATGAATTTAAATTCTGGACTCCACAAATAAACAACAGATAAAAGAAGTTAAGGATCCTTTGGCTCATGTTTTATTTGAACCATCTGATGGTAAACATCAGTGTAGTGCAGAATGGTGGCCTATGTGTCATGGTGCGGAATATATTAAACAAACATAAGGAAACCTCTAGAGATGGGAGAGAGGAATATAATGAGAGCAATGTGCTCATACCTGGTTATTGGAGACAAGGATTCCATGACACCTAATATGGATCCAGATTTAATTACTTACTTGTTTAAACTAAGCTGTGATCCAAAAAAGGGTTTAGAAGGATCACTGAAACAGTGTGAGGATAAACTGCTAGATGTGTTGGACCTTTAGCAAGAATATTTGATATGGTAGAGGAATCATATGTTAAAGGGACAGATCTCGATGTAAATTTATTAAAAGGTTGGAGCCAAAGAGTGATTTTGTTTTTGGGAAATGCAAATGCAGGGCTCATAGCAGAAAGACGAAGGGCAATCCTTTTGAGGATAAGTCTAAAATTGGGAGAAATGGTGAAAAAAGAAACGTCTGAAGAGACTAAGGCCCTCATTACAACACTAGCGGTAAATCCCGCTTAACACCGTGCAGAAGACCGCCAACACACCGCCGCAGCCATGGAATTCCGCCACAGCTATTACGACCCACAGCTCAGAATCCGCCAAACTCTAGACACCCACACAAGTCCGCCACACCAAAGGTCAGTGATAAACTGGTGATAACAAAACCTCCACCGTCACGCCAACAGGAATACGCCAACACTATCACGACCCACGAATCCACGCGGCGGTCTTTCAACCGCAGTATTCCATTGGCGGTACACACCGCCGCACTCCAAATACACACACATTTACAAAACACTACCACATTGGACAATTCCAAATACACACACCTGATACACATACACACACCACTCCCACACACCCAATACAATATAAAACACACACCCACATTACCCACAAACCCTTACAACAAAACAATTTGGAAGAAGAAGAGAGACAGCAAAGCAAAGACCACCCCAGCATACAGAGGCACACAACACCATCACTCATACACATCCACGCACAAAAACACACACACCCCTAAACATCACCCCACGCATCACAACACACACCACCTCACACATCATCCACACCAACGCATGGCACCGCAAAGACACCCCAGGTTTTCTGAGGGGGAGCTCAGGGTCATGGTGGAGGAAATCATCCAGGTAGAGCCACAGCTATTCGGATCACAGGTGCAGCACACCTCCATAGCTAGGAAGATGGAGCTATAGCGCAGAATCGTGGACAGGGTCAACGCAGTGGGACAGCACCCAAGAACACGGGATGACATCAGGAAGAGATGGAACGACCTACGGGGAAAGGTGCGTTCCGTGGTCTCAAGACACCACATTGCGATTCAGAGGACTGGCGGCGGACCCCCACCTCCTCCCCCACAATTAACAACATGGGAGGAGCAGGTCTTGACTATACTGCATCCTGAGGGCCTCACAGGAGTAGCTGGAGGAATGGACTCTGGTAAGTCAAATCTTTAACTACTTGATCCCCACCCTACCTGCATGCTATCACATACCCACACCCTCGCCCTCACCCCCATCACTCCAACTCCTCACATATGTCCCACTATCACAAACCACACATCCCAACACCAAGCCCTGCATGCAACAACAAAGCATGGATACCCATCACCAATGCATGTCCACTACAGATACCCACACAGACCCCTAAACAATTATCACACAAGGTCCTACACAAGAATGTAAGCACTGGGGTACAGGGTCACCTACTCATTGCACACCATGGCACACACATATGTAATAATCATGTCTTTACACCCCTGCAGGACCCCTACCCAACGTCACCGGCCAGGAGGTTCCAGACATGTCCACTCCCCCCACAGAAGAGGCCCACAGTGATGACAGCAGCTCTGTCCAACTGGATCTAGATGACCAGCCCGGCCCATCTAGGACCTCAGGACAGTTGGTTCCCCTCACACAGTCACAGGCCACCACAGAGACTCCCCCTCGGGAAACACCAGCACAGCACCCACCCAGCGGGCCCATACCTCTGTCCCCAGGACACATCAAGCAGCAGTGTGTCCACCAATACAGGGAACCCAGGCTAACCCACCACCTTGTGGTTTGCTTCAAACATTACTACCTATGTTCGACGGCACATGGTACAGTTATTTGTCAAAAGTTGTTTTGTTGCACTTATAATTGTAATCTCTGATGTTAGATCTTTCACTTTTGTTGGGCTTCTGACACATAAATCTATGCAACATTGTACAGTAGTCCCACTTCAAGAGCAAGAATAGATAATAATTTGAATACTGACTAAAACCATGCTGAGTTGGCTGCAGTCAATCAAAGTAAAACATTTTTAATGTGTAAAACACAGGCAACATAGACACCAAATTCCATGATACCAATGTATTAAAATGAAGTAATAAATTATACAGTGGCAAATTGTGCCCTGCTGGTTGCGTGTAAACAACAAAGGGAAAGATTTTTTGAGGCAATATTTAAGCCTTTAATAATATCAGTTTGTGGCAAGACAAAATATTGGGAGCAAAATTCAACAGTAAATTAACAGAGTTGCAACACTTGTTTTTTTTTTTTTTTTTTGCTCCATCAAGCAAGGTGACTTTCACAAGTGTTTAACTTTTTTTCTCAATCGATGCCATTGCACACATTGTGCCTGCTATGAAGTAGCATGACTTAAAAACTGAAGGGGTCCCCTGCAAACTCGCAAATTGCTATGCAGTACGGTGTCTCAGACACCGACTGCAACTCGCTATGGGGTCGCAATGACCCACCTCATGAATATTCATGAGGTGGGTCGCAAATTGCGGCCCCATAGCGAGTATAGGCACTCGCTAACATGGAGGCCTGCTGTAGTCATCAGGCCTCCATGTTAGCGACCTGCTTTTCAATAAAGCAGTTTTTTTTTTTGTTGAAATGTAGCCCGTTTTCCCTAAGGGAAAACTAGCTGCATTTAAAAAAATCCGAAACCTTTTGGCATTGAGAGAGCGTAGTTTAAACATTACCTATTTTAGAAGTGAAATGCTTATATTAACAACGCTAATATTATTAATTGAAACGTATTTTAGACGTGGAGAGTTTTTTTTTTTTGCCACATGCATAAACTAATGTCGACTGTAAGGAATAATTGCTTGAATTATGACTAATTGAATATATTAATACGTACGATAATTGCATTTTATTAGAATCCATAAGCCTTAAATTAGCGTGAGTCGAAAACTAGCTGTGTAGCTCTCATATTAAAGCATATTTTTCTGTTTCTCCAGTGTGCTGACTTGCAAAAGGCCATGACCCATCATTTGTTCTTTTCTTCGCTTATTGTATCATTGACTGTTATTCTCTCATCCGCATGCTAGTTGCTTTAAGATAAAATTGCACGCTTTGCAACAAATATGGACACTTTCAAGGATACTGAACCACGGAAAAGAGAACTCTTGACCCGAAGAACGTGCCAGAAAATGAAGTAACCCCGGATATGCCACCTAGGAAAGACGTCAATTAAGAAGACCAATCAGAAGAATATAATTTATCGTAGAATGACAAATGCATTACTTAATGTAAAATTTGACAGGTTACAGATAGTGGGGTGTAGTGATTATCCAATAGAATTTTGGGGGAATGTATTACGAAAAAGGGATAAAAACTCATGACACAAGAGACTAAGAGCATTAGGTAGGGAATGATACCGATTGCATCCAGAAACTCTGTCACTCTATTTGGTGATTTGAGACTTAGACAAAACCATCCTCACCCATAGACTGCCCCATTACACTTTCTTCCTTATGAGGGAAGTGTCCCCTGCCATTCGACTAGATAGATTGACGGCGATCTAACTGATGTCCTGAAGACGAAGACTGATCCTGTATGCTGACCTATTCCGAGGAGGGCAAATTATGTTGTTGCTATTGAAATTCATTTATTTGCCTTTTCTTTCTAGGTACCAACTGCTGTGTATTTTTGATTAGAGACCTTAGTTAGATCTTTTCCAAATTGATGTTCTAAATTGTTTTGCATGAAGTCCAACATGCTGATGCTAATTATGGTTAGATGAGGCATTTCATTTGACTGACGTGACTGACGTGGTGCTATGCTGAACTAAACATATATGAGGTTTTAGGCGTCTAGATTTGTTCATCTTCATATTACTAACTTGTGACTGTGATCTTTGCATTATTACCATATTGTGACTATGCTCTTTTGCTTCTTGGTTTTGAGATTAATACATTTGCTATTAGATTGTAATCAATAGGGAATAAAATTCACAAAACTTCAGTAAGGTGTGGTTATTCATGACTGAAAGGTCATGGTTGTGCCGAAGGTTTACTAATGTCTAAAGTGAAATATATTGTGGTGATATATGTTGACAATATTATTAATATATTGATTGATATATTGATCAGTTATCTCGTCTTACGGTGTCTCACCACTGGGTCCAAAGATTCATTGGCCTAAAACGAGTCCCGATGTGTATAAATTAACATAGAAGGACGCGTTAACAGTTCTGGTAGCAGAGCGACGGTTTGGCCCTTGGGGGCCCTAGGACGGAGTTTCATTGTTTAATTTGTTTTTCGCCATGGCTTTCCCGGGATTTCGGAGCCTGCCTAAATGAGTTGGGAATGTTCTCGGCGCCATAGTATGCATGGTTAGGGTTTTTGCGCTTACTAAAGCTTATGCATCTTGCAGGTGGTTGTGAAAATTTTGTGTGTATTTAGGCCAAATTAAGTGTTGTTTAGCAGGAGTAAGCGTACTCCACAGTATGAGAGTAGGGAAGTTGGCGTACTTCATGTGAATGTAGCGCTTGTTGCTCAAAAATTATCCACGTGGTTGACTGTCGTGTACGGACCTGTTGAGGTCTAAGACTCCGGAGTATGATGGTAAATGTGGTTTATGTTGTAATCTGTGCGGTTTAATAGGTCAATCGGGCGTGGTTGACAAGTCGAATTTGAGTTATGATGTATGTATGAAACCTTCGATGGAGATTTGACAAATTCTAAAGTGCACTAGAAGGAGTCATTGACAAGTCGAGAGTAGGATTTGCAGGTCGAATTCTGCTTGCGTATGTGGGAACTGAGAAGGAGAGAGTAGCGGCCGAGGCTTCAAGTGAAATCTCTGTAAAGTTCTGAAGCGAATGTGTTACCCTCCCTGTAGTAAACCAACAGATTTGTGTTGTCATTTTAAGGTGCTCGCAATAATTCGCATTAGTTTGTATGAATTGTAGGGGTCAGTGAAGAGTGGACGAGCCGCAAGACTTTGTCAGCTGCAGTGTGTGTGAGTGTGACGTCAGTGGTGCCGCGCTGAGATAGGTCAGATGCCGAGAGGGGTCGCGCACGGATTGGCTGCTGTCCGTGAGAGGCAATAGGTTGAGAAAGGGCAGGTGAAGAGTGTCCTGGGAACTAAGCCATTTCTGATTAAATACGAAATAAAGAATTGCAAAAATGAATTTTGTCAAGGCATTCAAAAGCGCTCTAAAAGGAGATGTATATATTGTAGCAACTGATGGTGAACCTACACCACCTGAGGGTACTCCGGCTTACATAGTGATGGAAGAAAAAGGTGTCCCACCTTGCTTATGGATGAAACAGTGGCGCAAATTAACGGAAAAAGAAGGGTGTTTAACGTTTCCAGAGCATGGGACGTTTAATCCAAAGGTATTAGAAAACCTGAGGTGGATGTTAAGTACACAGAAGCCACCTCCGAGACCGGCGCAATATGAGGCTTTTGCGATTTGGGACTTAATGGCTCTTAGACACAGACAAGAAAGGTTTCAGAGAAGGCTGAGAAGGGCAGAAAAATCATATGCAGAAGCTAGGTGGGACAACGAGAACAAAATGTGGAGAATGGGAATCGTAGATGGGTTGAAGTTATTTCCGGCAATAACCCAGGGAGAAGAGACACAGGGAAAGAAAGCCTCTTGTAAAACCGACAAAGATTCTGGCAAAGCTAAAGAAAATAAGAGGTCCTGGGAAGAGGAAGATGATTCAGATGATGAGGAATTTATGGATAGATTGTTACATGATCGTCCGCCACCGTATGCGGTGAGCGACAGCGCTCCAAGCACTAGCTTGGATCCTGGGAACCAGACGCAGGAGAAGGGAGTTACTGATACGGTACAGACTAGCGATACAGCTTTGACACAGAATGGTGTCAGTGTACCCACTGCACCAGACTTGCCGATACAGTTGCAACCTCCACCGCAGATAAAAAGAATTTACCCTGATGTTCCAGTGCTTGAGACTACTACGAACTTGATAGTGCCGCCAGACCCGAAATACACAAAGCCAAAGTTAATACAGATTGAATCAACCCCGAAGCTAGTGTCTCAACCGCCACAGCTGATACCTGGGTATAACCCTGTAGCGGGACCACCGTTAGTACCTGTACCGGGTACACTGGAGCAGACCTATGGTGTTGCAGCTCCAAGAAGTCTGAGTTCAGGTCAGACACCTGCCGCTATATCGTTACCTATTACTGTTGGTCCCCCAGTGCCATTATATGCGCAAGATAAAACAGGGACGTGCGATCAGGGAGTTATGACTCAGGAAGCGATAAGAGGAGGGCCTATAAGAACTCCACAGATAATGGCCCCGGGAGAGCAAGTTAATGAACCACCGAGACCCTTGATGGACCTTAGCCCGGTAGGGGCACCTCTCGAAGCAATGCGCCAAGCAGGGTTGGGAGTTTTAACTCCCCAAACCATGAGTACAAATACTTCACACTCTCCAATGATACATGCAGGGAACATTTCACTGCAGGGTTTTACAGTACAACAGTTAAATGAATGGTTAGAGAAAACTTGTACTTCACAAAAGACTACAGTAACCACACTTGAACCTGAAAAAGAAAAACAAGACGAATTCTTGAATATTGTACGATTAGGGACAGAAGCTGCCGAGTTAGTGGAAGGAACAATGGGAGTAAATAGGTTGGAATCATACACTGAGGCAGAATTGAGATACTTATGTCCCAAAATTACCAAAGAGGTAGGCAAAGTACATTAGAGATTAGCGAATCTGGCAGACAAATACAACATCGATATCGGAAATACTAAACATTTGAAAAGAAGTTACAGATTAGATTTTGACTCCAAAGATTTTGAACACATGAGATCTGCAGGCATGAAGGCACACCTGAGAGAACTGTTGCAAAGTGCACAGATTTGGGGTGCATTAGAGAAATGGGAAGGCCGATGGGCAAAGAAAAGAGATAAGGGAAAGGGAGACAGTCCAGGGTCCAATGAAGTTAGGACCACACCTAATCTAGATTCAGTAAAAATCTTACCTATGAGAGAGACAGCTGGTGGTGTTTTAGTGCATGTGCCATGGACTAGAGGAGACATTTTATCCTTTACGAATGATTATCCTAGGCTAAGAGAGAAGCCGATCGAGTGGTATCAACAGACGGACAGGTTCGTGAAGCTTGCAAAGTGTCTCTGGGAAGACTTGAATACTTTGTTTGAGATTATTGTTCCGCCGGATTTGTGGTTAGAGTGCAAGAGAGGGGTAGATTGGCCCACAAAGGAGCCGGCAAGAGATAAGGTGACTGGAGCACCTTCAGAAGAGGTGATAAAATATTATCATAAAGTAATTGAGTTCTTGAAACAAAAGGTGTCGCCGAAGGTGACCGATTGGCTGAAAATGGACCGGACCTCTCAAGAGGTTAAGGAGTCAATACATGCGTACTACGAGAGATTATTAAAAGCGTTCAAACATTACAGTGGTACTGAGACTATCGAACCGAAGGACATGAATCACCTTGTTTTTAGATTCGTCGAAGGGCTAAGACCGGAGGTCAGCCAGATGATTAAGAATCATTTGATTTGTTGGCAAGCTAAACCGATTGATGAAGTGTTGCAGTATGCGAAATACTGTAGTGATGAGATTGAGTTGAAGCAGAAAAAGTTGAAGGAGAAAGTGATGGTGATGCAGATAAGGGCTGCACAAGCTGGAATACAGGGAAATGGAGTTCAGCAAATGATACAGCAACAACCGCAAATGAATGGTGTGTTTCAGGCACAGCCGAGAGGCAGAGGTCGAGGGTTTGTGAACCGTGGTTCAGATATGAATAGTGTTGTTATTCAAAATGACGGTCAAGGAGTGAAAAAGATGTCACCATGTCACGCGTGCGGGCTGTGGGGCATTGGAAACGGGATTGTCCGAATATGGTGCAGGATGGTACAGTTCAGCAAAGCATTAATATCGGTACATTACAAAATCCACGAGGTCCAAAAATGAGACATCAAAACCTGAATTTTCAGAATAATTTGGTACAAATGCCAGGGGTACAGCCCATGCAGCAGATGCAAATGCCGCGTTTTCAGTCAGTATCAATGCAACCAGTGCAGCAGCAGATTCCTATGGTGCCTAGACAGCAAATGCAATTACCCATGGCTCCGATGGGACAGCAACAGGTAATGCTTCCTCAGCAGGTCACAGGCCAGGTAACCCATCAAAATAACACTGTGCAACAATTCCCATTACGAGGTGAAAGTGGCATGAATGAGGATTGGTCAGATGACAGCTCAGACAGTGAAGAGTGCAGGCTTGCAGCATCTTTAGAGGTGGATCAGAGAGGCCCATATGTAGAGGGAAAAGTAATGGGCTATAAGGTTTCATTTTTGGTCGATACAGGAGCTACACGCTCTACAGTTCGAAGTGCAGAAGTCCCGAGATTACCTCTCTCAGGGTGTACTATACAAGTGGTTGGTGTGGCAAACCAGTACCTGACTAATCCAATTACTGATCCGGTGCATGGTTGAAATTGGTAATTTCCAAGGCCTGCATAGATTTGTTGTATGCGATTCAAGTCCAGTATCCTTACTAGGAAGGGACTTACTATGTCAGACAAAATGTTCAATCACCTGTTCCAACGATGGAATAGAAGTACAAACAAACAGCGACGATGAGGGAGATGAGAGTCAATACATAGAGGAAGGAGGAGAGACAAATGAAGACTACCCTTTGATTACTTTATTCCCAATGCATACTTTGATCGACCTACCTGTTGATTTACAAGGGACCGTAACAGAGAAAGTGTGGGATTTGACTGGGAAAGAAGTAGGGTTGATAAAAGGAGTAGAACCAGTCAAGGTTCAGATAAAGCCGAATGCAGTGTTCCCACAAGTACCGCAATACCACATGACCCAGGACGTCCTCATTGAGGTGTCACAAATAATTGCAGATTTTCTCAGACAGGGAGTCCTGAAAGAAGTTTTGAGCAGTCCGTGCAACTCTCCCATTATGGGTTTGAAGAAGCCCTGTGGGAAAGTTCGAATTGTGCAGGATTTGAGAAAAATAAACGAAATTGTGATAAAATGCTGCCCTGTGGTACCTAACCCAGCAGTAATAATGATCCAGGTTCTTTGTGATGCTGAATGGTTTACTGTGGTAGACCTATCACAAGCATTTTTCTCGATACCTCTTCATGAAGACAGCCAATTTTTGTTTAGTTTCAAATTCCTGGATAAGGTGTACAGTTGGTGCAGAATTCCTCAGGGGTTTTCTGAGTCACCATCCATCTTCAACCAGATATTGAAGAAGGACTTGGAACCTCTTGTACTGCCTTTTAATTCGACTCTTGTGCATTACATTGACGATTTGCTGATTGCATCCAAAACCAGAGACAGTTTTAAATATGATACCATTGCATTGTTGAATCATCTGGGAAAGAATGGACACAAGGTGTCTCCCAGAAAGTTGCAATACTGTCAAAAAGAAGTGAAATACTTGGGACATTTGATTGAGAAAGGGTCCCGAAGAATATCAAAGGAAAGAATAACAGCTGTTTTGCAGATGAATCCCCTAATAACAAAACGAGACGTCAGGATGTTTTTGGGAATGGTGGGCTACTGTCGCCAGTGGATACCCAACTTCTCAATCATCTCAAAGCCTTTAATAAAATTGACAGGAAAAGAAGTCAAGGACGAGCCATACACCATAACCTTGACAAAAGAGGAGCTTGAATCATTTCTAGAATTGAAGGAATGCATGTGCAGGGCACCAGCATTAGGAATGCCTTATTATGAAAAACCTTTTCTGTTGTTCTGTCATGAACGTGATGCTTGTTCTTTGTCTGTTTTAACACAGGTCCACGGAGATGCAAATCGCCCTGTAGCATATTTTTCAGCTACCTTGGACCCTGTCGCAGCAGCCTTACCGGGTTGTTTGCGAGCAGTTGCAGCAGTTGGTCAAAGCCTTTCACAATGTGAAGGCATAGTCATGGGATACCCTCTGACAGTAATGGTTCCGCATTCAGTTGAAATTCTGTTGACCCGAACTAAGACACAACACATGACAAATGTGCGACTCACTAGATATGAGACGATTATACTGGGGTCACCAAATGTCACACTAAAGAGATGCACTGTGCTGAACCCGGCAACCTTACTTCCCGATGAAAATACAGAAATCAAAGATGGGGAAGAATTTGAGCATGATTGTCTTGAGGTGACTGAGCTCTGTACCAAACCTCGCCCAGACATACAGGATACCCAGTTAAAAGAAAACGATTGCATTATGTTTGTTGATGGGTCCTGTCTAAGAGATTCAGCAGGAACATTGAGAGCCGGTTACACAGTATGTACCATAACTGGCATTGTCGAAGCCTCCTGGCTCGAGAAAGTGTTTTCTGCACAGGTGGCAGAATTAATAGCTCTTACAAAGGCATGCCACGCAGTTGTAAATTTGAAAGTCACTATCTATACTGACAGCAGCTATGGATTTGGAATTGTGCATGATTTTGGCCAACTTTGGTCACAAAGGGGTTTCAAGACCTCCTCTGGTTCTCCTGTGAAAAATGGCGAACAAATAAGAGATTTGTTACATGCAATTCAGTTACCTCTTGAAATTGCCGTGGTGAAATGCAGTGCTCATACCAGATCACAAGATTTTGTGTCCATGGGAAACAGTTATGTAGATCAGGTCACAAGATTTTGTGCATTAAATTGTATATCATTTACAGAGCAGTGGGAATTGTTACCACAACCTGAAAAACGACACGAGTTTAAGTCTAGCATTAGGAGTGGTTGATACCTTAGATGAACTGAAAACATTACAAGGTCGTGCTAGCAAGGAAGAAAAACGTTCCTGGCAGAGAATGCAGTGTGTACAAAGGGCAGATGATCTATGGGTTTCAGAAGAGGGAAAACTGGTTCTGCCAAATAGTCTTTTGTCACAATTTGCCTGGCTATACCATGGGCAGGCCCATCTAGGAAGAGACGCCATGATCAGATCCTTTAAGATTGATTGGTTCAATCCAAAATTCAAACATGCCGCAGAAATCACTTACCACAGGTGCATCATCTGTCAACAGATGAATGCTGGAAAAGGAACTGTGGTAACTTTGAGCCATATTGGGAGAGCTGGAGGTCCATTCAACAAAATGCAAATGGATTTTATCGAAATGCCTGTTTGTGGAGGATTGAAGTACGTGTTGGTGATTGTGTGTGTTTTCAGTCATTGGATTGAGGCATATCCCACACGTAGGAATGACAGTCTTACAGTTGCAAAACTACTACTCAGGGAACTGATACCAAGATTCGGGTTTCCGGTTTCTATAGAATCAGATAGGGGGAGACACTTCGACAATTAGGTGATTAAACTTCTGTGTGCCGCACTCAACATTGAACAAAAGTTGCATTGTAGCTATCGCCCTGAAGCATCAGGACTAGTTGAACAGATGAATGGTACCTTAAAATCAAGAATAGCAAAAATGTGTGCTGCAACAAACATGAAATGGCCAGATGCTTTACCTCTAGTACTGATGTCTATGAGAAACACTCCAGATAAGAAAACGGGACTGTCCCCCCATGAAATCCTCATGGGCAGAGCAATGAGATTACCAGCGGTACCTGCAAATGCACTAGTGAATATTACAGATGATATGGTGTTGGATTACTGCAAAGGCTTAGCTGACGTGATTTGCTCTTTCTCTCACCAGGTGGAAGCTAACACGTTGCCACCAATTGGCAAACCAGGTCACTCTCTGCAAGCTGGAGATTGGGTGGTTGTCAAGAAGCACGTGAGAAAATTGTGTCTTGAGCCGCGTTGGAAGGGGCAGTATCAAGTAATATTGACAACCACCACTGCTGTGAAGTGTGCCGGGGTTCCCAACTGGATACATGCCAGTCACACAAAAAGGGTAACGTGTCCTGTTGAAGAGGAACTTGAAGTTTCCGGTACAGCAACTTCAGGAAGAGAAATCTCAGAGTCAGAGATCAGTCAAGAAGGAACTGAGACTACTAGAGAGCCCTCTGAGAACAGCCTTGTCCCTCAAACTGTCAATGAGTTCGAGAGAGGTGACAGAGTGCCTATCTCAGTCGAGGCAGCAGGAGAACTAAGTCAAGGAGAGGTTCTCCCAGAAGTAGACGAGTACGGGTTAGAGTCAGAACTCAGCATAGAACCAGAAGACGAAAGAGAAGGAGAAATTGTAAATACAAACCGAAACGTGTCAGAGTCTCCTGAACCAGTTGCAGGTCCGTCAAGAGAAAACACCATATCACAAGAGGAGGGCGCTGTCCAACGTCCTGAAGGAAAACATCGAACCAAGACACATAGTGGCGATAATTGGCCAGATAAGTCACATCCTAAAATAAGAGAGGTATCGAATGACACAATAATAGAAGAAAGTGATACTTTGCAAGCAGATGATCTGAGTGAAGGAGAGCAACAAGGTGAACGAAGGTTGAAAAGAAAAAGAATAGCAAACAGAAGATATACAGGTCCTGAATGGGCATATGCTACAACCTCTGAATGGCAACAAGAATTCTTAGCATTCTGTTTTGATCGAGAAGTACCAGGCCAATATTACGGTACCTGAAGATATTTAAAGTGAAAACTCGACTAAAAAAAGAGAAAAAGACTTTAGAAACTACTGGAAGTGACACTAAAACCGGATTTGACTTTAAAGAAACCTGATTACGACAAGCTGCTAACCGTAATTGACGAAAAGGGTCCTGGAGTGAGTGAAGATGCTGTAATATACGCAAATAATTTATTTTTTTCCGTTTTTTTCCTCAAGTTGATTGTTGAACTGCTATTCTGATTCTATACAAACATGGCTTACAGTAGCAAAGGAAGTAAAGTGTGTGGTTGGTTAGGTCTTATAATAGGTGTTGTATGTGCAGTAATGATTGTGGGAGTGATTGTGGGAATGCCATGGAGAGAGAAAGGAACTATTAATGCAACTTTAAAACCTGAAACTACCACTACTAAACTATCACCGTGGGAGAGATTTGAGCAAGACGCAAGACATATGCATGAGGGAACTAATGCAAAAGGGGAACTTTCTACTAATGTCTTCTATCGCTTATTAAATGAGTATGTGGAAACTATGGATGCGAAAGATTGTTATGTATGTACTAAAATCCCTTCATCTGTGCAGGAGGGAGTTACTTTTCACAGCCTCCCTCTTACTTATGGAATTAGTTGCAGTTTGCTATTAACAAGATTCTATATTCAAGAGCATGTGCAGTACTTTTATTCAAACTTAGATGTTGTGTTTTCTTTTGTGCCTGTGATTGAATTCCTAAATAAATTAGCTAAAGAGCATGATATTAAAATAGTTAGAGGATTCTTTGAGCCAACACTTACATTTGGAACTGCTTATGCACATCGCAATAATTTGACTTGCTTATTATCTCCTGTAGAGAAAAGCTTTTTAGATCACAGATGATAGACGCAAAGCACTGAAAGAAAGGTTAGAAAAAGGACTAGAAAAACATACTTATGCAAATGATTATGCTTACACTGCAATCAAAACACAAGGCAAACTAGCTATAGATGCATTACACGTAGGTAGGCTCTGTATATATAGACCAAAATCTGATCAAGACAATTTGTTTGCAGGTACGAGTGAATGTAGGCATGTGTTTTTGTTTCAGAGTAAATGGACCTTTATGTTAAATGGACAAGATCCAGCAATCCCTGGAACCTATTATATTTGTGGACTGAATGCATATTACTGTCTCCCTAAGGGATGGTATGGGACATGTTATTTGGGAATAGTATTTCCAAAGATATACCAGATTGATGACCTGAAACAAATACCTAAAACGTCTGAATTACAACATCCTAGACAAAAACGAGAATCAGTGGCGGCTGTCATTGGTGATATATTTGGAGCCATAATCCCATCAATGGGGGTTATCTTAAATTCTATGAAAATTCAAAAGTTGTCTACTATTGTGGATAACATGCTGACAAATTTTACAGGAGCTATACTCCTGATGGATTCTGAACTTGCTGCAGAAAGAGCTATGACTCTTCAAAATCGGCTTGCTTTAGACATTCTTTTAGCAAAGAGTGGAGGTGTTTGCAAAATGCTTAATGAGCGTCATTGTTGCTCATTTATTCCAGATAACAGTAAGAAAATTAGAAGCATGCTTACTAACCTTACCAGAGATAGTACAGATTTGAAGGATTTGAAAGAACCTGGTGTTTGGGAGAAATTTGGGAAAGGAATTGCCCGAGTGGGAAGCTGGTTTACCAACATTTGGAATGGGGTACTTGCAAAAATTATGATGGGTCTATTAATTGTTTTAATTTGTCTATTAGGATTATGGGGGGCATGTAAAATCAATGACAAAGTGAAAAGAAATTGGACTAAAAGAACCAGAAGAAATGAAGAAAGTGAAAGAGAGAAGATATTCAATGAAATATGGGAAAGCTCACATAAGGGGCAAGATGTTGAAATGCGTATTATGCGCAAGGTGAAAAATTTAAATCAAAGAGAAAGATTGTGTGATGACGAGCGTCATCAGAGGAAGGACTGAGAGAGCGTAGTTTAAACATTACCTATTTTAGATGTGAAATGCTTATATTAACAACGCTAATATTATTCATTGAAACGTATTTTAGACGTGGAGATTTTTTGATTTTTTTTTTCACATGCATAAACTAATGTCGACTGTAAGGAATAATTGCTTGAATTATGACTAATTGAATATATTAATACGTATGATAATTGCATTTTATTAGAATTCATAAGCCTTAAATTAGCGTGAGTCGAAAACTAGCTGTGTAGCTCTCATATTACAGTAAAGCATATTTTTCTGTTTCTCCAGTGTGCTGACTTGCAAAAGGCCATGACCCATCATTTGTTCTTTTCTTCACTTATTGTATCATTGACTGTTATTCTCTCATCCGCATGGTAGTTGCTTTAAGATAAAATTGCACGCTTTGCAACAAATATGGACACTTTCAAGGATACTGAACCACGGAAAAGAGAACTCTTGACCTGAAGAACTTGCCAGAAAATGAAGTAACCCCAGATATGCCACCTACGAAAGACGTCAATTATGAAGACCAATCAGAAGAATATAATTTATCGTAGAATGACAAATGCATTACTTAATGTAAAATTTGATAGGTTACAGATAGTGGGGTGTAGTGATTATCCAATAGAATTTTGGGGGAATGTATTACGAAAAAGGGATAAAAACTCATGAGACTAAGAGCATTAGGTAGGGAATGATACCGATTGCATCCAGAAACTCTGTCACTCTATTTGGTGATTTGAGACTTAGACAAAACCATCCTCACCCATAGACTGCCCCATTACACTTTCTTCCTTATGAGGGAAGTGTCCCCTGCCATTCGACTAGATAGATTGACGGCGATCTAACTGATGTCCTGAAGACGAAGACTGATCCTGTATGCTGACCTATTCCGAGGAGGGTAAATTATGTTGTTGCTATTGAAATTCATTTATTTGCCTTTTCTTTCTAGGTACCAACTGCTGTGTATTTTTGATTAGAGACCTTAGTTAGATGTTTTCCAAATTGATGTTCTAAATTGTTTTGCATGAAGTCCAACATGCTGATGCTAATTATGGTTAGATGAGGCATTTCATTTGACTGACGTGACTGATGTGGTGCTATGCTGAACTAAACATATATGAGGTTTTAGGCGTCTAGATTTGTTCATCTTCATATTACTAACTTGTGACTGTGATCTTTGCATTATTACCATATTGTGACTATGCTCTTTTGCTTCTTGGTTTTGAGATTAATACATTTGCTATTAGATTGTAATCAATAGGGAATAAAATTCACAAAACTTCAGTAAGGTGTGGTTATTCATGACTGAAAGGTCATGGTTGTGCCGAAGGTTTACTAATGTCTAAAGTGAAATATATTGTGGTGATATATGTTGACAATATTATTAATATATTGATTGATATATTGATCAGTTATCTCGTCTTACGGTGTCTCACCACTGGGTCCAAAGATTCATCGGCCTAAAACGAGTCCCGATGTGTATAAATTAACATAGAAGGACGCGTTAACAGTTCAACAATTGCCAATGAATGCGGTATTGTTTGGTCTAACTGATGGCTTCCTTCGATGGTCTTGGTAGCTTTGAACATTCAACATAATTGTCGATTTGTTATGTGTGGGTTTATCTTTAGAGATGAGGTTTCTGTGTGAAGCGTGGAAAGATATCAGTCTCAGATTTGGGTTTTATGCTGTTTCTTGCTGAGAGATGACTTGCTGTCAATGAGTTCTTGCATGCCTCGTGATGCGGTGATTGTCAGTTCTACAAAACACACCTTCAAGGTGTGTGATCTTGGCCAAAATGGCAGCATGTTCTGATTTTTCCAGTATAACTTGGTAAATCGGCATGGCTGTGAATTACTTTTTATCAATGTTTACTTTTTCCTGAGCTGAACAAGTTAAAATATGTGGCAAATCCAATACCGTACATTACTCGTGTTATTTGTTAATGCTAACTGAGTGCATAACAGGGAACATATTTCTGAGAGCACTTGTTATTAGGAGGACGTGGGTGAGCCTGCCCAGAAGATTAGGCATTATCCTACAAACATGGAGTGGGGGGTGATTTTCCTTGGGCACATTGGAGTAGATAACAGTTTGAGTTCAGTGAATTGGCATGGTTCCCCTTCCCCGCATTTGTTTCACGTTTAATTACCTTCCTCTATGTGCTTCCATCCTAGGATATGTGAGGAGTAGTTTAGAAGATCTTTTCAACACTAAATGCATATTTAGTCCACCCTTCTGCTAAGAATAACGTGCGATGAGGGTCCGAAAAAGTGGTCATTTTTTTAATACCAACACATTTCTGAGTTTATAGGTTTTCTCAGCATCCCCAGTAGTCACCCCTTACATCCTCTCTGGTAATCCCATTACCGACCTCTTTTTTAAATGCGGTTGCTGAAAATCTGAATACCTGGTTGTTGTACCACACTTCAAATTTCCATCTAGGGCCAGCAAATGCCAGCAGATTTGATTCTAGAATACTTGTACTGTTCTCTTGTATTTGTGTGACTGAAAAAGTATTTGAGACGTTCAGCTTATATAGTTAGTTTTGATTAATGGTTGTATGATAGGAAATATTTAGCATTCGATAAAATGCCTGGCATCAGTTATTCCCTAAGCACTAATACATGGACCATAATTTAATAAGAATATTCATAGCTTGCCTGGTTTGATCAGTGGCACGTTCAGCCAGACATGTCTTTTTAACAAACACCTCCTATTTGGGTGTTTAAACTCATACTTACAGTGTTGAAGCACAAGTCCCACTCAGAAATAGTTACATTTTCATACTTGGTATGGGGCACCTAGCAGCTAGGAATGGGAAATTAGCAGCTGCATTATCTCCTTGTAGCTGTGCAAAGAATATAGAAATGCAGCAGGTAGCATGCTGGAAGGACCTGGTTTTGGTTGTTTAAGAATACATGGGAACAAATTAATCTGGTGCACCTCAGAATGTTAAAAATTCCAAAGGGGCTTCGGTGGACGTACCCCCACATTTGAAAACATTGAGTAGAGACTAGTGGCCGAATTTAAGAAAAGTGGCGCTGCATCTAGTGCAGTGCCACTTTTCTTCCGCCCCTTAGCCCCCCCCTACAACCACAATGTGTGCGCTGTATTTATGATACAGCGCACCATGATGGTATTAGGAACAATAGCGTTAAACTCTCTGATGCTATTATGGCCCTTTGCTCCACTAGCATCAGAAATGTTGGTGCTAGTGGAGCAAAGTGGAAGGAGACCCATTGATTACAATGGGTGCGTCCTTTTAACACCTGCTTTTAGTAGGCATTAAAAATGATGCCAAAAAGGGCGCAATGACATCTTGTAGATTTAATTGCACTATTTTTGTGGGCCTCCTTGAGCCAGAACGCCCCCTTTGCATACATTATGCATGGCGCATGCATAATGTGGCACAAAGGGTTATAAAGTGGTGCAATGTATGCATTACACCACTTTGTAAATATGGTGTGGGAAAAGGTCAACGTAGCGTCAGAACAATGACGCTAAGGTGGCACTAAAGTGGTGCAAGCGGCTCTTAAATCCGCTGCTAGGTGAATGACCTCCATGTGTGCATATGTGTTGGTTGGCCAGACGACAGTTTGATCTTAACAAAGTTTTAAGCACTTAATATGTGTGTAAAACATACAAAGACGCAAGGGAACGAAAGTCTGCGACCATATGAGAGTTTGTGAGAGTGAGTGTGAGGCAAGGAACCTTTCAAAACACAAAACTTCTGTGTACCAGAAGACCATTGTACACATTGGCAATGCAAGAGAGCAATATATTTATCATCCAACATTATTTTTCAATCCAATAAGCACGTTGTGTGTGCTTTGCAAGTAAAGAACATGCTTTACAAACACTGGAAAACATAATCTCCATGAATCTGTGATGGATAGGCTGAATAAACACTAGTTTATGTAACTTAGAAAAACACTTCAAAATCACCTCAGGAATCCGCAAATAATAAACACTGACAATCAGGGTAATCTACCTATAGTGTTTTCTTTCACTATTCAGCATGTAAGCTGTTCTTGTTGGTCTTTCTTGAGGACAAAGCCAATTGTTATTTCATTCCATGAGAGTATCTTCTAATTCCTGGATCCAGATTCTCTGCTGGATTGAACATGAACTATCACTTATAGAGAGGTGAGTGGCATCACTTTTAGTACTGACCCCCTTTGGTGTATGGGCATTCAAGCTTGTTCCATGTGTAACTGCTTTGTATTTTTTCAGTCCTGGAAGCTGGCTGCTTTTGGAGCTGGGCAGGAGTCATCCAAAGGCACCCCGTGAGCCACCCAAGTTTTGCTCCACGACATATGTAGTTTAGGACTTTGTTGTTTTGCCAGGCACCAAGGGAGGGCATACTCAATATCCCAGTTTCAAATTTAGGGACAAAAATTATTGTATGATTTTTTCGATGATCAGTTTTGCACTGTATACAACCCTTCTTGGATTTGAACATGAATTTGCCTGATAACCTGTATATCTTCTTTGATACATTGCTCTTGCCCCCTTCACCAACCATAGGATGGGAAGTCACCCCACTAAAAAAGGACTAGAAACAACCTCGTTGAGGTAAAATGGAAGTGGGCTGTGGTACAAATTGTGGCTTCACTTAACGATCACAGTCCTCCATGATTGATCACCTTGCATCCATTTACCCTCTATTCATCCGCAACTCTTAACTAAAACCACAATAGAGGAGGAGGGCAAAGGGAGGGAGGAGGTGAAAAAAGGTATGCAGAAAGTGCAGGTGGGAAATGCTAGTGCATATGACCTTAAGAAGTAAACATACAAGGGGACGCGAATAGGTGGATGAACCTTTTGACTCACAATTAAGATGTTCTTACAATAATTCCAGTATAACATCAATAATCAATACACAATAGTCAATAAATCAGCATCAATCAATAACATCAATAATCAAAGGAGTCAGTAATTGTCACACACCATGACCTTTCAGTCATGAATAACCATACCTTTTAGCAAAAGTTAGAATATTTATTTCCCTATATTAACATTGCTAAGGTCATGTAGATTAATCTCAAAATCAAATTAAACACATACAGAAACAACACTGGCTGTCCAAAGCGGTGGAAGAACAGTCATCTAATCAAAGCTTGAACTACAACGCATTCTAAGTTTACGGTGCAAATCAATAACAAAGTCAACTATGTCGAAGTAATTTCATACATTAAGTTTAGCAGAGAAATTCATCAAGCATTAATCCCTGTTATCATGATTTCATTAGTAAAGATCCTTAACTAACATCAACATCGGCATGTTGGGCTTGATGCAAAACAATTTAGTAACACAAATTTGGAAAACATCTGTTTATGGCTCTATCAAAACAGTGCAGTTGGTACCTAGGAAAAAAAGCAAATGCATAACAATCAACAGTCTGGGTCATAATACCTATCCTCAGTGTGGATCAGCTAGCAGAGTCAGTCTTCGTCTTCAGGGCATCAGTCGATCAACAAGGCATCAGGATTCAGCATCAAAGTTCAGAAAACGCAAAGTCTCTAAGCATTAAAGTTAAGCATGTCTCTTGTCAAGACGCACAAGAAATATTGACCTTTCGGTCAGGAAGAAAATGGGCAATGGGTAACGGCAAAATGCAAGGGCAGAATGTCTGTCTTTTCTCAGTGTAGTCCCGTTAAGTCAAAACTACTAAAACTATTTCCCAAATCCCCATTGGTCAGTTAATCGCATGTTCACACTTTGTCCAATAAAATTAAAGCTCCAAATCTGTGAATTCTACTATTACTCCTTTCACATGTCGTTTAGTGTCCTCATCACCCAGCTTGTCAGGTATCAATATTGTTGCAGCTTCCCCTTTAGTTAGTATCTCCATTGTTCTTCTCTTGAGAAAGTCAGTCTCACACACATTGCACATAAAATGTTACATTCACAGGAACATCATCTTCTAGCAGTCGGTTCTCATGTTAAAGCTTCCGTTATGAGCAAATTTAAACAATACAATGGAAATCACAGTTTGAATCTGTAGGACAGCCGTTTTATTAAACGTTAAGAAATATAGCTTTTACGTGAGGCCTTGCAAGTATACCATGACACTCGCTAAGGTAAGGCCTACATTTAATAAAGCTAAAGCTTACTGCATAACACTTAATATGACATATTACTATTAGTCAAACAAATGTTCAATATTTTCATATTATGAAATCATTGATTAGTACATTTCGTTAACATTGGTGGACATTCTTTGTAATAACAATTTCAAATGCATGCCTTATTTTTCTACGTTATTAAATTTTCTACATAAACTTATTATTCAGAATACATCAACACTCATTAATAATTTTTATTAATACACCTGCACTGGCAATCCCTCCTCTGATGACTTGTCATCACAAACTACCACTCACACATTTTTGCATCAGCTAAAATTCTTTCAATTCAATCACTTCATACTTTTGTTTCCCCTTTGAATTTTCTCTATACAATTTTTTCAGTTTCTTTCTTCCCTCCTCTGATAATTCTTTGACCTTTTCAATTTAATTCTTTTGCATACTTACACAGTCCCCATATTCCAAATAGACAAACTACAATCATTGATATCCCTTGCACGATTTTCAATAGTATCCCATTCCAAATGTTGCTGAGCCAATTTCCCACTGAAGCAAAACCTTTGCCAATCTTTTCCCAAACACCTGGTTCTTTCAATTCTTTCAAATCAGTACTTTCATTAGTCAGATTAGTAAATTGGGACCAGATGTACATGCCATTTTTCCTGTCGCAAACGCAAAATCGGACCGTTTGCGACATGAAAAAAACATTTTGGTATGTACAGACCCTCTTTTGTGATTCAGTAATCTCTTTACCGAATCGCAAAAAGGATGTGCCAGTCACAATTAGGAAGGGGCGTTCCCTTCCTAATTATGAGTGACTGTCCAATGTATGATTGTTTTGTGACCGCGGATGCAGTCCCAAAACAATCACAGTTATCACCAGTCTCAAATTGGTGCTAACCCATTCGCAAAAGGGAAGGGGTCCCCATGAGGTAGGGCATTTGCGACCCCATTGCGCATCCCAAACAGTGTCATTGACACTGTTGTACATCCTGTTTTGCGACTCACAAATTGAGAGATGCTAAGACTCGCAGATTGCGAGTCGCAAAACCGTATCGTCGTACATGTGGCCCCTAGTCTGTTATCTCTTTACTATTATCAGGAATATACGAACAACAATGCCTAGAATTGATCATTCTACAGACTCCCCTATCCTTTGCAAAAAGAATGTCTAAAGCAAGATGATTTTGAAGAGTCATAGCTCTATCAGAAGCTTATTCAATATCTAGCAGGAGTATGGCTCCTGAAAAATTTCTCAGCATGTTATCCAAAATAGTAGACAACTTTCAAATCTTTATCAAATTCAAAATGACTCCCACTGAAGGAATCACTGCGCCAAATATAGCTCCCACTATACCAGAAGAGGACTCCCTCCTCTGTCTCATATGATGTAATTCAGTCACTTTCAGAAACTTCTTCAAATCATCCATTTGATAAATCTTTGGGAAAGCTATCCCCAAATAACATGTCCCATACCATCCTTTTGGAAGACGGTAACAAGCATTAAGACCACAGATGTAATAAATCCCGGGAATTGCATGGTCCTGTCCATTCAACATAAACGTCGATTTACTCAGAAACAAAAACACATGCCTACATTCACTCGCTCCCACAAATAAAGTGCCAGTTCGCGATTTAGGTCTATATATACAAAGGTTCCCTACGTGCTGTGCATCTAAAGCTAGTTTCCCTTGCGTTTTAATTGCACTATAAGTGTTATCATTCTTGTAAGTCCTTTTCTCTAAGCCCTTTCCTAATTTCTGCTGTAATGCCTTTTTTCCTGTCATGTGTGTGATCTAAGAAGCTTTTCTCTAAAGGTGTAAGCAAGCATGTCAGGTTATTTCTATGCTGATAAGCTGTGCCAAACGTCGATGTAGGTTCAAAGAAACCTCTAACTATTAATATGTCATTATCCTTAGCTACTCTACTCCAATACCTAATTATAGGAACAAACGAAAACACGACATCATAATTCAAGTAAAAGTATCGAATGTACTCCTGGATTTGAAATCTTGTTAGTAGCAGACTGCAACTTATTCCATAAGTTAGTGGTAAACTATGGACTCCTTCCTAGGCTGATGAAGGAATCTGCGTACACACATAACAATTCTTTGCATCCATTGTCTCAACATACTCACTCAACAAGCGATAGAAACATTAGAAAAATGTTCTCCTTTTGCATTAATATCCTCATGCAAACATTTCTCATCTATCCTAAACTTCTCTATTGCCGTTAGTGCAGTAGTCATCTCAAAAGCAGAAGTATGGTTGGCTTCACTCTTATCAAGAACAGACATACCCACAATCAACACCACAAACAATATCCCACACATAATCGCTAAACCAATGCTCATATATTTACAGTGCCTAGCATCTCTATCCTGTTGACTAATGTTCCTCATGATCTGTAAAGAATGAGAAAGCAGAAGAAATTTAGAAACATTTTCAGCAAGAATCAAAAATAGACAACTCTTCTTTCAGCAGTTAATTACAACTCTCAGTCTCACTTCCAGGATCCCTTGTCAAAATCGGTTAGCAGCTTTGTCAAAATCAGGTTTCAAAGTCAAATCAGGTTATCAATGTCTCTTCCGATTACTTTCATCAGTCTCTTTCTCAAACATTTCTCTCAGATTGTTTCAACAGTTCAGTTCATCAGTTTCCTTCAAGTGCCAAAATACTGACCTGGAAACTCTCTATCAAAACAAAAAGACAAAAACTCTTGCTGCCATTCATTCGTAGTTGCACACGCCCATTCAGGACCTGCGTATCTTCAACTTGCTATTCTCTTTCTTTTAAATTTTCGATCACCATTCAGCCCTCCTTCACTTAGATCTTCTCTCCTTGTGGTATCTACTCCTTCTTCGATTGTTGTCTCAGCAACCACTTCTTCTCTTCTTTCTATTTGTGACGCCGGCCACTTATCTCCTTTCAGTGGACCTTTTGTCAGTGTTCTCTTCAGAGTCGAACTTGAATCTTCTCCTTGTTCTGCTGTATTTTCTCTTGATGGACCTGCAATCGGTTCAGGAGGAGTCATATCACATTGACTTTGATCAACCTTAACTCCTTCTCCTTCTGGGTCTGGCAGTTTCTCTGTTTGTCTCTCAAGATCGTCTGCTTCTGGGAAAGACTTCCTTTGACTAGGCTATCCTGCTGCCTCAGTTGAGATAGGCTCTCCGTCACCCTCCTGGAGGTCTTCTCCTTCGTCTTTCACAGGAGTGACTGAGCCGTCCTCAACGAGCTCAGATCCGGTCTCAGTTCCCCTTTCTTCTCTTTCCGGCCCTGAGACTTGTTTCACTGTTGTTGGTACTCTCAACAACGCTTTTTCATGATCCAGTGTACATGCCACTTTCTTCGTATGACTTGCCTGAATCCAATTTGGAATTCCAGCACACTTCACAGCTGTGGTAGTGGTCAAAACTACCTGATAAGGTCCCTTACAACAAGGCTCCAAACACGTTTTCCTCATGTGTTTCTCGACCACAACCTCGTCTCCGGCCCTCAGGTTGTGCCCTGGGTCATGGATCGGTGGCAGTGTGGTGGCTTCCACCTGCTGAGCGAAAGAGTGAACCACATCAGCCAGACCTTTGCAGTAATCCAACACCATATCATCTGTAATGTTGACAAGTGCATTTGCAGGCACTGCTGGCCTTTGAGGATTTCATGCGGTGACAATCCTGTCTTCCTGTCGGGTGTATTTCTCATTGACATTAACACTAAAAGCAATGCGTCAGACCATTTGAAATTCGTGGACCCACACATCTTTGCAGCTCTTGACTTCAATGTACCAATAATCTGTTCCAATGGTCCTGATGCTTCAGGGCGGTACCTACAATGCAACTTCTGCTCAATGTTCACTGCTTCACACAGTAATTTAATTACTTCATTGTTGAAGTTACTTCCCTATCTGATTCTAAAGAGATTGGAAATCCAAAACGCTGTATCAGTTCCCTAAGCAGTGGTTTGGCTAGTGTGAGGCTATCATTTCTTTGTGTAGGGTAAGCTTCGATCCTGTGACTAAAGATGCAAAAAATCACCAACACATATCTCAAACCTCCACACACAGGCATCTCAATAAAATCCATCTCCATTCTGCTGAATGAACCTCCTGCTCTTCCAATATGGATCAAATTAACCACTGTCCCTTTTCCCGTATTCAACTGTTGGCAAATGACACAACAATGGCAAACTGCTTCAGCAACTTGCCTAAACTTTGGGTTGAACCAATCATGTTTGAACAAACAAATCATTGCATCCCTCCCAATATGTGCTTGACCATGATAGTACCTCACCATTTGAGAGCACAGGCTATTTGGCAAAACCAACTGACCCTCTTCGGAAACCCACAATTCATCTTGTCTTTGCACACATTTCATTTTACTCCATCAACGCTTTTCCTCCCTGTCAGCATTATTCTGCAACGTTTTCAATTCTTTCAAAGTGTCAATTATTTTCAATGCGTAGCTTGTACAAGTTTCATCTTCTTCAGGTAACAGTTTCCATTTGTCTTTGAACGATATACAGTTCAATGCGCAAAACCTTGCGAGTGGATCCGTATATCCATTCCCCAATGACACAAAGTCTTGCGACTTCAGATGTGCACTGCATTTCACCACTGCAATCTTTTCAGGCATTTGAATAGTATGTAACAATTCTTTAATCCTCTCACCATTTCTCACTGGTGAACCAGAAGAGGTCAGGAAACCTCTCTATGACCACAACTGGCCAAAATCATGGACTATTCCAAATCCATAGTGGCTATCGGTATAGATTGTAACTTTCAGCTGAGCAGAAAAATGGCACACGGTAAGAGCTACCAGTTCCGCGACTTGTGCTGAGTACACTCCTTGAAACCAAGAAGCTTCCAAGGTACCAGTAATTGTGCACACAGCATATCCTGTTCTCAGTGTCCCTGTATTATCTCTCAGACAAGAACCATCGACAAAGATAATTTGGTCATTTTCTTCCAATTGGGTATCTCTAATGTCAGGTCTTGGTTTTGTGCACAAGTCAGTTACTTCAAGACAATCATGCTCAACATCTTCCCCTTTTTCAATTTCAACATTTTCACTCGAAAGTAAGGTTGCTGGGTTTAGCACCGTACATCTTTTCAATGACAGATTTGGTGACCCTAAAATACTAATTTCATATCTGTGTCAAGCCTGCACCAGTCAAATATTGGGTTTTCGTCCTTGTAAGTACAATCTCAATAGAGTGAGGGACCTTTACAGTCAGGGGATGTCCCGTCACAGTGCCTTCACACTAATCCCGAAACTAGTGCCTGTTACAGGTGAAATAATCCACCTAAAGATTGAATGTCGATCAAGCCATTGGGAGGATGCATATCACAGTAGTAGTCATGAAACATCAAATAATTAAAATATTTACTTTGAACACATAAAGCACAGATAGGCTGTTACATGAGGGTGTTTAAATGTGCCCTCTTTCTACACTATTCACTACTCACGTCTCTGAATCTGGCTGCAGCTTGTCGCCATCCATCTTTCCAGTATCTTTGTAGTATCTACCTTGCTGAACCATGGGACAGGAAGACTTAGTTGAAGTTACTTCTACCTATTTATGTATTCCTCAATGTCGCCAATCAAGGAAAAGTGGTAACCCCATATCAGAAGGGCTCTAAAGTAGCACTTATTGCTTTTAGGAACTGTGCAAATACAGATCTGCTGTGTGTCTTGTGAACTCCATCAATGAGAGGCCTTAACTTAAGCTAGAGATGGTAGATCTGATATGACTCAAAAGCATGCATACGTGAGGTATTTTAAGAGGCTGGGAATATAAGGGTTGTTCGAAAGGTGTGGTTGCAGTTCCCTTATGGTGCCACTAAGGGTAGTAGATGACCGATAACTGAATACGAAGAGGCAATAGACTGTAGTCCAGGGGTCCAAGAATTGAGGAAATCTAGAAAGTGTGATCAGCCTTGTGTCCCTTGTAGGCCCCATGGATCCTCAGTGTTTCTCAGGCCACCAGAGGTCAAAGAGCTTATCAAGGTGACTAAAAATATTGACGAGGCATGCATAAGAAGACTACAAGTCAGCCACCAGTTACCATTTGAAGCCCTGGTACGAATGACGAATCGAAGGTCAAGCATGGTATTTCAGTATGAGATGAAAGGTCCGTTGCATGATTAGGTAAATTATAAGGTCTATAACCTGTTGTCTTTCAGTGCTATGTCGACAAGCCCAGGCAAAGTGTTCTCTTGTTGAGGTAGACTTCTGAAATCGTGCTCGGTGAGGCACCAAGACCTGAATTGAAGAATGATTGTCAGAGACTGACTTCCACGTTTGAAATGAAAAACGACAGGAAAACGTTACAGTCTTTATCTTATTTGATGTTAGCCACCATCACACGAGCAATGCAACAAAGATTTGATTTAACGCTGCTTCCTTTAGGAGCTTGTGGCTTTGTCTGGCGTGGCTGATAAAAGTCCATCATCTGTATTGGCTTGTGGCTTGCCTCAAGGCCCGTTCAGTGTTCGTATCTGTTTATTTGCCAGATAAATAAAATACTTCTGATTCAATTTAGGAAACAGTTGAGCATGGCATTCTTTTTGTTGGGGGCTTTCTGTTCTAATGACAGCCAAAGCAGCAAAAAGGGTTTACTGATAAATGGATATTGCTGAGTCATCTTTCGTTTGAAGAAAGGCTCAGAACTGACTTGCATAAACATCTGTGAGGCCCGGAAGCAGGCATTTGATTATGAAAAATACAGATAGGTGATGGGTGGAACGGTTGAATTAAGTTCAGACACTGGTCGATATCAGTGGCCAAGGATTAATTTAAACATCCCACCCTTCATTTTTTTCATCTCTATATGTGCAACAACTCAGATGATTCTAGGCACCTAGGCGATACACATAGGCTCATCCATTTAAGAAGCACTGTCCTTCATTCTAAAAGAAACAAAACATAAACACCCAGTATGGTGCTACTAAAGCAAATAAACATGATTAGTCATTTCAGCACTTGCATCACAATGAATTTTTCGTGTGATTATTTCAAATCTGGGTACTATAAAGTGTGACCCAGAGAAGTATTTTGACTCCTTTCCTAAAGTGGACCTTAAGACCATCCCTTAGAGGATTGGACATTGATTAGTGGGTTAACGATTTGATACAATTCCACCTGTACGGTGAAAATAGACTAATATTTTACTTTCATTACATATGAGATTAGAAGTACGCCCAAAGATGTATGCATCCGTACGTGTCCTGTACCCCACTCCCATTGTAATATCCCAATTAATTGCTGGCTGTCTCATTGCTGCGTTCCCATATTTGCCCCAGCTCTTCTTTAATACATATAATCACATCTTAATTGCATTTTAAAGCGTGTAATGGTCCAGGGTTTGGCAAATGTAATTGTATTCTGTTACAAGAGAGGCCTTGACTTCAGATTCCTCCAAGGACTGCGTAATGGCCTTACCAAATGTCAAATTTAAAGAATTTATAGAAAAATGTATGGCTGTAGGACACAGTTTGGCATCTCCTGGAGTTCAGAGTATGTCGATTTGACCTTCAGCTTACTTCTTCTCTAAGTGGCACACACGAGAAAGGTCAAAGCAAAAATCAATCAGCGTCATGCAGGTATGAGACAGTTTAATCACACTATGAGGGGCTGTAAATTTTCAGCCATGATGTGGATGTTACGTTCGATAGTTGTCTTTAGGGGGTAAGAGAAAGGTTTGTCCAAATTGTCAATCTCCAACTACACCGGAGGCATTTTAGGAAATACGATATGGTGATGACTTAGCAATGTCCTATCATTGGAGCATTAAATTTAAAGCAGTGTCTTTTGTTTTATGCAAAAGGACTTTTGAGTCAATTTGCTTGTCCGAGACTCACCGATAAATAAATACAGCCATTTGCTGAAAACTGGTGATATGGATGACCAGGAGATTAGAGTTTGTTGAATGTGGTGCATACACAAAAATATGGTAGATGCCGCACCTGCCAAACTCATAGGTCCCCCACTTGGTTTAGAGGAGAGGAAACTTCAGGGCTTCCAAGGTCGGGGACTTTGCTATCTTTGCCCACAGAAACCATTGACCTGATTGCCAGTCTTCCATAGGGCCTCCCGGTCACATTGAAGGTCACCTACAATATGGAGAACTGGGTGACGAACACTAGATTTCCCCACCGGAGTCCAGGCATGGTAGTCCTGCACAGGAAAGCCAATTTTGGCTCTTTCATGGATGGAGAAAACTCCCTTCATACCAGGGACACTAATAATGTGTTTGACACTAACACACTCCCTCTTTGGAAGCGTGTTGCTGTTAAATAGAAATACTAAGCAGTTCTAAAAGAACATGGTGCTCACTCTGCATTTTATTGAGACTGCAGTTGATCAGGCAGTGTGAAAGCTCCACAGATTGGCAGGAACATCCAGATAGGACAGGCAGTTTTCTTCCAGTCTGCAGAGGCAAGAGTCTCTGCTGAACTGGCATCACTGTGGGACGCTTACCCAACTCTGAGGACCTAAGGTTTCTTTTCAAAATGATACAAAGGGCAAGGATATGTGTATGAAAGTAATTCTTTTGCTTAATGAAACCCTTTGTCCCCCGGTAGTTTAGATTCCTTCCATCTAGGGTTTCTTTGCAAATTTTTGCAGGTTTTTTTCTGAGACTAAGCAGAGGTACAGAAAAACACTTTTGTAAATTGTTTTCTAAGAAGTGAATTTGGTGGTGGTGTGTTCATATTATTTTGAATGGTTGCCAGTCTTCTTTTGATATTAGATTATAATTAGGGCCCCTGGTTTTCTGGTATTTATATTTTAAACACTTCTATCTGCCCTTTTCCATATTTATTTTCATCTTCTTTGTATGTATGTTTGGAGAATAAATGGAGTCATAAAATGGTATATTTCCACATTTATTTAACTGACAAGCAAGCGCTCATACTTTGATGTCTGTCGCAGTTTAGCACATTAAGCAGCCAAATATAACACAATTCTACACGCACTGATTAGCATTATATATAAATATATGCTGACATATGCCTGTATTTAAGGAAATCTCATCCTGTGTTTAACTCTTCATGCTAGTATCCGCTTCGTTGTTGGCTTCAAATCCATGAAGGACAGCATGGTATTACTCACAAGAATCACACTTTTCTGTGTTTTTCTGCTTTTAAAAATAAATACAGACTGAAAACACATGGTTTTGGTCTGTATTTATTTGTAAAAATCAGTAAAAATGGAAAACTGGGAGCCTTAGTTATAATCTTTCTAATGTTTGGTGCGATTAGGTTTTGTGTGGTTGGAGTCAGTGAGTCCGGATCCTCGGGGTTTGCGCCTGTTCCCAATATGTCCACCTCTTGGCAGCTCCAAACTCTACTAGCCGTTATAGCACAGAGTTAAAGAATGGCCAAGTGGGGGATGGGGTTTTAGGTTGGGAACAGCCGGGAAGGAGACCTGTGGAAGTAAAAGTTAAGAACACAATAGCCAGATTATTCACATTGACTTTCATAAGCTTTGTTCATAACATCTATATACTGATAACATGAATGATCAAGAGCTTTCCTATATCATGACCTTATTAACTCTGAGTACCTGGAAAATAAATAAGGATTATGCAAGTTTTCATATGAGAGTTTTTGTAGAATTCAATCTTATGCTCTGAACCTTGAACTGACTTGAGTTATTTCTTTGAATAGAAATTACTTAATAACAGTGATCAATAAACACATTAGTTTTTCAGGAATAAACTGCGTTAGACTCATGAATGATACTGTAAGGACACACTATAACAGTAATCAATGAGCACATTGGTTTTCAGGAATAAACTTTGATGAATGATACTGCAAGGGTGCACTCTGTCTAGGCTTTCAAGATTCAATTGCTTATGAATTATTCTACACTTTAAATATCAAATTGTGCATCAAGATTTCAATGTCTAGAAATGATCATGCTATCTGCCGATCTAAAACACAAGGGTTAAATGGCAAGAATGACTTAAGCACTCTATCTTTGATTCAATCATAAGGATTTAAATGTCAAAATACGATTGCGCACTCTGCTGATCTGAGTTGCAAGTTTTAATTGTCAAGAATGAATCGCGCACACTGATGCCGATTCGACCATCAAAGTTCAAATGTCAAAACGTGATCGCACACACTGCCGATCTGAACTACAAGCGTTAAATGCCAAGAATGAGTCACGCACACTGCTGGCGATTCAACCATCAAGGTTTAAATGCCAGGATATGATTGCGCACACTGCTGATCCGAACTGTGAGAGTTAAATGCCAAAAATGAATTGTGCACACTGTTGCTGATTCAACCATCGAGGTTTAAATGCCAGGATATGATTGCGCACACTGCTGATCCGAACTGCAAGAGATAAATGCCAAGAATGGATCATGCACACTGTTGCCGATTCAACCATCAAGGTTTAAATGCCAGGATATGATCGCGTACACTGCCGATCCGAACTGCAAGAGTTAAGTGCGCTAATGCAGGTTTGCGCCAAAAAGTATAGCGCTGGCTAGTGTCATTCCTAGATGCCGGCCGGGTGCCATATTTAAGGAATGGTGCTAGCTGGCACTAAGGCCCTGTTAGCATCCTAGAAAAGGATGCTAACAGGGCCTGGTAGGTGTAGGGGGAACCGGGCTTGTGTGCCAAAATATGGTGCTACAGTGTTTAGAGGCAAAACAATTGTCTCTAGGCAGTGTAGAGCCATTTTCTGGCACACAAGCCCCATAGACATGGCTCCTGTCTTAGTAAAGACAGGAGCCATGCCCACAACCCCAATGGCCATACCTAGGGGACAGCGCTGAGCAGGGGGCCCCAAGTCAGGACCCCTGAGCGGCGTTGGACAAAAAAAAATACTCACACGGACATACCTTTGGATGGGTCCTTCATCCGTAGGTGACCTCTTGGTGTGGGTAGGGGTTGGTGGGGGTGTCCCTGGGGACAGGGAAGGGCCCCTGTGGACAATTTCCATGGTCTCTGGCCATGGAAATCTGCCTACAGGACCCCTAACACCTTCCCATACATAGGTGTTAAGTAATGGTGCTAAGCAGCCTTAGCGCCATTATTTAAGGCCCTCCTCCTGTGTGTGATTTTTGCACAGGCGGATAAATAAGGCGCTAGGGCCTTTGAGGCATTTTTTGCCTGGGAACGCCTACCTTGCATTTAATTGACGCACTGTAGTTTTCCGCAGGCAAACAATTACGTTAACTCCAATATTTTGGCGCTAGACATGTCTAGCGGCAAAATATAAATATGGAGTTAAGTTTGTGCCTGATTTGCGTAAAAACAAATGACGCAAATCCAGGTCAAACAGAGTATAAATATGCCCCTACAGACTCTGGCCCAGCAACCTCACCTATCGCATCTTCTCTCATAAACCTTCCAGACACCTCCGCTCTTCCGGACTCCTACCTGCACAAATCCCACGCATATGGAAAAACATATCTGGTGGTTGAGACTTCTCCTACTTCACTGCTAAAGTGTGGAACAACTTGCAGCTACATATAAAAGCCTCCTCCTCACTTCTTGAATTCCGCAAGAAGCTGAAGACCTGGCTTTTCGAGTGGTCCTACTAGGCCCTAGGTATACCCAGACTCACATCTGCTCAGCCCCAAAATACCCTCACGGATGGTAGTGCACTCTACAAATTTGTATAACATAACAAAGCATAACTAATCTGAGGTTCTCTGTGTGGGTTGCCGGGAGGGACGTGGGTCCCAGTTGGACAGGCCACCAGATGAAGACCCAGAATGAAGATTAGGCACTTGTGTATCATAATTTCCGTGATTTTGGCTGTGGAAGGTAGCAGGGAGATAGGCTGATTGTTGCTAACATCTTTGGGTCTGCTGAGGGATACTTGCAGAGCGGGTGTGCTGTGGCATAGTTTGACAAAAGAAAAAGATCGGATGATGGACAGAATGCTGAACAAATCAAACATTCACCCCCAGTCACAGATCTGGGTTTAATTTTGTTTTTTGTTTGCTCACCACACACCCCAGTTTGGACACAACCATATTCAAATTAGTCTTGTCCCTGCTCCCTATGGGAAGAGGCCAGCCCAAACTGTCAGGCCAGGTCCTCCCTGGAGCAGAAAGAAACATCCTGAGACTGGTTTTGGAGTATCACCCCACATCAGCCATCCTAGCTTGAATCCATTGGCACAGGGAGCACTGGACCAATGTATGGGCAATGCCTTCCCACTTGGGATGAGAAAGGCAAAAAGAACAGATGATGAACAGAATGCTAAACAAATCAAATGTTCACCACCAGCCACCGATCTGGTTTTCATCTATCACTATGCCACCCCAGTTTGGACCCAGCCATCTTGCAAACCAATCTTGACCCTGCTCCCCATGGAAACAATCCAGCCTGAACTGCCAGGCCCGGTTCTCCCTGGATGGTAAACAAACATGTTGAGACTGATTTTGGTGTATCAGCCCTCATCAGTCAGGCCAGCTTAAATCCAGTGACACATTGAGCATGGACCCAGGTCTGGGCATACTCTTCCCACTTAGGGAGACAAAAGCAAAAAGAACAGATGATGGACGGAATGCTGAACAAATCAAATATTTACCCCTAGTCACAGATCTGGGTGTAATCTATCATTTTTGCTCACACGTCACCCAAGTTTGGACCCAGCCATATGTAAATCAGTCTTGACACTGCTCCCCATGGGAACAGTCCAGCCTGAACTGCCAGGCCCGTCCTCCCTGGACTGGAAACAAGCAACCAGGGACCGGTTTCGGGGTATCACCTTTCATCAGACAGGCTAGCTTGAATCCATTAGCACAGTGAGCACGGGACCCACATCTGGGCATACCCTTCCCACGTAGGGCAGCAAAAGCAAAAAGAACATGTGATGGATGAAATGCTGAACAGATCAAAGATTCACCCCAAGTCACAGATCTGGGATTATTCTGGGCATATTTTGAGGCATCTGAGTAGGTGGCTGTGGTTATTGATTTGTCGGAAATGTTCCTTTTGGCAAGGTTATACCCATACCTTTTGTTTCTGACCTCCTGTTTTTGTTCCTGTGCTGAATTTCAGTTTTGCTGGCTTTAGGATTCTGGGCACTTTGCCACTGCTGGCCAGTGCTAAAGTGAAAGTACTCCCTGTTTAAATTGTATTGGTGATTGGTTTATCCATGATTGGCATATTTGATTTACTAGTAAGTCTCTAGGAAAAAGTGCAATATGTGTGCCCAGGGCCTGTAAATCAAATGCTACTAGTGGGCCTGCAGCACTGATTGTGCCACCCACATGAGAAGCCATGCAACCATGTTTCTGGCCTACCATTTATGTGCCTGCGTGTGCAGTTTTACACTGCCACATTGACCTTTCAAGTGCACCCACTTGCTAGGCCCAAACCTTCCCTTTTACCACCTGTAAGTTACCCCTAAAGTAGGTCCAAGGCTGCCCAATAGGCAGAGTGCAGTGTATTTGAAAGGTAGGGCTTGCACTGGTGTGTTTTTGCATGTCCTGATAGTGAAATGCTGCTAAATTCATTTTTCATTATGGCAAGGCCTATCTCTCCCATAGGGTAACATGGGGATTGCCTTGAAATACCATTTAAGTGTAATTTCCCACTAGGAGCACACACAGATGTGCAGTTTGGGGTCTTTGAAATCACAATTTAAAAATACATCTTTTGTTGAGGTTGGTATTTTTAACTGTGAGTTTGAAAATGCCACTTTTAGATAGGGAACCCTTTCTTGCTTAACCATTCTGTGCTTCTGCCTGTGTGTTGAATACATGTATGGGTCAGGATGACAGTTGGGCTGTTTGTGCATTCACTCTAGACAGTCTCACAAAGGGAGCTGAGGTGTGCCCTGCATATCCTCATCTGGTGGGAGGAGCTGACACTTGCACCTGAATAGATGCTGTGTGTGTCTTCACACAAAGCTGTCCTAAACCCCCTGTAGTGTGTCTGGTGCCAGGGCAGGGAAGACAGCGTCTTGTGCACTACAAAGACTTCTCTTTGAAGTTTGTCTACTTCAAAGACAGAAATGGGTATGGGTAGTGGACAACTGACAAATCATAGTTAGAATCCTTCTGGACTGAGAACATTCTGCCAGGAAGAAGAGCTTGATGCTGTGAGAGGACCTGCCACTCTGCCTGTTGCTTTGTTGAGCTGGCCTGCTGTTTGTTGCTTCTGTCATGGGAATGAAAGGACTGAACTTTGCTTTCTATCCTGCTCCCAAAGGTTCTCCAAGGGCTTGAACTGAGCTTGCCTCCTGTTAAGAAGACTCAGAGACATCAAGGTCTTAATCTACCGGTGCCTAGTCTCTCTTGATGAGAGTCCTGACTTGCCAAGTGGTGCCAAATCCAGTCCCTGGGCCCCTGGAAGTGAGCTCTGGTGCAACCATGAAGAAACCAGGCATATTGACTCAAGAGCAACTTGGGAACTGGCGCCGCTCTCTGACTCCACACCGCTGCCTGCACCAGAGTTGTGGTCCCCCCTGAGTGCAACTACAGATGCCGCAGGACAAAGGCCACCACAGTGCCTCTGAAAATCTGCCACATCACGATTCCAGAGCACTGTATCACCGACGTCTGTGGCACCGACTCCGCTGCAGCACCTGTGCCCTCGTGGTGTGATCATGACACTTGAAGTCCATGCCTCACATCTTGGCCTGCTGGATTCATCTACCCCCTCCTTTTCATAAGAAACCGACACCTCACTGCCAACGTTGCATCACCTCCCCTGCAACCGTAGGGAACCGATGCCTCACCTCACCTGTCTAGCAGTAAGGAATTGATGCCTCATCTCCCTGGTGACAGTAAGGAACCAATGCCACACCGGCTCCAGCGACTCCTCACCTCCTCAACTCTGTGAGTGTCTTTTTTTCTCATCTTCTTTCAAAGTACTGTACCCGTGGTCTGTGTGACTCAATGACCGGCCCACACTTCCTCGCGAGTGTCATCAGACTGTTGGAAATTACTCCGTCAAGAAGTCGTGATAGCCCCAGTTGGAGCTATTGTGTTTCTAAGCACTATATTAAGATTTAATGTTTGAAAATTTGTATCTTTGCTTGTGTATGTTGGATTTGTGTCGTTTTGGTCTTGTTTGGCTTAGATAAATATTGGCTATTTCACTAAGCTAGCATGGAGTACTTTTGTGGTGTTTTCACTGTGTTACTGTGTGTATGTGTACAAATACTTTACACATTGCCTTTGAGATAAGCCTGACTGCATGAGACAAGCTACCAAGGGAGTGAGCAGGGGTTATCTTAGCTGTGTGACTACCTTCACCTGGCTACAGTTAGGGTCCCTACTTGGAGAGGGCGCAAACTGCTGCTAACTAGAGACACCATTTCCAACATGATTCACTCAGGATTGGAGTGAGGTATGGTTCAGGTATTTGATGAAGATGTGGTGGTGGCAGGGATCTAAGGGTACTCTAGAGTGTATGGACTGCATGGTTGGTGAAGTTTCTTGATTGACGATGGTGGGCCAGGTGGTCCTCTTGGTGCTGGTAGGGATGAGCAGGATGGGAGGAGGGGTACCAGTTGAGACTCACTTTTAGGTCGAGCATAGCAGTGCACAAGCGCACTTTTCTGCCGTGTTGGTATGTAACTGGGCTTTTAACCACGCCCACCTCATGCCCATCATTTCCACTCGTTCATGGGCTTGGTCACGAAAAAATCCTTTGATGACATTGGTAAATGATTTATGTTTGTCCCTCTTGGGGAGGTTTTGTTACCACCTTGGCCATCGCCCCTGTTACATGGCCAGTTGCACTTTTGCCGATATGTTTGCCTGTAAACAAACTTCTTTTTCCTTTTCAATGTCTCTTCACCCTGATGCTGATGGTGCTTTGAATCGGCTTGCTTATGTGAAACTGTTTTACTTTTAATTTTCAATTTATGTGGTAAGAAAAGTCTGGTTAGGAATTTACAACGCTAATACCTCCCACTCAAGCAAATGCGAGACCCATTGTATTGCAAATCCTTGTTGTAGATGCTGTTGATCTTGTTGATGCAGAATAGGGACAGCTGGGTGCAATGGTCCTGAGAGGGGGGGTATTCTGGTGGAGCTTGCTACTGGAGAGGTGAAGACTTTCCCTGGGGCAAAGATTTGCTTGGCGCTGTTGCTGCTGCTTTCAATGCAGCTAGTGAGCGTGGAACATTTGGTGGTTCGGATTTGTTGTTGTTACCATTTGAGAGTGGAATTGTAGGTGCTCTTATCAGTGTTGGTATGACTTTGTCTCCATCCGTGTTCAAGTTGCTTCTGTGTACCAGCTTGCTTGCGGTCTTGTTCTTGTATCTTCAATGGCTTTGAGAGTAGCTGCACAGGTGGTGATCCAGGTGTTGAAGTTGGAGATGGATTCGGGAAGGTTGTTATTGTGTTGTGACTGGTGGTGTAGGGGTTCAAAAGCCCAGGATACTTCTGAGATCTTGTTACAAACCCATCATGAAGATTTGGTGATGGTGTTTACCACCTGTGTTTGTTGGCTTTACTTATGTCATAATATATTATTTAACATATCAAAAATATCAGTGCTGTGGTGTAGCTTTTGACTACGTTTTGCCTAGTACATCAGCAAAGACATACTGGTTCTCAGAGACAAAGGTTTGGAAAGCCTACCGAAGTACTTTTTAATGCTACAGCCCTCCTCTCCCTGGACACCACAAGCAGACCTTAATAACCATGCATCACCCATAGTGGAGCATTCCTGGGCTACTCGTCACAAGACATCACACAAACAACTTCTCACTGCACACTTGTATGCATGAACCTTTGTAGAATCGACATGATCTGCACGAAATTCCAGAGTGATGCAGTAACACACATTTAGGATGTCCAGAAGCGCTACGAGACCATATCACTGTCAGATTCACACTTTACAGCTAGAGGAGTCACATAACATATAACACTACATCACATCACATGACTCTGTGCCCCTTCCCCAAGTGATGACCGCAATATATTGTAAATACCACTCTTCACACTATGTGACGACGATGCATTATCACATTGCTATACTACATTTGTTCTCATATAATCTCCTTTTTTGACTTGCCTCTTGCATACAAGAGAAAGCAAGTCAAAGGAACATTAAACAACTCAATTCAAAGTGCCACAGTCGCCATGAGCATGAGTGCAAGAGTTATTTGGCTCTCTGCGTGAATGTCTAGAAAGGATTGCGGCTGGGATGAAAGGCAACCGAAACTGGAGGAGGGGCCATCACACGCTGTAACAAGAGGAAGCGTGACGGAGTGTGATGGCCAACAAAAATGTTCACTTAGTAAAATCACCTGGGAGGGAACTCAGCACACAAAGGAGGGACATTTCACAAAATGCACTAAAAAAAATGAAGCCTTTTAAACAAGCACAACAAAGACTCAATCTAAAGAGTAGGTATGGTTAAAAGCCCACATATAGATTACAACATGCCAGACGCTCGACCCTAAAAAAAAGTGTGTGGAATAGTTAGTCAAAAAATAAGTTCATCCAAAGACTTAACTGAATTTTATTAACGAGATTCATATGTTGACAAGGGGATTTGATAGACTGAACAGGTTTGTTCTGGAAGAGAGACATGAATTACCCTTCATGCCTCAACTAATAAGATTTTGAGTTCCAATGCTGATAACAGAGCCCCACTGTTAGGTAACTTTCTTGCTCCCTTCTTCTTATACTTTGAACCCAGTAATACCAGCTAAAACATACTTAAAACGTTACTAGAAAAAACTGAGCCGAAATCCAGAAAACATAATTTTTGGGAGCAGAGAAGCATACCTCGCTGGTACCTAAGCATGCCTTAAGAGACGGCTGACGTGGCACCAACATGATGCAGTCTAAGCTGACACGCTGCTGAGTTCAACAGCACTTTATATGAGACTGAAGCTGATAAACTGCGCGAGGGCCACAACACCCTCGCATAACATAAAATAAACACATAAGAAATATAGGTTAACAAATAATTCCGAAGAAAAACTGCAGACTGTTTATTGGGGCAGCTGATGAAAGAATATAAGAAGTAGCATTATTGCAGCGCGAAGAGCCCATCAGGGGAGTTTTGTCCAGAATTAGGTAACTATCCACAAACCGTGGAAAATGAGGTAGCCTGCTCCAGAGCTGTAACTCGGTTGTTAACAACAACTCAATGCTCTTTTAGGTGGGTTACTGTGGCTGTTCTGTACGGCATGCAAATTTGCTGTAATACCTAGGGCAGTGTGAACTTGTTCGAACTGAATGGTGCTTTCCAAATGAAAAATCACGTAAAACAAAAATACCTCAGACATGATTATAATTAAAGCTGAAAACTCGACCAACAAAAACATTAGGAAAAACAAACTCTTCTGAAGTATGGCAAGGCCCTGCAAATGTACTTTATTTAAATGACGCGCGTTAAGGGGTACAAGGAAAGAACATTTTGAACTCGCTTCTTGTTTTTATGGTTGAAAAGCACCTTTGTAAGAAGTCAAAGACGTAGAAATGACATGGGGCAGGGGATAGCATTTAAAACGTTGTTAACGAAGGGTTTGAGCAACCATATAGTTGAGCATTGCTAAATTGGTGAAATCAAATATTGAACACCATTAGTAAAGAACAAATAAAAAAAACTGAGGTGTTAAGATATGTGAAAAAGAGGACCATACAAAATATTCTTGACGCATTACATTTCATAGCCGCTCTCTATATGGGCTAGAAAACGCAGTAGCTATGTGAGAGCAGAGTCTAAGTAGCCACGTCTGTAAATGTGTTGTTTGTAATTGTGAAAGTGTTGCACTGAAAACGATTATTATAATCCTCTAAAATGTGGCTTTCGCAGAACCACGATTAAGCACTGCGGTAATTTACTTGTCATAGGTTTGCAATGCTAACTGTCAAACTGTATACGTGTGTATGCACTATGTATTAGAATTTGTTAAGCTCGAAACTAGATGGAGAGCAATGGAGCGCAGAAGAGGGCACAATGGCCGAAAATACCGTGGCAGAGTTTGTTTATAGCAGCTCTATTTACTTAAGTAGGGCCCTATTCACTTGCATTTCTCATAGTTGGAGAGTCCAATAGGACTAACAAATAGTCGTTTTTTTTTTTTTTTTTTTTTAATATAACATTTTTTTGTATATTGTAGTATCTATTATTTCAAAGGCCCTTGATGCTCTTTAAGGTTTTAGTAAGTAAACGTGTCTGTTGATCCTATGTATTCCTAGTAGGAAGTACTCCATATGTGTCAGGATTTGCAACCTTCGACGAGACCCAAGGGAGTGTGGGACTTTCACTATGCTTATCTTCATGGGCGTCCGCAGAATTTGTTTTTTGGGAGGAGCATCATTTTAACGTCATCCATCCTCTGACCTACAGTCATCCATACTCCAATCCATCCCCACCCCCCCCATGATCCATCTGCCATGGTCTAGGGCATCCCATACTGCTTTTGGCAGGGGCCGCAGCCGAACTACTGCAGGCAGCGTAACACTATGGAAGTTATAGTGTTACAATGCACTGTGAGCCTGCACACCAGGTGGTACCTAAATCCAGGACAGGGGGCAAGCACCCCCCTTTCTTCCCCCTGCAGACGCAAAAGCTTAGTTTGTCATCCCTGTGCGAGTGTCAAAGTCTTACCAATCCTGTGCAATTATCTCTCTCTCTCTCCCTCTCTCTCTCTCTCTCTCTTAGTGTTAGCGTACTCCCCGATTCACTGTTCATGTGTTCCCTACAAGGGAATTTGAGAATTTCCAATTTCCGTGTATGTATATTGCATATCATGTCTTTGTGTATTCACTGTTCTGAAATCATTCTATACCCTGCTCTCATAACTCTACCTGAGAAGGCTACATATAGAGGGAATTCTTCCTCCCTGTTCTTTGTTGATAAATTTACCCACAGGGCCAGGGAGATCTATGGAGACTGTCAGTTGACAACCATCTCCCATCTCTTTTTCAAACAAGGTGCAGAACTTTTAGAGGACAGATACATCTTCATTTGAAGGTGAAGTGCTCTCCAGGGATCAAGGAGACGGGGCCCAGGCAGCCAGTCATCCCTTGGCAGTGGGGCCTAATCAGTTCCTTTCCTGTCAGATGTCTATAAATGCAACATATTAATAATAATAATAATTACAATACTAAACACTTATAATTAGATAAGGTAGGACCTATGTCAGGTGGCATGAAAAATGCAAAGGTATTCACCACATTAATAAGTAAAGTAGAACAGGGACACTTACTAGGATGTTGGTTATCTATGAAGGTCCCTCTTATGCTGTTGAGGGCACCCATGTAATCATCATGCAGGCTACAGATGTGTCTCTTAGAACTGGGTCCTCTAGTTGGCAGTGGTTGGCACCCTGTCCAAATAGAGACCCTCCCTTTAGTCAGGGTAAGGGAGCCACACAATTAAGATAACCCCTGCCCACCCACTTGGTAGCTTGGCACGAACAGTCAGGCTTATCTCAGAGGCAATGTGTAAAGTATTTGTACACACACACACACACAGTAATGCAGTGAAAACACCACAAAAGTATTCCACACCAGTTTAGAAAAATACCCAATATTTATCTGAGTAAAACAAGACCAAAATGACAAAACTCCAACAAGCACAAGTAAAGATACAAATGTTCAAAGATTGAATCATAGTATAGCGCTTAGAAACACAATAGCCCTAAGTGAGCAGATCATAGCGTCTTGAAGGAGTCACTTCCAACAGTCCGACACAATGCAGGAGGGAATGAGGGTCAGTCATGGAGTCACACAGACCACGGATACAGTACCTTTGAAAACAAGGAAACAAAGATGTTGCTTAGAGTCGGGGAGGTGAGGCGTTATTGGACTTGGTGCGGTGTTGGTTCCTTATGGTTATAGGGGAAGTGAGGCATCAGTTCCTTACTGCTAGGCAGAGGAGGTGAGGCGTTGGTTCCTTACAGTAGCAGGGGAGGTAATATGACATTGGTGGCAAGGCATTGGTTCCTAATGACAAGGTGGGGGTCGAAGAATCCAGCAGGTCAAGATGTGAGGCGTCGACTTTGTGGTGTTGCGATCACACCACGGGGCTACTGGTGCTGTGCCAGAGTTGGAGTTCGGTGCCATGGACGCCAGTGACACAGTGCTCTGGACTCATGCTGTGGCAGGACTTCGGAAGTGCTGTGGCAGTGTCGGGCCTGCGGGATAGGTCGAGGTTGTTGCACTCAGTGGGGAATGTGGCTCCGGTGCAGACAGCGGCACGGAGTCAGAGTGACACCAGTCCAGAAGTTGTTCTGGACGTTGATGCACTTTTTTCTTCCTTGTTACACCAAAGTTCACTCCCAAAGGCCCAGGAACTGAATATGGCACTACTTGGCAAGTCAGGACTCTCAGCAAGAGAGCCCAGGTGCTGACAGGTGAAGTCTTTGATGTCCCTGAGTCGTCTTAACAGGAGGCAAGCTCAGCCCAAGCCCTTGGAGAACCTTTCATAGCAGGATGTAGAAGGCAAAGTTCAGTCCTTTCACTCCCAGGACAAAAGCATCAAGCAGCAGGCTAGCACAGCAAAGTAACGGGCAGAGTGTCAGTCCCTCCTACAGCATCCACCTCTTCTTCCTGGCAGAATGTCCTCAGTCTGGAAGGATTCTAAGTATGTGGGGTCAGAGTTTCAGTACTTATACTCATTTCTATCTTTGAAGTAGGCAAACTTCAAAGAGACGTCTTGGTAGTGTACAAGACCCTGCCTTACATGCCCTGGCCCCAGACACACTCCAGGGGGGTGGAGTCTGCTTTGTGTGAGGAAAGGTACACTCCTATTCAGGGGCAAGCGTCAGCTCCTCACACCACTCTAGCTCAGGAAGACCCATCAGCCTGGTGATGGGCCATCAGGATATGCAGGGCACACAATTCAGCTCCCTTTTTGTGACTGTCTAGAGTGAATACACAAACAGCCCAACTGTCATCCTGACACAGACATGTATTCAGCAGACAGGCAGAGGCACAGAATGGATAAACAAGAAAATGCCCACTTTCTAAAAGTAGCATTTCAAACTTACAATTCAAAAACCATCTTCACCAAAAGATGTATTTTAAATTTTGAGTTCAGAGACCCCAAACTCCATATTCTATCTGCTCCCATTGAGAAATTACACTTAAAAGTTATTTCAAGAGAATCCTCATATTACCCTTAGGGAGAGATAGTCATTGCAATAGGGAAAAGCAAATTGAGAAGTATTTCACTATCAGGACATGTAAAACACACCAGTACATGTCTACAACTGAGGTATACAGCACCCTGTCCTTGGGGCTGCCTCGGGCCTACTTTAGGGGTGACTTACATGTAGTAAAAGGGAAGGTTTGGCCCTGGCATGTGGGTGCAATTGCCAGGTCGAAATGGCAGTTTAAAACTTCACACACAGACACTGCAGGGCATATCTGAGGCATATTTATAGGGCCACTTATGAGGGTGGCACAATCAGTGCTACAGCCCCACTAGTAGCAGTTGATTTACGGGCCCTGGGCACACATGGTACACTATACTTGGGACTTACTAGTAAATCAAATAGGCCAATCATGGATAAACCAATCATTAATACAATTTAGACAGAGAGCATATGCACTGTAGCACTGGTTAGCAGTGGTAAAGGTCCAGAGTCCTAAAGTCAGCAAAAACTGATCAGGAAAAATAGGAAGAAGAAGGCAAAATGTTTGGGGATAACCCTGCGAATAGGGACAGGTCCAGCAGTATCTTTCTCATGTGGCTGTAGGAGTCATTTCTGGTAGTAACTCTATATTTTAGAGTGGCATTTGATCTCTAGTGTCTGAGGATACATATATTTTCTAATGTTATCTATATTGTGAAGAAGTGCGAGATGTCAGAAAGGATAACTCCTGTGGAAACAATGACAGGGTTCCATATAGCAGCCCATAATGTGCAAGATGGTCATAATGACACACCCCATGTACAGTATCTCAGTATGACCAGTTACACCTTCAACAGAGTGAACTTTAGTCCAGACCTGCCAAATTACTTTTAAAAGAGGTTCAGTACCAGAAATGTATAACTTTGAGACAACAGAATTTCAGTCACACCTGTCTGAGACTAATCATGGAGATTTGTATGCTCAAATCAATGTCCCTTCCCATATTTAAGGGAAAGATGAATCTGCCGCTGAAACCTGCATCCAGCAAAGACTTACTTAATTAGAGTGCAGAGATAAGTACATTATCACACACTTCTCTTGAGCCCATCTCCTCAGTTATGCAAGCGTCGGTGACTTTGGAAACAAGTACAAGACAAATAAAGCACCAAATATTTGTATACCTCGCTGACAAATAGTCTAGCAGTTGTCATCTGCACTGTGCCAAAGGTGTTATTAATACAATGAGCCATTACAATTTAATCAATCTATAGTCACCTCATAGCATTCATTAAGCTGTTACCATCTACCAGAAGCAGATTTAGGACCTAATTTACAAGGAGCTTGCTCCACCGCTGCATCATTGTTTTTACACCTGCGTGGCACCAAGCACAACTACATATCTACAAAGTGACGCTAGAGGCCTCTAGCATCACTTTTACCCCCACTGTGTCATTTTCCCACAGCATCAGATCTGGCTGCGTCAAATACTGACAATGATATACAAAGTAGACCTTCCCCCTTTAAAAATTATGCAGGACAAACACAGCTGTATTTACAAGCTTTTCCAAAAATTACACACCCTTTGGAAAAGTGGTGCAAAGTCTGTAATGTGTCCCAAAAATTACTGCCTGGTCAGACTAGGCGTTAAATGATGCATTGGCACAAACATTCCCAAATCGAGCTCCAGGACAACATGTATCTACTCCTACTTCAGCTTGGAGCACCAAGACCACCTCAGCTACTACCACCACAATTACCATCAGCACCACGGCAGACAGAACCCTTGACAGCACGATTGAGAACATTGGCTGTGACATTCCTGCTGCCAAGCCCACTGTCACTTGGAAAGAACAAGTTCCCAGGAAATGGAGAACTGATAGCACTTGCACAAGAGGGGGGATCCCAGTGGGGTGACGGATAGCTGATATCAGGTCAGGTTCCAATTGGGCACACAGATCTGTGATTGTGGCCTTGTCCTGTCTATAGGTGAGTATAATGTGCCTGTCCTCCAGCGTAGCCAATTCCACAAGGGGTCTGTACACGGGGGTTTGTCTTCTCCTCCTATTCATCTGCAGCGGTAGGTATCTAAGGGACACAAGAGTGAGTAGTCTGTCACAATTTGAACAATAATACCACCACCTCAGTGTACATATAGCATCAATGTGATGGGACAGTGGAATGGCAATGTATGTGCTATTTTAGACAATGATGCAGTTATGGTTTATCTGATCGTTGTCCACCACGATGAAATGGCGACCACCAGTCCTGTATCTTGGGACAGGTGGAAGTAAGGTAACTCCACCAACGTTATGCGTTGTGGCAGAAGGCAGTCTTGCACCGCCGTGCAATTCCTCATTGGATAATACAGGGCTCTATGGAGTACAGTGGCCAATGTGGATCTGCGCCTGCAGTGACGGTGTATATACCGCCGCGGATGTGTCCTTCATTTTATATCCAAATCCTCACTTGTTTCCTGACTTTCCACAGTACGACATCTACACTGCGTCTGCTGCTGTGTCCTGTGTTTGGAACCCACCATGGCCCGTGTGACTGTGGAAAAAGGGACCCTGCCTTCACTTCGGAGGAGTTGAAGCAACTGGTGGATGGGGTCCTACCCCAGTATGGACTGCTGTATGGGCCTCCAGACCAACAGGTGAGTACACCATGGGCACGATGCATGGGAGAAGAATGCATGAGGATGTGTGTGCAAGCATCCTGTCATCAGGGGGTATGTCTGGTGGTAGTGTACATGGTGGGCGCCGGACGATATGTGTGCCAATGGTGAAGGAAACGGGATTGGTGGGCCATATGTTTGACAGGCTGGATTGTATGGTTAATGGTGTCCTCCTGTCTGTGTTTCCTCTGCAGGTCAGCGCCCATCAGAAGAAGGGATTGTGGTGTGCCATCGCCAAGGACGTACGGACCCTGGGGGTCCACAGCAGGCAGAGCACCCACTGCAGGAAACGGTGGGAGGACCTGAGACTCTGGGAACCGAAGACCGCGGAGGCCCAGCTGGGGATGGCCTCCCAATGAGGAAGGGGTGCCCGTCGGAACCTGACCCCCCTGATGGTTCGCATACTGGCGGTGGCCTACCCAGAGCTGGATGGGCGCTTGATGGCATCACAGCAGCCACAAGGGGGTGAGTACAGTGGGCATTACTACAATAATTGGTAGATGTCATGGGATCTGGGTGGTGGTTGTGAGTTAGTGGGTGACCATTAATGCCAGGCCAGACATTGCAGCGTGATCCATCTCAGGGGTAATGGGTTTATGGTAAATGCAGGTGACCTAGCTTGTTTGCATTCCATGCCAGTCAGGGCTTAGTGGGTCCAAGGAGGGGTGCAGTTGGGGGTTGTTTGGCCCTCATCTTGCTGTGGCATCTAGCCAAATCAATGGCAGTGCAATGCATAGTGCTCAATCCTGATACTTGTGTGTGACAGTGCTGTGTCTGCCAACTGTGGTGTTGGTGCTGTAATTGACCCAGTGTTCCCTTTCTCTCTCCCCCCCCTTTTTTGTTCTGTAATCCTGTCAATGTGTGCATTAGCATCATCTGGAGGAGCAGCAGGGGCACCGGCGACAGAGGGAGCTGCATCCCACAGGACCCAGGAGGCAGAGTTCACCAATGCCGAGGGAACCAGTGAGATGGAGGGCGAGGGGAACACCATGGCGGAGACAGGAGGAGACAACATAGACTCAGATACCTCCTCCGATGGAAGCTCCCTGGTGGTGTCGGACTTCTCTGTGACCACCCCAGCTGCAGGTACAGGCTCCACCCCCGTACCAGCACTGCCCTCCCAGTAGCCTCGTTCACCCCAGGCACCTCAGGTCCTGCCCCAGTGAGCCCTGCTGCCCTGAGTATAGAGGCTATTGACCTCCTGAGATCCATCTCTGTGGGGCAGTCAACCATTGTGAATGCCATTCAGGGGCTGGCATCCCAGATGCAGCAATGCAATGCAATGCATTCCTGGAAGGCATCCACAGTGGATTGGCGGCCCAATAAGAGATCAATTCAGGCTCTGGCCTCCTCTCTGATGGCAGCCATTGTCCTTGTTCCTACAGTCCCCCATCCAACTACCACTTCCCAGTCCCAGTCTCTTCCACCCCAACCCTTCCCATACACACATACAGACGAGCATGCACAAAAAACATCACACAAGAGTGGCAGAGTCAAACACAGGCACCACACTTCAGCCAACAAGCACTCACGCAAACACCAGACAGTTTCACACACAACCACATCCACTGCCTCCACTGTCTCCCCCTCCTCCTCCTCCTCCACCTCCCTCACAGTCACGTCCACACTCACTCCTGCATGCACTGCTTCAACATCCACCACCAGCAAAACCACATCAAGCAGCACACACACCTCGCTTGCAGACACCTTCACAACATCCATGCACGCGTCCCCTGTGTCCTCTCCCACCCTGTCTGTCCACCCTCCTAAAGGATACAAACACAGGCACTCAGACACCCAACTGCCATCCACCTCACACCAGCACACTGCCCATGCACCTGCACCTAAGTCCAGCAGATGTACTCCTCTTACAACAACTCCCTCAACCTCCACTCCCATCCCTCCTCCCTCATCCTGTCCCACCATCCCTAAGAAGCTTTTCCTTGCCCAACCTGACATTTGCCCTCTTCCTCCATCCCCCTCCCTCCCCCCATCCTGCCCGTAAGAGCAGGGTCACAATGACCCAGCCCAGCACCTCTGCCAAACAGTCCACGAGACAGTATAGGCACCTCCTAGTCGTGGAGACAGCCAGAAAGGGAAAGGATCCCACACCAACAGCCAGGAAGGGGAAGGTTCACACTTCAACAGCCAGGACAGGGAAGAAACCCTCACCTCCTGCCATGAAAGTGAAGAATCCCTCACCTCCAGCTGCCACACAGCAACCCTCGCCTCCAATGGAGGCTGCTCAGGAGGCACCTTCCCCAGCTGAGACACAGCAGCCCTCACCTCCAGTAGAGGCTGCCCAGGAGGCACCTTCCCCAGCTGAGACACAGCAGCGCTCATCTCCAGCAAAGACTGGCAGGGTATCACCACCACCACCACCAGTGGTCACGGTGCCCTCTCCTCCAGCAGTGGACATATAGGCCACCCTCCAGGGACTGCTGTGCTAGGAGCCACCTCCAGAAGCAGTGGGCAGGTTCCCCACCTGAGAGACTGTGACCTTACACTCCCCAGCAAAGGAAAATGGGCATGGAGCCCCCTCCAGAACCAGTGGGCGAGTTCCCCATCTGAGAGACTGTGACCTTGCACTCCCCAGCAAAGGAAAATGACCATGGACCCCCCTCTAGAACAAGTGAGCGAGTTCACATCTTCAGCTGAGGTGCCCCCCCACCCTCTTCCCCCTGAGGTGCCTGTCCACTGCAATCATGATGCCCCTGCACAGTTCTGTGAGGATGCCATCAAAAAAAGAGTTAGGCCTTGGACTGTGCCCTGTGGCCATGTGAGCCCTTAGTACTTTGGACTGGGCATTGGCCCTTTGTGGACAATTGTACAAATCTGTTTCATGTGGTGGGTTTTCCCTTGCTAATACATTTTCGGTACTTCCAAATCTAGTCCTTGTTTTATTATGCTGTGTGTTGTGTGCCATTGGTTTACATCTGCAGCTGGTTGTGTGTATGGTGTGTGTGTGTCTGGTGTGTGTTGTGCATGTGTGTGTCACTCTCCTTTTCCTCCCTCCCTCCTGTGCTAGGCATCTGTACTCACCGTCATCGTCTTTGTCGGCGTTGGTGTTCCAGGTAAAGTATGGAGTAGAAAACCATCTGGAAGACTTGCAGTTCCGGTTCCATGGCAGCGTTGTTCTTCTCTGTGTCTTTGATGGTGAGTCTTTGATCTTCTGTACAGTGTTTTGATGGCGTTGGTTCCACCACAGAAATCCTGGCGGTTTGCTGTGTCATACTATGGTGGGCGGTACCTTGTTTCCACCTGGCTGTTGATGGCTGCTGCCGGTGTCAGTGGTGTTAACGCCCTGGCAGTTGGTGTGGTAAATTGGCTGTCTATGTGAGTTCTCACCGCTATGGTCATGATTTGGCGGTAATTACCGCCAGCCCGTCACTGCCAATGTCATAATGACCACCATAGTCTGCAGCTGTGGGTGAGTACTCATCACACACACAACCATATGGAAGCCCAGCAGAGTTACATTCAGGTACTAAAAGTACTACTTCAGGAGTTAGGACATGTGGGGGTGTCAATTACTCTACTTGCCACCAATTGCAACTGAACAAATCCTAGTGTGTTGCATTTTTCAGAACACTAGTGCAGGGCATAATCTCCCATGGCCCAATAACAATGAGGAACAGGAAGAACTGGACAATGAGTATTAGGGAAGATGAGGAGCAAGCACAAAACGTACCATCAATAGCAACATCACTCGCTGGTGTACTACATTCTTGTCATGTGTGTGGTACATGCGTGAATGACTCTCACAAAGTCAGAAGAGTATGACTCTTGTTGTACCTATATAAAACAACGCATATAAGCACAACTTCCCAGTCACAGTGTGAGAAAGTCAGCATTTTAGCATGTTCACCCACATTTTTATGACTGATACTTGTGGTCGCTGACCTTGGCTGTACCCTGGGTCTGCTAACCAGGCCGAGTGCCACTCATCATGTTAAAAGGTGTATGGTAAAGTGGTAAAATCACAATTGCCAATGACAGACATCTGTAAGTCACTTATAGCTAATAGGACAGGGAGGATTCAAACTACCTATAAGTCCCTTTTGTATATATATATAAATATATATATATATATATATATATTTATATATATATATGTATATAGCAGGTAAGTTTAGAGGCCCTGTAGATTTCCTGCATTGGAATGTGCACTGCTATGTTGCCTGCTTTTAAAGGCAGCCCTGCCTTGCAGACTGTCTTCAAGATATTAAATGTGTGCCAAATCGACTTTGGAAGCAAATGTACTTCCAAGGTGTAAATCCACCTTAACCTTACATTCAATTCACATCTAAGATCTCCCCTAGGTGCCATGTAACTGCAAGCAGGGGCGTTTCAAAAGATGTGTGATATGTCCTGGTGAGGGGAACACTGCACATGAAAGTTTATTCACATTCTAGAAACTTAGCTCCATAGGCCGTCATGGAAATATATGACTGAAGCCCAAATATTGCCAGTAAGGAGATAAATGTGTCTTGACGGGACTCAAAAGATTGGCAATGAGAAATCCAACAACTGGCAGCTTTTGACTTCATTATAACTAATACAAGGAAGAAGTAATAAGACTATCTGTCCCGGAAGCCAAATGCAAGCTGCTAGTGGGCTCTACTAGGTTGGCATGTCATACAGGTATGAGCCTAGGTACCAGAGGCTGATGACACTGTGTCACCTCTCCCATGGACCATCTGATGGCAAAAGCCTCTCAACAATATCAATGAGGCCGTGCAAAGACCAGCTGTATGGCACATCATGGACTCATGCCTATCAAGTAACAGAATTTACCCCAAGAAGCTCATACGTGTCATGCATTGTCATGGGTGTTTTGAAGGGACATTGTTGGTGCATCAGTGCTGGACAGCCCACACGGATTGCCTGAATGACCAATGTAAAAATATGAATGTGAACATGTAACTGTAGAAGAGGCTCACATATCCACACAATCTGCTGTCCTTTGGTATCACAGTTCATTCAACACCTTCATGCACATGTGCCAACCTTGGCCCAGTCCAACATGGCCAATGTTAGCTACATAATGCAGGACAGATTGAAGCAGATTGGCCAAGGTCACATCAATTGATACATCCGTGTTTATGCTCTACTGGGGATGTTTGATAAGTTTGGGACTGAGCCTGGTCCACGAGTACCAATACCTGTCACAATGTTTAAATACATGGGGATTGTATGTGTACACCGACTGCGATGCACAAGCAACACCATCTTGATGCAGAGTGTAGTAACAGTTTGAGGTACATTTCCTTGCAGTCCTTAGTACATCTGAGGTTATGCAAAGACATGCATGGTGTGGTAACATTGCATCTTCAGCATGAGTGAAAATCATGTGCACCATAAATCATGTGAAATGAACTAGTCAGTGCACCTTCACAGGCTAGCCCATTTAGAAATGGCTCCTTAAGTGGAACAGTATCTTCACAAGTTCTGCGTGGCTTAAGTAGTGCAGGTGCACATTGGCCCTTTGCACACACTTCGTTGTACCCCAGTGAAGCTGCAAATGCCTGAAGGTGCTGCACATGTATGTACTAACAGTCATAATAAAGCTGTAGTTTAGGGACACTCATACTGGCTTTGGTAGCAACAGAGGAGGCAGGCTATTGTGATTATCACCTGATTTGGACTGTACGCTCTCTGTAAGTTGTGGGGCCAGGTGAAGGGCAATCTCCGGAGGTGAACTGGCAGTGTGTCCCCTGATGGGAGGCCCCTGGAGGGAGGGAACATGGTCAATTTGCACCATTCACACATCCTTTCACATGTGTTTTCAGGCTATCCCAACACTTACCTGCATGGGAGACTGTAACCCCGATGTTGCCTGAAAGCCTGCTGTCTACACCTTTGACGCAGCACAGATTGGCAGACGCCTGTCATAGATGTGGGTGTGCTGGCCACATTGCATGGCAAGTCCAAGGCATCCCTGGGTGTCATCAAGCAATTGAATTAGGTGCCAATACATAGTTGGCCCATGGGACAGCCATTCTAAGGTGTGCTGTTAACCAAACATAAGAATTGTGCCCTACGAGTAGTTTGATCCTTGTAATGCATGTACTTTCACCTATGTGCACTCACAAAACACACATTGGACACATAGAAAGACAAGAAGGTGGTAAACACAACTATTTACAGGCAAAACAGCAATCCATATGGCTCTTCACATGCATTCCACATCGCACCATACAGAAATCCATATATTTCAGTCATTGCGTCAAAAAAATAGACACATTGTCCCAATGCGTGCTTTTCAGCCATTGTGTCAGCTAAAAATGACGCTTCCTAGCTGACACATTAGAATTTCCTCATGGTGCTTTGTCATGCTTCCCGTAAAATCCACGCATTGGCTTGAAGCCTAAAAAAAACGAAGCATTGGCTGTAAACGTGCCGTATCTGCCCAGGAAGTGATGCAATGAATCAGCCATGCTACAAATCAAGAACCATTCAGTTACTTTTTCTTCCACTCACAGTCTTTGTGTCTGTACTTGGGAGAGGTTGTGTTATGCTGTTAGTGGAGAGAGGAGTGCTGCTTTTGAGTCTCTGTTGTGTCCCTACCATTTGAATTGTCCTTTGTATTTTGTGTTTTATTTTACTGTGTACTGTCGGGTGTTTGTCCTTGGTGTAGATTAGATCTTAGGGGTAGTTAGGGTTAGTGCTTGGTATTTTTAGTTTGTTGTCAATCATGCGTCTGGGTTGGGACATGTTGGGGAACGGAAGGGCCAGGAAGGTGAGTGCACAGGAGTTTGGAGGGTTCCTCTGGCTGGTGACCTTCCGAACATGGTGGTAATGGGAGGTTGTCTAATAAAAGGATACAAGACAGAGGTACACAAACTGTAGTCGGAGAAGGTCCGCTTCCACATGCAACGGATCTTCAAGGTGGAACGTACAACCCACGAGCTGAAACATCGCTTGGCAGACCTCATCAGCAGGCATCGTGACCTCCTGGACTACCTCGGGATCGAGGTCGGTGAAACTGTTGGTAAGTACACATTCCTGGTGGATGATTCTTTGGATTGCACTTGCATTTGGTTGTCTGCTGGCCATAGGGCATCCGTTACTAAGTTAGGACTCAGGGCAGGGCTGTAATTTGTGTTGCTGTGACAACCCGCATCCATAACAAGTACAGCAATGCGTCGTAACTATGACATATGGAACATTCCTGTCCTTGTCCCCTGTGCTGGCACAGAATTTTCTGACCAGCACCAATGCAGGCACCCTAGTGTCATGGTGCAGTCGTATATGGTTGACAGGGATGAGTGTTCATGTGCAGGAAGGGACACCCTCTGCCTATAAACAATCATCAATGGCGTTTTCTTTTGTCTATGTGGGCTGTAGAAAGCAGCACACATAGGAAGATGAAAAATTTGGAGAAATCATGTATTTCATTCACATTGGGCACTGTGATGCTACTCCTCAGGTGTTGATTTAAGAGGGCCTAGCGCCATTTTAACACCACATTAGCGTCATTTTTTTTAAACTAATGTGACGTTGGAAAAGCCAAAAACGTAGCACCCTACTTACAAAGTGGCTCAATGCATGCATTGCGCCATTTTGTAACCCTTGTGCCACATTATGTCTGCACCAGGCATAATGTATGCAAGGGGTGGGGTTCCGGTGCTAGGGGGGCTCCCATTGTTTCCAGTGGGCCTCTGGCTGCTTTGCAGGATCAGCGTCACAATTTTTTGAGCTAATCCTTCAAAACGCCGGACTAGCGTATAAAATTATGACACTAGTACCCCTGACTACTGCCATGGTGCGCCATATTTTAAATACGGCACACAAATGGTGGCATCAAGGGCGCGGTAAGGTCCGGAAAAAAAGTGCCACTCCATCTAGTGCAGCACCGCTTTTCATAAATCTGCCCCGATGTATTTCCAACCTTGTGATTATGGCCTGGCACACTGTGCCATATAAATCTCACAGAAATGTTGGTCTGGTGGTGCAGGGAGACACTTGGGCTTGTAAATGAGGCCCATAGTGTCAGTGGTTCACATATTTCAGGGGCAAAATGCTATCACACCCCAAAACCAGTATTTCAGAGACAAAGCATGATGCAAAGGAGTCCGAATACTGGGCTGTCATGTGTCTGCAATGGCCCTAGCATACCTGTTGGGCACTTTCTCTGTTAGCACCATGGCGCACATGTCAACAGATGTGCTGTGGGCAACCTGAGGAAGTGTGCACATTTACAATACATGGCCTGCTGCCAAGGCATATGTCGCCATGTGCCACCCTCGGGGGACGTGCTTTAGCAGGAGCTATACCATTTTTAGACACTTCAGATGCTTATGTCTTATGTAAGTAAGGCATGATGTATGTGACTGAACATAGTTCTGACATGCGGACTGTCATACATCAGTATATGTTACACACGTCTTTATCTGATTTGAAAATGTTGAAGTTTGGGAATGGACAACACATGTATGTTCAGTGTCCATGACTATGCAGCAATGACATCTACCGATGGCGGTGACATGAGGGGACAAGTTTGTCTGTCTAGTGTTGTATGTAGCATAGTCACGTGCATGTAATGAAAAGATTAAGGCAGGGGTACTGCTGGTCGTGGCTGGGTGTGTTATGTGAGTTATGTAGGTGCAGAATGCCATTACACTTAGCTAGCCTTGCACAATCTTGAAGCTAGAGTCATTTGAAAACCATCAACAATGTACCTGAGACATGTATATATTTTTCATCACATCTGTGTACGTCAGCCTGGCCTACTAATGTATGTCATTGAGACATGTCAAATTAGCTATCTGAGTTGTTACAACCAGAAGGGTTCTAAGGCCATTTGCAAGTCATGTATAGTGTGCATTATCTGACTGCAATCACAGTGCTGTGTCTCATGTTATTTCTTGCAGGTGGACCTGAACCTTACACCACTGGAGAGGTAGAAAGCTTCAGGACCCCGATGGTAGCAGTGAGTGCCATCCTGTATGTCTAACGGGTATTGTAAGGATTGTGTGTACGATGTTGTATGCTGTATGCAATGCCATGTACAAATTGCATGTATGCAAAATCAGATTCCATATGCAATACATGTATATGGACAGTAAGGTATAGGTTATGCCCAGGATGTGCATTTGCGTCTGACTAAAGTCAAGGAGATTCTGATTGCTATCACTGAGGGCCCACATGTTTGCTGGTATGACCAAAGAGCAATTACTGCAGTGCCAGGATTTGTGAATTATAGTGGTTGTTGGTTCATATATGAACATGGCAGGGGACTGTATACCTAACAAAACAATTTCATATGCACAGATAGGCTGTTGTTACTCACAGTGCATTCTATGGCCGATGTCTATGTCTAACCAACACAAGGTTGATGAGTCAAAAAACAGTGATGACAGTAGGGACATGTGCCAGAGTTACAGGGTCCCACACATCTATGCAGGGTGACAGTATGTGGTTCACAGAGCATGTTCCTGCTGTGTGTGCATCAGAACATCACAGTAATTTGTGTTCTTCCTGGACTGGGAAGCTTGTGGATAAGGCCCTATGTGTGGCAGGACAGAGCGCAACATACCACACTTGGAACTGCAGTTGATTTGCCCACTCGTGATGTGATGCCTCTTACCCTATGTTGGATGGATCAACATTGCTATTTCCTGTCATCTTCCCCGATCTGGCAAGATGTGTTGGACCACAGGAATGTGTGTATAGCATTGCCATACGACATGCCAATACCCAATCCATCTTCAGATAGCGCTGCCCTGATAGTCTCCAGGATGTACTACAAACAGGTTAATACAATTGACAGCATTAGCCATCGCCATCCCATGGTCCCTGTGCAGATGAGAAGTAGGGCATGCATGGACACACCCATCTGATAGCTGCGCTGTGTGCTGGTGTGCAGCATGGTGACATGAATATTGGACACGTATGTACAAGCAATGGGCTGCATGGAGGGACACATCCAGGTACTTATGGATTATGAAAGAAGCGGTGGCACAGCCCACCATGTACTGACAAGAGTTGATGTAGGAATTGTTTCATGCGTCTCTGTATAATATGAGTGAGCTATCCACCCTCCATTCTCACATATGATACCTGCCACCTGTAGAGTCTAAGTAGCAATATTTTTAGACATGTGTCCTTGCCATATAAGTCACATAATGTTGTGAAACAATAAATTAAACTTGCAGTCCTTGCTCAACTGGCTTTAGATAATGCCAATGGATTTAAAGGCATTGGAGGAAATAGAAGGGACATTGATGACCAATACAACATGATGAGTGTGCCATTCCATGGTCACAAAACAACATTGTTCATAAGCATACTCAATGCTGATTTGGTCATGCATAGATGGCCCAAGGCGGGTCATTGCTATTATGCTACATTACCTTAGCCCTGGTACCTTGACCATAATAAATATGGAGATGATGGATATTGTGCAGATGTATGTTCACTTTGACCATCAAGATGTATTTGGGATTTGTGAAGTGCAACATGCGATGTCTGAAGATAGTATTTCCATGGCATGGTTGATGTTCATTTGCAACTAAACTTTTGCATGACATGTTCTCTTTATGATTACACAGGGAACATTAGCCCAGTCCAGAGGAGGAAGCATGAGCTGAGGGCAGAAAGGTGTTGAAACATATGTCAGGTTCACAAGGCCGTAAAGAGAATGGCAAAGACATTTGAAAAGGAGATAGCACTGGGGTCCTGGAGTGTCTTTCCCCAAAAGGTTCCCACGCTGAAAAAATGCAACCACAAGCAAGGCTCGGGCCACAGACAAGGGTGGGTCTGCAATGGCAGATCCATTAACCTCCACCACCACCACTCACACTGTCACATCTACGTCCCATGGCACACCACAGGTATAGTCTTTTAACTTATAGAAGGACATTAGGAAGGAAGTGGCTGACTTCAAATATCGTGTTTCCAGCCTGGAACATAAAACGGACATGATGCTCATCCTGCTCCGGAAAATAAAGCAATCGGTCACAAAACCACGAGGAGCAAATGGACCCTTACAGCACTTCCCCTTGTAGATAATGCTGGGGTTTGCAGATAGTTCAGTTTAGATAACTTGGTGTAGGTTTGTTGCAGTACATTGTAGTTTTAAATAGGGATGGGTACATTTTTAGAGGGTTGTTTTTATTAGGTGCTTTTAGGGGGTGGGGGTTGATGTTTAAGGAATGTGTTTACAGAAAAATAATAAAATACAAAAAAATACAAAAAGACAAAAAAAACTAAAAAAATATATATCTTTGTTTATGCCTAGACGTTTAATTAGTTTATGTATAGCTGTATTCACTGTTGTCCTTGACTGCAGATGAGATTTAAGTGGGGTGGGGGATTGTTGTTTATCGTGTGGTGTTACATGTTTGGGATAAATTAGATTAAGTTAAGATAGTTGTAGGTATCAATTAGTATAAGGTAGTGTAGGTCAAGTGAGGATAGTTAGGTTTGATAGTTTAGGATAGTTTTAGTGACATAATAATGGTTTCATTAAATATTATTGTTCCTACATTAGAGTCTCCATCATGATTTACTTATTGGGAGTTAGGTTATATGATGTTCATGCCTTTGGTTGTGCTAGCAGTATTTGGCAACATGTGTGCCTGGGTGAATTCCCTGTGGACAAGTACCTGTCAGGTTGGCAATGGAATCAAATCAGCTATCTACAATCATCATTAAGCAATGTACGTGACAATCTGGATGTGAATGGATACACATCCCAAAACATGCATTCATATGCAGTTGAGATGTGTTGGTTAGTGATCATGGGACATGCATCAGTGGAATGTTGTTGTTATTGCACTCTCCTTAATTCTAGAATTTGTCAGTCACACACTTATGCCTGCCCCTCACAGGCTCACACTTCCATCATTTGGTTGTTGCGTCAATGTTGAATTGTTGCTACTATCTATGCTTAGACGAGCCACCTGTTGTGTGAGTTACATCAGCTGTCACAATGACTGCATGATACATCTTGCACTACATGCTTGAGAGCCTCAGGAACTGCTTGATAGTCAACATGCATATCTTCATAAATTATGTTTCAGTCAGTCTGTATGGCTTTATCTCTGTCTCCAATCGGCACAATATCCCTTTGGCAAGTAGGCAGTGTATTTGCTTCACACAATGCAACATGTTCATATTGGTCCAGCTTCAGACACACATACAACACAAGAGTCACAGGTACTGATGTACATTTCATGAGACAACAACGCCAACAAATGTATCAAGCCATTGGATGTCCAGACATAGGGGGTCATTCTGACCTTGGCGGTCCATGACCGCCATGGCGGAGTGCGGCGGAAGCACCGCCAACAGGCTGGCGGTGCTTCCTGGGCCATTCTGACCGCGGCGGTAAAGCCGCGGTCGGAAAAGGGGATCCGGCGGTTTCCCGCTGGCCCAGGGAACCCGCCATGGCGGCGCTGCTTGCAGCACCGCCATGGGGATTCCGACCCCCTTACCGCCAGCCTGTTTCTGGCGGTGTCCACCGCTGGAACCAGGATGGCGGGAACGGGTGCCGTGGGGCCCCTGGGGGGCCCTGCACTGCCCATGCCGCTGGCATGGGCAGTGCAGGGGCCCCCTAACAGGGCCCCACAAAGATTTTCACTGTCTGCTTAGCAGACAGTGAAAATCGCGACGGGTGCCACTGCACCCGTCGCACCCCTTCAACTCCACCGGCTCCATTCCGAGATGACTTCATTGTTGAAGGGGCTGTCCCGCTGGGCCGGCCGGCGGTCTTCTCGCGGTCGCCCGCTGGCCCAGCGGGAAAGTCGGAATGACCGCCGCGGTCTTTTGACCGCGGTGCGGTCTTTCGGAGGGAACCGCTTGGCGGGCGGCGACTGCCGACCGCCGCGGTCAGAATGACCGCCATAGTCTATGGGGGGAACATGTCATGGGACATGTTTTGGAGAGGAGTGCTTCATGAGGAGGAGGACCACATTCCATTAGGGTAGATTGGACACAATGACAGTCCACATATTGGACGTGGGAGAGTCAAATTGAGGACAGTGCCAATTGTTCGACACTGACATGATCTTTAGCACAGAACAAGGAAGAAAGTGGGCTTGTGCTACAGAGAAATGCCTCCAGGCAGTTTTCCTGGTGAAAGATATTCTTTCCACATCTTCATCCTCTGATGTATGCTGTGCCTCCCATGACAGGGGTATTGTAGGTGTTAAAGTAGAGAGAGGCACACACACCTCAGGGCTGAAGATGTGGATCCCGGGTCCACACCAGCTCTCATCAGTGGCAACACTTAAGGCAGCTCAGCAGCAAGGAGGATCTGCCGGCTCTGAAAGACGACAGCAATGTTGAGGGAGTACTGCTTCCGCTCCATGGACTCTAAAACATTTTGTATTGCCCCCAGCCTGTTGGCAACCTCGCTGGTCCCTCTTTGACTGGGCATTTGCTCATGCCTCATGACACCAGTGATGTTAGCCAGAGACTGTTGGAGGCCACGAGCGGAAAGTAGGCACCTCGTATGGCAGCCAAGTTGTCCTTATTCAGACTGAGGCACTTATTGTCTGCCTCTAGGGGACATGCCATGGTCTCCATCTCCATCTGCACCTGATCTTCCAGCTCCTGCTGGACTCTTACCACAGTTTGTCAGAATGTAAGTCCTGGGTCGTGGAAGTCCAGGGCCCTGGGTGGGCCAGCAGGTGGTGAGTGTTTGATGTTAGGCAGATCATCTGGAGGCCTCACAATGCTGTCCAGCATCCCCACAACCAGAGATGGTGTCTGTATGGCACCCCGGATTTTCTAGAGGGTATCCAAATATATGGTTTGCAGCTGGTCATCCACATCATCAGAAAAGTCCAAGACAGTCAGTTGGCCAGGAGGTATGTATACTTCCTCTGCAACAAATGGAGATATGTTAATGTGGATCTCTGCTAGATGTTGATATGAGTAATCAAGTTAACAATCAAGGTTTCTAAAGGGACACTTTCCGGCCTCATTTACGAGACCCTTGCAGCACACTGCGCAACCAGAGTGTCATTGTTTTTGATGCTCATGTGGCACAGTGTGCAGGCCCCATATTTACAAGGCCACACCAAGCCACCTTGTGTTGCTTGTCATGGCCCTGTAAATATGTACTGCTTTTGCACATTACACTGCGTAAAAGATGAGTTCCATGGGTGTTGCTGAGGGTGTTCCCATGCAACACCCATGAAATCCAAAGGAATCTGACACATCAGATGTCTGAAAAGGTGCCAGATTCGTACACCACCTCAGGGGTGGCAGTGAAGTGGTGCAACAGAGAGAAATAACATTTTGCTATCCATTTTTACCTCTTTCAATGTGTGCTACATTCTGCTGCACACATAGAAAGTGGGAGATAGCATTCATGATTGTTCATGTTCTGGAAAGTGTCAAATCAAATTATTAACATTTATAAAGTGCGCTACTCACCCGTGCGGGTCTCAAGGCGCTAGGGGGAAGGGGGGGTTACTGCTGCTCGAAAAGCCAGGTTTTGAGGAGTCTCCGGAATGCGGAGTGGTCCTGGGTGGTCCTGAGGCTGGTGGGGAGGGTGTTCCAGGTCTTGGCTGCCAGGAAGGAGAAGGACCTCCCACCCACCGTGGAGCCGCGGATGCGAGGGACGGCAGCGAGCGCGAGGCCAGAGGAACGGAGGAGACGGGTGGGGGCGTAGAAGCTGAGGCGACGGTTGAGGTATTCCGGTCCCTTGTTGTGGAGGGCTTTGTGTGCGTGGGTGAGAAGTCGGAAGGTGATCCTTTTGCTGACTGGGAGCCAATGCAGGTGTCTCAGGTGTGCGGAGATGTGGCTGTTGCGGGGTACATCGAGGATGAGGCGGGCCGAGGCGTTTTGAATACGTTGCAGGCGTTTTTGGAGTTTAGCGGTGGTCCCAGCATAGAGGGTGTTGCCGTCGTCCAGGTGGCTCGTGACGAGGGCGTGGGTCACGGTTTTTCTAGTGTCGGGGGGGATCCAGCGGAAGATCTTGCGTAGCATGCAGAGGGTGAGGAAGCAGGCGGAGGACACGGCGTTGACTTGCTTGGTCATGGTGAGAAGAGGGTCAAATATGAAGCCGAGGATGCGGGCGTGGTCTGAGGGGGTCGGTGCGGTGCCAAGGGCCGTGGGCCACCAGGAGTCGTCCCAGGCGGACGGGGTGTTGCCGAGGATGAGGACTTCCGTTTTGTCAGAGTTCAGCTTTAGGCAGCTGAGCCTCATCCAATCTGCGACGTCCTTCATGCCCTCTTGTAGGTTGGTCTTGGCGCTGGCGGGGTCCTTGGTGAGGGAGAGTATAAGTTGGGTGTCGTCGGCGTAGGAGGTGATGATGATGTCGTGCTTGCGTACGATGTCGGCGAGGGGGCTCATGTAGACATTGAAGAGTGTCGGGCTGAGCGATGAGCCTTGAGGTACGCCGCAGATGATCTCGGTGGGGTCTGAGCGAAACAGTGGGAGGTAAACTCTTTGAGATCGGTTTGAGAGGAAGGAGGCAATCCAGTCCAGGGCCTGGCCTTGGATCCCGGTGGAGCGGAGGCGGGTTATTAGGGTGCGGTGACAGACGGTGTTGAAGGCAGCCGAGAGGTCGAGGAGGATGAGGGCGACTGTTTCACCGTTGTCCATCAGGGTTCTGATGTCGTCTGTGACTGAGATGAGGGCGGTTTCAGTGCTGTGGTTGGTTCGGAATCCGGTTTGTGAAGGGTCGAGCAGGTTGTTGTCTTCCAGGAAGGTGGTAAGCTGTTTGTTGACGGTCTTCTCTATTACCTTGGCAGGGAAGGGGAGGAGCGAGATGGGGCGGAAGTTTTTCAGGTCACTAGGGTCAGCCGTAGGTTTCTTTAGTAGGGCATTGACTTCGGCGTGTTTCCAGCTTTCGGGGAAGGTAGCAGAAGAAAAAGAAGAGTTGATGACGGCCTGGAGGTGCAGGGCGATGATGTCGTCGGCTTTATTGAAGATGAAGTGAGGGCAGGGGTCTGATGGGGCGCCGGAGTGGATAGAGTTCATGGTGGTTTTGGTTTCTTCAGTGTTGATGTGGGTCCGGTCGTTGAGGGTGATGGCCGGGGGTGTGTGTTCGGTGATGCTTGGTTGGGTCTGGTGTCCGAAGCTGTCATGGAGGTCGCTGATCTTGCGATGGAAGAAGGTGGCGAGGGAGTTGCACAAGTCTTGTGAGGGCGTGACGGCGTTGGCGTTGGGGTTGGAGAACTCTTTGACGATGCTGAAAAGTTCTCTGCTGTTGTGGCTGTTTTTGTCCAGTCTGTCGGTGAAAAAGTTCCTTTTGGCTGCGCGGATCAGGTGGTGGTGTTCGCAGGTTGCGTTTTTGAGGGCGGTCATGTTGTCGGCGGTGTGGTCCTTGCGCCAGGCCTTCTCGAGGGCGCGACATGTTTTCTTCGATTCTTTGAGGGTGTCAGAGAACCAGAGAGGTTTTTTGGTGGTGGCCTGTTGATGCGTGCTTCTGAGGGGAGCAAGGTTGTCTGCGCAGTTGGAGATCCAGTTCGAGAGGCTGAGGGCTGCGTCGTTGGGGTCGGTGGTGAGGGTAGGTTGGTTGACGGCGAGTGCGGAGAAGAGTTGCTCTTCAGGGATTTTGTTCCACTGTCGACGAGGGATGGGTTGAGTGCGGAGGTGGCGGGTCTCGCGTCGGAATGTGAAATGTACACAGCTGTGGTCGGTCCAGTGTAGAGCGGAGGTGTGGCTGAAGAAGACGTGTTTGCTGGCGGAGAAGATAGGGTCAAGCGTGTGTCCGGCGATGTGGGTGGCGGTGTTCACCAGTTGCTTGAGGCCGAGGTTGGCAAGGTTGTCGAGCAAGGCAGTGGTGTTGGGGTCGTTGTTTTGTTCCAGATGGAAGTTGAGGTCGCCTAGGAGGATGTAGTCCTCTGAGGCAAGGGCGTGCGGGGAGACGAAGTCGGCGATGGAGTCGCTGAAAGGGGCGCGCGGTCCGGGGGGACGGTAGACGAGGGATCCTCTGAGGGTGGTCCTGGGGTCGGTGCGAATCTGGAAATGCAGGTGTTCAGCGGCGAGGGGGGTGTCTTCGGTGGAGGTGGTGACGCTGATGGAGTCTTTGAAGACGATGGTGATACCTCCTCCTACTTGGTTGGTGCGGTCTTTTCTGGAAATCTCGTAGCCTTCGGGGATGGCAGTGGCGATGTCTGGGGCCGTTCATCCAGGTCTCCGTGATGAAGGCGACGTCCGGTGCTGTGGAGTCCAGGAGGTCCCAGAGTTCAGCGGCGTGCTTGTGGACCGATCGAGCATTGACCAGGATGCACTTGAGGTGGTTGATGGCGCGTGGGCTGGTGGTCGTGGTAGTTGCGTGGTGGAAGATGCGTTTGCAGGAGTTGCAGGCGAAGGGTCCATGGGTGCGTTTGGGGTGAGCTTGGAAGCAGGTGTTGGAGCGCCCTGGGTTGAGGGCGTGGAGGGTGGTGGGGTCGTAGCGGAGCAGCGGGGTTTGGGAGAGCTGGGGACCAGGGGTCGTGGTGCTGGGCGCAGGCCAGGCGCGGATGGGCGCAGACGGGCTTGCCTCTGGCGCGCCAGCGGCGCGTCCGCTGCACACTCGCGCAGCGGCCGCCATAAGAGGGAGGATGGGGGGAAGGGGTCAGCTGGGGACGAATGGGAGCTGGGGGGCGGGGGCGTGCTGGAGGTCGCGGCGGGAAAGCGGGAGGGAGGGGGGGACAGGTAGAGTGAGAAGAGCTGGGGAGGGGGGTGAGTGTTAGGAAGTTTAGGAGATTAGGGAGAGAGATAGGAGTAGGGTTGGGAAGATAGGGGAGGGGGGGTTGTAGAGGTGGGTGAGGGTGAGAGGTAGAGTGAGAGGATAGGAAGATAGGTAACAGAGGGGGTGGCGGGAAGGGGGGGAGAGATAGAGAAATAGGTGGAGAGATAGAGAAATAAGTAGATAGGAGGAGGTGGTGAGTGAGGGACATAGATAGTGAGATAGAGAGATAGGTAGATAGGAGGAGTGAGGGAGGGAGGCAGATAGCGAACGGGGTAGATAGGGGTGATAGAGAGGGGGAGGCGAGTGAGGGAGGGAGATGAGACAGGAGCAGGAGGGCAGGCGCGGGAAGAACAGAAGACGGAGGACGAAGAAAGCAGAAGAACGGAAGACAGAAGAACAGAAGAACAGAAGAACAGAAGACCTGAAGATGAAGAACAGAAGACAGAAGACAGAGGACGAAGAAGCAGAAGACAGAAGATCACAGAAGAAGATACAGAAGACGAAGAACAGAAGGCAGAAGACCACAGAAGAAGATGAAGAAGAAGAGAGGCGACAGGAGAGGCTGAGAAGCACACAGATGAAGAGAGAAGACGGGGAAAAGAAGAGTACAGAAGAAGATTACAGAAGAGGAGCGAGGAGGAAGAACAGAGAGGAAGAAAAGAAGCAGGAGCAGGAGAGAGGGTGAGTAGCGCGGGGCAGGGCGAGGGGCTGGGAGGTGGGGGGTACTTACTGCAAGGTAGGTCTCAGGAACCTGGAGGAGCTGGAGGAGCTGCAGCGGCAGGGGGAGCGACCTACCCTTGGGTCAAGGGTCGCTACCACTGTCGCGCAGCGGGCGCCATAAGAGGGAGGAGGGGTCAGCTGGGGGCGAATGGGAGCTGGGAGGCGGGGCATGCAGGAGGTCGCGGTGGGAAAGCGGGAGGGGGGGACAGGTAGAGTGAGAAGAGCTGGGGGAGGGGGGGTTTAAGGGTGGAGGGGGGTGAGTGTTAGGAAGTTTAGGAGATTAGGGAGAGAGATAGGAGTAGGGTTGGGGGGATAGGGGAGGGGGGGTTGTAGAGGTGGGTGAGGGTGAGAGGTAGAGTGAGAGGATAGGAAGATAGGTAACAGAGGGGGTGGCGGGAAGGGGGGAGAGATAGAGAAATAGGTGGAGAGATAGAGAAATAGGTAGATAGGAGGAGGTGGTGAGTGAGGGAGATAGATAGTGAGATAGAGAGATAGGTAGATAGGAGGAGTGAGGGAGGCAGATAGCGAACGGGGTAGATAGGGGTGATAGAGAGGGGGAGGCGAGTGAGGGAGGGAGATGAGACAGGAGCAGGAGGGCAGGTGCAGGAAGAACAGAAGACGGAGGACGAAGAAAGCAGAAGAACAGAAGACAGAAGAGCAGAAGAACAGAAGAACAGAAGATGAAGAACAGAAGTCAGAAGACAGAGGACGAAGAAGCAGAAGACAGAAGATCACAGAAGAAGATACAGAAGATGAAGAACAGAAGGCAGAAGACCACAGAAGAAGATGAAGAAGAAGAGAGGCTGAGAAGCACACAGATGAAGAGAGAAGACGGGGAAAAGAAGAGTACAGAAGAAGATTACAGAAGAGGAGCGAGGAGGAAGAACAGAGAGGAAGAAAAGAAGCAGGAGCAGGAGAGAGGGTGAGTAGCGCGGGGCAGGGCGAGGGGCTGGAAGGTGGGGGGTACTTACTGCGAGGTAGGTCTCAGGAACCTGGAGGAGCTGGAGGAGTTGCAGCGGCAGGGGGAGTGACCTACCCTTCCTGCACATGAGCAAACATACCTGCAACGCAGGCATCCCTACACCATGCTGCAAGGGTGCCTGGGTTGGCGCTAGGCAGCAGTTTGTGCATCATCGCTGAGAAAAGTACAGGGATGTATTGAATTTTGGTAAATACAGTGTATCCCTGCTCTTTAAAAATTATGCAACGCAGCACAGCAAGCTGGCTTGCGGCACCACATTGTGTCATTTCCTCTTACATGGGGCCCTGAGTTGAACAGTGATGTGTCGTACACCTTTTTGGCATGGCCATTGGTGTACAGTTTCACAACATTTACATTACAAATGTATTGTTCTCACAAGCACCTTGTGACTGCTCTGAGGGGATGGGCCCTGCACTACCGGGTAGTTTAGCTCACTTACATTTCCCCATAAAATCCTGATGTGAATTGTTTAGTTGCAGAGTGTCACACGCCATATGTCTCAGAGTCACACCATAGTATGGGGCTCATTCTGACCCCGGCGGTCTCAGACCGCCGGGGCCAGGGTCGGCGGGAGCACCGCCGACAGACCGGCGGTGCCCCGCAGGGCATTCTGACCGCGGCGGTTCGGCTGCGGTCAGACAAGGAAAACCGGCGGTCTCCCACCGGTTTTCCGCTGCCCTTGGAATCCCCCATGGCGGCGCAGCTTGCTGCGCCGCCATGGGGGATTCTGACACCCCCTACCGCCATCCTGTTCCTGGCGGTTCGCCCGCCAGGAACAGGATGGCGGTAGGGGGTGCCGCGGGGCCCCTGGGGGCCCCTGCAGTGCCCATGCCAATGGCATGGGCACTGCAGGGGCCCCCGTAAGAGGGCCCCACTGTGTATTTCAGTGTCTGCAATGCAGACACTGAAATACGCGACGGGTGCAAACTGCACCCGTCGCACCCCTGCAACTACGCCGGCTCAATTCTGAGCCGGCGTCCTCGTTGCAGGGGCATTTCCTCTGGGCCGGCGGGCGCTCTTTTGGAGAGCGCCCGCCGCCCCAGAGGAAATGTCTGAATGGCCGCCGCGGTCTTTTGACCGCGGTGCGGTCATTTGGCGGCTCCCTCCAGGCGGGCGGCTCCCGCCGCCCGCCGGGCTCAGAATGAGCCCCTATGTGTACAGACCTCCTCAGATTACCCACTTTTGGGTCATGACATGGGGAAAAGTGACATACAGTGATCCTACCCAGATCATACATTCATTCTCACATGCCTACGATATGTTGATCATGGATTAGCATATTCAGTGGTACTACAAGTTATTTTGTTATAGACAGCAATTGCTAGGGCCTCATCCCACACTGTAGTAGTGTTGTGATTAGTGTCAAGTCCACCCACTTCAGCCTGGGTTCTTCCATGGGGCCTATTATTTGTGGTGGCTAGTTGTTTCTTGGTGTCCCTTGTCAAGTCCCTGTTTGACATCCTCCTAATTGTACATTTGTGGCACCATGAGACAATGTTGCATCATACTCCCTCCTGGCATGTGCCACATGCTCTCCCAAGTCCACATGACATGTAGGTTGTAGTTCCCCATTGGGCCTTCTCTGCCATCCCTTCCCAGGTGTGCCATAAGCATTGCACAGTCAGACCCAGTGGTGCATGTGTATTTGTGTAGGTAGCATGTAGTACACATGTCCCTTCCCACCTCCCCAGTATGCACAGTCTCTCCATTCACACCAAATGCCATTTTGCCATGCACAGTCAGCACCTACCATGCAGAGCAGTACAGTGTCCCACCATGCCCACACCTAATCATTAGTTTATACCCATATGGTCCAGTGGTGTGCATTTATTAAATTACCCCCCCCTCTAATTTATTATTTGGGATGAGTTCCTGTGGTCCCTTCCATGGCAGCTGACACCTGTGTGCGCTCACCCTGCCCGTCATGTCAGCTGGGAGCAATATAGTTTAATGCAGGGTATAATAGACATGTCTCTTGCCATGTCCCTATGTGTGGATTCCTTCCATCGACCAACACCTGGCCCTCCTCTCAGATGAGTTGTTTGTCCTGTGATACAACCATTCTATTCTGAGGATTAACATTCTTGATTAATGTGCATAGGCCTAAGTGAGACCGAGTCGCTACATGGCTCAAGGGTGCCTGCGTTGGAGCTAGGCAGCAGTTTGTGCGCCATCACTGAGGAAAGTATAGGGATGCATGGAATTTCAGTAAATATGAGGCGTCCCTGCACTTTCTAAATGACACAGTGCGGCGCAGCTAGCTGGTTTGCTGCACTGTTTCCTTATTTCCTTGTACATGATGCACAATGTGAGGAAAACGTGGACTGAGGCTGCGCTTCACACAATGAAGAGAGTGAGGTGATGCTTCTAGACTGGCCTGTGCACATTGTAGGAGGTCAGTGCTCATTACTTCTGTTTCCTGTTTAATCATAAGTGTGCCAGCTAACTACCCTTTGGTTTGCAGACTGTGCATTTTAGCGCTGGGACATAGCTGCCTCCACCTTATGATATTGCTTAGTTACCACATTGCCCTCACTGCGACTTACCCTGTGGTTATTGGAGTTCATCATATGCTGCACTGTCGTGTCTTGAGACTCCTGCCTCCACCTCCTCAGGAATGAGGGCTGCCACCAGCTCCTCCTACTCATGCAGCTGCTCTTAGGGTGTTGGACTTCCACCTCCGGTCTGCAAAGCTACCTGGTGGTTGCCGGCCGGTTTTTCCTTTGTTCTGCGCTTGCAATCATGCCATTGCTTTGTACATTCAATGACTGTCCCCTTCACCTCTGCCATACTGTTGACTTTGTACACAATGGACTGCCATATGGCCTCTTTCCTCCCTAAAGGCAATTTAGAGGTTACAAAGAGCTGGTGTTGATGCTCTGTCACCTCCGTGATCAGGCTCTTATTTTTCTCCTCACTAAACCTGAACTTCCTCTTCACCTTCACTTGGGAAACTGTCTGGACATCTTGGCTGGTACTGGAGTTATTGGGGTTGTCCTGGGGTCTCTAATCTCCTGGGTTCTCCATGCCTGCTTCTGCAATGTCTCCTGCTTGTTTTTTTAAATGAGGCATTTTTTGACTGTTTTAAAGGCGCTTTTAGGTGCAGAGTGATGCTAGGACAGCTTGGACACACTATGGGGGTCATTACAACATTGGCGGTAAAAGGCGCTTACCGCCGTGCAGAAAACCGCCAATACACCGCCGCTGCGGCGGTAGTCCGCCACAGCTATTATGACACACATCTTTGAATCCGCCGAAATTCAGACACCCACACAACACCGCCACACCAAAGGTCAGTGATAAAATGGCGGAAACCAATCCTCCACCTCCACGCCAACAGAAACACGCCCATGCTATTGCGACCCACGAATCCACGGAGCCGTCTTTCAACCGCGGTATTCCATTGGCGGTACACACTGCTGCGCTCAAAATACACACACATCTTCAAAACACCGCCACATTGGACAATTACAAATACACACACCTGATACACATACACACACCACTCCCACACACCCAACACAATATAAAACACACACTCACATCACCCACAAACCCCTACGACCAAAAAATCACGAACGAAGGCCAGAGAGAGAGCACAGAATAGACAACCCCATCACACAGAGGCACACAACACCATCACCCACACAACATCCACGCACAAAACACCACACACCACTACACTCACCTCACTCATCACCACATACACCACCCCACACATCACACACACCACCCCATGTCACGCCAAAGACACCCCCGCTTCTCCGAGGAGGAGCTCAGGGTCATGGTGGAGGAAATCGTCCGGGTAGAGCCACAGCTATTTGGCTCACAGGTACAGCACACATCAATAGCCAGGAAGATGGAGTTATGGCGCAGAATAGTGGACAGGGTGAACGCCGTGGGACAGCACCCAATAAATAGGGAGGACATCAGGAAGAGGTGGAACGACCTACGGGGGAAGGTGCGTTCAACGGTCTCCAGGCACAACATCGCGATACAGCGGACTGGCGGCGGACCCCCACCACCTACCCCACAACTAACAACATGGGAGGAGCAAGTCTTGACCATCATGCATCCAGAGGGCCTCGGAGGAGTCGGTGGAGGATGGGACACTGGTAAGTCAATTCGTAACTATCATATCCCCCACCCTACCTGCATGATGTCACACACCCCCACCCTCACCCCCTCCCCTATCACTCCAAATCCTCACTGATCTACCCATAACACAAACCACCCATCCCAACACCAAGCCCTGCATGACACAACTAAGCATGGACACCCCTCATTAAAGCATGCCCACTGCACATACCTAGAACACACCTTCAACCATCATCACACAAAACCACACACAGGAATGCTTGCACTGGGGTACACAAACACCCACCCATTGCACACCATTACACACACACATGCAATAATCATGCTCTTATGCCCCTGCAGGAACATGAAGGACCGTCACCACCAGAGGGTCCAGACAACACCACTCCACCCCCAGAAGAGGCCATAAGTGACAAGAGCAGCTCTGCCCTACTGGATCCTGATGACCAGCCCGGACCATCGTGGGCCTCGGGACAGTCGGTTCCCCTTGCACAGGCACAGCCCAACACCGACCTTCCACCTTCTGGTAACACCAGCACAGCACCCACCCAGCGGGCCCAAACCTCCCTATCCAGGACAGGTCAATCAGCGGTGTGTCCACCACTACAGGGAACCCAGGATAACCCGCCACCCCAACAACAACAGGGACCTGGGGGCAGTGGTAGTGGGCACACGGTCCAGGGGACGGAGGCACAGGAACACAGGGGAACTGGGAGGGCTGCTGTGCGACAGGGGGCGGACAGGCCAAGGGAACCCACTCTCCACGAGGCCTTACCTCCATCATGGGAGCATACCACCACTCCCAGGAGACGATGGCCACGGTCCTGGACAAGTTGCAGGAGACCCTGCGCCTGCAGGACGAACTGTATTTGGGGTTCAGGGAGGAGCTCAGGACCATCAGCTCCGCCCTGGCCACCATCGTAGGGGTGCTGAAGGACATACAGCAGACCTTGAGGGACACCGTGGCACTCCAAGGGGCCCCTGACACTAGCCAGGACGATGAACTGCCCACCACCTCCACCGGCGCTAGTGCACAGGACGCCCCGCCACAGGACCAACACACCAGCACCCCACCCCCTGCAGACGGACAACCACCACGCAAGCGGGCCCTGAGATCCAGGAACAGGACAGAGCAAGATGGCAAGACCCCCGCCAGGAAATGAGACCAGCCTGATTGTCACCCCACTGTCCCACTTTGTTACCCTGTCCATACTTAAACTGCACCAGCTCCACTTCCTATGCCCAGTTGGGCAGTGCACCTGTGAGACTAATAGACTGGACATTCCTCCACCATCACCCATCCTCATTTTGCAAACCCCTCACATTTCAGAGCACTTCAATAAACACCCTTGAAACACAAAACAATCTGGAGTCAGTCTGTGATTTACTAAATATGTATTATCAATTACAGTGTCATAATGGGTTTACCATTGTAAGGCTAGCATACCTATGTCCCATCACAAGCACTTGAAGGATGCAAGTAGTTGACACGTAGGTAACCACACCTGTGAAATCGTAATGGAAGGGTACAACTCAGTTTCCAAATAGTGATTTAAATCGAGAAACAGGATAGAGGTAGACGTGTGAAAGTTAATGTAATCGTAAAAATTAAAATGTTCTCACCTGTGTCTCACTGGAAATATTGCTGTATGACTGACTCCCTGTTGTCGTTGTCTTCTTCCTCAGCATCATCCTCATCACTGTCCACAGACTCCACAGCTGCTACAACACCGTCATCTGGATCATCCTCCTGCAGAAAAGGCACCTGGCGTCGCAATGCCAAATTATGGAGCATGGAGCAGGCGATGATGATGTCGCACACCTTCTTCGGTGAGTAGAATAGGGATCCACCTGTCATATGGAGGCACCTGAACCTGGCCTTCAGGAGGCCGAATGTGCGTTCGATCACCCTCCTAGTCCGCCCATGGGCCTCATTGTACCGTTCCTCTGCCCTGGTCCTGGGATTCCTCACTGGGGTCAATAGCCAGGACAGGTTGGGGTAACCAGAGTTCCCCAATAGCCATACACGGTGCCTGTGGAGTTGACCCATCATATCAGGGATGCTGCTATTCCGCAGGATGTAGGCGTCATGCACTGAGCCAGCGAACATAGCATTTACCTGCGAGATGTACTGGTCTGCCAAACATACCATCTGGACATTCATTGAATGAGAACTCTTCCTGTTCCTGTAAACCTGTTCACTCTTGTGGGGGGGGACCAGAGCTACATGGGTCCCATCAATGGCACTGATGACGTTGGGGATATGTCCAAGGGCATAGAAGTCAGCTTTCACTGTAGGCAAATCCTCCACCTGAGGGAAAATGATGTATCTCCTTACGTGTTTCAGCAGGGCAAACAACACTCTGGACAACACATTAGAAAACATAGGCTGGGACATCCCTGATGCCATGGCCACTGTTGTCTGAAAAGACCCACTTGCAAGGAAATGGAGCACTGACAGCACCTGCACGTCAGGGGGGATTCCAGTCGGATGGCGGATTGGTGACATCAGGTCTGGCTCCAACTGCGTACATAGTTCCTGGATAGTGGCACGGTCAAACCGGTAGGTGACGATGACATGTCTCTCTTCCATTGTCAACAGGTCCACCAGCGGTCGGTACACTGGAGGATTCCGCCATCTTCTCATATGTCCCAGCTGACGGTGCCTACGAAGGACATCAGCGAAGAACCAGTCAGTATTCCTCCAGGTATGTACCCACAGTTACACACAAGAATACACCACTCACAAAACCCTTCCTGTATGTGTGTAGAGTGTAGCCTAGCTATGTGTGACGCAGTAGTAATTGAAGCCATGTGGGTCCCTGAAATGGCGGCTGCCTGACCTCTAAACTGGGACAATTGGATTGTGGGGTAACAGCGCTGGAGTTGCACACCGTGGCGGTAGGCGGTCGTAGACCACGGCGCAATGCTGCATTGGTTAACATTGGACCCTATGGGTCCCAGGAGCCAATGAACAGGTGCGCCGGCGGTGATGATGCGCACCGCCGCGGACGTCACCTCAATTTTCTATCTGTTCAATCATTAGATACCTGACCTTCGACAGGAGAGGACCTACACTGCAAGTGCTGCTGTGACCTCGGTCTGGAAGTGACGATGGCTGCTGCGTCTGGGGAAAGGGCCCCTGCCTTCACTGCACAGGAGTTGGAGAAACTGGTAGACGGGGTCCTCCCCCAGTACATGCTACTCTACGGTCCTCCAGACCAACAGGTTAGTACACAGGGAGCACGTTGTATGGGCTAGGCCTGGGTGGAGAGGGCTGGTTGGAAGAGGGAAGGGGGCAGAGTTCAGGGAACATTAATGCATGTGCCAAATGGCAAGGGTAGGGAGGGGGGACACTTACATCTACGGTGCAGTTGGTAATGGCTTCTCTTCTTCCCTTGTGCATGTCATGTAGGTCAGCGCCCACCAGAAGAGGGACATTTGGCGTGCCATCGCCAAGGAGGTCCGGACCCTGGGGGCCCACCAGAGACGGGGCACCCACTGCCGTAAGAGTTGGGAGGACATTCGCCGCTGCAGCAAGAAGACGGCGGTGGCTCAGCTGGGGATGGCCTCCCATCGTGGGAGGGGTGCCCGTCGCACCATGACCCCCCTGATGTTCCGGATCCTGGCGGTGGCCTACCCGGAGTTGGATGGGCGCTTGAGGGCATCACAGCAGACACAAGGGGGTGAGTACAACCTCATTCTGCTGACTTTGCGCGTAGTGGAGGGGTCTGGGTGGGGGAGGTGGGCTGTGGGTGTCCCTAGGCCAGGGCGAGTTAGGTAGGCAAGGCCCCTCCGTAATGTAGGTCATGTGGCACTCTACCCCACCTCAGCAGAGTGCCAAGTCGAGGTACAGTTGTCCCTGTGGCATCCATGTGCGCAGATGTCCACCATTGCCATGTAGGCCATATCCCAGAAATTGCATGTGCAGAGGGCAGGAGCACGGCGTAATGCAGGGGGCTGCTGCGTCTGTCTTGTCCGCCAACTGTAGCGGTAATCCATGCACTAAAACTCTCTTTCTTCTGTCTCCCCCCCTTTTTCTGCTCTCCCTGTCCTTTTGTATATCAGAATCAACAGGCGGAGGTACAGTGGCACCGGAGCACGAGGGAGCTGCATCCCACATGGCCATGGAGGGCCACACCACAGACTCTGAATGCACCAGTGGGACGGAGGGTGAGGGGAGCTTCACGTCGGCCACCGGATCACCAAGCAGCGACACGGACTCGTCCGCCGATGGGGGCTCCCTTGTGGTGGTGGCACCATCTCTGCCCCCCACCTCTACAGGTACAGCTGCCACCTCCCCCACCAGCCCCGCCCTCCCAGCAGCCCCTCAGCGTTCGCCCCGTGCCCGCTCACCGAGGAGGGTGGGCATCACCTTCGCACCAGGCACCTCAGGCCCTTTCCCAGTCACCCCTGCTGCTCTCAGTGAGGAGGCTATTGACCTCCTCAGGTCACTCACTGTTGGGCAGTCTACCATTGTGAATGCCATCCAGGGTGTAGAACGAGAGTTGCAACACGGTAATGCATTCCTGGAGGGCATTCATTCTGGCCAGGCTGTCCTTCAGTGAACCCTGCAATCTCTGGCCTCAGCACTGATGGCAGCCATTGTCCCTGTCTCTAGCCTCCCCCCTCCAACTTCCTCCACCCAGACCCAATCTTCTGTACCCCAGCCCATCCCAGCACACTTACAGACCAGCATGCACACAAGTCAACACACACAAGTAGCTCAAGCAAACATAGGCACCACACACACCACAGGCACACACGCAAGCCTCACCCATGTACAGACACCGCAACATCCACTGCCTCCACTGTGTCCCCCTCCTCCTCTTCTCCCTCCTCCCTCCCAGTCTCGTCTACACACACACCTACATGCACCACATCTACAGGCACCATGAATCGCACAAGGAGACCCAGCACCACAAGCCGCTCACCTGCACTCACCACCTCCACTGCCATTTACATGTCCCCTGTGTCCTCTCCCAGTGTGTCTGTGACGCCCCCTCCCAAAGTACCCAAACGCCGGCAATCACTCACCCAACATCCATCCACCTCACGACAGCCTCCAGTACCTGCACCTGCACCCAAAACACCTAAAGTGACACCTCCGACAACCACCTCCTCTTCCTCGACTCCCAGATCCCCTCCAACTACCCATCCCAGTGTTCGTCAGAAACTGTCCCTCTGTAAAGTTAACCTTTTTGCCCCCACCCCACCCCCTCCAATTCATCAGTCCCATCGTAGCGCCTCAGCCAAAAAGCCTCCAATACCAGTGGTGCCTGTTCAAGGTTTGTGGAGTGCACCGGCCACCAGGGCAGGCAGTAGGACCCGGAGCCAAGGCACTGGCAGCCCACCCCCTGTAAAGTCTCTAAAATTGGAGAGTGGACAAGGGGACCCTGTTAAGACTCCTGGTGGGAAAACAACTGACATGGGTTCCAAGGGGATTCGTGAGTCAGCTGTGACTCCACCAAAGTTGTGGAAGGGCCAGAGGAAGTCTACCCAGCCTGTTGTGAGTGTCACGGCGGAGAAGTGCGCCATCATTTCCGGCGGTCGACACACAACCGCCAGCACCGTCGTCACTCGTCAGGAGACCACCGCCAGAGTCACAGCCCAGGAGGGCCCAAGTATCGTCACTGGTCAGGAGACCACCGCCAGAGTCACAGCCCAGGAGGGCCCAAGTATCGTCACTGGTCAGGTGACCACCGCCAGAGTCAGTGCCCAGGAGGGCCCAAGTATCGTCACTGGTCAGGAGACCACCGCCAGAGTCACAGCCCAGGAGGGCCCAAGTATCGTCACTGGTCAGGAGACCACCGCCAGAGTCACAGCCCAGGAGGGCCCAAGTATCGCCACTGGTCAGGAGACCACCGCCAGAGTCAGTGCCCAGGAGGGCCCAAGTATCGTCACTGGTCAGGAGACCACCGCCAGAGTCACAGCCCAGGAGGGCCCAAGTATCGTCACTGGTCAGGAGACCACCGCCAGAGTCAGTGCCCAGAAGGGCCCAAGTATCGTCACTGGTCAGGAGACCACCGCCAGAGTCACAGCCCAGGAGGGCCCAAGTATCGTCACTGGTCAGGAGACCACCGCCAGAGTCACAGCCCAGGAGGGCCCAAGTATCGTCACTGGTCAGGAGACCACTGCCGGAGTCAGTGCCCTGGAGGGCCCCGGCTGCCACAGCCCCGCTGGGCAATGATGGAACGTCATGTCACACAGCAATGCCCAGTGTAGAGAACGTCATGCCACACACCAATGTCTGTAGCAGAACCGCCATGGCAAAGCACCACTGAACAGGGCAAAGACCGCAACGGCAAAGCACCGCTGAACAGGGCAAAGACCGCCATGGCAAAGCACCGCTGAACAGGGCAAAGACCGCCATGGCAAAGCACCGCTGAACAGGGCAAAGACCGCCATGGCAAAGCACCGCTGAACAGGGCAAAGACCGCCATGGCAAAGCACCGCTGAAAAGGGCAAAGTCCGCCATGGCAAAGCACTGCTGAACAGGGCAAGCACCGGGTAGGAATGAATGGGCCGACACATCAGGCATCCTTATCCCATGTGCAGCTGGGACAGTGACAGGACAGGAACATTCACGGGGAGACTCATCCAGTCTGGGCACCAGTTCCCCCCAGTACCACTAGAGACCTGCATCTACTTGAGTGACTGTGGCTTTGCACTCCCCAGGATGGAACAGTGGGCACCCCACCCACTGTACAGACTTGAGAGACTGTGGCTTTGCACTCCCCAGGATGGAACAGTGGGCACCCCACCCACTGTAGAGACTTGAGAGACTGTGGCTTTGCACTCCCCAGGATGGAACAGTGGGCACCCCACCCACTGTAGAGACTTGAGAGACTGTGGCTTTGCACTCCCCAGGATACATCAATGGGCATGGAGCCCCGTCGTGGATCTGGCTTTGTAGTCATCCGGCTGAGGTGCCCCCCCTTCCCTTCCCCCTGAGGTGCCTGTAGTATTTCTATTTGATGCCCTGGCAGTGTTCTCTCCGATTGTGGTCAGGTATCCTTTGTGGGCCTCGCCCATGCATTTTTTGACTGTTGGTGCACGGACATTGTTGTGTACATATCTGCACTACTTCTCGTATTGTATATAATTCTGACTGATTTTCAAATATATATCTGTATATTTTTGTATGACATGTATATTGCCACATTACAATGTTTGACTGAATTTCGCATTGTCTTTTCATTCTTCTGGGGGGATTGTGGGTTGTTACAGTGATTTTTGTGAATGCATTGGTGTGTATGTTGTAATATGCGAGGGTGGGGGTGTGGGTGTTTGGTGGGTGTCCCCCTAACTTTTGCCTCCCCCTCCCCTATGTCATAGGTGCAGTACTCACCGTTGTCTTCGGCGCCTACGTAGCTGTTGGTCGTAGATGAGCAGAAACACAAGGGCAGGTAGTATTTGGAGTTCCAGCTCCATGGAGTCCTCGTTCCTCGTGGGATGTGTTCAGGTGAGCGTTTTCCCATAGCAAAAGCTGTTTCCGCCGTGTTTTTATCCACGGTGAATCCGCCCCGGAAAAGGTGGTGGATTGGCGGGTTGTAATACTGTGGGCAGTACATTGTCTCCCGCCTGTCTGTTGGCGGTGACCGCTGCGCTGCTTGTTTGCACCGCCGTGGCGGGCGGTGTGTTAAAGTGGCTGTCTTTGTTGGCGGTTTCCGCCAGGGTCATAATTCCCTTTTTTGGTCCGCCGGCCTGTTTGCAGTGTTTCCGCAGCTTTAACACCGTCCGCCAGGGTTGTAATGACCACCTATGTGCCACAAATCAGGCTATTGTTACTTTTGCTGCACTAGCATAATTTTTATTTTTGCCTCGGCGTAAAGGCTAGCGTCATTTATTTTTGTGCAGCCTAGATCCTAACGCCATGGTGTGCCGTTTTGTAAATTCAGTGCAAGCATGGGGTTAGGATCTGTTGTTCCGCAGCTTTTACATTTTTTACTATGCTGTTGCAGTGATGCATCATTTCTTGTAAATGAGGCCCTTAATAATTTGAGTGAGTTGAAGTTATCACCTAATGTGACCTCTAGACCCGTTGTTGATCAGGACAGCTATTTATCTGCTGTTGTGGTATGCACACTTAAATTTCTGACCAGTGACTGCGGCATTTGTTATACACTTGGCGGTTTACTTATAAACCCCCATGCAACACCGGAGCGTCACTTTTTTGACACTCCTGTGGAGCACAGTGCAGACACATATCTACAAGTCCACGCAAAGCCACCCTGTGTGGCTTCATATAGTCTTGTAGATATGGAGTTAGGCAACGCAGTGCAAGTGGCTGTGTTGCCTCACACTGTGTTGGGGAGGAGTGCCATGGGCATTTCTGTGGGTGTTCCTACTCAACACCCATAGTTTTTTAGAGTGTCCCAGGTTTACAACATAGAGTAAATCTGGGGCAGCGCCATAAACTTAAACCTCGCCAGAGCAAGCATAACGAGGAGAAATGTTATTGTGCAGCAAACATAGAATGAGGAAAATGCCTCTCGAAGGTTCCCCTTCCTGCACAAAACCAATCACACCAACAATACAGACACCCTTGCACCATGGTTAATTGATGGTTGCCTGCCATTCATGCACTGGCACTAGCAGATACTGTGTATTCCTGCCCTTTCAAATTGCCAGAGGGCAGCGCAGCAAAATGACTTGCTTTGCTGCCCTACGCCAATTCTTTGTAGATGAGGCCCACGGAGAGTTGCAGCACTTTGCTTTTCAGCAGTTTATTTAATTGCTAGAAAAGGTGGAGAAGTCTTCAATCAGAGATATCATAAAGAGATGGAAGCCTTTGGGTTTGAGCTTATGAGCAGAATGTCATCTGCATATAACAGTTGTTTTTGTCCCCCCATTGGCATAGCAATAAAGTAAGAATAACATGGTTGTTATAGATAAAGGGCATTCCAGGCATAGCTCCTTTCAGGTTGGTTTGTGTAGCCAGTATAAGACTAGACTTCTCTCTGTTCTCACAGTATCACCATTTTGTGTTGAAATGGCAATCTCAGCATGAGAATTAAAAATAATGTGAATTTTTCTCCTCTCGTTCATGCCATTTAAGACCCTGTACGGAATGTTTTAGTACACTTTTGCTTTTTCCACTGTGCACCTCCATGCTAAAACAAAACCACTCATTGGTTCTCCTCTTCTGGTTGCTTTCCCCAGCACCCAAATAATTAGTGCTGAAGAAACAGAATCTTCATGTTCATCCAGAAGCTGTTGAGGTGGGATGAAGACTATGGGTTCCTCAATAAGCTAGTATTTAGAGGAGTTCATTCTCAACTTGTTTCTTAGTGAGCTCTACGTAGCCCAGATGTAGGCACACAAACTGTGATGTCTGGGAAGGACGAACAGAAGAATGGCAGACAAAGCTATCTTGATCAGCTGAAGGCTTTATTTGATAATATCAACACTGATGTCCTCAGCAGCCTCCCCAAGGGAAAAACAGCTCGTAAACTGCCAATCCTGTAACGTCTCCGCGGACATCGGAACACACAGCTGGCAACCTTCCATAAAGGCGCACTGACATCATAAAGTCGAACATGACACAAACATCGAGGCACGATCTGAAATACCACCTTCCAGGACAGAGCCTATAGTGGTGTCTCGTAGAAGTGACCTCGATAAAAGAAAAAAGTCAATTCATTTTTTTTCTACCTAACTTGTACCGTGGATACATGACAGGAAAGTGTGATCCCCCTCCTTCCCTAAACTGAGCTTGTAGCTCCGGGCCCAGCAAATTATGCTCACATATAATGTCTTTCAACATGGTTCTATCATTAGTAATGATACCAGGTTTCCCAGATCAACCAGGAATAAGGCCCAAGGTTACACTCCTCTCACCTGTGGTGTGCATTGTGATGAATTTTGCCAACAGCCTGGGGGTTTTGAGAAGAAGGTCACCTTGGCAACATTAGTAACATAAACAGACCAGTATCTCAATCTTATAAAATGCATATTTACTTTCATTGTCTTTTTACATCTTCACACACAGACGTTTTCTGCAAAGTATACCATCCACCTTTCTTGTAGTCAAGGAAAGTGGATGTAGCATCAGAGGTGGAAGGGAAGAGGCTTCTGCTGTTCACTTTGCCACCAGTTTGTCAGAACCTGCAGGTGTGAGTTGCATTCCTTTTAAAATAGCAATATTTGGGGATTTTGAGGTCAAATAAGACAAACTGTTCATCCGCTTGATAAAGTGAGAATCACCTTTAATCATTAATAACAGTATGGCGAAAAGTTTAAGCTTTCCTTATACTGAAATTTCGGAGTGTACATGTGGGCAGGAGATCAGTCTTATAGTTAGTGAAGAGTTGTGTATTACAGGTACAGATGGGTAAGTCAGTGAACAAATGGCAGAAGATGTAAGGATAGAGTGAACGATTTGAGGTTAAGTAAGTAGGACATGGTGCTGCAATGTGGAAGGGGAGGCTGTCAGATCAGTAGAAAGAAAGGCTAAAGGGAAGAAGTGCTAGTGCCAGCTGAAGTAAAAGCCCCATGAGTTATCACATTCTGGAGGTCTCAGACTGAAGTGAAAAAGACCAAGGGGCATATTTATACTATGTTTGCACCAAATTTGCGTCATTATTTTTGACCCAAATTCGGTGCAAACATAACTCCATATTTATATCTTGACACTAGACACATCTAGCGTCAAAATAATGGAGTTTGCACCATTTTTTGGATGCGTGCACCTACCTTACATCAATGAGATGCAAGGTAGGCGTTCCCATCTAAAAAATGGGGCTAACCCCATATTTATCCCCCTTTTTAAAATGGCACACTGGGTCAGACCAGGCGTTAGGGGACCTGTGGGCCCATTTCCATGGTTAAACACAATGGAATGGGTCCACAGGTGCCCTCCCCAAACCCCAGGAACACCCACACTAGAAGGACACCAGAGGTTGGGGGACCCCATCCCAGGTAAGTAGGGTAAGTATTGGTAAGTATTTTTTTTAAGTGTCATTCTGGTCCCTAACTTGGGGCCCCCTGCATGGCACTGGGTGCAATGGCCATGCCCAGGGGACCCTGGTCCCCTGTGCTGGCCATTGGGGTGGTGGGCATGACTCCTGTCTTTTCTAACACAGCAGTCACGTGTTAGGATGGTTGTTCATCAGGAAATTATGCTAGGTAGGTTAACAGCATTTTTTGCCTTTAACCAGCCTAGCATAATTTTTTGAGTCAAAACCCCCTTCACCCCTACCGCCACCCCCACCTGGCTAACGTCATTATTACTAGCGGTAGCCCATGCTTAGCGCCAGCTTGCAGCATTCCATAAATGTGGTGCCTGGCTGGTGCTTTCGAATGACGCAAGCTGGTGCTGTACTTTTTGCCGCAAAACTGTGTTTGCGAAGTTTTGCAACAAAAAGTATAAATCTGGGCCCAAGCATCATGAAAGAGAGCTAGAATATAAACTGTGCTACAACTACTTCTACTTGACACAAATGAGCCAACCCTCTTCCTGCAAGGCCCGTGGTCATCTTTGGGCTTAGGGGACCAGATGTACAAAGCCTTTTTCTTGTTGAAAATGGCTCGATTGCAGCAAGAAAGGAGCAGCTCCCAATTTATAAACACAATTTTGCGATTCTGTAATCTATTTACTGAATTGCAATTAGGAACAGCCATTCCAAGGGCGTCCTTTCCTAAATGAGAGTTGGAGTCGTATGTATGGTTGTTTTGTGACCAAAAATGCTGTCTCAAAACAAATGCAGTTAACACCAGTTTCAAATTGGTGTTAATCCATTCGTAAATGGAAGCAAAAATATTTTTTCAGATTAAGTAGTGGTGCCATGGACCGCTGCCTACTCTGAAAAAATAAAAAGAAAACTTTTTATTTTTTTGTTTGAAATGCATTCTGTTTTCGTTTAAGGAAAACAGGCTGCATTAAAAAAAAATCTTTATCTAAAAAGCAGTCAGAGACATAGTGGTCTGCAGTCTCCAGCAGGCCGCCATCCCTGTGAGTGTGGCCATTGTCAATGGGGTCACAAATTACGACCTACCTCATGAATACTGATGAGGTAGGTCATTTGTGACCCCATTGGGCACCGCAAACAGTGTACTTAATACTGTTGTACATTTTGTTTTGTGACTCGCAATTTGCAATTCTCAAATGCAGCTAAAAATTTGAGTCACAAAACAAAAAGTCGTACATCTGGTCCAGGGTCTTTTGTTTGTGGTGAGACATTGAGGTGGAATCTGTATTCCGAATACAGAAGAGCACCCCATCATGAAAGTCTTGATATGAAGCTCAAGTCTGAAAATCTTGAACTAAGCTTCTCCAGGAAGGATGCGGAATTAACTAATGTATTAACTAGTGTACTACTTGAACAGATTACTATATGGACACCTACATGGAGGAAAGGAGAGGAATGATGAAGGAACGTACACATATGAAAAGCAATGTAAAATGTAAGTGAAGCAATATGAAGCAGCAACAGGGACATTAAATCCCTGTCAGTTACCTAAAGAATTGTTTGGATCCTACCAGGCTACAGTTGATGAGGGAACCCTCTAAGATACACTTGGGAGATTAGAGGTTTCCCAGAGTGAAGAATTTTAAATCTAGAACCTCATAGCAGTGAGATAAGGGGATTTATACACTCACACAAATAAACACACTAATACATATGCATTTAAATGTAACTTACATATATTAACTTCCCCTGGGTAGTTATCATGACAGCGTGCTGCATAGGCCCCCATTTTGTATTAGAATGGCTTGTTTGTTGTGACAGTAATGACCACCAAAGTGTGGCACATACCTTCTGTGTAACTTTATTCACAAAAATAATTGATTACACATATGGAAACGTATGTGAACCCACAACTACGTGATAATATGTTGTTATGTGGTATGTGCTAATGGTTGGGATTGATCATGCACATGAACTTATTTTCTCAATAGTACCTTCACATATATAGTACTGTGGAAGCATATATATAAGCCCCCAAAAGAAGAACCTACATCAACTTCAACTAGTATAGAACCAAGCAGAGAAGCTAGTTTTAGTCTCAAAAAGTCATACCACATCCTCTTATCTATTTGAAGCTTACACATTTGAACAAGGGTCTTTACATACCGTGTAAATTCAGGTGTTGTGATTGGAGGAGGGGCCACATCGGACAGATTGGCGAACCATGGCCAGAAACCAAGCAATTTAACTGGGTTTCAAAGAGTCCTGTTCTGAGAGGTCAGATGAATACAAGTATAAATCTCTGTGAGCCTCTGTATGTAAGGGCCTGATTGTACTAAGGGGTGGTTACTTTTGAGATCATGAGAGAATGTTGAGTCCTAGACTGCAAACCACAGCCACACAACAACTGCCTTATGTACACTCTCCTGCTTGATCTCATGTGGCCCCAATATGACCTGACACTTCATCAGATCTCCTGGTATCCCCACCTTCCTCTTGGTGATGCCCCAACATCTGCCGTGTGGTCCCTCTGGACCTCACTCTTCTATTTCTACCATTGTAATTGTTGCTCTTTAGTCTTCCTGTGATATCTTATGCTCCCCCAGAAGGCATGGATTCGGGCACCATGCTGTGGTCAGCGTTCTTGGGTAGGATGAGCAAGGCATACTGTTGCTGGCATGCTAATGTGAACACATCTATGCATTGGTTATGGCTCTCAGTGTACAAGTGGGAGTGGCAAGGCAGTTTATCTGAACACTCTGGATACCACCTCCTCTGAACTAAGCCACCCAGGCTAAATACCTGTATTCAGAGAACCTTCGAGGCAAATCCAATTCAGTTTTACTCCAAATTAGCACATCTTTTCTTTAATACGATCATATACAATTAAAATACCTATGTGCAAGGATGTTTTTTTATCACTGCAGTGTACTAATCTGTGCTCCCGCCCCTCTTAGGCATGGCATTTCGTGTGCCCTACACCTCCTCCCATCTTTTATTTGCTTCCTCTTCCCAGTCTCTTGCATTCCACTCACCCCATCATTACTGCACTTGAAAATGCCTCTCCACTAACAATGATAAAAAAAATTATAAGTAAACAAAAGAATAAAAAGATAGATTCTTAGGGGAATATTTGCAAGCCCCTAGCGCTACCGGTGCATCACTTTCAGCGACGCTCTGGCAGCGCTTTACCTATTTCCACATTTACATGGCGGCGCTAAGCCACTTTGCATGGTTAACGCCGCCTTGTAAGTATGCCCCCCGACACAGTTTTCTGCAGTAGAGGGGCATGCAATGGGTGTTGCTGTGGGCATTTCCAAGCAACATCCATTTCTTTTGACACTGCCGCTGATTTAGAGAAATCATATATCTGAGGAAGTGCCAAATTGCGCTGCCATAGCACCATTAAGGTGGCTTTAAGGAGGGCATTCCCCTGCGCCATATTTACAAAGAGGTGCAATGCATGCATTGTGCCACTTTGTAACCCCTTGCACCACATGATGCCTGCGCCAGGCATAATGTATGCAAGGGGCATTCCCCCTCAGGGAGGCCCAAAAAATGGCACAGTGAAATTTACAAGATTTCACTGCCCCATTTCTTCCATCATTTTTAACACCTGCCCAAGGAAGGCTTTACAGTGAAGCTCCTGTATTGGCCTATGGGCCTCCCTGTGTTTTGCTGCGCTCGCCATTATTTAATGATTGTTCATTTGCAGGAAGGGATACCTTCCTGCACATAAACATTCATTCCCTGCAATGCAGACGCTTTTGCGCTATGGTGCAAGAGCACCTGCGTTGGTACTAGGCAGCTAATTTTAGCACCAGCACAGGGGGAGAGGTCAAAATCTTGTATATTGTAGATTTGGCACATTTCTGCCCTTTCCCTGAGGTGCAGGGCGGAGCAGCAAGACACTTGCTGTGCTGCCCTGCTCCACAGAGGCTTGTGAATAAGCCCCTTAGAGGCATATTTAAGAGCCCCTTAGAGGCATATTTAAGAGCCCCTAGCGCCATTCTAACGCCACGTTAGCGTCATTTTTTCATGCTAATGTGGCGTTAGAAGGCCAAAAATGCTGTGCCATATTTACAAAGTGGCGCAAAGAATGCATAGCACCACCTTGGAACGCTTTGTGCTACATTATGCCAGTGCCAGGCATAATGTATGCAAAGGGGGTGTTTCCCCGTTAGGGGGGCCGAAAAAATGGCACAAGGAAATCTAGAAGATTTCCTTGCATCATTTTTTTCGGCACTTTTAACGCCTGCTCAGAGCAGGCGTTAAAAGACAACATGACATTGAATACAGTGAGCCCCTATGTACTCTGCAGGAATAGCTCCAAAATGTTGCCTCTACTCCTGCTGAGAATGTCATTAGTATTTAACAAAATTACGTTAATTGACCCCTACCCTGCGCCATGGTATTTTAAATACAGCGCACACATGGTGATGGTAGGGGGGCGCTAAAGGGCGCAAGAAAAGTGTGCAGTGCACTTTTATAAAATATGCCCCTTCGTTTTTGGTAGTAGGCTGTTCAGAATGTTAACTCCTGCAAGTGATAGAAACCATTAATAAAAGCAATACATTCTAATACAGATGGAACGTGAAATGTTATGAATCCAGACTTTAAAAAACAAAATACTGGAATGTATTCACTAAATACCTGAGAATTATGAAATCTTTAAAATGACTTTGCCCCTGCGTACTGAGAAGCATTTTGGCTTCCCTGGGCAGCAAAAATGATCAATGATACAGATCAGTGGCACCAGTTAAACCCTTTCCATGATATACTAATATCATATTTAATAATTTAGTCTAAGCCACTTCAGGCCTTTGTTACCTCTGATCCTTCTTTACTTCTGCCCCATTCTATTTTTGATTCCATATTTGTTGACAAGGTCTGCATTCTGTTCATTCTTCATCAAACATTAACATGTATTAGCACCGTTATCAGCAACACTGCACATTTTTAAACAATGGGTGTATTAGAGCATGATCGGGGCCAGGGGACATTTAGAGGTGATGCAAACAGTCAGAGGTGTCTGATGGTACAAACATAATAAAAAATATAATATTAAACATTGATTATTATAGTTGTTAGTCTGGGTTTGTAGTGGTCAGATTAAAGTATATAATGGGTGGGCTGGCGGATCAGGAAAGGAGTGGTTGGCAGAGAGGCGTAAATGGATGCTGTTAGGTTCTGTTGGGAGGAGGTCAGTGTTTAGAGTGGTTTTGAAGGGAGATGATAGCTTGCAGGCTAATAAAGAATGTCTTCTGTTGTAGAACACTCTTGAGGCTGTAGCAGTTGATTCTTGATCTGACAGATGGGGGGTGGGAGTGGTTAAAGCCATAAGGAATCGGTGATTGACTCATGGCGCATTTCAGGTAATGGTGCAGTTGTCTAGAACACAAGGGTCTTCTGTTTGTATAGTCCACTCTTTGTGGCCAGCCTTCCAACTTGGTGTTGTTATCGGAGTGCTGATGACGATTAGTTTGCAGAGTTACTCCATTTGCTGAAATGTGCAGATAACATGTTTGGGTAGGCCAACCATGTGGCTGTTGCAATATGCAGTTTTTGTGAAGAACAATGTATTGAAACAGTATGTGCCTTTGACCTCTTGAGGCACCTGGCATCACATTGTGGTGACAGTGAAGGTGCTGAACCATCCAGTTGCAAGTTGAGTCTGAAGTTGATGAGTGTGCTAAGATTTCTAGCTAAACATGTTTGGTTTAGAAAGAAAGAGCAGGAGGTTGGAAAGTGTTTAAAGTGCTGTGGGTGCTCAGATGTATACAATCTCCACATCACCACCTTTATGGTGTTTTGCATTAGAGAATGGTGGTCTTTCTAAAGGTGGATTGTCATTCAGCAATTTACAATATCAGCCTGGAGCTGAAGAAAGAAAACATTGGAAAGAGAATAGTGTTATCAGCAGAAAGGTGACAGGAAAAGCTAAATTAATGCATTTGATTGTGTTTTGGGTAAAGAATGCTGCTGAAAAAAATTAGATCAGAGGATAAGTAGTGACGATGTACAGAGTTAATGGTCAGTGGCTGCGAAATGACAGAGTTGATGGAATAGAAGGGCTTGGAAACCATACAGGAGAGGGTCAACTAAATTGTATATTGAGAGTTAGCACAGCAAGCAGGCACAAAATAGACAATTAAGAGTTTTGGGGCAAAAAAGAAAATTGAGTGATGGGATGGTTGTTAGCGGGCAAATAAGTTTCAGCAGTAATTTTTAGGTTATGCCTGCATGGCGCACTTGCACGCTGTGCTTGAGAAATCTTTTGCATTAAAAAAAAAAATCTTAAAGGGTCTAGAGCCCACTCATTTCTTACCTTTATTTACCATTGGCTGGCTCCCACATGGTTCCACATTGCTCTACTTACCATTGGCTGGCTCCCACGTGACTCTTTGCTGGTCAACTCTTCCTCCTCGCCTCCGTTGTCGTGCTATGGAGACTGACCATGAGCCCCAGTACTGCTTCCGGTACCAGTCTCCTTCCAATCGGGGCAGCTGGATGCTTCTAACAGTACTTTTTGTTTAAAATTACTCCCCTCACATTTTCACTTCTGTCAGGTACCTAGCACTCCATATGAGAGCGTCTGCAGGCCGGCTTATTTCCTACCTGGGGCTCACATGCATGGGTGCTCTATTTGCTTTGTTAAAAATAATTTAGATGTTACACAGCAGCACAAGCTGCTTGCTGCATGTCTTAAAGTTAAAAAAGCACTGTGATTCAGTCAATGCCGGGCATGTCACAGTGCTTTCTATGGGCGAGCACAAGGTGCTCCGTCCATTCTGTAATCTCTCTTTGGGCTTGCAACCACGCTCATGCCACGTCAGTCACTTACATTGGTTCATGGGCTTGCCTTTTAAAATCTGCTTGCTTTCATTTGTGAAAGGCATGAATAGGTCATGCCTTTTCCAGTGTTTAGCCCACCTACACAGCACAGGTAAAGTACTAAAAGCATACGAGGCTCGATGTTTTCAGCCTGGAGTCCGGACTACTTTATCTGTTTATTTTCCACTGTTGGACCTGGCCCTTTTACAGGGTCATTCCCCAGAGTTTTTGCTTTTTGCCTCCTTATTTTTCTGACCTTTGTTGGCTGACGTTTTGACTCTGAGCACGTTTTCACTGCTAACCAGTGCTAAAGTGCATGTGCTCTCCCTTACAAATTTGGTATGATTGGATTATACCTGATTGGCATATTTAATTTACCTCTAAGTCCCTTGTACAGTGGTATCCCTATACCCAGGGCCTGTAAATTAAATGCTACTAGTGGGCCTGCAGCGCAGCTTGTGCCACCCACTGAAGTAGCCTGTCAAACCTATCTAAGGCCTGCTAGCGCATGGCCTGTGTGCGCAGTTATTGCCACAGTGACCTGGCATCTAAATTTACTTTCCAGGCCCAGAACTCCCCTTTTACTACATGTAAGTCACCCCTAAGGTACGCCCTAGCTAGCCCTTTGGGCATGGTGCCATGTATGTAGAAGGCAGGACATGTGCCATGTTGCGTGGCCTGTCCTGGTAGTGACAAACAGCCTAACTTGGTGTCTCACTGCTGTGAGTGCTGCCTCCTCATAGGATTGCATTGGAAATGTCCTGCCTTATGTGTAAGGGGTATTGTCTGATTTATGAGGGGTAGCGTAGGCATGTTTGGTATGGTTGTGATAGTGGTAAGAAATGCTGCTTACTGGTGTAGGTGCATTTGTTATTACTATCACAGAAATGCCACTTCTAGAAAGTGCGCATTTATCTGTGCTTATGACTATGGTGTTTTGCAGCTTGTCTCCAATCCACGTCTGGGCAGACTGACAGTTGGGTTGTGTGCATACTTCTCAGACAGCCCGAACACAGGGAGGGTGGAGGTGACACAGAGGTGCATCTACATATTGTAAAGCCTTCCTGGGCTGAGAGAAGGAAGAGGCGGGACACACCTGCATTTGTAAAGACTGCCCTGGCCTCACACAATACATATATGCTAATGTTTCTTTTATGAGCATGACGAGCAGATATGTATTTATATGACTTGTGAGATATTCTCTCATGTTCCTTTTATGGGTATTTAGGAATTGTTCATGACAAGTGCATATATATTTTACAGTAATTCCTGACTACTGCTTATGTTGCAGAATCCTGAGTACTTACGTGTTCTAATGTGACAACTGTATATTCTTGCAGAGTATTGGTAACTTGTGTAACGATCTGACAACTGCTACTGTAGCAGGGTATTACGTACGTGTAATGTTGGTCTAATTATGTTTTGTGCAATACATATTGTTTTTACATAGCTCAGTGTTGTGTTTACTTTGTGGTGTACATTTTGCGTCACGTGTGTTGTGTGTGTTGTGCAAACGCTTTACACATTGCCTCGGGGATAGGCCTGACTGCTCGTGCCAAGCTACCAAGGGGGTGAGCAGGGGTTATCTTAGACATGTAACTCCCTTGCTCTGACTAGAGTGGGTAGGTTCTGCCTGGCTGAGGTGCATACGCTAGCCAACCAGAAACCCCATTTCTAACATCCACGCAGCGCGACTGTGCTGTGTTTTACATAGCGCGACCGCGCTGCTTTTTTTTTGCTTTACAACACTAATAGGTTTAACTCGAACAAATGCGAGACCCGTTGCATTGAAAATGCTTGTTTTAAACTTTAGGACATGCTGCACAGCAGCTCGCGCCTTCTAACAAACTCGCACCCTGCTCCCGCTGTCCATTTTGTTTCCCTAACCCATCCTCCTCCACTGTCCATTCTGTCGCCACCCTCCCACTGTCTGTTCTACAACTCTGCCTACTGTTCATCCAGTCCCCCCACACATCCCCATCGTTGTCTGTTCTCTTTAAGGGCAGAGGGGCTGACTTTATGTAAAAAACAAATAACCTATAATAATTAACACTTTTTGCAGCGAAGGAAGATCCCGCCACAGCGTTGTGTCATATCTAGGGTTTAGTGGTCGTGCCGTCATTTACGGAAAAACGTAATGCTAGTGAACATCCCACTGACTAGTGTACATTGCGTTTTACTAATTGGTAAAGGCATACAACGTCATTAGTGTTTTGAGCAAGATTTCCTTTTGGAATCCCCGAAACCAACGCGCGGCAGTGGTATTAACTCATGACCACAGATTTCCCAGATGCCAACTCTTCTGAGCAAACAATGCCCCACGTTTACATTGTCGGCGCTCCTGTCTAACAGCCCCATTAAAAAAAATTGACCAGGCACTAATTAATATATCGGCTCTCCATGTGAGAGGGGGTAAATCACTTGCTTATGCAGAATATGTAAGTGTGTGAGTTTTGAAATGTTCTTGCGAACCACTATCTGGCTGTCGGTTTCGAAGCCTGTGTTGTTGTCTGGGCAGATAGGGTCAGCAAAGTTCACGTGAAGTGAAGCCTCAATTCCTCGTTTTACACACCAATGTAGCCTCTTACCTCATGCAGAGTCTGTGCGCAGGTGATCCGTGAACCCGCGTGCTTCTCCTCCATCGGGTTGAAAAAGAGGGACGGGACATCTATGCGTCAGTCAACATGGCGACATTCTATTAACTCCCCTGCATCCCAATAACATGCCCTGCCTTCCTTCTGGCCTCCAGGTGAAGCAGCAACACAGCCATAAAAACTCCTAATCATACCATCATTTTCACCTTTGGTGCTTTGAAGCACCAGACTACATTAGCTCAGTAACATTGCACTTCCTTCTGCCATCGTGCCTGCTCCCTCTGTCATCTACGTTCTAAGTAACTTCATTTTGTTACTAAAGTATTTATACAAGAAAACTGTACATGGTAACATTGTACAGTGTACCAAGGGCAACTGACTAAAACCGTAGATGAGTGGCTGAGATGGCCAGGAATGAATTGGAGAAACCGAAAGCCTTCTTCCATACTGCCTCAGCTCTTCGAACCTCCCTTAGGCTTGAGTAAGTGCTACCAAGCAGCTTGAAACATCATGCTTTTGCTGGCCAAATTTCTTGACTATCTGCCAGTTTTGATTTTTCGTTAATAAAACGTGTGTTTTTTATTTAAATGTTCGTCGTGTGCTCTTTCTAGTTAATGAGTATGGACCATATTGTGATGAGGATTTCCATGATCTATGCAGGTGTAGATGTAGGGTGACCACCCCCCCCCGTAAATTTCACGGACTGTCCGTAATTTCGCCTTCCGTCCTTGTCCGTGATGAAAGGCTTAACGGACGCCATTTGTCCGTAATTTCACCCTTTCACCAAAAGGACAAGGGACGCAGTGCGAATTATGGGCAGATCAGTTTCCCCAGCTGGATTGAAAGGCAGGGAGTGCTCTGAGAGAGGGAGGGGCAGACAGATAAGAAAGAGACCTTCTTGCCAGGGGTCTCCTTCCCTAAAGAAATGCAAATGTGCATAACTGGTGAATCTGCAAATGTGAACGGTCTTGAAAACCTGCATTGACTTTAACCAAAGGAGTCACTTGAAGCTTTCTGATGGCAAATATATTTTCTTTTAAAGAGCTACTGCAATGGTGTTCCAAGGTGATCTGTGGAGTGTGTGGTTTTAATGGAGTGTTATAAATTTTTTTAGTACTAGGTATAAACTGTATATTATTCAAATCTGTATTTGAGAAGCACTTTTTAAAATTTAACCAAAATGTATTTGCGCATTTTGTAGCAGCATCTATTATGATGTAATTGTATTTATATAGTGCTTACTACCCCTGACGAGTCATCAAATCCATGATTAAAATAAGGATTTACACATTCACAGTTCTTTCAGGGACCTCAGTGCCTAATAGTACTAACAAACATTGACAAAGCCAAAAGTTCTAGTCTACGCAAGAGTTATTGGCTTTGCCAATGTGTTTTAGCCATGTAATACACTAGAGTGGCTGCTGTTCATGGCTAACAGTTAGGCCCATATTTATACTTTTTTAGCGCCGCATTTGCGTAATTTTTTGACGCAAAATCGGTGCAAACTTACAAAATACAATGGTATACCATTGTATTTTGTAAGTTTGCACCAATTTTGCGGCAAAAAACGATGCAAATGCGGCGCTAAAAAAGTATAAATATGGGCCTTAGTGCATAGTGGTGTGGAGTGGAGTAGAGTGGCATAGGAGCAGTGGCGTAGAGCCCAGTGGTGCAGAGTACAGTGCAGTGGGGTACAGTGCAGTTGTTTGAAGTGCATTGGCGTAGAGTGAAGTGGTTTAAAGTGCAGTGGCATGGAGGGCGAGGGGCAGAGTAGACAGGAACATAGTGCAGTGGCATACAATAGAATGGCAGGGAGTGCAACAGTGTAGAGTGGTGCAGTGGCATAGAGTGCAGACTAGACTCGCGTGGCAGAGTGTGCAGTGGCGTGGAGTTGTGTAGAGTGGTGTATTGCAAAGTAGAGTATAGTGCTGTTGCAGACTAGAGGGTCAGTGCAGTGATGTAGAGTGGAGTAAAGTGGCACAGAGAGCAGTGGCGTGCAGCGGTGCAGAGTAGAGGGCAGTGGCGTAAAGTGCAATTGTTTAGAGTGCATTGGCATGAGGTAGACTAGCATACAGTGCAGTGGAGTAGAGTGGCATACAATAGAGTGGCAGAGAGTGTAGTAATGCAGAGTGGTGCAGTGTCACAGAGTGCAGAGTAGACTCATATGGCGTAGAGTGCAGTGGCGTAGAGTGGTGCAGAGTGGAGTATTGTAGAGTGGTGTAGTGCAGAGTAGAGTATAGTGGCTAGAGTGCAGTGGCATAGAATGCAGTAGTACAAAGTAGAGTGCAGTGTTGCAGAGTGTCAGTGCAGTGGTGCAGAGAACAGTGGCATATAGTACAGTGGTGCAGAGTAAAGGGCAGTGGCCTACAGTGCAGTTGTTTAGAGTGCACTGGCATAGAGTGGCATGGGCAGAGTAAAGTGCAGTGGAATAGAGTGTATAGTACAGAGTAGAGTAGTGTAGAGTATAGTGGTGGCCAGTGCAGTGTTGCAGAGGAGAGTGTCAGCGTGCAGTGGTGTAGAGTGCATTGAACTAGAGTGCAATGGTCAGAGTGGCGTAGAGTGCAGTGGCGTAGAATAGATTCTTTCAGAGTAGAGTGCAGTTGCATAGATTGGAGAGGTGCAGGGTACAGTGGAGTTGGGTAGAGTGGCATAGAGTGTGATGGCATAGAGTAAAGTGATATAGAGTGCAGAGTAGATTAGAGTGACGTACAGTGTATTGATGTAGAGTGCAGGGGCATAGAGTTGAGTGTAACAGAGTAAAGTGTATTAGCTTAGAGTACAGTGGTGTACAGTGCAGTGTTGCAGAGGGGCACAGAGTGGAGTTGTGCGGACTAGATTGGTGTTGCCTAGACTGGAGTGGTATAGCATGCAGAGGCACAGAGTGCAGTGGTGTAGAGAGGCATAACATGCATTGGCATAGAGTAGAGTAGAAAGGCATAGTGTGAAGTAGCATAGAGTGCAATGGCATAATGTGGAGTGGTTCAGAATGGCGAAGAGTGCAGTGCAGTGGCATGGAGTAATGTAAAGTGGAGTGATACAGAGTTGGGTGCAGTGGTGTTTAGTAGAGTATGCATGGTGTGGTAACACACTGCCATTACGGAAAACACATTTTTGATTAAAATGACCATTACATTTGCACAGACGTACAATACTATACTGTGCACAGATGATGATGATGTGTGGAAATTGCATCACCTAATGACATAAATTTGTTTTAATCATATATAGGTATTTGTTTCTAGCACAGTTCAGAATTAATAAAAATGTGCTTCATTTGTACTCCTAATTCTGATGTATTCTGAAGTTTATTTAAATGTTGTCATGTGTTAGAAAAAACTCTTTCCTAACCCCAGTTTCCAGCAAGATTGTCACATAAATCCTCTTACTTTGAAGTCAGAGAAACGAAAAGTAAACAATAAGGGGGTCATTCTGACCCTGGCGGTCATTGACGCGAGTGAATCTGGAGTCCAACTGATTATAATCTGATTAGGACTGATTATAGTCCTGAATAATCTGTCAATGCTGATAGAGTTCCTGCAGCCCACACGGTATTTAGGGCTTGGTCATTGGGTAGAAACCCTGGGCGCTGATGGGTGTAGTTCATGAAAATGTTTCACTAGATACTGTAAAATAATATTAAATACTGAACCCTAACAAGTCTAAAATCGTATTTTGAAGAGTTTAAACTTCGAGTCGACCAAATACAGGCACACCGAGTCAGCAGGTTGTCAGATGTCACGTAATTTAACACTACGGCCTTCACTGTGAGCAGCCCAGTAATTGCTGTTCATGCACTAATGCATTTTTGCCCCCAAATCTGGATTATAAATAATGAGACACTGCATGTCATTATTCATTCTGTCCACCTCAACTCTGTATTGTGTGGTAATACCAAATGGACATACCGCACCCTTTGTTTTCTCGTCACGCAGTATTACCGAGCTAAAATGCCAGGCTACCCGTGACGATCTGCTCGGTTGTAGTGAATGGAGGCTGCCATCAGTGCTTAATTTGTGCTTGTTGTTTCCGGTGCTGAGCACCGGCACATTTTCTTTTTGAGGGCCGGGTCTTATTCTTCTGCCTCAAGCATTTGCTGCGAGCAAAACACACATATGGGAAAGATAGAGGAAGGGAAAAGCGAAAAAGCGTCACAAAGGAAGAAAGTAGAAAGCTGCAAGAGTGAGCTGAAGGGGCAGGGAGTAGCTTTATATGGATTGAAGAGGCCTGAGATGGTTTCAGGATTACACCGCCTCAGTATTCCGTGTTCACACATTTAATTGCAACAGCCACGTGTTTGAGAGGAGGGCTTTGGTCACCAGCACCTTTTTATTTACAAATTAAGCACTGCATGCCATGCTGTTCATTCAATAACATCCACTTGTTTAAGAAATGTGCACCATTTTAACCCACTCTATACCTTTAGTACACTGAACTATGGCAATATTTGATTGTGGATTCCATATGCTAAGTGATTTTTTCTAATATAATGTGAAATAGAATGCAACATACTGTTTCACAGATGCTGTAACTTCTGTTTTTTAACATGCCTTCTTCAAAGGTGATCAGCAAACGACTATGTATTTAGACTGAAAAACATTTATAAGCATTGAGCTTTCTGTAAACATTTCGATTGCATACAGTCCTAAATAATACCAACTAGCTAGCTGACTCCAAGTGCGAGCTTTACTTATAACACAGGCAACCTACATTTAATTTGTTTCTTCGACGTAGAATCAGCAAGGCTAAAAACAGACGGTTGCTATGTAACCATCTGCAGAGGACTATATCGGTAGCTCAGAGAT